>NC_050479.2:28028490-28628490 GCF_012460135.2 Molothrus ater
TAATGAAAAATTTGCTGCTTTTGGTCCTTTTATAAGGTAACTGTGATTAATTTTCATGGGTATTATACAAAAAGGAAGAGAACAGAATTTATCCCCAATTTTAGGGATACAACAATTAATACTTAGGTACAATTAAATGCTTAGGTATACCTTACTCAAGTAAACCTTCCAGTGACATAATTTAGTAAAAAATAGATCAATCAAACAAAGTGGAAGACTATGAGGATTGAATTTATTGCTACATTCCGAACTATTCCTGACATCACTTAGTCCTGCAGTGGTCAGATCCATGCTGGTAATGACCTATTGATATTCATGAACATCTTGGGGTTGGGCCCCAAACACTGAAAAATGTGATTGCAAATTCCCTTAATGGCAGGAAAAGTCTTTGTTGCCTTATCTGGCAGTTTTCCTTTAGTTATCAGTCCAACATGGACCTGAGATCATAAACTCAGCCATTTTTAGCTCCTAACTCCAGTCATAACCCACAAAGAATCCACAGGATTAAAAGCAATCTTTTTTTACTGCTTCCTCATCTGTTTTATAAGTTATCCTATCAAGAGAGGTTTAAACCATGTATTATAGAGAATTTGTAATGATTTCATATGGGTTTGTTCTTTAATTTAGATGAAGTAAAAGATGTAAAGGTCGATTAAAATATCAAACTTCTGCTTGCCTTTTCTTTAGTTTCCTTGCTATTTTGGAGCATTCCGTGGGTTACTGTGGTAGTAATTTGCAGTTTCAGACTTCCCCCATAAAGAAGTACCCAGTGAGGGACATTTTCTTTGTCTGAAGATGTTATATATTTTTTATATTTGTCACCAAACTTAAAAAAAATCCTCAGTACATTAATATTTTTGTAGCAGGGTATATGAAGGTATGAACTTTGCCTAAGAAGGCTCTGGTTTGAACAGTATGATATGGAAGTGGAACAATGCTCTGTTGTCGGGAATGGCTAAGTGTAAATATATCTCCCCAAATATCTCGCTTACTGCAAAAAATTATGAAAGAGTTCAGTTCTACACTCAAAATGGTCTCAGAAAAGAAAATAGGCCTTGAAATCTGAAGAAATATAGAGAAAAACACTAATCCAGAAGATGATTGATACTGAAACATGCTGAAGAAGCAGACATGCTCTTTTATGTACCTTACCTTTTCTGTTGTTGAATATTGTAATATATTCAGCAAATATTCCTGATAGGGTTTGATCATCTCTGTCTGATCAATGACTCTTCTCTGAATAATTTATTAAAATATTAATGACAAACCAGATCAAATAAGTTATGGGTTCAGTATTTTTTCAGTGTAGTCACTGGCTCTAAAAGCTATTACAGGCTTTAATTCATAATACATACTGTTCTATATATAACAATTTAACAAGCACCATGAATTATGGAAATACAATTTTATCAAAGGTGACATTGTAAACCTCAAAAATTAGTCTCCAGCAGTTCAGAGAGACACAAATATTACAAAATAGAGTGATAGCCCCATAATTCAAAGCACACTTACATTTTAATTAATACTAAGATTTGGTGTAACAGTAAATCTTCTTTCTTCTTCACTACATAGCCTTATTTGTCCTCTTTCTACTTCAAGCCCTCTCTGCATAATCACTTCTGTTCCTCCCAATCCTGGTGCTTTCCCCATCTCCCACGGCAACCTCTCAGTAGACATCAGTGTGCATCAGGGCAGAGCTAATCTCTATCTAAGACAAATGCTAAAATTCTTGCTTATAAGGCAAGGGAGTTGTCCTGCTGAAGCCAATGGGACAACAGCACAACTTGACCAGTGCTCAAGGACTTGGAGACTGCCCAAGGGGGTGGATGCCAGAGGGATCCTATTTCCCTGACTCTTTCCATGTCTCTTTCACACACTGTGCATGCACTAGATTCCCAACGTTACTTAATCGTATGCTGTTTTTTACAGAAAAGGGAGAGAAACTGTTCTCCCCTACCCTTCACACTGGCAGTTGTTTTTCAGTAAGTCTGTCTTATTTTAACTTTGACTAATAAATATATGATTTGAAAAACAGAAGGTAGCTGGTTTCGCTGCTACAAAAAAGATTATTTTCTTCCCCCTCTAAATAATTGTACTTTTTTGAATACCTGTCAGTTTACTTCTTACTGTTCAGGAAACTTTTCCAGCCTCAGGTTTTGAGTGTTTACATTGTCATTGCTCTCACAGAATGGTGAACAAAGATTGGAAAAGAAATCCTGTGTCCTGAAGCATACTAGCTTAAAAGGAGAACTCAGTTCCACCCCCTAAATTACACCCATCTTGAACATATCAAGAAAAGCACTTTGACATTACTGACTTCTGAAAACTTGCATTGAACCCCCTCCTCCCCTCTCCCTGTGTAGATTTTTTTTCCCCCTGAATTTAGGTTTACCACTATTTTTTATGGAAATTTTGAGGCACAAAAATGAGAAGGAATATGCCCAGTTGTGTTTGGTACTCTCTAATTTTTCTCCTCCTTCCCTTTTCCCTGCCCTTTAAGCTCCATGCTTGCTTCAGCCTCTCTTTCTCTGAGGCCAAACACGTTGAGGAATCAGCTTGTGGTCCCTTGACCACAGTTACAGAGTCCCAGGTGCAGGAGAAATTTCTTCCCATACTTAGAGAGTCACTACAATTTTGCTTCAAAAGAAAGGACTGTCTAGAGGTCTAGAACTGCCAGAACATTTAAATTCTGTTTAGAAAATGTGTTCTGTGTACACTGGGTTTAACCACTAGCTGGAGTACTGCAGGTACTGTGATGTGACTACCTCTCTTGTTTTTCCCCCAGCTCATGTTATAAAAGACTGTATGTAGTTAGTGCTGTTACTTTGAGAGTGTGTCAAGTAGGCAAAAATAGCATCTCAGGTTTCTGTCCTTTGTAGCTTTCTAGTTAGGAGTATCCCTCTTCTACCAGCAGATTTTAACAGAACTCAAGCTACTCTATGAGTCACAGACTCTTAATATGATTCAGCTTCCAGATTAATAAAATTACTCTCTCTAATGAAGGTTATCTTCTCTTTCATTCATCAGTATTTTGATTTTGCTTCCAAAGTGCACTTTGGAAAGTGTCACACATTTTCTTCTTGCCTCTTCTAAAGAAATTATATATTTTCTTTAAAAAAAAATCTGAGCTCTGCCAAAGCACTGGATATTGTAGGTAAATGTAAAGATAAAACAGTTTAGGTGATGCTGTCTGGATCTGAGAGAAGGTGATATTCTGATCTAAGTTGGACCTACCTTGAATGCTTGGAAACAGGTGACTTCTCAAGGTGTTTCACAAACTGAGCTACTCCATGAGTCTATGATACTCTTCCCTACTGAGAATTCTTCTGAAAATACTGCTTCCCTACTGAAAATACTGCTTCTTCTCAATGATGCCAGTCATCTTGGTGCTGGTTCCTGGGACTCCGTGAACTCAGCTTTTTTTCATTCTGGATGAAGTTCACAGCTACAGCATCACTCTGCGTTTGAAATACGTAAAAAGCAGATACTACTTTGTTTAAAGCACATGAAAACAGTTCTTTGTACCACAAGTACAAGAGAATATGAATAAGATTTCTTGCGTTTGTGATGTAAAAGATTAAATGAACAGTGCCTCATTTTCTGAAGAACAAGATCCAGTAAATTGAACAGGAGCAATGCCAACTGAAAGGACAAGAAGATGTGTATGTCTGTTTCAGGGCTCTGGAAGTGTTTTATCAATTCCTCTAGCCTGCCTTTTCTCTGTCACAGCAGGAAGGACTTCAGAGAGGAATACCAGAGCAAACAGATATACAAACCCTTAATGACAGCAGTGGGTCTTATTACTACAATACACTCCAGAAATGTTATTCCCACCTTTAGCTGTTTGTGGTGGTTGACATTTTAAAAAATAGTCAGAAGGAAGGGTGTTGTGCTTTGTGATATCAAAGTTCATCAGCACCAGGCACTGTGAGAGTAGATTCCAGCTGCAAGTGTGTGAACTTTAATTCGTGTGAAGCTGTTTTATCTTCTAAAAGAGGTTTTTCCCCTTCATGTGCCTTTTCTCAACTTTTTAAAAAGCCCCTTTTGTGTCATCTGAAATGCAATTTCACAAATGGACTGCCAGGATACATTGAATCCTAAGACTGTTCCACCCAGAAAAGCAAAATTAGAGAAGAATATTCACCCCTAAAGCACCTATTCTGCCATAGAAAGATTTTTGTGGCAGCTCTCTTTTATCTTACTGTACTTTTAAAATAGAATGCTGAGTTATTTTCTTAAAAGCCTGAGAAAGCTCTCAGGCATTTTAACCTTCTTGACAGGGTAATGTCTGTTGCCATTTCCATATGTTTTGAGTGATGGCTTATGTACCATCCAGTTGTGGGTGGGGCACTTGAGAGAAAGCCAGCACTACAGGACTGTCTGTCCTTGTAAACCTTCACCTCAGCTTCTGGCAAGGCAATCCTACCTGGCTTGCCCAAACACTGAGAACTACAGTGCAGGGGTTGAATTGTAATGTACCTCTTGACAAAAATGAGGGGGCTCCAGTTTTTATGAGAGCCATGAGACATTGCAATGTTACCATCAAATCATATCATTAACATTGTCAGAAAAAGGGCTCACCTCCCTGCCAAAAACCTGAACTCATTGAAGTCCAAACATATACCCCTACCCCACCCTTCTGTTGAAATATTTAAGCCTTAGCAACATTTCAGTTGTTGAAAAGTTCAGGAATGGAAACAAGTACTTTTTTCCAAAAAACGATGCTATTGCAAATAAATAAAGACTTACTGTTAAATTGGGACTATTGAGACCAGAGTATGGTTAGACTCCTCAGAGCCCCTTCTCAAGCAGAGACTTACCAGCCATTTGTGTTTAAAAAGTCTGTGTTGAATGCCTCAGTCCAAGACCCAGAAAGCTCTGAAGGGACAGAGAGGAAATTTCTTTCAACTTCTTAGAAAGTTTATTAAAATCTTGTATTCACAAGGACAAAATCCAGTTTAGGCAAGTATAAATGTGTTGTCTGCCACAATCAGCAGATTTCTTAAATTGGGCTGTTCTTAAAAGCAATGCAAACACTTTCAGGGTGGGTGTAGGTTAAAAGAACCTGGCCATGGGGTCCTCAAGCTCACATTGCTTCTTTTAAGTGCAGTCACAATTTAGGGATAGAAATCCTTGAAGGCAGTGACTTCAGAGCCAGAATGAGAAAGAAGATATTGGACCTTTACAGACACAAAAGGATTTACTGTAAAGGATTATTGCTTAGAAGTTCATTGTCATAGGCTGTAAACAGGTCCAACAGCATTAGGCTGTGGTCACAGCTGATTCCTCAGATCAGTCTAATGGGAGCAGACAGCAGTAAAGCTATATGGCCATAATGCCCTCTAAGCCTGGATCCAAGTAGAGAGCAAAGAGGAGGAGCAGAAGTGTGATATTTGTATAAACACTAAATTAGAAGAAATGTTAAATATTAAGCTAAATCCATATAAAAAAAAGTAAAAAAGTAATTTAGGAGATTTTCAGTTCAGTTAAGAACTCTTCAAATTACTCTATTAATGTTAAATTGGGGTGAAAATAGGTCTAATACATAGTAATGAAGCTGAAATTTAGCCTGCAGAGTTAAATGGGCAAGCCCGTCATTCCGTGTTAGTGTGAGTGGAAATCAGGAGGGACAAAGGGTGGATAGACAAAATGATAGCATTGGCAGACAAAAGCTGTGGCAAGCTGTTCACCAGATATTCAGTCTCTGCTGAGCAAACTCATCACTGGCTTGCTCTGAAAAGCTCACAAATTCCTTGCCTTTCACCTTTTGGACAGAATGAAAGATATGCTGGCTGGCTGCCAACTGCTAATTCAAGTGCTTTATTGGGGAGTACGACAGTAATTCAGCCAGGGACAGACAAGGAGTTTGTGTGGATCCAGAAGAGAGTCTTTATGTTTTTCCTGGAGATTTCTCAGTTGACCCTGACTAATTTCCTCTTACTGGATTTGCACCCCTAGAAACCTTTCTTGGAAGAAGGTTTGCTCACCAGAGGAAACTGTCCATACCATCACAGGTTGGAGAGACAGTCGCTGAAGGGAAGAAAATCAATCTTTGCTGACCAATGGAAATTCATGAAAACTTCTCTGAAGCCTTGTAAAAACCTTTTTAGCACAGCAATGTACACAATCATCCTCATCCATCCTCATCCTAGAGAACATGGAAGGGTTTTCCGAGCATTTGGCTAGGTTTTTCTTATTCTTCCTCAGCCCCTTGTACTGCCCAATGCCAGCATTTAATTGAGATAAGAAGAGACAATTTTTCCCATAGGGAATCATCCCCAAAGTTGAATCCAAACAAAGTAGTTCCCGAGTGACAGCCTGGAGCCATGGCAGTGCTGTGTGGCAGAAGGAAGTGCCAGTGATTGGCTGCATGGACCAGCAAGGGAAGCAGAGGGGACAAAAGGATGCAAGCATTGCCTCTTCCTTGTGCCTGAGGACAGAGGGAGGGAGAGAGCTTCAGACCCTCTGAAGAGGCTATGAGGGGCCTGGGACTAAGTGTCTACTGTTTGAAAGTACTTAATTTTGTTCCATGTTTTTAATGCTGGGGGTGCTGGTGGGAGGTGTGCTCTTTGAGTTCTGTTTCTGCTTTGAACACAATGCAAAATTCACATCCCCTGGTATAAAACTCTGCCTTTGCTCTTCCTCCACCTTCCTGTCCTCAGTTACTTGCAGTCCATGGTCTGATCAAATTATAGAACACATAAAAATAAACCTTCTGTTCAAGTGGCAAACCAGCCAGACTTAGGTTTTGATTTAATATAGACTATATCTTTTGTTAAGAAATTATTTTATGTATTCCTTTTTGTGTTGCTATCCTGATTTTGAACAGGTTATTCAAGTTATTAAAATGTTATTTTCCTTCCAAAGTTTATGCCTCCATCCTATACTTGCATCAATGTACTGTATTTTCCAGACCATGTATTTAGAAGTGAAAAAATATGACTATTAAATGTGTATGACCTTTACCATCCACAAGCATATTAGGCTCATTTGTGGCATTTGAAATGAGTTATTTGGTCTGCACTGACAACTGTGTAGGGGACTGTTAAGTCAACAGTGCAGTATTGATGGAAAAGAAAGCTTAATAATATTAAAAACCATTTCTGATAGGAAGAGCAGATAGCAACTCAGTCTCATTGAGATCATAGCTTATGCTTTTGTGCTCCCTGAAGTGATGTTTGAGAGCTGCAATCTCCTATCTTTGTTTTCCAATCCAAGAAGGAAGAATAATCAGAGAAAATAACAGGTCAGAAAACAGGAGGAACCTCTCCAGGAACCTTTAAATACCTGTAAGTACATGCATGCACACCTGCACAGTTTTAGATTTGTTTTAATTACCCGAATGCAAATCATTGGGAGTGTGTGTGTGTGTGTGTGTGTGTGTGTGTGTGTGTGAATTAAATGTGCTAGGTAAAAAATATCACAATGATAATGCACATTAAAAAAAAAAAATCTTCTGCTCATATGATCATTAAGGTGATACTTTTAGCAGAACTGTAGGCTGTCACTTCTCTTGAATTGCGTAAATAGTTCTCATGTCAAAGGTGAGTTTCAGAGACAGGCAGTCCTTTTAGTCTGAATTCCTAGGGAAAAAGGTGCAGTTCCTCAAGTACATGTAACAACAGGCTTTTTTTCAAATCCATCATCCTCCATTTCACAGAGGCAGATAGATGTCTCAGACATGATAATTACTGGCACGGCTGTTCAAGGTGAGGGGCTGCTTAGAAGAGAGGCAGCTCCTGCTGCTTTCCCTGAGGGCAGGACAGAGCACTCAGCACTCCTCCAGGCTGCCCAGCTCAGCAGCCCTGACCCTGCCTGCAGCATTGTCTGGGGGCCCATGGCACACACATATTCCCAGCTGGTGGGTGGCAGAGTTACTCAGGGGATGGAGAGAATGTCTGGGGGTAGCCAAGGGGAATGTGTAGAAGATGTAGAGTGCTTGCCAAGGCAGCTAGAAGGGGTGTGGGGGGCATAGAAGAGTGGGAAGGAAGATCTCTGCTCTAGTGGTCAACTCACACTGTTTGCCTTCTTACCAAATAACATTTCCTCCATTATTCTCACTACCCTACTACTCCATGATAATTTTTTTACTGCTACCTGAGCAGTTCCTTATCTAAGATATATGGTTTATCTTTTGTTCTGACTTCCTCAGAAAGGGGAAATCTGTAAGTTAATGAAGGAGACTTTTTCACTGTCTTTGCTGCAGAAAAATTATAGTAGAAACCCCAGTCCAGCCTGAGATACCAACCTCGACTGAACCCTGTATTCTCACCTTCTTTCCAAAAGGTGAGACTGGGGAGACACAGTTTACTACAGAGGAGAATATACATTGTGTTTTCTTTCTCAGAACACTTTTTTTTCTTTCTTATTTTTTCTCCCTTTATTTGAAATGAATCATTCAATCTGTGTCACTCTTCCACATTAGATTGTACCAGTTTGATTTTGTTTGATGCAGGGGAGAGGGGAAGCAGTGATGGGATGTGACATGCACTTTATCTTGAGTATTATTTGTCTCTACAAGCCTGCGGTGAGAAAAAACCTCAGAGAGGCCCATCGTAAAGGACAGTCATTACTTTGTAAGTGCTTACGCAAATGTGTTGGAAGATTACATTTGGAAAAAAGCTTTTCAGGCTGTCACAGGCTCCACACACATTTTCTCTTTGAGAGCCAAGTTAATCAGAGCACACTGACAGACGGGTGGGGATGATGCAAATTTACAAGTTAGAGGCTTGGTGACTGATAGACACAACACATAATACATGAGAAGGAGCAATATGTGAGAACACTTTCCCTAGATTTACAGTATTTTGGCTAGAGATAAGAGTATAATTCCAGATTTATTATTAAGTCACCTTGTAGAGTATATTATTTCAGTGTTACTTTATTTTATTGAACAAGTCAGAAAGTATTCCTCACTTTAAGAGAGTAATGAGTTTATAGGTTTGGGCAGAGAGGAGAGAGGGCACTGCTCTTTTCTTAGAATGTGTCAAAATCCCAGGTAGACCACAGGACTCAATATCACCACTCTGCAATGACTGAGAAATTGTCTTGGAGAAACTAGAGGACAAAATCAAATGGGTGCATATTTATGAAAGCATAAAATCTGACATTTCCTATTTAACCACAAATCTGCAACAGAACTAAGCATGGTAGAAGGAAGGGAATCTGTAGGAGTAGCAGAAGTAGATCTGCACTCTAAGAGTTCATGAAAGCCACTTGTAGTGGTATTTATGGTGTGTTACACCATTTGCAGCATTTTATCTGAACATTCATTGTTTTTCTAAAGAACGATGAAAGTGCTTCCTTCTGACTTTAATTCAAAACTATTAAGAACTTGATATCAAGTGCTACATATAATAGCCTTGATGTTTAATGTTGAATAATTTCTAAAAAGTCCTGAAATTCTGGAAGATTGGGCAGTGGTTCAACAATGAGATATACTGAGGCAGATATAAAATGGTAAAACACAGCAGTAAGTTGTTTTTCTTATTTCATGTTATACCTACACTTTGTATTTCAGGCCTTTAATTTCCTAGTGAGTCCCAGTAGCATATTCACTTTTCTCCCTAGGAAGATTTCAGCACTCTAATATTTTTTTTTCGTATGTTTCCACTTTGCAAAGGACATCTATTTAGTCAAGCAGTAAAAAAAAATTATACCATACAAGAGGGCTGACATCCAACCAGAGAACTCTAAATAACAAACACTTGAAGTACTCACGATACTCAAGCTCAGATATGTTTGGAAAAAGCTCTTCATCAGCCAAAAAATAAAAGCCATGATAAATTCACAGATAATTCTCCAAGAGATAAAGGGTCAAATCTGATGAATGAATTGTTCATGAGGGCCGTTTTGATGAGCTATAATTATGTGAGCAAAATCCCATCATCTTTTGTCTCCTGATTGCATGATAACCACATAAAAGGAAGAGAATAGCAAGGAGATTAAGTTCTCGCAGTGAGTAAGAGATGTTGCATTGATTCTAAGTTGTTGCTAGGTAAATAATTAAACCATGATTTCACTGTTGATTTTATTTGTCTGCTGTGTGTAAAAGGTTACTTAGATGCATCAGTGAAAAATTAATTAATATATTTCTGGCACTGCTCAAATAATGGAAATCCATGGAAATAAAATTACTGTAGTGGTTTGAAACCACTCATTAATGATCCGCCTCAGCTTCAAAAATGCCTCGGTAGTCTAATGGTTCTGACAGCTCAAACCATCTTTCTTTTTCTTTTGAAGTCTTCACCACAGTTGCTGCAATAAATAGATACCTATGAATGGATGATGTAGCTTAACCAACCATATTTGATGTGTTGAGGTTTACCAAGGCTGTATACTCACTTTGTGTAGTCTTGGTCTCCCACCTGGCCGAGCCCTTGCCTGTGTAGATCCAAAGCATTAGCTGTGCTCATGCAGTGCACCAAGGGAAGGGCAACGCTGAGCAGACTGAGGATGGCACACAGTGGTTATCAGTGGAAGCTTTCCTTTCCCACAGTGAAACTTTGCTGCAATGGGGCATGTACCTACGAACTGCAGGAAAAGACAAAAGGCAGTGAAGGTCTGAATGATGAAGCGTCTGAGTAATTAGCATGGTAAAACCTGAGGCACATTTGTTCGCACCACATCCGTGCTAATTGCCCATTTACCAGGCTAATTTAACATCAGTTATTTCTGGGTTCATTCCATCATCAGTATATTTCTCTCGTAACTAGGCTACTGTAATTTCAACATCAACAGTGTTTTGACTTACATTCACTTGTAACCCTTAAATATCCACAGGGGAGCTCAATTTGCTGTGAGTTTTACTGTTTAAATATCTTATATATAAAAGCTGGGGAATTTGCATTTCAGATACCAACATGCCCATTTCAAGCACACATGATATAGTAACTCCTGATCACCATGTGGTCACTGAATGCAGTTTTGACAGTTCTGTTTTCTGAAGATTTCATACTATTTCATTTTCCCCAAAATTCAGTCATTCAAAAATGTTGCCCAGTCATTAAAGTGATTCATTTCTTTTGTGCATTTGAATGATTGTGGTAAATAAGAATTAGAAAGGACAAATGATATTGTGTATTGTGAAATAGAACTTGATTTGCAAGGAGATTAACTAATTGATCTGGTTTGTCCTTTCCAATTTTAATGTGTTGGCTTCTGGGATAGTTATAGACACTCATATTTTTCATTATCTACCAATAAAAGCTAAAAAACATATTGTTGTTTCTCTTCCTGTAAAGATTTTGTAGGATACTAAGTGTGGGACCTCAGCACATCGTTCCTGATGTCCAGAGATGCCAGGAGAACCCTTGGGGGTCTCGAAAATCCTGGAATGTTGCCAGAAGTGTCTGGTGGCTTGATTTTGATCCATCCACAGAAATAACAAGAGTTTGAGGACAAGAGAATCACTTTAGAGTAAAAGGTGTAAAAGGACACATTTAGAAAGTGAAATATAGACTTTAAGGTTTTTGGTACGGGGGGTTATGGAGACAAGATGGAGGGATCAGGGCGTGTCTCGTCCTTCTTCTTTCTTCTTCTTGTCCTCCATCTCCTGTGGTGATGTTGGCACTTGGGGATTGGTTTATGGTGAAGGTGCACTTGCTAACATGAGTGAAAAGCATTGGGAAATAAAGGTAAATATTATGTACGTAGATATTAGTATAAAAAGACATGACCGCCCCGTGGGTGGTCAGAGAGTGCCTGTGACTGCTTGCAGATCAGACCTCTGTTGAGCAGACAGAAAATCTTGTAGATAAGAAATAATAAACAACCTGAAGATCGAAAAGCTGAAGAGTCCAGACTCGTCCTTTGAAACGCGGGCCACCCAAGAACCACACTACCCTTGTCGGGGCAGAGACAGACAGCCGAACCCGACAACTAAGTTTCGTTTTTACTTTTGGGAAAAGATGAATGTTGCCTTTCACATTTATGAAAGCAAATGAGACATTTGTAGTGGTTTTGACACTAAAACATTATGCTTTTATTTCCAGCTATGAATGGGAATCTTAGCTATCCTGAAAACCTAAAAACAAGTAGACACTGGTGGATTTCCTGGTAGTTGTCTGAGAGAAAAATGACTTACCAAATGGTGTCCAAACTGTTTGGACTCACTTGGCATCATAACTGCTCTGGGGATTTTGGGACATAAGCAAATGTACAGGGTCCCAACATAGTATAAACATGATAGGTTTTTTTATTGATAGTTTTCAGTGTTGGATCTATGCATGATTGCAAAACTTTTTATAGTAATCAGTGATAAGTGAGAAATACCACATGTACATGCTTAATATTATCTACTAAGAATGAGGATGTGTATTTGTCACTTGTATGCTTAAAACTGATGAGGTGAAAAACACAGAAGAGATCAAAAAATGGATCCAGATAGTTTACTTACATGTCAGGCGTGGTATATCCTCCCTCAAGACAAAACTTAGAAATACGCAGTGCAGCTGCTGCCTTTCTCTGGAGACACCAGAAATCCATGGTGTTTGGTGTTCTGCTTGCAGAGAGCTATGAAATCTTAAGCACTCACCAGTAAGGGGACACTGAGCTGTCTGCCTGGAGACCATGGGGAAAAAAAGTGCCTGGCTCATCCTAAGGTAGCTTTTCTATCCATGAGGACAAAGGATGGGGGAGTTTGTTGCACCTCCTCTGAAACTTTGGTTGGAGGTAGGTTTTGTCACTGTTTCCCACAAGTCTTGTCTAAGATTTGTCACACCTGGTGGGATTCAGAAGGTACTTATCCCTGCAATTTCCATTTGTAACCGTAGTGGGTTTAAGGGGTTTTACCTATCAAACAGGGTCTTAAAACACAGGTGAGACTGGAATTACAGCCTGAAGCTTCTTCAGAAGAGATCCCAGGCAACTGTGAATGTATTATAGCAAATGGAGTTTTAACACAAAAAATGGAAGGTACATGCAAAGAAGTCTTTTGCTTGGCAGTGGAGCACTGTCTTGGCAGCTGGAAGTCACTGCTTGTCAGCTGAATTTTTGGAAGTTTTAGGTGTGTAACCAATCCCTGGTACATGCAAGAGGAATGTTCTTAACTCCTCAGCAGAAGAGTACAGAAAGGAAATGCCACAGTTACAATGCCCAGCTGCATTTTATAAAAAATTAATGGGTTTTCTGTCTAGCTCCAGCTTCAAGAGGTGAATCTTGAAGACAAGAAGATGAGTTTTGTTCTGTAGATCTATGTTCATTTATAATTTCCTGGTGGTGGCTCCTCAGCCATCAACATGCTAAGTGTGTTCCCTTGAAGTAAGATATCTGTCAGATATGAGGACAGCGGACAGCCCAGCAGAGAGCAAAGTACTTTGCTGGGAGTCATTCTATTTAGTGGATGGAGGACACTAGCCCAAAATTTCTATGCTTTATGGAAAACAGTGTACATAGATTTCCTTCAAAAAGAGTCAAAACCTGGATAGTTCCCTTTTGTCATTTCCTCAAAAGTTTGAAATAGGAGAGTAAAACATGGAAGCAATTAAAGCCACTGACAGATATTTTTGAACCATAGTCTTACCTGCTTTTTTAATTCCCCGGCCCAAATTTTCCAGAAAATGAGATGTTTAACTATAAAATTAAAAATTGAATATAGAACAGTCTTCAGAAAAACAAACATGGGAGGACCAGTTGGTAATTCCTCCATAAAAAGAGCCTGAAAAGTAGAAACCAAGAAAGCTACAACCTTTTTCCATGTTAACATTATCATCAATACACCACAAAAATGAGAAATGCAAAGCAATTACTGCAGCAGGGAAAAGACACAAAGAGATGTAGCAAAATGCCTTGAATCTATCTCTGCATTTGCATACCACTACCAGAAGTGTCTTGAAATTTGCTGTGAGCATATGGAGGTCTTGATCAAAACCAGAACATACATTTTACACAAGGGGCTTTGTACAGATGCGCTAAATTTACAAAGGCAACTGAAGGACATTTCAGACAGACTTGACAGATTACAGGCTGCTGCTGTTACTGTCACAATCTCTGTGTAAATCTGGTTTAACAACAAAGAACTGACACTACACAAGGACAAAATTGAAAAACAATTCAGAAGTGCTGTAGAACTTTTCCCATTACAAATACCAAGGTAGCCAAATACAGAGGTCCTTAAATATAGGGGTCACAGACTGAAACCAAACTGGAGAGAAGGATGTACCATGTGAAAAGTCTTATTTTGCATTATGTTTTTCATGCATTGAAATGATTGATATAGGGAAATATACAGCAGCTTAGATTTTGTACCTTTGTTTAAAGGACTTGTCATCTCAGAATCATTAGAGTGATTTCAGCTATTTTGACTGAAATTTTATAGTGGTTGAGAAGATGACAGATAGAGTTACATGGCAAAACTATAACCAATTTCAAAGAAGTGTCAAGAATGTGAGGCTAAATTTAGTAGGGACCTAAATATCCCCTTCTTCTCATTGTCTTGGTTTAAAGTAAAAAGGCACATTTAAAAGAGAGTACAGCTCTAGTTACTGGAGGATTCTATCTGTCAGATTGCATGAAGACATGAAAGGAGGTGTCTGAAAAAGTCAGATTTTGTAAGAACTTTAAAAGCAAAAGCCCAGTGCTTCTCCTCAGCTAGTGACCTGCACCCACTCACTTTTGCTTTGACACAGTAGCAGTCCTAGGAAGTAGCACTATGCTTCATCTGTAGCTGCTTTCCCTCCAGGTGGTGCCCATGGCTCCTGAAGTCTGTAACTGATCTCTTCTGCCTCCCAGTATCTCTTCTTTCCCTTGGATCCCAGTGCCTTCCTTGAGTGCTCATATTTCCAAGGCACAGCTTCTTGAACTGTGCTTTGCACCCATAGACAGCCACAGCCTGTCATAGTCCTAAGGCTAGGGAAATATCTCTGCCCTCTTAACAAAAATCCTGATTACAAGTTTGACAACAGTGGTGCTGACTAAAAAGATTTGAGATGCAACACAACTGGAGAACCTCACATATAGTATTGAAGGAACCAAAAAAGCAAGCTTACCTGTATGGGTCACTGGGAGGACTTGAGGCAGCAGCAGAGGAAATAGTGGTGGGATCAGGGAAGCAGCTGATGGCTGAGCTATGGCTGAGAATCTGTTTCAGAATGACAGATGTAAGAAATTTCTGAAAACCTTTGATAATACTGTGGTAGCAGTAAATAGGTACCAGGCACCATGCAAATGCCAGCAGCTCCTCAGAGAGCTCGTTTTCCAGGTGATTTTTCTGTTTGGCACAATTGCACATGGATTACCGTGAACTCCTAGGATGAATTGACCCTGTTCCCTGCTGTTCCAGGGAATGCCATCAGCACACCTGCACTGCCTGCAGGTGAAGCAGTAACTTTTGTGGAACTAGTCCTGTTTATAGCTAAAGAGTGGCCAGTAATGTATAAAACCACTGTATTTATGGTCTAAGGAAACTCAAAAGTGTTTGTTTTTCCCTCTTTCCCTCATCTCTGCTTCTTCAGAGTGCTTTAGTTGTATTCAGACACATATTGTGAGCATGGAGCAAGTAAAGGATTTTCTGTTTATTTATTTAAGGTATTTATTTTCTATCCATTATTGAAAAATGTATCTGAAGATAATCTATACACTTTCTCCTAGGAATTATATTCTTCACAGGTAATTTTCACAACAAAAGGCCCTAGTCCTTACAGTCTCAATCCTCAATGCAGGCACTTCTTAAGGTTATGATATTTTTCACATTCAATATGAATAAACCTATTAAAATTAAATGACAGTTATTAAAAATATTAACATATTTCTAGACACAGTAGCAATAAAAATGTGTGAAAAAATTAGGCACCATTTTCTATTAGTTCTGTAAGACAAAAAGCATACCAAAAATGTCAAAGTCTTCTTAGAGGCATTTAATTAGAGTAATTTTGCACCATGCTGTTGTTACTGTGTGTGACTCACCAGTACAGAGTACAACAGGCCATTTAGATCCTAGTGCAGTTTGGCAAGTATTTGTTACAAGTTTTTAATTTTCCAAATTACTTTCCTGAGTGAAGAAATGGGAAAGTGTTCTAAAGGGAGGTTATGAAACCTCTTCTGCCAGTTTACCACTTTATGATATTATGCAGGTTTCAGTTTTCCATGGATCTGTCTGACACTAATCCTGACATATTTTGGGCCTGTACCAAGATTGTTCCTGTGAAAAACACTTTGCAAATAAAAAAAATTACCCTTCTTTAAGTAGTGTCTACTTCTCTAAATTTATGACAGTTTCAGTCTAACATAAAGGCTTAAATTTCATATTTCACTATTTTCTTAGCCAAGAAATCACACTAACAATTAATAAGATGTAGGATAATTGTAACACTGGGCTTCACTGACACTAAAAATTAGAGAAACAAGGATCATATCAATTTGTCTGTAGTTCCACTGAGGTAGGTCAAGAAAATACTTTCAATACAAAACAAGCAAATGCTCAGAAGTCAGTCAACACTTTTCCCTCCAGCACAACTGTTTGTTGGAATGGATTTTTATTTTTTCATTCCCATATTGCTGAAAATTAATGCTGAAGCAGCATCACTTTTGTTCCCTCACTTTGATCATAAAAAGTTCTTTATGAGTTTGAGAGTGAAAATTGAGTCTCTACCATGTAGTGCTCAGCCACTCCACACCTTATGAAACAGACACACAACATCTCCCTGTGAACTTGTCTTAGATTTTTCCTGTGCTGCTTTAATCTCACTCAGCTTGTTGAAAAAGAGATTTTTCAGTGCGAAACTTTTCCATGTTTTTACATGGTGCAGTGGAATGTCTCAGGAGATCTGAGGAACAGAATTGCTCTGTTGTTTCCATTGATGCATCTCTACCATGTTCAGTTTCAGCTCTGGCTCAGAAGGGTTCCACACTCCTTCCTGTGAAGGGACAACACTTATTTTTATGTCATAAGTAGCAAGCACTAAAAACATCAGCATCCATGAAGTTCCTTATGCCATCTTGGACATGTAGGTGCAAAGAAAGAGGGAAGAACATGGAAGGGAAGGAGGCTGAAGATAGCTATCTTTTCCCTGTAGAGATCACATGGGTTGTAGGATAAAGATTGTACTTCTGAGCAGTCTGCATTTCCAAAGCAATCCTTTCTCCCTAGTTAACTCTCTAACATTCACTTCTAGACAAATATCTTTAAAGTATGCCTATCCTGGAAAGCTGGAAGACTGTGCTGTAACATTTTAGATAGTGGAGATCACAGCAGCTTGGGAACATGCAGTGATGAACAGACTGGCAGGATTTATCAGGCTGGGAACCATGGTCTTGTGCTGCTGCCTAGACCACTGTCAGAACCAAGTGTTTTTCTCCTGCTGCTGCCTAGACCAGTGTCAGGTATCCACCTGGGATACCTCTCAGCAGGGCATCCATTACACAGGGCGCATATTCTCACATTTCCAGTCGCTTCCTTTATCTTCCCCCACTGTCCTGTATTATTGCATCCACCAAGAGATTACACAACCACACACTTCTTCCTCAGTTCGTGTTCCACATCCTACTTCTTAGCATCCCTGCTAGCTCTATTTTTAAGAGCTTTTCAGTGTTAGCAACTCTTTGGTCCAGCTAAGAGTGAGAAAAGATAACGCCTGACTAGAGGCTGGGTGGAGAAATAACCTGTTGACATTCTTCATGTGGTAGAAAGTGCCTGAGTAATTTATATGCATGGAAAATTTAAAAAAATACATAGACACATTTCTAGTGTTATTAAGCTTTAAAGACTAGACTTTCAGCTGGGCTGAATTTGAGATTTAAATCCATTGAGTTATTAGGGATTTCTGGAATGTGTGAGTAGCTTCTAAGCAGTGATAGATCTCTACTGCTTCCCTTCTTCCCACCTATGAAGAGTGTATATTTTTGGTAACTCTGGTTAATGATTAATGAGACCAATTTCTCAAACATAGCTCATGTAATTATCTTTGCAGTGGTTCAGTTTGCATGCCAATTACCAAATTCCAAAGCGAAGATGCACTTGAAAGGTCCTCAGTTTCTTTTTATTCCAATGACTTCAGTGGTCCAGTAAAATCGATTACCTCTCTCTGTAAACCTAGTATGGCTTAGATGCCTAGACTGTCACTATTATAATAACATTATTACAGTATATGTTATTTATATCATGTGCTTACTTCAACAAGAATAATTTTCTTTTGCCAAAAATTTCCTCTCAAACTTCCATTTTCCTTCGTTTTAGTACCCAAATGGGGACTGTGCTCCTGAGATAAATTCTGAAGTGGGTTCACCAGTATTAGCACTGCTTTGTGGTCACTACACCAGGGTAAATGAATTATCAGATCTGAGGCCATGTGGCAAACCTCTTGTGCTGGTAGCACTTTGCTCCTTCAGTGTCTGCAAGTCTCAAAGCATGCAATGGAGGAATTAAAGGGGGAGGGTGATCAGCTGATTGACTCCTCGGATGCTGAGAGCTGGGAGCAGATGTTTAACCTTGTGCCTGCCACCAGATCATGAGGCCTCACGCTGCCTCAGAATGCCCCCTCACACCCCAGCCAGTGCAGCGTGGGACTCAATTTCCATTTTAATTACACAATCACTTATCAGTACTTGCCCATAATAAGCAGATAAAGTCCTTCTGTTTAGTGGATAATTCACTTCATCTCTGTTTAGCAGTGGATAATTCACTCACGTCTGCTAGTACTGATACTGTCTTTTCCAGGGGCCATACCTCAAGGTTTTTATTCAAGTTCCAACTTAGTTCCCACATTGACATATTTCCTGTGAAAATAAAAAAGGAAAGTAGTGAGTCTAAGGCAATCAGAGGCTGCTAGTATTGTCCCAAGTCACCATTAAAGAAATATTTTTTTCTCCTGTTTTAATATCTGCTCTGAAGTCTATGGTCTTCCACTGTTACAGTTTTCATAGCCACTTTTTAGTCAGCTTATTATTTTTAAGGCAGATTGTCTGCTTGGGTATTTTCCACATGTGCTATTTTTGTGCAGTCCTGGTTTTGCCAGATCACTGTACTGATTTCCACCCATGGAGCTGGAATGTCAGAATACCATTGCACTCATGTAAGATTGAATTAATCCCACTTACTTCATCTTTCAATCTAGGACATATAAACACTATCATTTGAGAACTACGGGTATAATTTCAAATTTCAACTGTATCTGAGTTAGTTTAAATTTAATTAGCTAGCACATCAGTATATTCTTAGGTTTTAATATCACTAACACCACAGCCCAAGCAGTTTTTCACAGGGACTGTGCACGGTCTCTCAGGGCTGCAGACAGGCACAGGCAGTAAAGTCCATTTTCTGCAATTTCTTATGCTTGAAAAATGACACTGTATAGATCATGCTCACTTCTTTGTGATGAGTTTTTTTGCCTAACTTCTCCTTTTTGAAGTTTTCTTTTATTTTCAGTTGTCATAAAAATGTTGTCTATTCCACAAAGTTTGTTTTCTTTTATTTATTAAAAAAAAAAACCAAACCATCTTAGGTTTAAGAGTAGAGGGATTTTTGTCAAAATTTGATAGCAGTTTCCCTATATCATGGACTAGAATGAAAAAAAAAGACCAAACTGGAATCCTGCAATGCCACCTGTGTTGTCACCCTAACTATTCCTGGGTCAATGTGTTAAGAAGAATATTTAAAGCTCTAATCTTCTTAACAGAGGAAAGATCTTCCTATATTACTCTAAAAAATATTATGAAGATTGTAAAATGATGAATATTTTAATAATAATAATAATAATAATAATAATAATAATAATAATAATAATAATAATAATAATAATGTATTACTGCTATTTGACTATGACTCCTCCCAATTATTTTTCTTAAGTTATTACTGAAAAGCGCAATGCATTTGATGGTGTTGAGGACTGAGAGAAATATTCCTCCCTTTTTTTCCACAATCTGTTTAAAACCTGAAAGGTATCAACACTATAATGAAAGTTATACAGATGGATTTTCAAAGACTTCAACAAAAAAAGACTAAGTCACCCATGATTGATCAAGGGGATTAGTGGATTTTCCCTATTAAATCTTGAAAGACAAAAGCTTGATATTCAGTGTCTAACTGAAGCATCGATTTTAAGGGAACAATTTTCGTATGGTTAGGTGGTAAAATACTCTAAATATGATGATTAGACTGATGAAAACTCTAAATCAATATGATGTAACTATTTTTTATATCTGGCATTAGTCTTCCCACAACATGTAGCTACTACCAGAGTGAAATAAAAGCAATGCCCTTTCATTAAATGGGTGCACTCTTCAGCTCACACCAAGATTTCTTACTCATCACCTGCTGTTGTGAAACTTTCTTGGGTCATGATCATTGTGTAAGGAAGTACATTTAGTATTTTAAGATGTTTCATGTTAGGAAATCTTGTAATTTTGGAAAATTTTCTTTTGGTTGTTAAAAAAATTCCTGCTATAAAGTGATGATGTTTTCAGAACCACCCACAATGCTGTACTAACACAACCCAGAGGAGAAAAACATTTGCCTTTGTTCCATAAGGTAAAACTTTTGAGTTGACTTCAGATCATATTCAAATTTTTGATACTGTGCCAAATTGCAAGAATGGTTAGTCTGCTTTGTGCTTTCTCTTCAGCCTGGAATACTAAGTTGTTTTGCTAATTTTAAAAAATCATGGCTAGTTGCCACAAATTTTGTCAGCTACGGCAGAGACTCTAATCTTGTTGTTGGGGAAGGTTTTATTTAGTGGCACTTTAATTTGCCATTTGATTTAAAAGGAATGTCTCTTTTTTAGAACATTTTGGTGATGATCATGGGAGAGTGAGTGATTTTTTATTTTTTATCTTTTTTTGAGCTTGCAGAAACTGAGGGAATAGAAAGCTCATCCTAGTTCAGACAATTTAAGGGCAGGACTGACTAAATACAAAGCTTTCAAAAATCTGAATGCTGAGTAATCTGTTGACTGGGCAACAACTATGAGTTTACTTATGAGTTAGGAGAGTCAGAGAGAGGGGGAGAGAGAGAGAGAGAGAGACATAGGATTTGGGTTTTCTACTGTTTTAGGAAATGTTAAGGTGGATGGAGAAGGCTGCTATAGCACAGGCAAGGAAAATAGCAAATATGGCATAGACCATGAAGGTGGCTGAAGTTGGGTCTGTAAGATTAGCATCATTTTAGAGCTCATTCTTTATTAAAGATATTTCCTGACAGAACTTCTGGAGAGGTTTCAGGCCCTAAACATATAAGTGAAGTCAACAACAGACCTTAAAAAAATTTTTAGGGATGTGATAGAAAGCTGAGATGATTTGCAGATACCTAGCAACTGAAAAGAAATTCTGTTTAAAAGAAAGGGGACCATTGGCATCATGCATCTTCCAAGAAAAGGAATATTTCCTGGAAATCAGAAGCCTGGCTATGTGCAAGAGAAATCAACCACTGGAGCAGTCTCATTCTGTTAAGGAAAAAAAACAGCAGCCTGATAAATTGGGATAGCAAGAATCATAGGATCATAGAACAACCTGAGTTGAAAGAAACTCAAAAAGATCATCAAGTCAAATTCCTGGCCCCGCACAGCAGCATCCCCAAGAATCACACCCTGCACCTGAGAGTGCTGTCTAAATGCTTCTGGAGCTCTGTCAGGCTTGGTGCTGAGACCACATCCCTGGGGAGTTGTTCCAGTGCCCAGTCATCCCCTGGGTGAAGAAACTTTTCCTGATATTCAACCTAAATCTCTCCTGATTCAGCTCCATGGTGTTCACTTGGGTCCTATCGCTGGTCATCAGATAGAAGAGATCAGTGCCTGCCCCTGCACTGCCCCTTATGAGGAGCCTGTAGACTGTGATAAGGCCTTCTCTCAGTCTCCTCTTCTCCAGGCTGAACACAACAAGTGTCCTCATCTGCTCTGTGTATGGCTTCTCTTCAAGCCCCTCCACCATCCTTGTTGGTCTACTTAGGACACTCTCTAATAGTTCAATATCTTTTTTATACTGTGACACTCAAAACTGCCCCCAGCACTTGAGGTGAGACTGCCCCAGCTCAGAGCAGCGCAGGACAATCCCCTCCCTTGCCCAGCTGGCCATGCTGTGCCTGATGCCCCCCAGGACAGGTTTGGCCCTCCTGGCTGCCAGGGCACTGCTGGCTCATGTTCGATTTACCACTGACCCCTGGGTCCCTTTCCATGGCACTGCTCTCCAGCCTCTCATTTCCCAGTCTCTCCATACATCCACGGTTGTCCCATTGCAGGTGCAGAATCTGGCACTTGCCCTTATAAAATTTACACAACTAGTGATTTCCCAGCTCTCTAATTTGTCTGGATATTTCTGCAGGGTCTCTGCTTTCAACAGAGATGAAGCAAGAACTAGTCTACAGTGAACAGACAATGAGATGATAAAATCCTTCAGAGACAGTATCCAGGAACAATAGGAGAGTGATCCAGAGAGCAGAGATAGCCAAAGGCAGGATGCAGTGCAGGAAGAAAAATGAGCAAAAAAATAATACCAAGAGAAACAGACATGTCTGTTGCTAGCGCCAGAGCATCAGCAGAGGCTCATTACTGAGAGGAGTGAGAAGGCATGTTATGAAAGAGAACCAAACAGTGCTTGGAGAGCAAACTGATTTAAGGAGAAAAAGACCACTGGTTGCTCTTCACATCAGAGCAGGCAGCCAGGTATTTGCCATAGAAAACAAACTGTTTAATGCCATGAGAAAACCTAGTCCAAGAATGAAAAAATGGGAATTATTTCTGTCCTGAAAAATGGATTAAAAAGATTAAAGAGTTTGAAAAGTAATAACATACTTATTGATGATTATAGTATATTAAACCATACACCAGTACACTACCTATTCACGAAGTTTGACATTACTTTTTCAAAAGGGTATTTGTCAGAGTCAGGTAATTGCCAAAAAAAAGTTGAGTCTCAGGTAACCTCTACTCCCTGCAAAACACCATAACCACTTGAAACTGTCTCTATGCTGTAATTGTATGGCTTTATATCAAAGCTACAGCTGCAAATTAAGGAATACACATAAACATGCATATTCTGTGTGGGAACTTTCATAGTTGGTGAAAACAACTGAAATGTTTATATTATGCTTGTGAGGAGACTGAAATTCTTGGGAAGGTTATGAAACTAGGCATTGCAGTAAAAGTGAGAAAATGTAGGAAAGGTAGGGTTAAACAGAGTGAAAGCATTCTTACATTCAGAAAAGAGAAATGAGGGAGTTGGTTGTGCTGCGTACCCATTAAGTAGCTGATGGAATGAATTGTACTGTGGCAGCAAGAATAAAATGAAATCCTTTCTTATAAAGATTACCCCTAAGAAGGATGATAAAAGCAGAATTACAGACTTTTCAGAGCTGGATATGGATCTAGCTAATAATGAGAGAAATACATACAAAGAAATGGTGGAGATGGGGGCAGGAGAGAGATAAAGAGAGGAAATGTCAGCTTCTCAAATACATGCTGGAAGGATAAAAAACCCCACCAAAAAAACCCAAACCACACAAAATACCAAACATGGTAAGACCCAGACATCTGGGATATTATATTTAGCAAAAATTTTGGCAAATAGTCAGTGAAACAGTGATGCTATTTTAGATCTGGATTACATGAGAAGCAAAAAACATAGAGTAAACACTCATAGAAAATAACCCTGGATTGGGTAGATGTGACAGATTTTGACTTTTTTAAAGTGGGAGATTGAAACATTAGGATAAAACACTGTATGACTTTCTAGGTATAAATGTAAAGAAACAGAGAAAGTTAGTTTGCAAAGCTAATGGGAATTAAACTCAGAGTTCTCACTAGGTATGGGTAGAACTGCTTTGGATCTGCAGTGCAATACTCTGGGTTTTTATTAAGAAGGATGAAATAGTAAAGAAGAAATACAGTTCCCCTGGAAAAATATAAAAGAGAAGTGGATTAGCAAGGAAATTGTATTTTTGTAGTTAAAATGTACAGAAAAGGAAACATAAATGAAACTAAGGTGGGACTTAAAAAGAAAATTAAAATAAATTGCTATGAGTTAGAGAATATGGAACAAACTTGAGGCATTCATTTTGCATTAAGTATCTTCTGTAAAGCAACTTTGGAGGCCAAGCCTCTGAGACAGATGGTCCCTTCAAACTCTCCCTCTCCTTTCCATTAAATTTCTACATTTTCTGTCTGGCAACGTGAGGAGGAAAATAGTGGAAAATTAATTCTAACATTAGCTAGCTTTTGTCTCTGTGTCTGGCCCCATTAAGTCAGACTGCAGACATGAATGTACCAGCCTAGAATAATGTTGCTAGTAGCATTGCCAGGAAATACTCTCGCATTTAGGGCCATAAGGTTCATTCTGATGCTGATGAATCCACTCAGTATTCAGCAGAATTATCTGCATGATACCAACAGCTCAGGTGTACAGCCAAGCAGACACATGATTGTTACCATCCCTTTCCTTATGACAGATTGAAAAAGCCCATCCATGATGGTCAAAAGGCACATTTGAGGTGCTTCGGAGTGCGCAAAAGTTTCACAAAGCTTAGCTCTATGTCTTTTCTTCTTCAGGATGCACAGTATCTCTGTCAGTGATATGCACAGTCCCTGCTTGTGTGTCCACCAAGTAGTGTCCATCCTCATGTCATCAATTGACTGAGGGTCTTGCCCACCTGCTGCCATTCTAAAAAGGAATACTTTCTTACCAGCACACAATTCAGCCCAGTGTATACCAAGATTTTCTCTGTAACAATTAAGAGAGAGACTTTTAAAAGTTAGCAGTTTTGAGGGCTCCCACAGAATATTGAAACCAGGCATAATTCTCTTTGGTTTGTGATTGAGAATTAGCAAGTGGCCAGAAACAGCCAGATTTCACTTTTGATTGACGAAAGGACTATGCATGTTCCCCTTACTGAAATAAGCACATTTTATCTGTTACTCATCAGCTGGGAAACCGCTCCCTACAGCTACTGTAAATTTATGCATGTATATATTATTTTTTCTTACAGTTACTGTGATCAGGAGCATAACATCAATTTTCTGGAATTAATACTGTTTCCACATACAATCTGGATGTACCATATGGTCATAATCCTCTTCATTAGTAGACCAAACCATAGCTGCTAGAATGGATTTATTTCAAGCACCCTTCTGTATTTCACCAAAGATACAGTGGTCAGTAAGATGGGTACTTTTCAGAGAGCTTTCAGTGGAATTAGTTTTAGGTGAGATAGGATTTTTTGAGTGGACACAGGCCTCATGCAATCCCAAAACACACTAGGAGAAGTTTATTGAAAAATATAGGTGGTAATTGAGGAAATGTGTCATTCTGCCTTGGAGAGTTTAAGGAAACACATTCTAATTGAACACCCCTCCCCCCAGCTTCTATTTTTGTAGACTCAGCAAGTTTCCTGACTGTAATGGTGAATCCATTACAGTCTTTATTCTTCATTACTTTAATTATTATGCCTATTTAAACATATGCTAGATAAAAACCTCTTGTAAAACTGTAATTCAAAAGCTGATGTTCTCTTGTGTTATTTATCCTCAACACAGAGTCTAAAACTAAACTAAACTGCATTTTGAGTTGTAATGTAGCCAGACAGCCCAGATCAGCAAGATCATCTTCATTAGGAACTGTATCCTAGATTAGTCTCATCTGTGGAAGAATTGGTCATGACATTTACAAGTGAATAAAGGCACTAGCTGGATAACAGAACAAATAAAAATAAAAACATTCTGCTCTCCTTGTGCCTAGACAGAAAACAAACAAATTTAGGATAAAAAGTCACTAACATTTTAAAAAATTGATTGACTTGCTTTATGGGATAGTTGCAGTGACAATCGCTCCAGACAAATAATATCACCTCAGCTGAAATCTGCCACCTCCACACAAAACGGATAAGAA
This sequence comes from Molothrus ater, assembly GCF_012460135.2. Taxonomy (NCBI): domain Eukaryota; kingdom Metazoa; phylum Chordata; class Aves; order Passeriformes; family Icteridae; genus Molothrus; species Molothrus ater. The sequence goes on from NC_050479.2 coordinate 28,054,294, forward strand.
GTGAGACTATATATGGCAGAAAACACTCCCAATAAGTGGAAGTGTTTATACTGCCCTTTGACCTTTATATGTGCCTTGGAGAAACTGAACCAAACAACTCTGTGCAACTGCACTCACTGCAAACTAATTTCCACTGTTTTACATAGCTTGGCCAGTTTATTTTAATGCATTATCATTATAATAACTTTCATTTCTGGGCTGTCTCAGAGGCAATGGATAATGATGTACTATGATGCCAAAAGTCATGCCTTAATGTTGACAGCTGATGTTTCCAATATCTTACTTCCCAGAATACTTATCCAGTTATTCAAATCTCCTGGGTCAAGGTTTGCTCTGTTAGCATATGTGTCTCACTCATTTTCAGATTCTTTCCTCCACTAGGAAATTGAATTTTATTAATAATATTTTACAGGATTTCTGTGAGCTTCTATTTTAACTCACAGTTGAAAATGCTTAGAGTAGAAATGCTCAGGAAAAAAATACTCCACCCTTAATAATTCCCCTCCATGTTTTGTCAACAGTTGAATGCAACTGAAATCTTTCTATGTTTGAAAATTTGGGATTAATTCTAATATTATTCTCTGGTGGCGTACTTTAGCAATCCCTTTGGTTTTTATTCTTTACAAGATATGAAGAAAAGTTTTCAGGAGAAAAATTTAGCATCTTTCATATATCCCCACACTTGTATATGTCTCACAATGTCGGGAAGAAAATGCTTTCTCTTCTCTCATACTATTAAGCAGGGTGACTTTTCTGATTTATTTTTCTCCTACCATTGAATTGTGCCCTTTGAAACCAAAACACAACATGGAATTTTGAATGTATGAATTCTGACTTGTTAATTGTTTGCCATCAAATCCAGGCTTGCTGACAAAGGTTTGGTATTATTCATGTCTGGGATTGTGCACTAGAATAGTTATTTCATATTAAGTGTAAATTTCTGAATGGCTCTTCCCTGCAAACCTCTTGCTGCGATGTTGCTAATGCTCACTAGAAGCCAGCTGAATTAATCTCAAGCACAGCAGAACCTTCTGTAATGCCACATCAAGAATTTGCCGCAGTGACATTCCTGATTCTTTCCGACAGTTGAATGACACACAGCATTGCGAATTCACAAAGTAATGCTGGGCACTTTTATGCAATGTGACTTTTCATCTTCCCCACAACTGCTTGCTCACATATTTTTTTCCATATTAAATTACTCATATGCATAACTGATATAATCTCTTTTCTGCATTCACATGTGTCTACAAGAATTAGTTATTATCCTGTCTGGAATTAAATCTGGACTTCTTTCTTACAATTAAATAATTATTCTTGCATTTTATATCTCCTTACATTAGGTGCAAAGGAACACATTATCAAAATTGCTCTAGCCTAAGTTAAGGGAGCTTTCCTAATTTCCATTCCACTACCCTTATATACTGGATGAAAGATGGATGTCTTGGTCTGCATCCAGGTGAAACTGTGGTGGCAATTACTGGCAGGTGCATATATATGACAGAATCAATATACTTTATTAAAGTTTTCCCTTAACTTGATTTTATGAAGGTAAAGTTTTAGCCATTTTTAGCATATGATGCAAGATCCGTTTTGGTCCTTCTTTACTGAGCCTAGGGTCTGGGACCTCCCTGGTGACTAATCTTTAAATACTCACTCACAACCTTAGTGGTGCAGCTTATTGGACGGCAGAGCAGGTGCATGATCCATGTGATATGGAGAGAAGGCTTACAGCCACATCTGAATGGAAATTTGTGACACTTGAGACTTCACACTTCCCGTGAAGGTTTGCTTAGCTTTCAAGGCAGGTCCACTTCCATTATATTTGTAGGATGTGTTTGCATGCCTCTCAGCTATGACAGCAATTAAGATTAATGACAGAAGTTAGTCCAGAACCATAATGTTCTAAGTGAATCTTGTAGACTAATAAAGGAAAAAGGGCTATGTATTAAACAGTTCTGGTGCAGGCAAAGTGCTTCAAAGAGCCCTGCTTAACCAACCAAGGGTCAGAAGATATGAAGCCGTCAGTGGACCTAAATATGAAATAAAAAGGGGTTGGATTTAGACCATTCCTTATGAACTTGGAAATCAGACACAGAGTGCTCACACAGACTGCCTTGCTGCTTTTCAATGACAGTGTACTGAGAAAAATCATAGTGCGTGCTTTCAGTAGCCTCCAGCCTGCAGGGGAAGTATCTTCCAGGTACCTTCACAGCAGACATTTGTGACAAATGATGTGTCCATTTAAAATTCCTTGCTCATTGGGAGAGTCAGGCACATGGAAAATTGTAGTTTTGATTGCAGAGCAGTGGGCTTGGTGCTGTGGGAGAGGGTCTTGTGTATAGACTGGAGGGTCTCTGCTGTAGTAGAATATAGGCTGGACTATGGCTATCAACGTACTCTGGGACCAAGAAGCATTTTTCATCTCTCTTTCCATCTCTACCATGAAAAAGAATCCTGGTGACCTGTCAGGAAAAACTCTTCATGTGTGCTATTTCTCCACCTCCAACCTCTCTCCATACAGCTACCACTCCTTTAGAGGGGAATATTTTAAAATGGACATTTCTATCAACTTCTTAGTCAATTCCTGCCCCACAGTGAGTGAGGTGGCACATAAGTTTTGTCTAATCAAGGTTTAAATTGAAGTTTTACGATGTACATTACTGTAATATCTCCCTAATGCATTCATATTGATGGTTTCTTTTAGTTAATAATTTTAATCCATCTCTCCTTTTGGAGAAAAAACGCCAACAGAATCTAATCCAAGACCTAAAATATCTGGTCTCTGATGGACTGACTGAAGGACTCTGAAGGACTCTGATGCTGCCTGATAAATTCTTTAGTAACTGTGCATTAGGAGTCCCAGAAAAGCATGCTCCAGCTGCACCATATTACCCTCTGATGCAAGCCCCAGAACTGCTGCCTGGTCTGTCTTGGCTGCCTCAGCATTTGTACTTGACAGGGATTTCTGACTGACTGAAAATCAGCTATTGCAAAACACATGGGTCCCACAGATGGGTCAGTAAAGGCAAAGTATTTTCTTTCTTTTAGAGTTTCCATCAGTCCCACCAAGGCTGTGTGTGACATCTGCAGTTGCAGATGAGATACTTTTTAGCGGTTACTATATTTTCACTGTCCGTACCAGTCCCTACTGTGCTGCCACATGTAACTTTTCAGCGGCTCCCTTTGTACAGTGTGGGGTTTATCAAAGGCAAAGCCGTGTTGTCATGAATGAATGATGTCCTCATGGCACATGTTACTCTGTAATTTGTTTTGGTTCTCTATGAGTAACTCCTGTAAAGGGATTTTTGTAATGTTCTGTATTTGTATAATAGGTTTCTCATGGCAGTTTTGAACACATGTAGTCAATTTAATTGATTATGCCTCTATTAAAAATAGTCATAGAGCAGTGACAGTCTTGACAGCCCATCTGTAAACAACAGAAGCTATTTAAACCCAGCACTATAATGTTAATTAGTAAAACATTATTTGTGGCTGCATATGAATCTCTTAAGTGAAATCCTCATACTTTTATTATGGGATGTACTGGGGAATGGACAAGAGGTTCTCCTTTAGAAATCCTCCAGGCACGAGGAGCACCTTTGCAAGGCAGGAGCCTCTGGCAGAGGAGCTTTGATTTTGTTTTGTTGGCTGGAAGCCTTATGCTTATGGAAGCACAGGCTGGTGATTTCTGCAGCATATGCCCCATTCAAGCATTGGCCTCTCCCTTTGGCCATTTCCTACCCCAAATGCCAGTAGAGAGCAGAAGGGCAGGAATACGGGCACTTCCAATTCTGTTGAAATGCCACATTTCCCCTTTACATTATGGTGACATTTCTAGGCCAAATAAACTGATTTATATGGGAGATTTGACTGGGATGTAGCACAAAGTAGGTATGTTGTAACAGTAAAACACAAGCATTATCCCTGCAGCTCTTTCAGGTGCAATATCATTCTTTTGAAGGAGAAAAGATGCTACAAAAAGAAAGGGTAGGACTGTGAACAGCTTTAATTTGACAGCTCCCTTGTCACTGGAACAACAATGATTTATGCTGGTTGAGAGTGTAGGCCACTGAATTCTTTCTTGCATAACTAACAAAAGATTTCCCTCTTAATCTAATTGCTTCTTCCCTCTTAACTCTCCCTTTGCTCTAGAACTTGTGCTTTGAGTGGGTTTTAAGGCTTATTGCAGATAAAATGCAAGTGCACAGAGAGCATGTTAAAAAGAAAAGCTGATGTCAAGTACCGAGCACAAGCAAGCACTCCTGGAAAGCTATTGCTTTGTTTCCTGAGCATAAGCTAAGGGACCAAACACACTTTTGGGTACAAGCCTCAGAGGTGATAATTATCTGTGAAATCCACTGAAACATGATAAGTCAACAGTAACTTTCAGGATCTAGCCTTTATATCCAAAATAGCTGTTTGAGGGAATGCCTTCTTTTTTCTCCAAGATACTTTTCAGTGTTGAAGAAAGTCATAGTTCAGTGACATTCTCTAAATTACCAATTTTCTATTTAATTTTGGTTCTTTGAAAATATTTTTGACAGAATTCCTGTGCATGATTCATCTGAACTAGATGACGGGGGACATACCTCATATCTAAAGGAAATTTCCCTCAACCTCTGCTGTGATGTACTGATTGATACTATGATATGGATCAATACTTCTATTACCAGTACAGTAGGAAGTGATCAGCGATTTTCTTACTATTTTTAACATTTATCTTCCTTTTGAATACTATGAAGCTGTCATATTACTATTAAAGTCACCAGTTATGATATATATTTGTGTAGATGCATTCTTGGGTTTTTTGGTCACATACACAAGCCAGGATAATCCAGTAAAACCTTATTTTTTTTTCTTTTGTGTTTTGTTTTTTTTTTTTAATTGGAGCCTATCTTACTTCTTTTGACTTATTAATTTAAAAGCATCAGAAAATTTATCACAGATCACCACTATGACATACCATAACACTTAAATCCACTTTAGCCATCCCAGGGATTATTTGTCCATTAATGGCTGACAGCAATGAGTGTGCATCCGGCACTTACAGTTTCTGCTTGCTTCTCACTTTCAGCCATGACTTCATTCTGAACATTTTGACAGTGTAGAATTATTCAGTGTAAAAAACACTTTCCAGTACTTGTCCAGCAGTTGCTGCAGTCTATCATCACAGCATATGTGAACTATTGCATTTTAAAATGTTTATAGACACAAGTGGTCTAAATTTGTGCTTCCCAAGAGGTGCCTAAACAACAGTGAAACTTTGTGCCCTAAAATCCTTGTGGTTGCAACAAATATCCAAAATGCAGTGTACTGCATTATATTTGGTGTTATACCTATTGGTTTAACCATTTTGCTGAGACATGCCAAGAACTCTAATGCTTCTTCTTATTTCTTTTACTTCTTAGAAGCAAAACTATTCTCTGTAACATTAGACTTTTACTACAGAATATTTTTTGGTTGGTTGTTTTCTGTTTTGCCAATGGGCTCTCACTGCTATAATGCACGAGGTACACACTGACAGGGCAAAGAGTATTTTTGCTTCATCCATCTAGAAGCCTTACTCAACACAACATTCATTTAAACTTATATGTTACCGGCATTTTGCCATTTAGATTTCTATTTATTTTTGGGCACTTTGCCCCCACCCTTCCACTTTAGGCCCCTGTCACTTTTAATTACCCAGCTCATCTGTCAAAGGGCTGCAGTTTCTACTTTTTTAGTCAAAGGCTTTTTAACAACTTTTCCTGAGATCGTGTGTATTGCAAACTAAGCCAGTATTTTATACAAACAGCTTTGGCAGAGGTGTTCCTTGAAGGTTGCTGCCCAAGCAGTGGAGCAGCTGATCAGGCAGCTGGCCAGGGCTGGCTGCACTGAGGTGAAGGTTTTCAAAAGCACCCTAGAGCTGGACACTCAGATCCCAATTAAAAGTAATGTTTGGGGCATATATTTACTTTTTTTTACTGTTTTGAAACTCTAGTCTACCTCATGTATTTATCCAAAGTTAATTCTGAAGGCTTCTGTACACATAAATAATATCAGCATATTTAAATGAATTTGTAAGGATGATAACAGCATGATATTTTTGTACATCCAGCCCCATCAACAGAGAGGGTTGCTCCTTATTACTCCTGTGTGTCAGTCAGGAAAGCTGTGTCTGTGCTAGCTGTATTTCATGTTCCTATGTCAGAAGGATTCCTCTCCTCTCCTCTCCATCTTCTCCCAAAAACATTTGAAGTGCCACCAGGCTTGTGTGATGCTGGGAAGACTTTCAATGCACTGGGTAGTTTTTTACAATATTAAAAAGACTATTGTGGGCTCCAACAGACAATGGGCCACCAGGACAGCTGAGGCTGGGATGACAGTTGGGGTCATCTCCCTGCAGGTGCCTGCCCTCTATTGAGGCATGAAAGTCAGAGCTACTAGTCAGTATCTCTGTGCTCTAAGCTTGAAGTTTTCAAAAGCTGACTGACAAGCAGAGAAAGTGGGACAGGTAGCTAGGTGTTGGTAACCTCAACAACTGAGAAACTGGCTACAATAGAGGGGCTGGACCCCAAAGAAAGCCAGCAGCAGTTAAACAGGGCAAACAAGCCCATTACAGTCTTGCCTCTCTGTTTAGTTGAGTCAAAGGGATTTCCTGCAGGCTGCAGTCACCTCTAACAGCCCATTTCCACAGCACACAGGAAGATCTCCTTGGGTTTCTGTGTGCTCCATGGCAGGTGGGCAGGTGGTGCAAGAGGCTTTGCTCAATTGCCCTGAGAAGGAGGAAGAGAACAGGAAGAAGAGATAGGGAAGCCCTGAATAATCTCATACATAGCTGCCCATGCCCAGGGGCACAGCTTTGTGTGCTGTTGCCCATATGCACAGGTTTTGCAATGCTAAGCTGCTTGTTTGGTGTGTCAGGCTTAGCAGAAAGCTGATTTGGATCCCAGAATCACTGTATAGGTCTCTTGGCTGAGGAGAAGCTGGGAAGGGAAAAACTGGAAGGGATGATATAGTCCAGATTAAGCTGCAGGCAGTGTGACCAATGTATTTCTCCCTTTCACATTCAAAATCTTACTTCTTTGACTAGCAAGTCTTCACTTCTCTATCTCCTGAATGGAGTAAAACTTCATTTATTACCCGTCTCTGAAAAAGTGAGGTCTGTATGGGAAACTGATTCATGCAGGACATTGTCCCTGTGGGGACAGCTAATCCATGCAGCAGGGTGGTCCAGGAGGGGTCTGTCATCCTGCCTGGATTGCAGGTTTGAAGCTTACACTCTGCATTTGCCATTGCATCATGCTATTATTCATACGAGGCAGTAATCCTCCTTAGAGTATAATTATGCACAGTCTGCTGAGCTCCCAAAACATTATTACCTCTCTATGGGGCTGGGTTATGTTCACAGGCTAAGCCAGGGCATGACTCTGCCTTTCAGGGCCTGGGTGCTACACATTCTCCCAAGAATGTTTTTTCTGTTCTTTCTTGACAGGTAAATGGAGGAGTGAAAAATAAGCATTTTCTTGACACAGGCGTCAGCTGTACTAAGATGACTGTGGTGTGGAGCTGAATAATGTGATCTTCTGCCCCTTACAGGCTCAATAAACTGCAAAAAATGTGTCATGGATTAAAACATAGAAAAAAGATGCCTACATAAATTTAACTGGCCTCATCAAATTGAGAAATGGGGCTTGGGCTGTTCCAGAGACCTCAGACAACTTTCCCTTTCCAAGGTATGGTGTGTAAAGCACTGTCTGCAGGGCCTAAGAAAAGCATTTTGGTAAATCTCATGGGAGCAATCTAGAAAGTGTCTGAAAAATAACAGGGATTCTCATCACTTGTTTTTGGCAAGTTTTTTTTCCTCCTGCTGCTTATCTGTGCCCCTGAACTCTGCCCATTTTATTTAGCTAATAAAGGAGGTATATCTATCAAGTTTCCAAAAAGACAGAGGTCATTGTGAAGGGTTTTTGCCAATATCTTCTAATAACTTGTCCCTCTGTGCATACACCATTCTTGGCTATGGGCCAGGAAAACCCAGTGTGTTTCCAGGGAGATTTCAGCTCTGCTGAGTGCCATATATTACAGTAGGCTCACAAAGAGTAAATTTCTATGGAACAGTTTAGATACAGGAACAGGTAAATTGCCACACTAACACATTCTATGTCTCTGAAGGGAGGCAAGAGAAATATTCATACAGCCTTTCATGAGCTTCCTATTCTGCATCATTGTATAAACCTTTCAGTCAAGAAAATCTTCATGGTATTGGATCTTAGCTGCTCACCTCTTTTGTTCCTCAGCAGGGAAGAGCAGGCTCTGCTGGATGCATCCAGGGCTGTTTTAAGGCCATTTCCCCAAGCAGATTAGCCAAATGTCTCATCAGTTGCTTGACTGCTTTGGAGATGCAGATTTGTGATACCATTATCCCTAGAGATGAGAGAACACCCTGGGCAGCGCTGAGCTGAGGAAGGCAGCTACCTCTTGTTACTCAGATTGATTGCTTCAGATGATGCAGAGGGCCTCACTTGCTTTAGGGGGAGATGACTGTTTTGGCAATAACTAGAGCATGAATTTTTGCCCCTCCACAAGACTGCTATAGATCAACATCTCATTAACACAAAGTTGGACTTTTGCATTTCACCTATGCTGGGAGAAAAAGATGCCTGTAGAAGAAAACCCCCACCTTTTTTGCTCTATATGATTTTGTTATTTTTGTTTCACCTCATGTTACAATCTCTATGGTGAAAGATCTGTTTTGTTAGTCAAAGTGTGGCTTACACAGCTAATGAGCACTCCACAGATAATGCAGTGGCTGCTGGCTCTCCTGGTGAAGCTGTGTTCTGCACCTGCATGCTCCCCAGTGCACAGCAGACATGATTGGTCTTCAAGGCCCCTTCCCAAAAGTCAACATGGACATGGTCTCCCAGCCTTGCACATTTCTCCTCCTTCAACCACCATTCCTAAAACTCATCTTGCTGTAAGGTTTAGCTTTCATATTTTCCAGATTCTGTACTGCATTAATATATAACTGTGAACTTCATATGAAGTGTTAGCAAGTTCTCCTCACAGTTTAGTTAGGCAAAACAATCCTTTTCCAGCCTGAGAACCAGGGACACGTTGCAGCTTCAGGCCCAATAAGTATAAACAACAGCAAATTGAGGAGAGCAATCTGGGAGGATGGGACTTCATAACCTGAAGCTGTAATTGGACACTTAACCCCAATATGTAATTGGACCAAAACTTATAAAAGTGTGAAAACTCATGACTCATTGTCCATCTTGGGTGTAGCCTTTTCCAGGCTCTTGTACTGCCCAGGGTGAGTCCTTTGAAGGCCTTTTTAATAAATACTTACTTTATTCCTTTAACACTGTCTAACACTGTTCTAGGTAGCCTCTCAAGGCATCACTCTTCCTCCAGACAGCTGAGGCCAAACTGAGGACAGGGCAATTTTCTGCTGCTATATTCCATATAAGGTTGTGTATAAAAACTGTGGTTAAAATGAAATAATACTTGAAATGGAAAATTTTCAGGTCCTGTGTTTTAAAAGTTTACAAAGCTCCAACTTTGAAGCTCAACCAAAATGCGGGGTTTTTTTAAGTCTTTGTTCCAGAAACATCTTTTGAGCAGTCCTGACAGCTTTCAGAAACAAAAGAGCCTTCCAAGAGAATTTTAAAGATTTTTTCAAAAACTCTTGCCTTTGTATTTGAGAGAGGCTTTGGCAGCACTGTAAAACATCATTACTTCTCTTCACTCCCTCTTCTCTTTGTCAATCATCTGAACTTACACTGCATTTAGAGTTTGTCACATAAAATACTGGAGATCTTAAAACCATTCCTTCTAAACTGGTAATTTTGGTATGGAAAATCTTGCAGCAAGGCTATGTGAAATGGACTCAAACAAATGAATAATTAGAAGAATGATGAAATTCCAAATGTAAATATGTTAAAGAGCAACCATTTTCCCTATTGTTGTTTCTACAACAGACTTTTTGTTCTTTAACTAGGAGGAATGCAATTGGTAGGCATTCTGAAAGGAACTGCTGCTGGGCAACTCCACATGGTTTTTTCAAAAATGGATTTTGTTGTAAAGGATCTGATTGAAACACCCATGTGAAAGCAAGAACAGAATTCCCAAATGATTTTTGTTTGTAGCTGCACAAACTAATTTGGAATGCACAAGAGTCAACGTTATGTATGTATGAGAAGGCCAAGAGAGGCAGTGCAATCTTAATGTGAGTGGTGTATTAGTAAATTGCAATATATTGGTTAGAAAGCCTATTTTAAAGCCCAGTAAGGAGAACACACCTCTTCCAGCAACAAATCAGTCTTTCCTTGTTTGCTTTGTTTCCTGTAAGTATGGGACATTTCTGTACCAAATCTGTAGAAAACAGAAGTGTGGGTTGGCTAGCCAAGCACAAGTCTACTGTGACTTCATATTTATTTTGAAGCAAAGATTACTTTTCTGCCTTTATTAATCTTTACAGTTTTTATCCAGTATACATTTAGCAGAACTTTAAAGTCCTTTACAACATAAAATGATTCATGGAAAAATTACAGTTAACTAGGTCTATGAAACAGACATTCAAGATATGGCATGGAAAATGGAATAACCATGAATACATACCCTCAAATCAGCAATATGTTAATATTTCTAGTTTAGTGTTTACAGATATTCCCACAACTTTGAACAGTTCTGTGTTACTGTATTTGTTTGTTGAATGCACACTGTATTAATTATATGACCATATAATTATTGAACATAATTATATATGCAGAATTAGTAAAACACATGAAAAAATTTCCACATACTTTTAGTGATTAGTAAGATAAAATAAGAATATTGCACCAAAATATATGTATTTGCCAAATAAAAAAAATATAAATTAGTTTGACCAAAATTTCCTTTACTGCATGCTCAGAGTAAGAAAACAGGAAATAGATTGTGACAAGCACTCTGGGACTGGATTCATCTGGTTGCATGCAGATGCTAGGAATTTATATTCTTTTGATTGTAAGTGTGAAGAAATTGAAAAAAAAATCTGGGATATGAATAATCCTTTTTAAAGACAGTCATCTAAAAAATAGACATCTGAAATAGATCATATTGATTTCACCCTAGAAATGCTTACTTTTAAGAATAGATGGAATTTTTCTCAAACATAAATATTGGTTAGGAATGAAGATTCTCACCCTTTTGAAGCCTATGTGTTGCTGAAGAATAGAAAGGATGAAGTCCTTCCTTCCTTGAAGTCAAAGGCAAAAATCCTTTCATTTTATGAAAGCAAATATTTCATCCAAAATTAATAAAACTGCATCAATAAACCCTTACTCACTACTATTTTTTCCCTACTACTCTTCGTACTTTCTTTAAAAGTGTTTTAGGATCAATACATGTATTTTCATTCTATCTCTTTCTCTCTCTATCAGGAATCTGCATCTTGGGTTTTTTCAGAACTCAGTTCTTGAAGCCTGATGACTTTTTGCTACCGTGTTTAAAGAGTCACTATAATGGGGCCAGCATGTTCACATTAGCTGTCTTCTGGAAGGGGGGAAGGGTAGGGAGGAATAAGATTTGTAAAACCAGTAAATTAATTCTGCCATCTTCACTGAAGCCCATACTCTTGCATTGGTTACTGTTTGATTTATTAGATATCTGAAGAAAGTACTGCAATGCAGGACTAAATGCAGGTTTTCTGGGACATTTCTTTTGAACTCCAGATTGGGATGGGCAGGAAGGCCTGGGTCGTCTCTTCTCTAGAGCTGGCTGGCCTCAGTCAACCACCTCATTACATAACATTCAACCCTGTGTTTCCTTCACAACCTTTATTTGCCATCAAAAAATAAAAATATTACTCTTTCAGCTGATAATGTGAGGAATGCATTGCAACCCAACAGACAAGAAGGTTTTGGCATGAACCTGCTTTACAGACTCTGACATGACTGAGATAATGAAACACAGTTGATTAACACTGTCCCACACCTGTACTTTGGTGTGCATATGGTGAACTTTTCAAGTAGCCTTTAGTGTTGTCTGGGGCAGCTTTGCTGTGCTAGAAAATACTACAGTGATTACTGGTGACCAGCTAGCACAGAACGAAGGGAAGCTCAGCCCAGCTGTCCTGTGTTTCTGCAGTTTGTTCTTTCTCTTGTAGACTCCAGCTAAGCAAAAAGTGATGAAGGATTTGCAGTGGAGGGGAGGGCTCCCTTTTATTAAATGGTTTTATGTATGTGTCTCAGTTTTGTCCATTTTCAAGTCACAGCATTAAAGGCTGTAAATACCAAATTTCAGTATCATCTTTATTTCAGGAGATGCAATTTTTTCTTATGAAAATAATACATTTTCCCAACAAACCTTACCATTTCAGACCACCACTAATCAGCAAGAGGTAAAAGCAAGTCATTTAGCAAGAATGCTTTTTCAAACAACCTCAGAATTGTTATTATGGTGTTAAGTGACAAATCAGAAACATTACTTGTAAGGAACCCTTGAGTACTGGTAACAGGCAGGAGTGAGCTCGTTACTGATCCTTCTGTTTCTGCTGCAGAGAGTGAAATCAGTTCTTAGAGAAGCAAAGTGAGTGACTTGCCAGGAGAGTGAGACACAAAAGGCATCACAAAGACCAAGTAATTAGAGACTGTTCCAATATGTAGAATTACTGCCACCATTAATCAGCACCCATTGCTTTTAATTATCACTGGGCTTAAACAGCATCCCCAAACAATGTCCCATTAAATGATTTTTCTGATTAAGCACATCCCAATTAAGTAGAGTGCACTGTTTGGCACTTGAAAAATGGCACCATTTATGTACAGATCGAATACAGATAGAGTGCTTATCAGATCCCCGTTAAGGAATCATTTGCTGACATCAGAATATTCTCCTACTGGCACTCTGCAGTGATATATGTGTAAAAAAGGAGAATGATCTGACTGAGATATTAAAGATGAGACAAAGCAGCCTGTGTTTTTATTTCTCTTGTCACCTGCTATGGAACAGGGTAATTTGCAAGGAGCTGGTATTCAGGGAGCCCTTTATGGCTCTTTCAGTTGATGAAACAGAGATTGAAAACACTAGATAATCACTCAGAGAGATGAGCTTGTGCAGAACACTCGAACTTTTAGTTTTGATTGTTTAGTTTTAGGTATTTAGTAACATTTTATCAGAAACTTGCAAGTAAGTTGAAGATGCTTCTTAAAATGTTTTGTCATAGTTTCTTCTGCCTTTCTAACAGGTACTTTTAAAATGGCTGTAACAGCTAACCTGTTATTATTTTCATATTACATTAATAATGGCTGTAATAGGAGGTAATGAGCTTTTCTCCTAAAAGAGGTACATTGATGCATATTATCAGACTCTGCATGCAAAGACTGTTCAAGTTCCACATTATTTCCCAAAAAAAATCTTGGTGACATGATTCAGATTTTGAAAAAAACTGTTTACAGAAATTTACTTGCCTTTGTGATGTAAGGTGCAACTGGTAAAATACTACATGATTTCTTTACCAAAAAAAGTCCCAAGTGTATCTATATGTGTGTGTGTGTGTGTGTGTGTATCTATATTTCTGTGGTTAATTGTATCAATGAAGAAATAATTAAAATGAAATTTGACCCGCTTCCTAGATTTCTACATATATCCTATTCCAATCACCATTCAAAGTACTATTTCTTTCTTTAGGCTTTTGAATTACTGCACAACCTATATTGTTAATGTTTTGTTGTGTTGTGGTTTTTTTTTCTTTGGGAAATTCTCTAACAGATGTGTTTTCAGTTAATTTTGGCTGTGGTCAATAGATTTGGAAAGACAGTAATGCCACAGTTCTGTGCAGATGTATCAGAGGAAGCCTTTGGCATGGAGTGCATTTGGCATTTTCTAAGGGGAAAATATTTGCACATATGCAAAATCTGGAGTTTTAGCAAATCCTCTGCATGCTGCTGGTGTGTGCCTGCCCTCAGGAAACTGAGGGCATGACTAAATTGGGGCTCTCAGAGTGGTATTTATATGGGAACCAAAGGAACTCAGAGAAGAGCCCTCACTTTTTACTTTTTTTTTTTTTTGTCCTGATTTACATTCTTCTTTGGCTTCTTCTAGTCCAAAGATTTAGATAAATACAGTGATATTTTTTAATCCTCCATCCAGCCATTTCTTTAGCTGCCCCATCACAGTGCTAACCACTGCGGTCTAGTCACTCTGTGCTTTAGAGGAGCAAACCCTTGTACTGCCTAGAACGGAGTCCATCAGAAAATTTTAAAATGTCAAGCAAAAAAAAAATTTACCATCTCTTCTTGGAATTTGCAAATGCAGATCAAGTCTCTGTCTTTAAATCATTCCTTCCATATACCTTTGCCATTCCAGTGATTTTGGGAAGATATGTAATGGCTGAGGAAATGTGAGCAGAATGTAAAAGACGAGGAAGAAATTAGGCAAATTTTACAAATCACATTGTACCCTGAAAATTTTCCAGTCTGGTTTCCTAGACTTGAAAGATTAAGATGGTTTAAAAAACAATTGGGATTTTTATCTAAATTTCTTAGTCTATCAAAACTTCTGAGTTGTAGCTATCATATCTTGAAAACACCATAATTGGAACTTAAGATCACAGGGCCTGACTCTGCCCTTGCAGCATGAAATATGCAGTGCAGACAGTGAATCTGTCACTGTGTAAAACTAGAGAAATTTAAGATATTGACAGGACACTGACATAATGCAGTCAAAGTCATATGCAGAATATCTGCTTTTTGATTTACAGTTGGTAATGTATGGTAATTACTATGGTAATGTACAGTATATTCTTGGCCAGAGTCAAGTGGCATGGCATGCAATGCAGTGTGTACTGTACCAGAAACTTAGAAATATTTCTAAATCTAGAAACAATATGAAGAAATATCAAGCCACGGTAATATCTGTCACAGAATCACAGAAATAACGAGATTGGAAAAGACCTCTGAGATCATTGAGTCCAACCTATGACCTAACACCACTTTGCCAACTGACCATGGCACTGAGTGCCACATCCAGTCTGTTCTTAAACACCTCCAGGGGTGACTCTACCACCTCTCTGGGCAGCTCAATCACCCTTTCTGTGAAGAATTTCTTCCTGATGTCCAGTCTAATCCTCTCCTGGTACAGTTCAAGACTACTTCCTCTTGTCCTGTCACTTGTTGTCTGGGAGGAAAAGCCAACCCCCACCTGGCTACACCCTCCTTTCAGGTGTTTGTAGGGAGTGAGAAGGTCCCCTCTGAGCCTCCTCCTCTCCAGGCTGAACAACCCCAGCTCCCTCAGCCACTTCCTATAGGAATTGTGCTCCCTTCACCAGCCTTGTTGCCCATATCTGGGCACATTAGAGCATGTGCAGAACCTTCTTGAACACCTCAGTGCTCATAAGAATTGCTGCAAATTAATCTGTCTATATGAAAACATTTTACTGCTGTTGGGTTTTATTGCCACAGTTCTTATATTGAGAAATTAAAATGCATTCACAACTTTCTGCCCATTCTTTGACCTTGAACAGCCTATCAAAAATTCTAGATTTTCAATAGGAACTGTAAAAGCTCAGATATTGCTCAGATCTGTGCTCGACCTGTGCAAGACCCACTTAATATTAGTTATTACAATGTTTGAATGGTGTGAAACAGAGTTAATAGCCATTATCCGGGTTTGATTTAAATATCTTTGAAATTTGCTCTGAATTCTAAAAAGAACAATTTAATTCCAGCTAAAATACCCTAGGAGAGCTCCAAAAGAGAAGAAAACCATTCTGACAAAGCAATTATATCAGCCTTATTCTAAGACACTATGATTTAAAAACTAGCAATGAACCAAATCTAATTTTTTCCCCAAGAAGGTATCATTATTTATCAAGCATGTTTTGTGAACCATTTCAAAGACCAGACCAGTAAACAATAAAAGACTTTTCATTCTTCAGTAGCAGAGAGTAGAACAACAGATGTCTTACAATTCAGCTTTTTGGCAGAAAAAATTCTAGCAAACCAATATTTTTTCCAAGACTAAGCCTTGATTAACTATTTATTCAAGAAAGTTGGGTTTTTTTTTTCTTTTTCTGCAGAGAAAAAGAAAAATCTACTGAGAAAAAAAGAGGATGGGAAATTGTAAAACTCTAATAGTAATATATTGCCAAAAATATGTGTTCTGAGTCCTCTGTTAATTATTTTACAAAATCAACCTATTATGTATGATATACCTCTCTCTCTTGTGCTTGTTTCTCCTCTAAGAAACAAAACCCTCTCTCTTTTATCTAAGTGATAAAAGCCTTGTTTCTGTTAGAGAAGGCTATTTATTGGTATATACTGGTGTCCCAGAAAAATATGGAGAATATCAATAAAGGAAAATGCATGAAGTTCAATATAAAAGGTGGGAAGTGCCACTTAGCTATTAAAAATAAAAATAGATCTCACAGAAATGGGGGGTATATTAACACTACAATTATAACAACACACAACTCAGCCTTCCTGTCAAGGCTGCAAACCACCCATGATCTTGTTTAATTCCCACTCACATCAGCAAAAAGAAATCCTGGTACTTTGTAGGTTAGTGTCTGGTGGTATGTCTTCTTATGTATCTGCTTTGATATCACAATCACATAATTTCTGGGGCTGGAAGGCACTTCTGGAGAGCTTCTAGTCCAACCCCCTGATGAAGGGATCAACTGGAGCCAGTTATCCAGGGTTATATACTGTCAGAATTTGAACATTCCAGGCATGGCTGCTCCACTGGGCAGCTCCACTCTGGGAAATATACTCCAGTCACTCTTCACAATAAACCACATTTTTGTTATGTTTAAATCCAGTTTCATCTATTTAGTATCTAACCAAAGCCCATACAACACTCCTTCTAGTAATTATTGTGAGGTGTAGACACAAGACAGTAAAACATGATGTAAAAATGCATAATAGAAGAGATTCACTGCCTGACAAAAAGCTATTGTACAGCTAATATAAAGATTAAAAAGTAATCTCCTAAATAGTGAATTTAAAGCATGTTTTTCTCTTTCTGTAAAGTAGAATGCCTTTCTTTTTCATTTCTAGTCACTTCTCAGGAAGAATTGAAAATACCAATAAATGCCATGGAAACAACTGTGCTATCTCCATGGTGTTATTGGCTGTATTTGCACTGACTGTTCTGCAGCCTCCAGCCTGTGGCAGCTGAGGCTGCACATCTTGGTCCCAGCCTGCACTGACCCTGGGGGAATTTGGTACGTGCCATCTCTGGAAAGGAAAAAGAGGTTTGAAAAACTATGATGTGCTCTATTAACAGGACAAGAGGAAATGGTCTCAAGGTGCACCAGGGGGTATTTGAATTGCCTATTAGGAAAAATTTCTTCACTTAAAGTGTAGTCAAGCATTGGAACAGGCTGCCCAGGGAAGTGGTAGAATCACCACATCTGAAAGTGTTCAAAAGGCATGTGATCTAGGGATTTGGTTTAAAGGTGAATATGGTGGTGCTGCATTAATGGTTGTGAATCAATGATCTTAGAGGTCTTTTCCAACCTCAGTTATTCTGTGAATCTATGGTTAAGTCTCTTTAGGAGATGCTGACTGTGACATTGGGACAGATCTCATTATGCCTGGACAACATTTTGTCTCACAGTTTAACCACAGCCATAGAAACCCATATTGCAAGACAAAGCTAAGTAATAAGCTTCTTGCCTAAAGTCTGTCAGTAAACATGATAACAAGCAAGTCAAGAGACAACCTTATGCTGGAAAAGAGGACTGAATGATGATTTCCCTTTCTCTGCATTCACACTAGAACAAGAAAAGTCTTTATTACTCAGACCCCCTTTGCAGAGCTGATGGCACCTGAAGTGTCTGTAATGAGTGATGTGCCTATGCAACATGGGCTGAAAGGCATCTAATAAACCATTCAACAAGTAGCAAACCATATCAATGGATCATCAAGAAAGACATAATAGTGCACACAGAGTCATAAGACACTCTGAAATTTCCTTCCCCTTTCCCATTTTGCAACATGAACTACAAGCACACAATAAAGGACCCATTATATTTTAGAAATTAATGCAGCCACATGTCCTCGAATTTTCAAGGTCCAATTAGGAGAAGCCTAAGCCAGAAATACTCAAAAAGTCACTCGGGAAAGTTGTAAAGAGAGATAACTATTAAAAGTGAGAGAACTGAGATGTTACTTCTATTATCTCCTTTTCAGACTTCTTTTAGGACAATAATAAAGCTCTAATAACCTTTAATATAGATTTTGTTTTCAATCCTACATCTTCAGACAAAGAGGGATTCCATCAAATGCAGTAATAATTCCCTGTCACAAAATTAGGTTTGTTAAGAGAAAATGCAGCCCACCTCCTGTCTTATTTTAACCTGTTTTAGACTTAGCATTTGCACTTTTGTACTGAATGTTCTGACCTAAAAGTACTAAATGAGAAATGTCCTTTTGGGTAGAGACAGCTCCTATCTTAGGGCACTGCTCCTAAGAGCATGGGACTGAAGGACCCTCTTTAATATCAGCACTGAGTCAGCACTGGCCATGCAGTAGATAATGCCTTCATAGAGTAGTTATCTAGCTTTGTCCCATGAATTACTTGCCTCATTTACTGCTTTAGCTCTAGCTGGAAGCTTGTTCCAGAACAGCGCTGACCTAGTGGTAGGAGACATACTATTTCCAGTCTAAAGTTATTCAGGGCCAGTTATTGTGCCTAAAGAGCTTTTCTTCTTCCCAAGGGGAAACTTATTCAGTTATCTTTGCTCCCTTATTTACTCAAATTACTGAAATTACTGAAGTATAGTAGTAGTATAGAAATTACTGAAAATATTGTTCATAAATGCCAACAATCAGCATTTCATAGTTTCTTTAAAGCAAAATTGGGGCATGTCTGGCAGTGGTTAGGATCTATTGAACAAGACACCAGAGTCTTTGTGATTTCCTCTAATGGATGAAGAGAATTAATGTAAATTTTTTAATACATCTATACTATTTTTTAATGAAAAATTGTTCCTGGAATTCGGCCTGATCCAGATGCTTCTTTGTAGGTGTCTGCATTGTGGTCTCAGGGATGAGGACAAGAAAAACTCTCAGAAGATGGAACTACATCCTGTATCAGGTAAAGTTATAAAGCTGTAGGAAGGAGTTTCAAAAATACATCTGCCAGATTTCATTTAAAGGCTGGACCTCTGTGTCCCTGCCTACAGTAAGGGGCCCACCCTGATGTAATATCAAGGGGGAAAACCTGTAAGAAGGTAAGTCTGCAACCATGGGAGTTAAAGGGGAACATTTACATTAGAAAAAAAACTAAAAAAAATTTAAATTACAGATCCCACTCCACAGACCACCAGTGAGCGCTCCAGTTGCTCTTGTCTCTACATCACAGACATGAAATTAAACTTTTGCATTTACTTTAGTGAGGAAGAAAAGAGATAATTTTTCCTTGGGAATATAGTTTAAAGTGCATTAAAACACTGCTCAGTTTGTTGGGGTCCAGTTGAAAAAAATGGGATCCCTTCTAGAGACTGTTGCATAGCTCTGTAACCACATAACTTCCTTGGGAATTGTGATCACCAACAGGAGAACACAGAAAGGCATTATGCCCTTTTCCCTGCTCATGAGTTTCTGGGCTGTTTTAATTTGTTCTGTTCTGCTTTTATATTCTTTTAATAAATCTGAAGGCCTTTCATCACTAATGCAGCACTAGACAAAACAAGTGGGAAGGATTATATGAAATTTGATCATCAGCAACAAAAAGCCAATTTAACTGGGGGGTTATTGCTCTGCTTGTGATGTTTTAACTTTTGTGAGAGGCAGAGGCTTAGTTTACACTGGGATTTCCTGCATGATTTACAAAGCAGGAGTGAAACTCCTCACATCCATTCTGATAGATCTCTCCCTTCATCCATCAGTGCTGACAGTGCTAATCTGTAAAGAATTAGTGAGCTAGAAGTTCAAATCAGCTCTTCCCTTCATCTGGCTATAACCCTATTCATGGAAACTGCATATAAAAGGTACCAATAAATGTCAGTGTGCAATGGAAACAGAAAAGATTGATTGTACATTTTTGCATGAGAAAGTGTTTTATAACAAAAAGGCTGATTATCAAATCATTGACATAAAAATGGTAATGGAGACAATGGAGTCTTCTGTGAAGGACTTGATTTTTGCTAGATAAATTATTTCTGTTCTCTTTTCAAAAGGCATAATTTGATCAGAATTAAGTGGCAGCACTGACATTGCACCGTAGTGTCTATCTACAAGTCAACTTCTAGTTTCATGTGAGAGACCTGATATCTCAGTGGACTAAAAGCATAGATAGTGTGGAGCTGGGCAGGATCATCTATGTCTAATTCATAAATGAAATTACTTAGTGGCACAGCGCAGAGGAAGTCATACTGACTTTAAAGACCCAAAATGCCTGTGATTGGCTCCTGTCTGATTGAACCTGGGAATATCTGCTGCCTCCAGCTGATCATTTCCAACAGCTTCTAACTGATGCAGCTATTGAAGCCATGAGCTGGAATTGATGTGCACACTTCAAAGTCAAGACATATAAGTCTTTGGTCTTTCCATGAAGAGCAGTAGCATATTTTCTCAGCAGGAAAACATATGAAATATGGTTACTGTACTGCTACAGAAGAGATCAGAAACACGGGCTTTCCTTCTTCTCCCCTCCATGGCTGCAAAATATGCAGACTGAAGAAAAGAAACTTTTCCTGTTCCAAGAAGGCCAAGAGTTCCACACAATTTTTGTCCTCCTGCAGTCTTATGAAAAAAGAGTAACAGAGTCACAACAAAATAACAAGGGTGCTGACTGGACATCACAGTCATCCAACATTTTCCCAATAAATTAGTTGACTAATACAACTGAAAGATGAGAGGTAAAATAATTGAAGGTAGCATTAATTAGGGAATCCAGTATGGCAGTTCTCCTTTTCCAATTCTTTAGGTACACTTTTAGGTTTCTAAGGACCTTTATTACCATTTGCACTCTAGAGCAAATCTCTTGACTATCTAAGGCAAGTCAGGCTAATCCTAGGCAGGGGCAAATAGTGTGCTTGTTTTGGGGTACTGTATTTTACAGGAGATTCCCTGAAATCTCTTGGCTGTGCTTCAGCCAACATCTCCTCCTCTACAGGCTTCTTTTCTGTGAAAAGTGGTACCAGGCAGAATGGGTTTGACTTTTATAGGAGGTCAGTGCAGGCCTCCCCAACAGACACCGCTTCAAAACTCTGTCTGGATTAGAGATAGGAGAAATTGTTCCTGAATGCAGTTTAAATGTCAGTTTAAAGAGTTCAGAGCTTGATAAGGAGAAATACTTCACAGAACCATAGAGCTCCTGCAATGCTGGGCAGGTGGTCATGACAATTTCTTGGAGGTGGTAAAAGAAAACTACTTAAGCATGTTTCATGCTCAGGTGTGCTTGGGCTTGCAGGGTCTGGCAACCTCTTGTCATAGCACCAAATTTCACAAATATCCTTTGGAGGAAGTGAATTGATGCAGGTTGACAGTCACTTGGGACTTCTGCTATGAACAGCTGCTTTTGTGTTCCCTCCAGTACTACCTTGAATTACCCTAGATTTTGGCTATCTGGAAGATCATAACACTCGAGTACTCATTTTCACAGCCTCCTCCAAATGATAAAGCATTATTTCATGATGGAATAGAAATATTGCAGAAAAATAAGTGTCAAAAGAGTGCTGAAAATGAGCTTGAGAACAGCAGATGCAATTCATATGAAGAAAGGCTGTGTGGGTTTGAGGCCCTTGAAAGACAGGAGAGAGATTTTAGATGATATTCAATAGGTTTGTCATATTTCCCTTTTGATGCAAGATACATCACAAGCCCCAGAAAACTGTTTTAAAGGCAATAGGACAAGCCTTTCCCTTCCCTAAAAATCCCAACTTGGAGCAAGGCAGAAGATGGGAAATCATTATCTACTGAGAGAAAATGATGTGACCAGCATATCCCAAGGCAATGCTCACATATCAAAAGAAGTCTTTAATGTGTTCACATATTGACCACTACTGTAAGGAGAAGCTCAAAGCAGACAGTGTCAGAGAGTAGCACTTTTCTGCAGTGTCTTGAGTGTGTGTCTAGATAGTTTAGGTTGCAGGGAAAAGAGGATTTCTACTTAGCTGGGACAATGAAAGGTAAAAATAAGGCCTCTTCTTTCTTAGAAATCTATGTACAGTTTGATTTAGGATTTATTCCTGCAATGACTTCAAAAACTATTTTTAAATATATGGTGGGAATTGGCATGAGATAGCAGAAAGAAATGCAACAGAATATATTTGTAATGCTTAACTTAAAGTTAGTCCCACAATAATTACTGTGCTTTTTCAGCTCAGCCTGGAAAGATTATTTGTGAACATGAAGATTCTAAATTTAGCAATTAGTAGATTTGTGTATATGCAAATGCATACACATACATTGCACTACCCAATACATCGTTCATATTTCACAGGGCAACAGTTTGGGATCTGCAGCAATGATTTTATTTATCATAATTTTGAAATCAGGGCCTGAAAAATGAAATTTGCATTCTCTTAATTGGGTTCCATGGGAACAGCAAGTATTCAAACATTCTTTAAAGCATTTGTCTTTTAAGCTCTAAGCAGTAAGTAGGGGTTAGTTTTATTGGATTCCAAAGCAACTTCAAAAAGTTGGATAGAAAGGTTATATAGAAAGCATAAAGACAAATCATGACAGGGAAGCTAGTTTGTCATATTTCCTTCAGTCTTAAGAGCTGTGAGAAAATGGGATGAAAAGACATTTTTTGTTGCAATCAAAACCTTTGGGGAAAAGGGTATTGAAAAATATTACTGTCTTGGAGAAATATATAAACTACAGTTATGCCTTAAAAACCAGCTAATGTCAATTCCCTCATCTCTCTGCAACTTAAATCAAAGTTCCCGATTGACCAAACTGTATTGGCTGATAAGATGGGCATATTCTTGTCACCTAAGGATAATTTGCAGAATGTCCTGAAAAGCTTTTCTGCAGCAATTTATTTGGTTTGGTAGTAATACACAGAATTTTCCTGCATCTACAAAGCATGATCATAACTTTTAGGTGTCTATGTCACCAACAGTGTCTCTGGATTGTTTCTAATCAACACCAAAATCAGAATTTATTTATCTAAGAATAATATAATGCACAGAAAAGATCATGTTTTTGCTAATGTTGACAATAAAGCTATTTGAATAGTAAATGAAGGTGGTACGAAGCCACAACTGCTGTTCAAAGGGGCTGCCCAGTCCTTAACTGAACATTTGTGAGTGAGGGTTTATGGTGAGAAACATACATTACCTAATGTTCTGTATTATTGCTGGAAACAAAAGACTAACACATATCAGCTGGACTTCCTTCTGGGAAGGCGTTCCTAGGATTTTTGTACAACATCTAATTTATTTCTTTCATGCAAATTCTCAAAGGTGGCATTGAAAATCTCAAGAAACACTTTTTACATCACCATAGTTTCAGATCATGATATTATTGGCAATTTCTTATTTCATGTACAGCAATGAAGCTGCCACAATGAAATGTATGTCTTTAAACTTTATCCACTGTCCAGCACCTCTTTCTAATCGGATGTTTCTTTTTTTTTTTTTTGCATATTTTTCATTGAAACATTCACACAGGTAGCCCCTAAAAGAAAAAAAGAGAAAGCACTGCTATTTACACAGCAAATATTCAAATGTCGTATTCGCTATTTCAACTTTTAGTCATTGGAATCCCATTTCTCTCCCTCTACATACAACTAGCATACAATACACATGCAATACACATAAACATAAGCAGAGTTTTCTTTGATTTGTCATTCTCTTTCTCTCTCTCTCTCTCTCTCTCTCTTTCTATATATATATATATATGTATATATATATATAGGTATAGGCATGAGTATTTATAAAATCATAATTTCATATAAATGTTCAAGATCAGAAGTAGATTTGGTTTTTTGACAGATTCCTTGTGATCTAAGCGTAAACACGTTCTAAATGTAATTTCTAAAAAGATAATCCAGAGGAGTCACAATGTAATTATACAGGCTTGTTGTAAGAAACACAGCCTTAGATATATATCTATAATTTACCCTTCCACCTTAAATGGAAATTTTGAGAGAAAAAATTACTATTTCAAGCCAAGAAACAAACTGTTGGTGTTATTTCTTATGAAGGAAGATACATTTATTGAGTAGCTATACTTAAATGATGACAAGGAACAAGAGCTGGCACAATCTGTCAAGAGAACTTTAAAAATCTGAGTCAATTTAATTAGAATGAGCTATGGTACTGTGCAATAATTTTCTGGTATTTTAGTGTGTCAGCAGATAAGTTTTGCATTGAAGTTCTCTGGTATTTTTACAGCAAGAAAATCATACTGGAATATAGTGTGTATGTCTACACAAGCTTAAGTAAAATTCCCAGGAGAACTATTGAACACTTGCAACTGTGTCATTCATAACAGGACTCGCTTGTTTTCTTTTATTGTACAATAAATTAAGAGCCACTGGAGAGTGGATTCTCTGGCTTGCTCAGTTTGGAGGTTTTCATGACCTCTTGATTAGATGAGTTCCTTTAGATCCCAAGTCAACAGAGGAATCTTATACTACACCCTGGAGCAGTCAACTACTTTGGACACAAATAAGGAGCAATGTGATGCGTTTGCTGACTGCCCTGTAACAGTTTTTCCAAGAGTCATGTTGGAACATTTTGAAATACAGTTGAAGCAAGAACTCTTGTTTGGGACTATATTGCTCTTTCTCCAGGGTACTTATGCTCTTAATTTGGAATGGGAATCCAGATTACAGTGGTCTGGAGACAGTGATTGGTAGGAGATATGTTGCCAGTGAGAAGCCTTGATGCTACTTACTTTTACAGAATTAAAATAAAATAATGGAGCTTTATAGACAAAACAGGTACTATTTACATGACTAACTTAAAGAATATGAATGCTTTGATTGCTGTAAGGTTTAAGGTCTTCTGCAACAGTGGTAGACTACAAGGGAAAAATTAGACCTACAAAAATTTCCTCCATGAAAGTGGAACAGACCTTTCCATTTTTTTATTTGATTCATTTATTTACAATTTCAGCTAAGACTTGACTCTACAGAGGTTTGTAGGACCTTTAATTTTGATTTCACTGGACTTTTCCCCGGACAAGAACCACCGAAAGTCATTGCTCCGAAGGAGAAGAGGAAATGGAAATATAAGTGCTTTCCAGTCAAGTCTGAGACTTCCAAAATTTGCTTTTGAGGAGTAATTCATATACATCTATTACTTTGAAACTAGAAATTCTTGAATTGCAGACCTGAAAAATACTGAGATGACACTCTTTGTACAACTTAGAAAGAATGTGTTCCTTCAGAAATCTTAGTCCTTCCTCTTGTTAGGTCTACAAAGCTAGGGAGATAGTTACTATTTTTCATTAAGAAATGTGCCCAGAAGTTGTAACTTATTTGTCATTTAAACCAAAGAAGTGAGAAAATCTAGACATCAGTTTTCTTGACAGTTGAAATATTGTACTATTAGCAACATCTAAATAAATAATACATGCTGTGGAAATTATATTGGCAAGGGACTATTAAAAACATTTCAAACCAAGGTAGTTGGGAAAGAAATGAAAACATTACAGAAATTATAAAAGAAAAGCAATAACTCAAGGGGAACTACTGAAAGTAAATGTAGAGTGTTTTCATATCCGAGGCATATGTATATATATCCTGTATATATGTGGACATATCCTTTATGTGCTCAAAACATCCTCATTTATGGAAAGTACCATATATTTAAATATTTCTTGATCTTACCAGATGGGCAACTGGGGCAAGGAGAAATTTTTGATGAGCTTCCACTTCAGATGGAATATACATAAATCTGTATACATAAATTCTGTGTCAATGTCAAAATTTAACAATCTGAAATCCATTTTCTGGCAAGTCTATTATCCACCATTAATTGCCCTGGTAAGTGGTCAATTCCACATACTCCTGATAAATTTCACTGTCACTCCATAACTACTCCTCTCATTGTAAATGACCTGAAATTTCACTGTGCAACTGTGAATTTTAGGGAGTCTTGTATTCCCATTTTCTTGAACTCTTATTTTCATCCTTAATAGTGCCCTAGGTGAATAATACAGACAGTTGCTCCTTCAGTCCAGCCTGCAGACAAAAGCAAAACAATCTCCCTGCAGACTGTGCTTAGAATAACATCATGAGATGAATGAGGATCTCAGTTGGCAAAGAAACCAAATTACAGCTCATCCTGGGAGCTAAGGTGGAGGTTGCCAGTGGGGCAAAGTGATTACTCTGACATAATTACAATAGTGAAGGATAAATTGATCTATTTCATTTCAAGTGATGAGAAGACCTTACTTTTTGTATCTACAAACAAATATACACAAAATTCAGTGAGGCAGGAGTGGAAAAAGAGAATATATTGTTAGAAGGCAATTGCATTGATAAATGTTTCACAGATAGGGTCTAATTAAGTGACTCAGGGAAATTTTTGTCACAGCTTTGCAAAGTTGACCAGGAAATGTCCTGCTTTGGATATAAGTCTGTATTCAGCCATAATAATGCATTTTCTGTGAAACAAATTGCATTAAAAAACCCCAAACCTCTCTGTTTAAGTAGGATGGGATAAATGTCATGAGACCATACTCTCTAAGCCAGTGTTTGGTTATCAATGGAAAAAATTACTCTCACTGAAGTATCTTAAGTCAATCTTGAAAAAGGGGGAAAAGCACACTAATTATGCCTTCACTAATATTTCTGCATCAGTTTGCTTGCTCAAATCAATGCTATCTTAAAAGCTAATGAAATAATTTGCCATGTTTAGAAAAAAAATCAATCAGGAAAGACCTTAATGTGGCGTATTTTTCTTTAATGTTAGTGACAGGAGGACAACCTTCAAGTTTAAATAGCCACATTTTTGGCTTATTACACCAGTCATCCCCATGACCCAGTGAAGTGGGCACTGTGAGAAACAGGGTGGCAAAAGAAAATGTAGTCTTCAAAACATCCTTCACTCTAGAGCTAGAAGTGACTGTAATTCATTATTAGTATCCACTCGAAGAACTAATGTCCATTCCCAGAGAGTACTTTTCTGTACCATTAATTATTTATGTGCTGCACTGGTGGGATGTGTCTCTCTGTTTTTCTGCCATTCCCAGCAGACAAAAATGTGGTGACCCTGGAGAATCCATGCTTGAGTGTGTGAGAGCCTGAAGAGCAACAGGTCAAGCACCAGTTTCCCCTCATACTGTGACAGTTGTAGCCAGACAAAGGATGTGAAAAGAGAATTGAAGGGGGAAAGGAAATTGGAAAAAGCAGGAAGGAAGAGAGAGATATCTAGGAATGAAAACAGAGTTCAGGATTTGGGAACTTGGGCAAGGACTGTGCAACAAAGAAGGGGAAGAAAACATCAAAACATGGGAAAGAGAGGTGAAAATGAACTTATAGATGTAAAAAGAATAGTAAGAAAAGAGTGTGACAGGTGTTATTTGAAAAATTTTGCTGAATTTATCTTGAAAAATTATTAGGTATTGGTTTACCTGCCAACAACAAAATCCAGGCAAAAGGGTGAAAGTCAGAGGGACCACAAGGAAATGAACACCACCTCATATTACTGTAATCAATGGGAGGAAGGAAGATGAAGAAAAAAATATGTCCAGGACTGGTATCTTGGTTTGGAAATAGGCAAGAGAGATTCCTACAGGCAGGAAAGGCTCCTTTTAGCTTTAGATCCACACTGACCACATACCATAATTCACTACTCCTCATAAATCAAGCTGAGACAAATTCCTCTTTAGTACCTGAAGACAGCATTGCCTTCAAGGATCAACACTGTTCAGTTGCCCATCTGCTGATAAAACAAGCCTTGACACCTTATACAGAGAGTCCCTTCAATGTCAGTTCCATCTCCAACACCTGTCAGCATTTTTAAAGGGCTGGCTAAGACATAAATCTGCCTACACACAGTTATATATCATGTTTAGAGCAGTTTTCCTGTTGGTAACTCTGAAAATGAAAATAGGGTCTATCATACACGTATGTATAACCAGAACTAGAACTCTTATCCTCACAGTGTTTTGTTTTTTTTTTACTTGCCATTCTAGAAAAACTTGGTTTTTGCTGTAACTGATATCTGTCCTTGTTTCCTTTAATCTGTTTAATCATTCCATTACCATTCTGGGTATTTGACACCTGGTGAATCTGTCAGCATAAAACACTGGTCCATTAATTTTAAATTCACCATGAGAAACATGCAGAAGAAAACAATTTACCTGTATTTGAAATAACCAATTATGTTAGTATCACAATCATTTTAATAAAGCATTAGTATTGCTCATTGCCTTCACAACTCACCAGCCATAGAACCAAACCTAGGTAATCCTCAGACGTCAGAAAATTTTTGGGTTATAATTGGTATTTCCACTCCAATGGGGGCATCAAATCTTTTAAAAAGGTGAAACGACCCTTCACTGCTCACAGAAGTGAAACTGGAACCACATCTGGATGCTGGTCAAAATAGGCTATTTAACAATTTATTTACAAGTTTTTCAGCTTCTTTAGGAACTGCATTCCAGCTTTCTTATACCAAGTCTTATCTCTATTGTGTTGATTATACATTTGTGAAAACATCTATTTGCTTGATGAGGTTGTAATAAGGGAAAGTCTTGCTCCAAAGACAAGATATTATAGAAAGAGCCAAACAGGTCATCAATAGTTGTGTATGTAGTGGTGGACATGTAGGCATATGAATGAATATAAATATCTGTTGGGACACACAAGTGTCAAAGTGATTTGGGAATCATGTATTTAGGAGGTTAAATCTCTTATGGATTTAGGTCTCAAAATTCTGTCAATATTAGCAACAGTCTGGACGACTCCTTATTTTGCCATGGACTGTATCTGTGAGATGCTGAGGGCTGCTTATCATGACTTTAGTAAGGGTTGTGTATTCTGGGCATGTCCCAGGACCAGACCCACAAAAATTTGACTCTAACTGCACAATAGATTCTGTACTCACAGCTGTCTGATCCTTCTATTATGTCCATTCCTTTCTCTGTTCCCAGGGAAAGTCTGCAAGAAAATTAGAGATACAGATAATGGCAAAGCAATTTAAGTGAAAAGAGCAAAAGTGTGAGGACCTTTTCCCCAGACGAGCAGGGCTCAAGTTAGACAGCTACTGTCTTTCATTGGTTTGTTTGTACACCCAGCCTTCCCATTCTTTACCTCATTCATGTGGGCATATCTCAAAGCACAACCAGTATGCCATGGCATTTAAAAAATAGCCTATTTACCCAAAATGTCAGTGCCTGAATGGGATCCTGTGCCCATTCTTAAAGATCCAGCAGACACAGGGGCACCTGCCAGCATGAGGCAACTTAAAGAATTGGTGTTTTAATGTTATGTCTTGTAAGAGTTCGCTAAATGCCATCACTCATTGGAATGAGCTCTCTCACCTGAACAATGAGTTAAGTCTGCATGTCTTTTAGGACAACCCTACAGCCCTGAACTTTGCCCACTCTTTTAATCATGTTTTACTGGGAAAGAGTAAAAACTTTCAGAATAACCAGAAATATCTCTACTCTCTCCCCATTCCCAATTTATTTCATTTTTCTTTATAAAGGCAGAGCATTTCGTTCCCTTGAAATTGTTCTCTTTAGAACTGTAGCACATTTCTTGGGAAATAAAAAAAATAAGGTTAGCTAAAGGAATAGCAATTTGTCTGTGGCGTTTCAGCAAATGTGGCAGTTTTCTCCTGTGCCACTGGTTTATTTCAGTTATGGGAATACAACCAACCAATACTTTTCTGAAGCACGAGGGAAAAAAAAGCCCACAAAACAAAATCCATCTGTAAGCACAGAATCAATCAGTGTTGCTGTAGTCAAAAAGAAAGATTTTTTCTCATAGTTAAAAAAGTGTGTCAGATTATTACAGACACAGAAGTAAAGTGTGCTAAAGGCAAAATCCAAGATTAATGGAAATATTTCTATAGGAATTTAACACATACTATGAAAAAAGCTTTGAAATAAAAGGATTAACACTAGATGAAACTCAGGTGCATACATGACGCTCTCATGTTAATGAATGAGACAGATCCTTTCCTTTCAGCTGGAGTTGTGCTGAAGGTTGATGATAGCTGAGTGAGCTATCACCTCTTGTGAACGAGAGCAAATCATGTAGTGGTTTCATAGGGTCATCTAAACCCCACGTCCTAGATCCTATCTCTGAACAGAGACATGCCACCTCATGTGCTTAGATGGTAGAAGGCTGAGGATGGGTAGCCACTAAATGTCTCTGCCATTAACCTGGGAAGTGATTTCATTGTAAAAAGGTATTTGCCTTACTTAAGGTGCTTTTCTTGAGTCTAAAACAATGAAGGTGTGAGACTCAGGTGCCTCAACACAGGTTTCTTCCACCATGTGAGGCACTCTGCTGTGTGCTCTGTGATCTATGTGATTGATGTATCTTTCTCCTCCTATTTCATCCTTCTTACGTGCAATGTCCTCTACAGGAGTGGCCTCAAGCTCTCTTTCAAAAAACACAGTACAGGAGACACTTAAGTGAAATTAATAAATACCAATGAAAAAACTGCTGTAGCCACACTAAACATGGTTTAGGTACTGTTTTTTTTTTCTTTTGTCGTCTCTTCCATCTCTAAGTTTTCTAATTAACCTGCAATCTGTCACAACTGTAAACATGATTATGATGATAATTACCATCAATGGGTGTGCTGGCTCTTTATTGAGACACAATGTCTCAGTAAGCTGAATTAGTTAAAATTTTTCAAAAATAAAGGCATTTTTATTGTGTAACTTCAGTAGTGCTATTGAAAGTGGAAACAACTTCCCTTGGTTTTCCTGACCTGACTCTGACCTCCTTCTGAGGCCCTTAGGAATAAACAAAAAAGGACAAACTATTGACTTCCCTGGGAAATGTCACCATTAACATTTAATGACATTTTTTGTAAGTAAGGACTAGACTTTTCTCAAGTCCTGCACTGAAATGATGATTTGCAAGACTGAGCACCTGGATTAGTGTGTCAAGGGGATGGAGCCAGGCTGTTCTTCGCTCTGCCAAGCAATAAGGCAAGCAGCGATGGACAGAAACTGATGCACAGGAAGTTTCATCTGATCATGAGGAAAAACTTCTTTACTATTCAAGTAATTGAGCCCTGGGAGAGGTTGCCTAGAGAGGCTGTGAAGTCTCCCTCACTGGAGATATTCAAGAACAGTCCTGGATGCAATTCCTGTGCAATGTGGTCTAGGATGTGCTTGAGCAGGGAGGCTGGGCCAGATGACATCTGTGGTCCATGCAGACCTTGTCCATTCTGTTGTTCTGTGACCAAACATTTAGAGTGTGCTGTTGGTGGGCCAGCCTTTGTATCTAGGCAATAAAGAACAGAATGTCATGAGCCCTACCTCTATTTTATCACAGGTTCTGAACCAGTCTGGATGTCTCTCATAGCAAGCTGTTAATTATCCCACTGTTCAGGAAACCAGATTTTTCCTCTGAAAGAACTCATCTCACACCATTTTAATAAAATATTTCCAAGTAATACCTTGATGTTCCACAAAAGGTTAAAAAAATGGTGATCCCAAAAGTGAAGCTACCTATTAATACACCATGATGTAACAGCCAGAGCCCTATCCTTGATCAGCTTTCTCACTTGGAAATTGACATTGTGGTCAAGCTGGGTGCAAATTGCTAAACAGAGTGTTGATGCTTATATTGAGTACAAGGTAACAAAGAATTTAGTCCAGTCTGCTTTGGGTAAAAGACACATAATAATAAAACTGAAAATGGCTCTCTATGTCTTGAAATCAAACAATTTTTGTTATATAATCAACAGTGCACTGAAGACAGAATTGCAATCAATCTTGATAGCTGATATTCCTAAAGTTTTGTTCAGATGGATAATTCTCCGATGTTTCTACTCTTCTGTTAAAGCTGATGGGATGGTTTAGCTGAGCAAAAGCTGGCAGTAACAGGCCTCTGGTTTACATTTGGATTTTCTTCTGGGATGAAAATATAAGCAAAAAACAACAACACAACAAAAAAACCTCATTAAAAAAACATGAATTCTTTTCAGTTTACACTTACTGCTGCTTAAAATGCCTTGCATTGGCTTAGTGAACAGCTTGATGCTTCCATAACAACTGTATAATAACTTAACAAGTAAGTGCATCTAAAACTGATGCATTACATACATAAAGATGAAATAATTAATAGATGTTAGGTCTTGCTTTTTTTGTTCTTCCTTTCTTCCAAACCTCTTTATCTACTTTCCTTTGAAGCGCATTCAATTACTCCATTGGGCAATAAACACTGGAAAAATACAGTCAAAATGCATTCTGTGTTGAGAAAATTAGTTTTGTAAATACAGAATCTAATAAAGACTTGCTAAATTCAAGATAAAATAATTTTATAGTGCTGGATTTTGATCTCTTTAAGCAGGTAATTAGAGACTAACACATTGTACCATCTGATAAATAATACTTGATCTAATGACCAAGTTAATGTTTCGACCCACCAAGATCTGTTCCAATATGGTTACAGCAGTTGTGCCAACAGCTTCTCTCTGACTGCAAAGTGTAAAGATTAATCATAGGAAAACCTCATGGTCATTGCTAATAGCAGACTACTCTTTTCCTTGCAGGGAGTACATGGAAAGTTCGGTCAGTGATGGCAGAACCACACATCTCAGTTTAGAGATGTCTTGATACAGCTTCCTTTGACAGCTGCCTCCCCTTGGGCTGAGTCACCCAATTCTACACTCTTCTTTTCATCAAGACCTCCACACATCAGCCACTGCTGACGTTAGAGCAGCATGCATATTGTTTGGCCTGGGTGCCTTTCAAAATTCCCCATCATCATCAAGACCCATTTTGGCTGATACCTACAGGAAAAATGTGGAAAAGCCACAGGCTTAAGAGGCCAACTTCCTACATGGACGTTTTCCATACTACTGCACTGAATCCCAATTTGCTAAGTTTTTAGTTTCTTAGGTTTTCCATAACTTGTTCACTGCATTTTCATTTCCTATGGCACTTACCCCCCACCCCGCCCCCCCTTCTCATTCCTGGGCACAGACTGGCTTTTGGTTACCTCTCCAGCTAAATTAAATTCTGCAGGATGCAAGTTCCCTGCCTTAGGCTGGCATAACCCTTTCTCCTTGCCATCTTCAAGTTCAATGTTACCTTCAGCTCCTGGGCAAGGTCTGTCCTTTGGGTACTTCTTAAGGAGCACTTAAAATCTGGAGTCAGTAACACACATGCACACACACAGGCAGTAGCCTGGAAAAAATAATTTGCTGGTAATGCTGTTTAAAGCCAGACAGTCTTCCCAGGCTTCAGACAGCCTGATGGCTTGTCTGGCTCAAATTATGAAGACTACCTCTCTTTGTTGCTGATCACACATCCAGCAGAGGAGTCCAACCCCAGCTGCAGTGACCTTCTCAAAGCAACAACTTCTACGTGTCTGCCAGAATCCAGAAATTGCAGTAGCTGGATTACTGTAATGATCATATTTCATGGAAGATGCACATGGATAATAATCTTCCATGTCATGTCTGCTGCAGCAGATTCTGTGCTCCACCAGAGGTCTTGGCCAGAGCACCCTTGTGCAGTACAAAAGGCAGTGTAGACACATCCAGACCACATAAGCTGCTGCAGGCAGGCATTTTCCCCTTTCCTGTGTGGTTGCTTGTCCTGAAGCAAAATCCTGCCCTGCCTTTCCTCAGTGGACTCACTGTGAAAAAGGTTAAGCAGAGGATTGAGACTGGAATTTGAATTTGGCTTTCTGAAATCCTTATTTTAAGTCTTGTTGCACCTCTGGAGGTGCTGAGCACCCATGAGATCCAGCCATATTCTTTCTTATGCCCACCTAGTAGCACAGGGTATTATTGCTTCTTCAGAACTGTGGGCTTATATAGAGAAGGAAGAAAGTCTCAAGCATAAATTATATTTAAAAATTACAACACATTCAATTATGTTTCTGAGGATTTATCATTTCTTTCTAAATGCTCTTATTATTTGTTATTTCTATGCCTTTTGTTCCTCTGTGGACTCGTGTCTGGTGAAAACAACAACCCTACACATGAATTCTTTGAGCTAAAATATAAACTCATAGTTAAGTGCATAGCAACATGGTGAATTTAAACCAAATCTTTGCAAAAATGCCTAGAGCATGCACAGGCAGTGTTGGGGGAATTAACTGAAAATAAAAGGAGCAAACTGATTCAGCAGTATGTTGTTCCTCTGTTACATTTGTCTCAAGTTCCTAGATGCTCTACTGGTGTAAACTGCACTAATTCTATTTTTAAAATTTTTAGCTAAAGATCTACTCCAAATATTTTGGTTACAGCGTATGGTCTTTTCATATAAGGAGCAACTTTGCACTATTTTACCTAGGACAGAGTAAGAAATAAAAAAAGGCTTTCCTACAATGCCCTATTTATGTAGCTAGGATAATCTCAAGTCTTCTCAGGCTTTCAAGGTTTTCAGACACCAAGTAGAATGCATTTAGATTTGTACATATTCAGAAATCAAAACCCCCTCAAGTACTAATGGCTTAATTTATATTTCATAGAATAAGAAATGTTGGAGTAGGATTTTCTGAGCTGAGTAAACCTTTATCAGCTGTTCTTATGCTTTTGGCATTCTTTGTTCTCATCTCTCTCCCTCAAGGATACAATAAAAATAGCTAATGTTCATTTTCTTCCCCAGTTTTTGCATCCACTTCTTCCGTTCAGCTTTTATCTGACAATCCAGCTTCCATGGTAGCCAGCCTAGGATTTCAATTCCTGCTGCCTCTTTTTCTGCAGGTTGCTGATCGTACTTTCTCCCTTGCTGTAGCTGTCATCACATGGCCTTGTGCCACCAGTGGTCGTGTCCTCACTAACAATACAAGGCTTGGTTCAAAGGCAAAACCTTCTCTTCCATTAGGGACAACTATTTACCAAGTCATGACAAGATGCAACTGGCACTCCAGTGGTACCGAGACAGAGCCTGAGTCCCTCAGCCACCCCTCACCTCCTCCTCATATTCCCTCCCCCAGGCTCCTTGCAGTGTGCCAGGGGGCAGAGGCAGTGCAGCTAAGCAGTCATGGCCCAGAAACGTTTTTTATGCCTGAGGAGGAAGTGAGGAGTCATGGAAAATCAGCAGACAGCCGCCTGGACTTATGTCCTGCAAGAAAGTCAGCCTGGGATGTCAGATTAATGACAGGAAATTTATTTGTACTTTTCCTAAAAAGAATAGCTGTTTTTTGATGTGATCCTGATCTTGTCCATGTTGTCTCATGTTTTCAACCATCATTTTCTCAACTAGATTGCATTCATGCTGGATGTACATCCTTCTGTGTCTAGGACATCACTGTGCTTCTGGGCACAGGGAAAAATCCAGGCAACATCAGGGCAGGACTCCTCTTCCTCCATGCTCTACTTTCTGCCCAGAGGTGGGGATCTGGACAGAAGTTGCAGCATGGTTTAAGGGGTTGATGTCTCTGCCTCCAAGCACAACCACTGCATGAACACACCAATTACCCTTCCAACCCCTGCATTACACATGCTCGGCTCTCCTAAGTTTAACCACCTCAACCTGGATGGTATGGTGGGCAGTGCTCTGTGCATAACCCAGTATGTGTTGTGTTGTTTTCATGTGAGTTTAGGCTCAGACTGAAGTGAGGACCTCTGTTCATTTTCCCTTTCCATGTTATCTTTTCCCCTTTTTCATGCTGTTAACCCCATTATCTTTAAAAAGACCTGGGTTAATCAGTAGCCCTTCACATTGAAGGGTCAACAGTGAAATCCTGTTTTTCCTTTCTCTAGGAAAAAGAGAAAAACAATTAGAAGGTTGTTGATTTTTAATTTTCTCTCTGATGATCTAAAGGAATAGCCCTGGTCTGATTCAAATCTGTTTCTTGTAGAGGTGCTTAATTTTCTGATGGTGCAGTACATTGTACCTTGCTGATTAAACCTGCATAACACAATGTTTAATGTAAAACCAATCTTAAAGGAATCTGTGACTGCAGAGAGTTGCAATGCAGTACAGTACCTCAGAGGTATGCTCCTGTGTGATTTTATGATAAGCTGTGCTCCCTATTGCTGAAAAGGATATATGATAACCTCTGCTCCTCCCTTGCCTGGTCCTGTGCTGTCACTCTGTTTTACTTGGAGTAAACTCGTTCTGATCGCTACCACAGAGATCCATCACCGGCTTTTATATGCTGGGTGAATTTTCTGCCTTTTAAATGTGTTGAACTTCTTGTTGTTCACTCATATGAGAGCCAGCTCTGGCTCAAAATATGCCACAAAAATCACAGCTGGGATGAGGAGCTGGGAGGGGATAATAAGACTCTCCCTTTTGACAGAGGCAAGATGATAATTAATCTTATATTGTATCATGAAACCATGCACAATTAGGCACATCCCAGACACTTTAGTGATTGCCCCACAGTTATGGCACTCATGTCTGGAAGACATCAACACAATGATACATTTCAACTCTTTCAAAGCAAATGGTACAATCCCTGTTTGCAGGTTTCTTTTCTTGTCACGCTGATGTGATTCTTCTTCATCAAGCACAGCAGCAGCACACACACATGCTTGTTAGCCGCCACCACAGCCATACAGAGCCAGGAGAAGGAAAAAAGCTCCTTTAGATCACTCAGGGGTTACTGGAAGAACACCTCCATGGGGATGGAGAGGCAGCCTAAACAGACCTGCAGCCAGATCAGTTAACTTGAGTGCTGGTACCAATGCTCTAATGCCCAGGACTGAAATTTTCTGACAGGTTCAAAATGCAGAGAGTGATAAAAAAAGCCATGCTCTGTGATGCCTTCCTGCTAGATCAAAACATGGAGAATTAAAAACTTGCTGGAAAAACACTGGACTCAGCAGCGACCACATTTACACCCACCTCACCTGTTTGTGCTGCTGTTTCTCCATGTTTCATAGAGATGTTCTGCTAGCTGTCACCTTCCCAGGGCAAGTCTGCCCCTGGTATTAGTTACCTAAAGTCCTCCTTTTCTACTTCTCAGGTCTTTCAATATGCCACACAATGGCAATTACTATGCAAACTGCTTTTTTGTTTCCTCAGATTCAATACGTTGGTGATGGTCATCAAAACTCCTCAAATGTAAATAAAAGCACGGAAATGCTGTTTAAGGTTATTTTAAGTTACTGGTGAGCTTTCAGTTGGGTTGCCCTAACTCAGCTTTGTGTCTTTGTAGAAGACACCAGCAGTTTTGCATATGCTGAGGGTTTAACCAGTGTTGATACTTCATCTCTTTCAATCTGCAAGGGTAGAATATGTAGGGATAGAAGCCCTCCACTACAGGACAGTGAGTGAGACTGAGCTGCTGCATGCCTCTGCCTAGAACCTTCCTTACTATGAATACCCCAAAAAACCCCTCAATAGAACATAACTTCAACTCAACATCTCAGGTTTTATTGAAGTACATAAAAATTAATTTATTTGTTTTCTTTTAAAAAGAGAAAAAAACAATCACAAAGGTTTTATAAACAGTTTTCTCCCCAGCTCATCCTGGATTACAAAACATTATGTAATCCTAATTAGTTAATAAACACTACTGTGAATTACCTTTTGCTTCAGCTGACACAAGCAATGCATTATTGCTGATACACAATTCCAAAGAATTGTCACTCAGTGTCAACTACTTCTATTTAAGGAGAAACAGCCTCCTCGAATAATGAATTCAAAATTTCAGTGCCTTAGAAACCCTGAGGGTTTTACAGCTTGACCTTGAGGTTTGGGTTCTGTATGACATTGCAGAAGTTCCTGCTGATTCTATGTAACTTTATAAAAGACACACATCAATATTCACAGGTGCTGAATCTCTGTGCCAGAAAGAATCTCTACCTCAGATAGAATTTGCAGGTTTTTTACACGCTATACTAGATTTAATTTAACAACATTATCCTGATTAATATTGTGTTGCAGATCACAGTTAGTATTGATGCAAAACATTGAAATTAGGATTTCCTGGATGTAAATGAGAACAGAATATAAGCTTTATCACAGAAATTTCCCTCCTCCCATTCATGAATTTTCCATGAATCAAGGAATTGATTCTTTTAATCAATGGGGTAAAATCTTTCACCTGTGATATTAAGATGTACATGCTTAATTCTGGCAATCTTACATAAAAATCACTGTCTGAAAGGCTGTGTCTGTATCTTTGCACTGTAAAATGATTAGAATTTTGTGAGAAAGGAATGAAAGGGGATAGTTATGTCTTCAGAAATCAGTTTTATCTGAGCTAGTGTGGAGTCACTCATGAGGCAGAAGCTGCATGCATGCATGATTTATGTGCTTCCATATATCTGATCAGCCAGATTTCTTTTCATTGTAAAACTGATATTGATTCTCCTGTATTAGTAGTACTGACACTGGGATAATTCTAACATCATTATAAAGTATGCACCAATACCTCCTTCCTTACTGAAACCATTCTGCTCAATAAATCATGGAAAGAGTAAGAAGAAGAAGAGACAGAGGAAAAAAAATATTATTAGAACTTGCTGGAATCAGTCAGTGCCCACTCCAAATTGACTACCATAGAATACCATATGCTGTACTAGGTAAGTCTATTCTTTTCAGACAGTAAGCAGGATACCAGTGTGTAAAACTTGTAGTTGATACTGATGGAGAGCAGAATCCATGCAGGAAATATAACAAACCCAGAGATCACTCTCATCCTCAAGTATATTAAGTGCATGTTTTAGTCCAGAGGTGTATTTCAAGCAAAATGTTGCACATCTCAGAGAAAATGAGAAGTATTTCTTTAAGAACCTGCTTCTACTGGAGGTCAATGGCTTTAGTATTACTCATTAAAAATTAAGGATATTTATTGACAAGGAAACCACAGAAATTGGTTTATGTCAAAGAAGAATGGCAAATAGATACATGTATCAGGGAAAGAGCCCTGAAGGAAACATTCTTTGCACAATACAATTAGATTCACAGGTCACAGATAATTTGTTAGTTCTTTCCAAGTTGTAGAGCTGTAATTTGTGGAAGAGTTCTCCCATATTCTTGCACTGCAAAAAAGAATCTTTTTTTATTAAAGTGTAAGTTGCATGCACTCACTAGTGATAACCCACAGATCTGATTAAATTAATCTAATCCCCTAAGAGCAGAGCCCTCCTATCATGATGGCAAGAGGTGTTCTTTGAACTCTGTTTCCATTCTTCTCTGTGAAGCTTCTCATTAGCAAGCCCAGATGGAGGAATAGCTAAAGGGCTGGATGTCGCAGACATCTTTTTATGAAAAACCTTTCTTAGGATTTTTTCTTTCTGAGAAGCTGAGAGGCTCCAGGAACAAAATGTAAACAATGGTTATCTGCTGCTGTGGAATGCAACAGGTGGCTCTGTGATTGATCTCGTGTGGATGTTTGGATTTAGTGACCAGTCACGGCAGAGCTGGCTCTCGCTCTCTGTTCGAGCCAGCTGCCTTTGTTATTCATTCTTTTCTATTCCATTCTTAGCTTAGCTAGCCTTCTGAGATGAAACTTTTCCTTCTATTCATTTTACTATAGTTATAATGTAATATATATATCATAAAATAATAAATCAAGCCTTCTGAAATATGGAGTCAGATCTGCGTCTCTTCCTCATCCTGAAAACCCCTGTGAACACTGTCACAGCTGGACAGTTTGTTTTTAATGCAGAAAGATCTCACACGTCAGCTATTCGCGTTGCCCTCCCAAAGTAAACATGTTGCCACTGCCTACTTGTAGTTTCTAGAAACAATCTTTTCAAAACCTGCAACTGCAGCTAGCACAGCTCACAAGGCGGGGAAGCTCTGCCTACAGCAGATACCTGCAGCTCTTGCCCAAGCCATGCTCTATCCTGCTGCTGGAGCATGGACATGCCAGCTATGGCAGTGTAGTGAGGGTGCCTCAGACCCTTCAGGTCCTGCAGTAAGGGTGCTCGTGATGGGAGAGAGGATATTGACAGGGATCCCCAGTAGTACTGGCAAAACTGCTCTGACCTTGGCAGAAGTTCTCTGCCATTTCAAACATCATAGCTTGCCAATCTCCTGACTAACCTCTCCAGAGGATGAATAGACAGATGAAGAATGTGTTTTGTGAGGCTGAACTTCCACAGCAAATGAACAATCAGTAGGATGTTGCAATGTATGGTCTACAGGTCACCAATAGTCCCTGCTTTTCATACCAAGAAAAACTAAGTCTTGAAAGTCATGGCTGCCTCTGTCTATGCCACCAATGACCCCACATGCCTTTGTGGCCATCTGCATTGGGGCTTCTTTAGGACCAAGAAGTGGCAGATAGTGTTAGTCTGCAGCTTAAACACAAGGTTATATTTACCACCTGCTGCCTAATCCACTCTGAGCAGCAGGGAGGCAGGAGCAACAAAGGACAGAAATTTCCATCTTTTCATCTTCTTCTACTGAGACAAGTCAAAGCCTTGGAAGAAGCTTCTCTATGTACACTTCATGTTCTATGATTTCCTAATAAACGTACCGGGCCCGAAAATTATTTGTCTTTGATTAAAAGTAAATATTAAGTACATGTTTTGGAGATTAATAACGAGGCAGCTGTGTTTGAAAACATCCCCTGAAAAATGTTAGCAGGCTGAATAAGGCTTTCATGGAACGTTGCAGAGCACTAACATATTTTAGATAGAACTGTCAATAAGGCAACTCTCAGTTGTGACTGATTTTTTTTAATAGGCTTCTGTCAATTATTTTCTCTTCTTTTCTTCCCATTTCCATCCTTGTTTCAAGGTGCATCTGAATGGTGATACCAACTAATAGTCCTTAAAGTCATTGTCACACTGGAGCTCTGCCAAGCTGGCTCACTCGTCCTCCCTGTGTTGCTAATGGGGACAAAGTCAGATTCATACATCCTACTTATATTTTTTCACCCTTTTCTTCATCTGCTTCACAGATGACCCTGTAGTTATTGGAAATGTACCAAGACCTGGACAGAGCCACTGCTTTCTGGGTAGATTGGAAGAAATGTAGGATTTCAGCCCCCCCGTTTTTACATTTGCTATTGTGTTGTGCATGTGTGTAGGTGAGTGTATGGGTGATCATGTGGGAGAAAGAGAGATGGATTGATGGTGGGAAATATTGAAGAACACTTCTCTCTTTTACTTAGGAAGGGGATATTTTTTATCTCATTTTATCAAAGGTGACATCAGGAGTAATGACAAGATAAATAATTTTAAGGCTTCAAAGAACAAGGATTCTAAAGAATAGGATTCTGAAGAACTTTAAAGAAAGGATCTGTCTTGGAGATTAAGCTTTTTAAAATCCTTCAGATCCCTTTGCCAAATGCAATAATATTCCATTGTAAATCCTTCCATGATTTTACATGTAGCATTGCATTTTTCCTTTAATGGTGTATGCTGGTACAAAAAGGCAATGATGTGTATTTACTAAACTGTTACCTTTTCAGTTAGTGAATTGCTTAGCCTGGATGCTTTCTTTCATAAATACAGTCATTAAATGCATGAAATTATTGATCTAAACTGCTTTCCTGGGAGATTGTTCCTTATAAAGAGCAAAGTCAGGTCTCTTTTTGACTGCAAGCTAGGCTCGATTTTTTAATAAAACTTTCATCAAAAAAAAAAAATAAAACTCTGATCAACAATAACCTCTCTATGATACATCAATGACTAAATCTCTGTGAGAGTTGGCTTTAATTTTTCTTACAGTGAAAGAGAGTAGGAAGGATGCAATTTTTTGCAAGGGACTCCTTTTTAAAGAGATCATGCTGAAAAGGCTGCTGAAGGGATCTCTTGCTGCTACAATTTGTAGAAAGGAGCTCTCATAATTATAGTCAGAGTTTATTGTGCCTCTCCCTGTCTCCCCCCCTTCCCACTCCCCCCATCACCACCCCCCCCGCCCTGTGTGTGTGTATGCAGAGAGCTAGAGAAAGCTGGCAGCACTACCTGAATAGCTACTGAAAGAGTGAGACTCCTCAGCTCCTGCTTCATTACTGGGTAGCAGCTATTCCAGTGTGTGCGAGCTCCAAACTGCTTCCTCCCATCGGAAAGCCCTCGGTAAGTCCCCCCAGCCGGCAGAGCTGCGGATTAACTCAGCAAAGGGCAGGATGGGAGGGTGGCAGGGAGCTCTGGGGGTACTCAGAACCCGTGTGCAGCTTAAGATCCATTAGATTTCAAGGATTTTGTGTAATAAATGTGTAAAATCTTCTGTGGATTGCTGGGATGTGAAGGCAATCACGAGGAATGTTTTGCCTGCTCAAGAGCAATGCTAAGTACATTCAGGAATGCCTGAAAGAGAGCAGAATTTTTTTACATAAGATAAGATTAGTAAATGCTTCTCAGAACTGCCAGAAAAGTGGTTGTGTGTTGCTTTGTTTTGTTTACCCCTAGCATCTTTCTCTTGTTGTCCTTTCCCCCCCATCTTGTCTTTATTGTGTTGAATGTGTTAATAGGCTCAGAAAGAAGAAACTATCGTCTTGCAGAGTGGCGGCATTTGAAATGTAGAACTTTTATCAGAAGAGGGATGAGAGCTGAAGCTAAAGAGGAGATAATATGTGCTTTTTACTTGCATTTATATTCTTGTGCATGTTTCTGGTGTTGATTATACAGACTTGCTATGCTCACAAAAAGTTCAAAAAGCTGGGAGATGCACATTTGCTGCTCAAGATGCTGATGTTTGCACTTGCATCAGATGTTTTATTAGTCATCCACACGAAAAGTAGCACTCTTCAGGTAGGTCCTTTCAGTACATGTAGCAAAAAGCATTCCCAGACCCTCTTCTTCTTTGCCTTGATCCTATGAGTCAAGCTCATTGAACTCCACAGAAAAGTATAGAGGCCACCGGAGAGGTCAGGTCACAACTCTCCTTGCCCCAGTTGAGCAGTGGCATTTGAAACAAGAGGCTGAAATAATGCTGTTATCTGAGAGTCCCAGTACCTTGGACCTGGCTGTGTTTTGATTTGAAAAGTAGGAATGAGTTAACCAGGGCTGAGGTTTTTGTCAGGCAGTACAGAGCATTAACAGAATGACTGCCTCTGAACTGAACCTCAGCTACTCACTCCCCTGATGGATAAATCCAATCTACAAGAGATGACAGCCTGACTAGCTGGGCATGAGGCCACTGGCTCATTTGTTACTGTCTGTCCAGTCCACACCTCTGTTGGCTACAGTGTCTGTCAGATCACACACAGGTGACACAGCTGTACTTGTAACTTGGGGGTTAGCTGCTGCTTGTATTTAGAAAACATATATACCCATGATGTGAAACTGCCACTCAGTGTCCCTAGACATTATTTCCTTTGCTACTGAGCAAACATGATAGCTCAAAGGATTAGATTTCAGGTCTGCAGTGGCATCTTTCCAGTCTGTATGAGTAAATTTGCATCTTTTCTACAGGTCAAAAGAGTGATACTGACAGATTTTTCCCTTCCCAAAATATTTCAATATTTATCAAGGGACAACTTTCAAGCAAATATTAAAACAGAGATTAGCCAAGAACAGAATAGATGTTGCTTCCTGAAACTCAGTCATTTTATGTTATGGTGACAGGGGAATCATGGAAAGGGGTGTGAAGGACTAGGGGAGTGATGTATAAGTGAGTTGATGTAACATATAGCAGTGGAAATTGCAAGTAGGAGTATTCCTCATGTTCCAGGTTGTCAGAGTCAACATTAGTTCATCAATAAACTAAAACATTATTGAAATTGATCATCACCTGGGCTGATTAGTACATTAAGTATAATACTGGAGTTCAATATAGAGAATTATAATTTCTGGGGGGAAGAAAGTGATAAGTGAAGAAGATGTTTGGGGGCTGGCTGTTGTTGGGGTTCTTTTGTATTTTCCTCCATTAACTACATAAGTCTTTGCTGGAATACTTTGAGTACAACTGAGTGTTGTCTTCTCTAAGTTTGTTTTGCTTTCAACATTTGCTTGGATATATGAAAGAGAAGAAACAGCTCAATGAGAAGAATTCCAATCTGAAGAGGAGCAGGAACAGGTAGCTCTCCAGCTCAATGCCACATCCTTGTATCAAATTCAGCCCTGATTTTAGTAAGTAAACTCTGCTGTCATCTGTTTGCTATCAGCATGGCAGGATGTTCTCAAAACATCTTAATATCAATTCAGGATGGTGGAGAAATGCTGGAAATTTTTCACCAGGGACCAGATGCCATGATCTTTCTGCTTATTGGAAGCTTGTTCTGTGAGGATGATGCAACTCAGCACAAGAAAAAAAA
The DNA here is from genome assembly GCF_012460135.2 of Molothrus ater. Taxonomy (NCBI): domain Eukaryota; kingdom Metazoa; phylum Chordata; class Aves; order Passeriformes; family Icteridae; genus Molothrus; species Molothrus ater. The sequence continues at coordinate 28,098,493 of NC_050479.2, forward strand.
TACGAGGAAAGCATCTTTGCTGATAGGCAAAATCTAAGTTTATCATGGGCAGTGCATGCTCTGCAGAGCCTCACTCATGTCACAAGAAATCTGCCTCCCCCCGCCTTCTCACAGAAATGTGGGAAGGCAGGAACTATTTGTGTCTTGCTGTAGAAGGGACAACCTGTCTCACAGACAAGGCCACCCTATTTGTGCTGTATAGCCACACATCCATACAGGAGCAGGCACCCTGGTCAGTGGTGGGCAGGAGACCTTGCCTGTGCTCGGGCTGCTCTGACTGTCACCCTGCAGTCAGCAGGTGTCACCTGGCAGAGCCTTACTCCATCCTCCCTAGCAGCCCTAGGGGAGTTGCTCCTAGAGGATCACCAGGCATGGTCTTAAGATCTTGCTGATAAAAAGATCTTCAGGCCCTGACAGTATGAGCCAGGGAGATCTAAATGTGCCTTCAAGACAACCTGGGTTTTCATCAGAAATTCTCTCTGTTGCTTCTCTGAGTGAAAATGAGCTCTTCTCCCTGCCCCCCATCAAAGATTACAATTCATGAAGCAGAAAATGCCAGACACTCAAGCACTGGCAGAGTTCTTTTAAATTATATTTCTAGTTTATCATCCTTTTATATGGCAAAGTTTTCTATTTCCCCTATCTATTTTTATATATAGCAAAACTTATCAATCCAGGCATTTCAATATCCATCACTAAAGCATAAAGATCTATATATCATTGTCAACTGAACAAACAGGGATTTTGAAAGAGTATTCCCTGTGCCAGCTGTGGCTTTTGTTTGCATTACTTGACTACAATTCTGCTTATAAGAATTGCAAAACCAAACCAAGGAAGCAGGGACTGGTGTCTCTGCTTTTAGGTTTATCACCCTAAAAGCCCTCACTGTTGTACTCAGACACCTTCCATCTTTCCCCTTTTCCTGGGAAATCTCCATGGCTGTGATTTAGACCAATGCTCTTTGAAACAGATATCACATCTCCACTCACTGCACACCTTTATGTCTATCAGGTTACATGGAAATATGAAATATTAAGTACAGCTAGAGTATTTAGCATGTGTAAAAGCCTAGTTCAATCTTCTGATCATAACTGTTCATTTTTTGTAACTCCTTGCAATTTGGCAGGGTCAAAAGGAGAGAAAACTATTCAAAAGTTCTGTCATTGCCTTTTAGTTTCTGGGCCCAGAGAAACAATTCAAAATCCAAACAACTGTTATTTCCTTTTACTGCAGGGCAGTGGGAAGGTGAAAGGACCTTGAAAAGCCATAATCTTGCAGTTATGAGGGGAATTATGTGATTAGAATGAATCACAAATTGTTTTTGTCATTGCTAGGAAAAGAGTGGAAGTGACATTTAGTAGTATATGAATTCCCCAGTAATTGGTACCCTGTAATATAAATTAGATTAGAGGCAGTTTACCAAGTCCCAGTACAGCAAGTTTTCCTTTCACTATTCTCTCAAAGGAAGATAATCTATAATGTATATTTTAGAGGACAACTGCAGCAAAGGAAAGCTACCATCCTAAAGGAAAAAAAAAATATTTCAATAGGACTTTGCAGTCAAAATTCCTTGCTGGTGTAAAGAAGAAAAGATTCCTTGCTGGTCTGTATCCAGAAATAATACTGAGTTTGAGTGTTTCCTTACTGCATTTCTGTGTTAACTCTGCTAAATAATTAAAGAAATGAAGAAGAGCAGAACAGATAACTAGGTAATAGCAGGCATAATCACATCCCATTCCTTTAAACCTGGATCTGAGTTCTTTGACTTGCAATTGGTGTTTTTTTCACTGAGAATCCGTGGCAGGATACGTTCCTAGCACTATAACAGATGCTATTAAAGCAGCTTCTTTTCATTATGAAAACAAAGCTGAAGCACTATAACATATGTTGTGTTGATTCATGTCTCAGAAAACATAATTCCATGGAGATATATTTTATAAATGCAATAAGAAAGCAGCTGACTTTTTGGAAAAATGCATTTGACTGCAGCATTAGCCACTTGCAATTTTTACTTGACAAGTACTCAAATGCAATGTGTTTTAATACATTGCCACAACACCTGAGAATTTTCATTCAAATGCAACACTATTCCTCTCTCTTCACAAATGTCTTAAACCATGCTACTGGAAAATGGGAAACATTGGTAAACAATTCCTTTTTTGGGAATCTGACCCTGATGTTCAGTTGCTAGTGTTCAGACCTTCAGATTGGATGTCTCCTCATCTGCAAAAAAGAGAAAATATTTCTACCTCTCCTTCCACCTATGCACCCTTCATCTGTCTTCTGTGCTTATGCAGCATACTGGGGAGAGAGGCTGTGCCTTATATACCTACACAGGCAGCACCTACACAGCTCCTGCCTGCTGCCTTTAGGTGCTCCTGTGGAAGAATTGTCCCCACATACCACCAGCTGATATTCTTAGCATCAGCCTCAGACACTGGATGGTGCCAGTGACACTGGGGAACATGTCCCTCAAAGTACAGAGCACAGAAGCACCTGCATGCTCCAGACACTTTCCAGGACTGGTGCAGCAGTCTCAGAAAACTTCTGTTCCCCCATCTACAGCTGATCCTATCAATAAATACTATAATCTCTTCATCCAAGTGTTTGAAGAAAAGACTCAGCATACTGTTTCTGGAATCAGTGTCTGGGAATATATGTGGCAATTATATCAAGAATACTGAGAAATACCAATTTCTTTGGCAGTTCTGTCAGCTGCACACAACTGACTGCAGTAAGTGTTTGTTTCTGACAGTTGACTCGATAAGGTGGATCTGTGGTGAGCTGACAAGTGCCCTAACAAAGTATATTCTTGCAGAATTCTCTTTCTGTCCAGAAACCCACTTGCATCTCTGATAGCTGGCACCTTCAGTGTTAAACAATCAAAACAGCAGTCCACAACACTGCTGTGTTTGGGTCCCAAACCAAAGTTGGTGCATTTGGCTGGAACAGGCTGTGTGAAACAGGAGCAGATTTTGGTGTACTGCATGGTCTTATCTTCTTATTTAGTATATTTTATATTAAAATATATTTCAACAAAATTTAAAGGGTGTATCTGCCCCCTTTAAAGAGCCAGAAACCACCTCTCAGCTGAAGTAAAAACATTCAGTGAACCGATCTGTGATTAATTTCATCCACCCAGGGGCATTAAACCTGGTTGTAGGGGCAACACAGAGTAAACAAGGGCTGTTTCAGGGGACAGGGAACCTGTACAGAACAGCTGCTCTACATCCTTTCTTCTCTTGTTCTCCACTGGGAGCACAATGAGGGGAGAATACAAGCTACAATAGTCACAACACAGGATAGAGAGAAGAGTAAAAATATTAATCTGAAAAAACAACACAGAAACTTTACTGGAAATTATTTTTTTATGCTGAGAATGAATAAAACTGACCACCTATGTAGCTCAACTAAAAGCCTAATTTATGATGATAGTCTTAAAAAGAAAACTCAAATAGTGAGATGCAAAAAATTCTCCTTCAGTTAGTTCTAACAGAATTATATTTCTAACAGAATTGTTGTAAAATGCCTCAAGATAAATCCAGATCCCTCCATCTCATAACTCTTGTCTTTTTGATGCATTCAATCAGAGGTCAATAAGGTGACTCAAGCCAAGGCTCAGCACAGAACATAACTCCCAAGAGGTTTTTTCCAAGCTGCTGTCTTCTTGCTAGAGATTCAAACAGCTCCCTAGAGCTTACTATTAGAGCAAGCACCCAGATTCTGGCATGTTACAAAACACTCGTGTCTTTTCCCTACATACAGGCAATCTGGCAGTCCCATTTGCTGAAATTGCTGCTTCAGTCCTCTTTTGGGAGCATGTCTGGTGTCAAGTTGCTTCCTGTTGCAAAGTCCAAATGTCCCTGTTGAGTGCTTCTGAGATCAGATCCCAGGAGGCAGCAGCTCTTACCTCTAAGGTTATCCACAAACCCACTGGTGAAGCTCCAGGGAAATAATTATAACCTGTCATTCTCCTTTCCCTATGCTTTGAGACAGCAAATTTCCTTTTCTCTTGAGCGACACAGCAGAGTTGGACACTATCACAGTGTTATACAAAGTCATTTGATGGTAAAAATGCTCAACAACAGAAGAGAGCTTTTTTATTGATTAAACTCCCCACAGATGTTACCTGATGCTGCTGAAGCTTATAGGATCAGTGTTTCTCTGCTGGCAAATTGAACAACATAGCTTTAGAAATTGCAAGTAGATGCAACTTTAGATTTAAAAATAACAATTTTATTTCTTTATGAGAATTGTGTGCAAAGCAGGCAAACATTTGTTCTGCTATGCTCATTGAGAAGTACCACTGAAATATGCTTTCCAAGGCACTATAGATGCAATGCAGATACAATGTACTGCCTTACTTTCACCAAAGATCCCCTTTGCATTTCCTGAGCATATTTTTCTAGCTCAATATCTCTCAATATCAATATAGACAAGATCCATTAGCCAGGTGTGTTTGAGGAAAAAATTAAGGACCATTATATTTCCAGATAATGTATCTTAAAAGTTGATCTCATAATGCAAAGGTCAGATGAAACCAAAATACTGTTTACAGCAGTGCTCTTTCTTTTCAGCTCTGAAGTTATTAAAGGCATTTAGACTGAATTAATTAAAAAAAAAAAGGAAACTGTTCTTGACTAGCTTAAGGAGTACCATGTGGCACGTAATTTGGATTGCTGAGTGATTTAGACAAGTAAGCTGCATTACTCATCCATCTCAATTAAGATATGTCGATTTTGTAATCTTCCATCTGGATTTTCAGACAAACTTTGAGTTGCTTCTTGGTGGTTTGAAGAAGGCTGGAGAAGATGGCTCATCTTAGAATGAACAAAGAAGGGTGAAAGCTGTCCAACTGGAAAAAGAGCATATGACAGAAAGCAAAGATGGTTACAGCAATACATGTTCAATGTATTTTGAATATATTTTCAAATTATTTTCAGTGACAGAATGATTCTTTTGCTTTGTTTTCCACAGCAAACAATCCCTCTGTATTTAGTGCAGGACCCATTTAGAACCAGAGTGGCGCATTGGTATCCAGCACTCACAAGTTGTGTCTACTCCTGCTGTTCTAGCTACAGCATCATCATATCAGCACATCTGAGATCATGGACAGGATCCATTAGCAAGCAAATCCAAGCCTTCAGCTCTTGGGGTGGGGGAAAGGAGGGAAGAGGGAAAGTGTTTTAAAGGGAATTTAAGAGGAAAAACAATACTACCTTTAACTCATCATCCTGCAGTGACAGCACCACTCATTTAAATATGGAGTACAGATAATACATACAACAACGGCCTGTTGCTTGCAGAACTAATGGTAGTAGTAGTTCAAATTCCTATGTTTCCACTCATTAACTAGTGCATGGAGGCTATTTCCAGGCACTCACTATCCATTACATGATGGAGGCCAATCTGTCTAACCAACCAATCAACAAGAAAACATTAGATCTGCCTATCTCTGTAGAGCTGAGAAAAAAACCTCCTATGATAAGGCTGCAGCTAACAAGATTTGAACAATGAAATGAAATGAAATGAAATGATGAAATGAGGAACTGAGGAAAACCAACCCAAGCCCAAATCCCAAACCCAAACAAAACTAAAGGACTCTAATGTTCTTCAAAAAGATATTTACAAACTCAAGGAGCAAATACATCTAAGGCATTTGAGCCATGTTTGTGTGAAATTTATTAGAGGTAAAGGACCAAAATCTAATTTGTTAATTTTAGTTTTGGAAATCAACTGCAAGAAATTCTAAGCCAAAACAATCTCAGGAAATAGATGCTCCACAGAGATAAAGAGAAGTGCCACAAACACCATTTCTCTCCCCCTGCCTCAAATGAAAGAACAGTAAAATAGGAGTGGCAGCTTCATGAAGCTCATTTTTTTCCCATGACAAATTTTTCTGGCAGCAGAAGCTCAGAAAGGTTCATTGAAGCATCCTGATAGACCTCATAGGAAGGCTAGGAATACCTGCTACTTGAAGATGGAACTTGGTGTAGGATAATCTAGACAGATCATCATGAAGGGTGCCTAGAAGGAGGTCATTAAAGGCTCCATGGTAGGTACAGTTCAATAAAGCTCCACAATTGCTTTATAATTCAAAGGATCAAGGGGACAGGCTTGAGCATTAAAACGAAATAAAAATATTGAGGTTCTTTTGGTTGTAATTGCTTGTTTGGCAGACTGGTTGACAGTGAGATGAGATGAGCTTTGTTTAGATGAACCATCAGCCGAATGTCTTGCCAAGTCCTGGGTTTTAAACATATCAGGCACCTGGAGGCTGCTGAAGCCAGAGAACCTGTGAAGGCTGGGTGTGTGGGAGAGCACACCCACACCAAGAGCCAGAGGCAGTGCCTCACTGAGGGTCCAGTGACTTCACAGGGGAACAGGACTGGCCCTGGCAGCCATGATGCTGACACATCCTGCTTTGGGCCAGAACATCTTGGTTCTGTGGCACAGTGAGACACCTATCTGAGCCACAGGAAAGCTCAAGGCAACATCAAATTACACTTCTCTGCCTTGGTTTTAGTTTTTCATTTTTCTTATTGCCTTAAGGAGGGTCTGAAGTGCTATGTGTTCCCCATGGGTGGTGGTGGGGTCCCACACATGTTCCGACTCCCTTTTGCAGCAGCAGAATCTGAGAGCCATGAGCACCCTGCAGTGCAAAGCAAGCAGCAATGGTTCTCTGTCTCCCACCTTCCCCAGTGGGGCTTGGCAGGGTGGGTGGAACAAAGCACTGCTTTCCACAGGCTGGGATTTGCATTAAGCATAAGGTGAGAGCTGTGGCATTAGCTTATGTGACAGACATGCCTCCAGAGACACAGAAACAAAGATGTTTGATAACAGTGAGAGTACCTGACCTGCTGAAACACAGAGACCGTTTGCACAGAGGGGGGTGTGAAATGAAGATGATTGAGGTGATTTTCCTTGTATTCCTGCCCCAAGCCATCAGGCTGCAGTAGAAATCAAGACATGCAGTGCTTTGGGCCAGGCAGCTAGGGGTAACTGAACTAAAGGAAATAGAATTTTTGTAGAAAATATGAAAACTGTATACATGAAAAAGTGATACAGTGAAGTTAGCACTACTGTTGCTTGACAGATAAAGAGCTGCTAAGCAGAAAGCATTTTTCTTGTGGTGTCTCTGGTGACAATTTTGTTTGCAGTGCCTAGAGTCCAGGCAGCAGCAAGGCAGGGCCAGATGCAAGAAGAGGGACTTTACTCACAGCAGAGATTCTCAAGCCAAGTTGTTCAGAAATTGGTGGCCCAGTACATGCAATAAACACCAACATATCAGAACAAATTCAAAGCTCTTATTTCACAGATCCAGAGAAAACAAACAAACAAACAACAAAAAAATGAGTTACCAGTGTGAACACAGGGTAATTTGTGTTTGACTTGGCTCCAGAATCATGCTGTGAGATTCTTAACCTGACAGCATCAGCTGTGATTTTTTATTGAGAAGAGTTACAGAAGTGAAGATCTGTCAATTAACAGGAACAAGATTGTTGACTGTGCTGCATTGTTTAGACATTGTAGAAAATTATGTACACACCATGCTGCTAGTGGCAAGAGAGCACTCAGAATATGTCACCAATAAAGTTGTTTTCATTAAATTTTCAGTTTTGGGGCTGATGTTTTAATTCCTAGGAAGGTACAAGCTTTGAATAATCACGGAAGAATGAGATGCAGCAAGCAAAAGTGGGAAGGAGTTCCATGCATAAGAATTTAGACAACATTTCACTTTCACTTTAATTTGTTGCAGTTGCCTCATGTTTTTGTAGAGTACGCCTCCCCTTTTATAAAGGATATAATCTGTTTGAAAACACTGAGTTGCATGATGCCTTGCATATTTACAGGAGTAAGACTATTTTAACATGTTTAGATAGGATAGTTTGACTAGCGTTCAATTTTTGGAGCAAAACCTTGCAGGCAAGGTTTTAAAAAACAGGAATCCAAACACAGGCTTCTGAGACACATCTATATGGGTCCATATAAGTAAAAGTACTAAATTCTAAATATGGCTTTCTAGGTTTAGCAATAAGGTGCAATACTGAGTTGCTGAAAGCAACATAGTTGCATTAGGAGGGCATGTTCACCTCGATGGAGACTTTCTGAACAGCACCATGCTGCTTCCAGGATCCACACTAGCCTGGATAACCTCACAAAGCCCTGCACTATGCCAGACAAATGCATCCAAAAAGAACTCTGCTTGAAAATGTGACATCCAAGTTAGCAGATCATGTTCGATTTTACCATTTGTGTTTCAGGACAGTCACATTTCTTATTGTCCTGAATTTGGCTGGGACAGTTACTTTAATCTGTAGTAGATAGTGCTACTGTGCTGTGTTTTGGATTCAGTATGAGGCTAATGCTGATAACACACTGGTGTTTTGGCAGTTGTAAAGTAGTGCTTATCCTTAGTCAAGGATTTTTCAGCATCTCATGCTCTGTCAATGAGGAGCTGCACAAAAAGCCAGGAGAGAGCATAGTTTGTACTGCTGACCCAAACTGGCCAAAGGAGTATTTCACATCATAGAGCATCATGTCCAGTACCTAAACTGGGGGAATTACCCAGAAGGAGCCAATCTCTGCTCAGGGATGGGATGGGTATTCGTCAGTGGATGGTGAGCAATGGTATTGTGCATTGCTTTTGTCTCTTGGGTCCTGTTATTCTTTCTCCCTCTCCCTATAATTACAATTATTAATATTATTAGCATGTGTCGCAGACATCTTTTTATGAAAATCCTTTTCTTAGGATTTTTTCCTGCTGAGAAGCTGAGAGGTTTCAGCAACAAAATGTAAACAATGGTTATCTGCTGCTGTGGAATGCAACAGGTATGTCTGTGATTGGCCCATCTTGGATGTTTACAATTAATGGCCAACCACAGCCCAGTTTGCTTGGACTCTCTGTCCAAGACACAGACCTTTGTTATTCATTCTTTGCTATTCTATTCTTAGCTTAGCTAGCCTTCTGAGATGAAGCTTTTCCTTCTATTCTTTTACTATAGTTATAATGGAATATATATATCAAAAAATAATAAATCAAGCCTTCTGAAACATGGAGTCCACATTCTTGTTTCTTCCCTCATCCAAGAACCCCTGTGACCACTGTCACAAGCATGTTTATAATTATAATTGTGTTTCAATTATTAAGTTATTTTTATCTCATCCCATGAGGTTTGCCTTTCTGTTCCAGTTCTCCTCCCTCCCCTCTGGGGGCAGGGAGGAGGCTGTGTAAGAGGCAGTAACGTGGTGCTTTTCTGCCAGCTGGGATTAAACCACAACACTTATCATCACTACAGCGGAAATTTAGGACACACAAGTGTTTTGTTCTTCAATGCTTAGCTCATAAGACTACTTTTTGACAAGCTGTGACACTGTTAATACCTATGGAAGTACTTACACTATGAGTAACAGCTAGTAGGAATAGTATGGATAATAGTTAACTGCAGAAGCAGCACTCTCTTTATTTAGTCCCTTGTCTGGGCTATTTTCAAACAACTGCTGTTTTGTCATTATTGTGTTCAAGAACTGACTTTCTTTGTTGTCTTTCCAAAAAACAGAGTAAATCAGGTCTGACATTTGAAGCAGTGTATTTACAGCAGCATGGAGCATGTGTCTCTGGAGCGTGGCTGTAACGAAAAACAGAGAACAGCAAAAGCTCTGGTTGTGTTTGTCACCCAGGGGAACAGGAGAGCACGATGGCTTCCTCATCATCCTATTTTTCCTGCTTTTTTTTTGCAAAAATATTTTGAAATAGAATATTAAAGCAGGTTGTTCTTCTTTCAGATTTAGGCTTAAGGAATTTCACAAGGAGGTATTAGTGACTGAATATTGCATCCACATTGGATGTGTTTTGTCCCTGTCTCCCCATGAAGGGAGGATGCACCAGTTGTCACTGCTTCATTAATTGTTCAATTTCTCCCAGTGGTAAAGGGACAAAATTCTGAATTCCAACTGGCAGGGTTTGCAGGGGTGTATAATTTATGAGCCGTGAGAAACTGGAAAGATAACTACAATCAGTATGAGCATGAGAAAAACATCCAGCATGCAATCTCTGCCACACAGCATAGCTGCCTATGCTTAGTTATCACACTGCACATATTTTTTACTTTCTCAAAACCTAATTTTCAAGGTTGTGTTGTTTTGTTTATGTTTTGGATTTTTAAAGGACTACTTTTTTTTTTAGGCTAGAAGGCTTCTCAAGGGAAAGAGGGACAGTCTGGAGAGAACAAGATTGAAAAGGTATAAAACAAAAATTATATCTTGCCAAAACCATATCAACATTATTGAATATTGTGGACAGTGAAGGATATGTAAAAGCAGAGGTAGGATTTTCCCACTAGACAGCTCCTTACTAGAAATGGAAAAGATCTGAAGAAAGACAGGCAAGGCAGGCAGCCTTTCACAAACAAGAGAGAGGAAAGAAAAGCAGAAATGTAGGGATTGTGGGTACACCAATCTATTGCTATTCGTTTTTAACTTTTCTAATCAAGCTTTCTGCTTTACTGGCAATATCACCAGAACACAAACCAGGTGTCTTCAGATTTGCATAGATCTACGTATTCTTAGTGATATCTGAACCATTGAGAAAGAGCAGATAGATAGCAGATAGATAGCAGATAGATATACAAAGGGCAAATATAAATGCATAAATACTTCAGATTAAAAATAATTTCTCATCCATATATATCCTCCTTCCTTCTGCCTGTCAGTTCTGCTTCCTCCCTCCCAGCAGGAGACTTTCACTCTAGTGTCACACCACCCTTGAAAGGTTTCACTTGATGAACAACCTCACAGCCACATCTCCTCTCCTAAGTTAACTCTAGTCCTCCAACTTCATTTACTATCTCCTTCAGAAAATCAGGAATTTCAGCCCACTCCTAAAGCAAACCAGCCTTGAGTTGTGTACAGCTTGGCTAGATATGAGCACAGATACCATCAGTTTCTTAGTTACATTATATGTTTCCAATAACTTTCTTAAATAAGAAGCATCTGGCTTAAACAGCACAAAGCACTGGTGCCAGCATTGCTAGGAGGGCTTGGCAGAAACCATGGTCTCTGCTCTTGAAGGTGTCGTGGGCTGCAGACAAGAATTTATGTTGTCACGTAAGGAGCTCTAGCCTGGCACACAGACTGTTTGTGCAATTCTCTGTTACATACTTTTATTCATGCAGAACCTTTTTCTGGAGTCGGGGAACTGAGCAAAGGATGAAGCAGACTTCTGCTCAGCATCTCCAGTGTGTAGATAACTGAGAGGTGATACCTCAACCTGTGCAGCCCCATGTCCTCCGAGCTAACTTCACCTGAGATGATCCCCTCTCCAAATGAATGTGGGCTGCTTGGGAGAAAATGCTGTTGAAGGGGCCACAGGGCTTGAGTTTAGGGTAGACTTCACCCACCATCATCAGAGTTGAGCACTCTCACAGACAATGGAGATTTGCTTTCCTCTCCACCATCTCTTGTGGAATAAAATGAAAATTCATTTAGCTTGACTTACTACATTTTTTCTGTGTGTTTGAATTTCACCCTTAAGTAAGAATAGTGTTCATGAGTCTTTCCCTTTAAAACTGCATACATATCTCTAAAACATGAAATATGCACTCAGAAGCAAGTCTGATGCTAGATTTGTTAGACTATCAGTCCTGCTGGAACTCTTTCTAATTGGTGTGGCAGGCTTAGGTTTCTAGATTGTTGTCCACATATTATTCCTCTGTACTGTGCTGGAGTAGCAGGCAGGGTGGTAGCACACAGAATATTTATCAGGATGAATATAATGAAGTATTGAAGTGGAAAGTGCAAGAAAGGAAAATAAATATCCACTGGAGCAATATGGACTAGTTATTTACTGAAAACATATGAGAATTTACATATGAAAAAGCATGAAAAAAAAAATTATCTTTCCCCAGTGCAAGTAATAGTTTTAGGTGATCTGCTGTCAGAAAATGTTTCCTAAACTAGTTTTTTTAAAAGTACCTCTGAAATGGTAAACTGTCTAGCAATCAAGGAATCAGATTAGTTAATTTACCTTGATTAGCATGGTACTTTTCAAGTGCTAATAAATTTAACTTCTAATAAACTGGAAATAGCACATAAATTGCTATAACTCAAACTTCTGATCAGTTCTGAAAATCCAAATCAGTGTGCATTTTTATACTATTCTCTTTCAGTCATTGTCTGAATGTCTTTCTTAACCTTGAACTGTGAGAGAATTTCTGTGTAAAATAGGGGAAAAGATGCCACACTTCAGGATTGCAATTTTTAGTTATATAAGTATGTAAGAGATATGAAGAGCAAAAATGTTTTTAGTAAGTAAGGTGCTCATAAGTGGCTTTTTTTTTCCATCCAAAGGGCATTCTTACATGTTAAGATACAATGTTCTTCAAGCATACAGTACAAACTGCTGGGTATGTTACTGTAATAGGTTTACTGAAAAGTTGCAGCCAAAAAATTTCTTGCTCTGAAATCCTCATGTTTCGTAAGCTTAGAAATATTCAAAGAACACCATGAAACAATTGATAATACAACCACATATGAGTTTTCTACGTACCTCTTTCATTTTCCATGTTGTCACAAATAAGACAATCATAGGTCTTTAGGAGTATAACTCTGCCTGAAAATGATGAATTTGCAGATGTTAAAGGATAGACACTTTTTAGCAACCAAATCTATTCATCAGCCATCTGGAGCTTCTTCCACTTAGACATGTACTAAAGAATAGAGAGACCTGCTGTCTTCTGTAAAGAAGAAAAGTCCCACTCCTAAATTAATTGATGTATTTCGTTGTACTATACCTACACATACTTTTTTTTCTCTGTTTGTTTCAAAAAGAAACCTATTAAACAAGCTAGCAGAAGGCAGACCACAGATACCGATTTAGCAAAAAAAAATCCTTTATACTGGAAAGAAATGTCACAAGATAGATAAGTTCTGTGAAAAAATGGCAAACAGCCTGGTGCAATGTGCAATAAGCAGCAGAGAAGTGCTGGCTTCCCCCAAAAGACACTGATGCATGACAGTATTTTCTGATTTAAGCAAGTTAAGTCGGGCAGCCAGTGGCCGGACAGTTGTTCCCAATCTTCCCCAAATGGCACCCAGTAAGGAACAGACTGTGTTAATTCTGCTGGTAGTTATATAGATGCCTACATTGGTATTTAAGGTTTCCTGTTCTTCCTAGACAGCCCATTTCTGAAAAATCAGAATATCCTTTTTAGGCTTTTTTTTTTCAGGAGTAGCTCTCATTTGAGAGCATGGAAAGTCACCTCATATAGGAGCTTTTCCTTATGTAACGTGAAGACTTCTCCCCTGCATGGTCCAGTATTGCTTGAGCACCATTTGGATCCTTGCTGGGATCTGTCTTGGCTTGTGGGCCTGTTTGCCAGTGCTGCACATTTGGGGCCTGTGTACTGGGGAGCATTTCCCAGACATTCCCATTGCTCCCAGCTGCGGTGTCCCAGTAAAGCATGTTCAACTCCATTTCCTCAGACACTGGTTCATAGGTAACCTACCTGACATGAATCAATCCAGGGCCTATGGCTGCCTTTCTCTTGGTTCTACTGTTCCTATATGGACATGTGATTTTCCCAATATCCTCACTCAACACAGAAGTTCCTATTAATTTCTGTTTGGCTGGCCAGGGAGAGCCTGAGCTGTCTGCCACTGTGCCACTTCTATTTACTGGAGACATACACAGCCCAAGAAAATGCAAACTGAAAAGCTTTCTTCTGATGCTATTTTTGTGCTGTTTTCCTTCCAGTCATGTGTTATTTTCCTTCCACAATCTGGATCCTCAGGTTGAGCTCCATTGTAGCTTGGACAGCCGAAGGCGTAGGAACTTGTGGATCCTTCACATTCATCAAAACACAAAAGAAATTGTGTCCTTCATTTGCTAACAGCAATGGGATTTTCAGACTGAGGAAGGCTGGGATAAAGGCTGAGAAAATATAGTTTAGAAAACAATGTGTTTGTGTCCCAGGATAATCATCATTAAGGGAACTCAGTTGCTTGTCAGTAACTGGTATAGTAGATGTGCAAAAAATATTGGTAATCCGAAATATCAGAATGCTGTTAGTAAACATTTGATGCCTAGAAAGTGAAAGTAAATGTGCTAATAAGTTTTCCTGCAAAGGATGATACACTCCTATCAGACAAATTTCAGGATGCCCTGAAAGCTGATAAACATGGATTCTGGCAGGAAATGGATGTGTGGGGAAGTGCATGCCTGGGACAAGCATTGATTCCTGAAATGCTCTGCTCAGCTCATGGACAGTGATTATGAGACTCAGTGCATTCATTTCTCTCAACAATATGATAAAAATTACATCCAACGATGTAAAATTAAATACAAGTTAATAATCATTAGGCTATTGGTCATAGCAGCAAAAATATAACCATTGTGTGTATTTAAAAAATGGAATAGAGGAAAAGAAAATAGAAGTGAGAAATTAAACTGAACTGAGAAAGGTTAAAAAATGAGACAATTTAGAGGAGACTGAATGGGAGAAGAGGAGACAGGAATTCAAGGAAATGGACAGTAAAGTAGCAAGAAGGCACAACCAATATAAAAATTGTCATACCTGATCTGTGTCACGGCCTTGGACACCTAGCATCCTGTTCCTGCTAGAAACTAGGATTAGGTGTGTCAGAGGATGGCACATGAAATCTGTCTGTTTAAAACCTGCAATGTAGTCAGCCTATCAAGGAGTTCTCCTCTTAAAAGTGATTATTTGAAGTCTAGAAGCATGAAAGATGGGTAAGAACCACAGTGCAAATAAAAATATAAGGTGGAGATAATTGAGGGTGTGAGGAAAAAACAAACTGGGATATAAAAGGAGCCCAAAAGGTCATAATTTATTTTCCCCTGGTGCTGTGCTCTAGAGATGATCCAGCTCAAAGTCTTCATGCTCAGCTCCTGTACACTGTGCAGAAGAGCACATTACCTTTTATGAGAATGTTTTGTATAGTTTCATGTGGTGCTTGTCAAGGTTGTGGGATTTCCAAGTTACTAGGTTTGGTTCTCCTTGTAATTTGATTTTTTTAAACAAATCTAGGTATTTTTCAACCTTAATGACTCTATGATTCACTCCTTAATCCTCAGAAGATTTTTTTGAAAAATATCCTTGTCCCATCCTTATATCTTCTCTGCTTATTAAAACTAATCTGAAACACATTGGCTTGACTATAGTGAAGTTTCTCATTGCCCTTTAAAGCTCTTATTTAAAATCGGTAATTTGCACAATTTATGTTACATACTTACTATAGTATCTACTGTCAGGGCAGGAAATTTTCTTGACTGATATGTACTCTGTATAGACAGCCATCTAGCAACCTCCCCATGAGCAGCACTTGCCCCCAAGGCAGTTCCAGGAGGAGTCTTAGCTCGGGTAACCCCAAACTTCCCTAAGGCTTTTTCATAGAGAGGGAGCCTGTTCAGGCTACACCTCTCCAGAGAGCCCAGCAGATGCTGCTCTTGGTGCTTACTTAGCCAGCAATGCTTGTGGTACCTGAAATAAGATACATGGACCTCAGAGAGACCACAGGAACAGCCTTATCCAAGTATTTTTACCTTAGCAATTCAAAACAACGCAAAACGCAGCAGCCCCTGAAGAGTAATTTCTTCCAGATGAGTTCCTCTCATGATGGCCCTAGCACCAGGATATGAGAAGTGACAACCAGACCAGGCCTTATGCACCTCTGCATGCCAGATATTTCTTGAGGAGGAGGGGGACTGGGGAAGAGAAGCTGCTGCCTAACAGCATCCAGCTTGTGCAGAGAGAGGGGAACATATTTGAATGGTTTAGTACAAATACATCAGCTCCTGGCAGGATATTGAAACTGATCAGTGGGCCCTGTGATCAGCATATCAGAGCTGACTGATGTGCCAGTAGTGTCAGCCTGTTGTCAGGAGTAATTTTTTTTTTGTTTATGGTTGTCACTTCAGCTGGAGATTAGATATCAGACCCACTAAATTTGCAGCATTGTTATCTTGCTGTGGACATAGGCTTTGAAACATGCCTTGGACAAAAAATATTATTACACTGGAGGAAATACTTCCTATATGCATCCTATATGGCCCAGATTTCTTCAGTTTCTACACTGTAATTTGCTCATCCTTTAGTACAAACTTTACTTTCAAGGATGTAACTGGAATAGCATCATATCAAGGAATCCTATTCAAGAAAGCATGCAATTTCCTTGTATTCAGAGAAACAAAACCCTTTAAAGACAAAGTGAAAAAGAGAGCTAGAAAAGTTTCCCATGTTACCATAGCAGACTGCCCCTTTACATTGTTGATTTAAATGGCATTCCTCTTTTCATATTATGTTAATGTTTCATTTTCTGCCCCTCCTTGAGTTTAGCTTCTGGGATTTTGCCATTTATAACCCAGTGTTCTGCTCTCTGTTCGTAGTCTTGCTTACTTTGCCCAAGCCTGTAAAACCAGATGTCCATCTTGCCATGACAAATTTGCTCAGGGTCAGCAGGACAAAAAGTCTGAGAGAAGAATCATAAAGAAAAACAAATACACAAAGACATGAGCATAGTTTCTTCCCAAGCACAGCTAAATCAGATCCAGGATCAGTCAATGTTTAAGGCATAGCTACCACTGTTTGTGTTTTGGGGAGAGAAGTGAAGTAGTACTGGAGGAATTTGAATATGCTGTACAGAAAACACACTTGTTTGTCATGCACCTGATAGATCACCTTATCACATGAATGTCTGAAAGTAACAGATTGCTTTTTGTCTGAAATTCAGATTAGAAATTCTTTGCAAATGAAATAAAGGAATGACTGTCTTCTAAAAATATTAAATTTGGTTTTTTCTGTGATAAACCAAATTATGTGGACCCAAATTAACAGCAATATGTTTCATATTTTCAGTTCTTACTGCTATGTGTATCTCATCAATTGATACCTTTATTCATAGGACAAAAAAAAATTAAAGGGCAAGAGTAGCATTTTTCAGAGGATGAAAAAAGAGGATGGTGTTTCTAGAAAGTAAGTTAGTTCTTTTTACAAAGAAGTGGAGGAGCTGGGGAACAGAATGAAGGATGCTATGAACCAACTCTCTTCCTCCCCAAGTGAGTCGTGAACATTTGTGTCTGGTTTAAGTCAAACACTAGCCTCTCATGAACTGGAGAAGAAAGGTGCTTTTGTGGAACAAGTGATAAGCCAGGACAAAATCCCCCCAGTCAGCTCTTGCCAGGTTTCCTGTGTGATACTGAATGTGTCTCTTTGAGACTCATCCCAGCTGCCTTCAGCCTCACAAAGTTATTTTCCCTTAAACTACTTAAAAGGAGAGATATGGACATGTCCAGTAAGTAATTAATTCCACTGATCTGAGAAGGCTCCTCGAGTCAGGATGATCTGCCCAGCAGACAGTTTGGCAGCTGCAGCCTGGCATCCAGCCACGGCCCCTGCGCTCAGTCTGCTCCGGCGGGCAGCTGTCCAGCGCTCCGTCCCGCCCGGGACAGCCTGCTCTGCTCAGGCTGGCAGCTCCTCAGGACAGCCTCTGTCTCAGGCAGCCTGCTCACAGAGTGCTGGGTGTGCCAGTGCCCTGGGTGTGCTGTGAGACTGCTTAGCAATTATTATTAACTACAGAGTAATAAGTGAATAATAGCAGCAGTGTTGCTTCAGGCTTTGTAAAATTAAAGTTTTATAGCAGGAGGCATTTCAATGCAGAGAACTACAGAGGGTGAACAGCCACTTTAACATCCTCTGTTGTTTTGTGTCTCAGCTTCTGACATTTACAAACCCAGTGATAATAAAACGAAGAAAACTGGCCCCACCAAGTGAAATATGCATTGCCCTCTGTCTATTTTACGTTTCATGGTTGGAAGTTCAGTGTAATTAATCTGACAAGGTAAAGCTTTCCAGATCACTGTTTTGCTGCTTTCTCTGGTAATCCTGATAGCATCCATGAAAGTGAGCCAGGAGTACCATGTGACTGAGCACATCCAGAGGGCTTTCATGGTTTGTTCAATCATACTGAAAAGTCCCACAGGGGTGATTTAATTAACCAGAAATGTATCTTTTCACTTAGTCACTTCTGCTCCCCACATGCACTTTACCCCTACTGCTGAACCTTGTGGGCACTCAAGCCAGGAAAAGTTGGTTTGAGACAGGAGGTGTGCTCCCAGGAGTGTGGCTAACCCACAGCACTCCATCTGAGGGACAATGGTCAGTAGAGGCTGCCATGTGTCCTTTGTACTCTCGTACTTTTAACAACACACACATTCCCAGCTTGTCAAGGAGCACAGAAAAACCTGCTCAGAGTGAACACCAAGGTGGTGGCTTCAGCCAATGCCACTCAGCAGCTGGGGTGAGAGAGGAGCACTGGCATGGCAGTGGGTGGTAAAGACTTACCTGGCAAGTGGAGTGGACAGACCACTCCTGCTTGAGAGAACATCTCCAGGGATGTGATGCTCAGAACACAGCCTTAGCCTCTGCTCAGTCTTCTTGTGTGTCTTCAGATAAAGTTCACCCCATATCCCCACCTGCAAATGAGGTGGACATAAATTCCCTTCTTGCCTCTGCTCTCTGTTTGCATCAGTAGCCCATCCTCCTGTCATGGTGCAGTGCAGCATTGGTGGGGCCATTGCTGAAATGGAGAGAATTATGGCATGTTACAGCCCTTGGGATTTAACCTGACTGGTTCCTGACTTCCAGGGGTTGGAATCACCAAAACTTGATTCCCATCTCCTTTACAGGCTGATGTGGAGCAAGTGCAGCTCTCTTTCTGATCTGACACAGATTACAAACCAGGTGGTTCTGACAGGCTCAGCCTAATCCCTCATGGGATCTCCTCTCAGAAAAGTCACAACAGCACACAGTTTGGCTCTATCTGTACTAATAGTACTCGACACTTAGAAAACCCAAGGCATTAGAGCAGCAGCAGGTTTTCAGATCAGGCTACTCCAGTGGTATACTGAGGGGAAATCTCTCTGCTCCTCTATGCCTAATTTTTGTTAGCACTGCCCCTTTTCACAGGCAAAACTGAGGCACACAAATTGGGCTGAGAAGTAGTGTTTGCCACTATCACAGAGGAAGATTTGTGATTCAAATCATTGTTCTTGAGCTGGCCTTGAAATTTTGAAACCCTTCTCATGTAAGTTGACATTCACCCCATTTATTTCCTTCCTCGATTCTTAAAGAAATTAAATTTTACAGAAATAAAAGAAGCACATTGAGAATGGATGCACGTTTCATTTACTCTAATTATGCACAGTGAAAAGTTTCCATTTCAACAAACCTCATTGATATTCTGCTGTGAACTTGACTGAAGGAAAAAAAGCACTAAAGGAGATTTTACCAGTCAATTAACTTTAACTTAAAAAAAACCCCTTTTGTGGATTTAAGAATATTTCACTTTTCACTTTAATTTCCTTCCACTCTTTCTATGACTACTGTAATGATAAAACATCTCCCTGGATCACCCTGAGATTCTGCAAGGGTTGTAGAACCTAATACTATGATACAGGAGCTGGTGTTATTTTATGGATTAATTCCAAATAGCAGGATATCGTGTGTCAATATTGCACTGGGCTTTGTGTTATATGTGAACAGGCCACCTCTTAGGCCTTAGGGAGAAATACTTATTTCTCTCACATATGTGGTTAAATCTTTCAATATTTTGTGACCTCTGTCACTAATGCACTTAGACTCTACATGATCTTTACAAACAGTGTTCACAAAACTTACATAGATGGGGATTTAATAGATCTGAGAGCAAGATCAAGAATCATAATTCGAAACAATGAATAATTTATTAGAAAATGTAGAAAACCTCAATGTGAAAATGAGACAAGAGTATTTTTTACTCACAAACCATATGAACATTGTTCTCTTAGAGGTAGAAACTTAAAGTCTGCTGAGATTTTCTTTATCACTATCAGTAATATATAAATTGAAAATAATAAAATTATATTTTTTGCAACTGTTAGTATCCTTGCTTCCTTCTCAAACAAGGAAGAAAACATCCTGAACTAAGCCTACTGTAGTATTTGTCTGTGCCATGACAAATACAGGGGTTTCATTGTTTTCTGCTTTCCCAAATATGAAAAATTCTTCATTTAAAGATTTAATTTGTATCAGTGGCTTAAAGAACATAAGCACTAATAATATTTTACTGCTTAAGAGCCTAAACATTAGAAATACAAAACTAACATGACACCAGAAAACATGGTAATCACTGTAAAATAGAGAGAATAATGCAATGATTTGAGCTTGGTCCCTGTATGTATAATCATCGTCCTCTGAATTTTTTTGTCTGCAGTCCTGATTAAGAAACTGAACAGAATTTCCCCCAAAATATATGACAAAGATATGTCCCTGAATTGTGCAAGTACAAATCTGAGATGAGTTTGGGAAACTTGTCTTCAATATGAGTAGATGTTCATCTTGGTTCTTTTGAGCTACAGTATGCTGTAAGATTCCTCTTTCTCTTCAGCAGAGGCTCAAGGCACCCTCCCCAGTGTGCCAGCAATGAGTTCACACCATCCTCACCTGTCCTGCAGCAAACAGAACTCCATGGTGTGCTCCATGCTGAATTTGAATACTTTCATCTGCATTCCTATGTGTCTGTGGTGTCACAACATTAATTTTTTTATAAGTTGTATTGACTAAGAACAGATTTAGACCTAGGCTGCTTTATGTCTATTCCTTTCTTGCCGGAATTCAAGTTGCCCAAAATCCTCCCAGCACCAGCTGCTCCTTCACCAGGCTACTGACTCCAAAGAGGCATCTAGACAGATTTTCTGCACATTTCAGAGGTCAGTATTGCAATATCAAAAAAATGGGCCTTGCAAACTCAAAAAGAAAAAGACATCTTTAGATGCTTTACATGCTTTTCAAAGGGGACACCTCCATCTAGTCTTGCCCTGAATCCAGAATTTTTTTTTCAGCCATCCCCTTTTTCTGATACTACTAGCCAAACAGAGACAATAAACTTAAACAGATTCACTAACTTGAAGTTATTGGAAGGGTTTAAGCCAAAATTTGAAATTGTATCATACTGATATAGATTTTGGGTTGGTTTTGTTTAACTTTTTTTTTTTGGTGCTGGAATGCAATAGCACAGTACTGTAAATTGCCACTAATAGTTAATAGTTACTGATGCAGCTACTAAAATACTCCCCACTGAATTCCATGTGAATTTGTCATTATGTTTCCCCTAACATCCAACAAAGGATGGAGATAGTCCTTGGCTCTCCTTTTGCTGCTGATGTGTTTATTAATGAATGAGAAAAAGTGTTAAGAAACAGAAACAAAATAAATACTACAAGATCAACTCATGGAAAACCTTAAGTGAAATAGGGAAAGCCATTATGGCCAAGGGTAGGAAATAAAACATCTTTTAAGAATCTCTGCACTATTTATTTGTGCCAAACAAAGAACCACCCTGCTATTCTGGGTGTTGCATAGAAAAGTGTGGCATTGGAACCAAGAGGAGAAGTTTCATATGGTAAAGCTGTGTGACATCTGTCAGTTAAAATTTTTTGAGGGATAGAAATGCAGATTTGTTTTTTCTGAAAATTTTAATCAATTCATTTCCTTTTCATTGAAATGCTCTTTTCCACTGAAAGAAAATAAGAGAAAAAGAATATATGTTCTGTTGTGACATTTTCCAAGTGAAATCATTCAATTTTTCCATCAAGATTTTCAATTTGAATTTCCCTTTCTCTTCACTCTGTTTGGGAGGAGGAAGGGAAGTTCATAGATTTCAAAATTATTGCAACTGAAAAGAGATGTTTCAAGTTGAATATATTAATAATTGAAAAAGTAAATGAGAAACTGTTATTCAACTAAGCACAATTTTTTTTTTAACGCAAATTTGGTTGTGATTTTTTCTGAGTTTATTTTTTATTTCTCTCTGGAACCGCCAACAATACTGTCAAGAAGACTGTATATTATTAATGTACTACAAAATGCTCTTGGAACAGAACTCCAGAGATTGTGTGAACTTTCTGCATATGGCAAGAGTGAACAAAAACATTTACAATGACAATGCCCCAAATTATTCTGACTCCACAGTTACTGTAACCTAATAACATGTTTAGGATTAAAGAAAACATCCAGTTTTGCTGTACCTCATGAACAGCAGCACAAACCACAGCAGCCATGCATCTAAGCACTTTTCCTTCATTCTTGCAAAAGGGACAAATGAGCCCCTGGACTTCATGAGATTTTTTTGTCTCAGATGAGAAATATAATGTTACGATTATGACCACAGGGAAAAGCTTGCCAGCTTTGCTACATGAGAGCAGTTGTCCAAGCAGTATCTCAAGTCCTGAATATGAGGAAAGAATAATTATAGCATCATGTTGTGCACTGCAACAGTAAGGGTGTGTCAGTGTTTCAATGTCAAATCTGTGGACCAAATCCTCATCACATCATTGAGGAGCTCAATGCTTTTTGTTCTCAATGAAATGCTGTCTCTGAATTTTATATCCTTGAGTTCCTTCATCAGAAATTAAGGAATGATTGTCAGATGCAGACTTTTGTGCCTATTACTCATCCTGAACTTCAGTCAAGATATCTGAAGTATCTTAAAAAGCAGAGTACATTGGTCTCTAGCCACACATCACTCTCACTGAAGAAAAAATTATTTTGGATTTACACAGGTTTCCTTGGCCTATTAAATGGGCACTTCCAGGAAAGAAGTGCTAGCAGGATTTATTCTGCAATTTAAAACACTAATTTATTTGTAGCACATGCTGATAGCTCTAAGGTAAATGTAAGAATTAAAAACCAAAACAAGTAAACAAACGACACCACCTGTAAAAAAAAGAAAGAAACAAAAAAAAAAGAAAAAAAAGCATGATTGAAGGGAAAAGAGAAGAGAGGTGAGAGTACTTGAAGGCAGGAGAGTGGAAAGAATTAGCAACAAACTAACAAAAATAATTGTAAAACATTTTTTAAATACAGAAGATGAAGTTAATTGCACCTCGGTGTCCTGCCTCTGAGTATGTCCAGAGCCCAACACACACAATGCTTTGCACAAGCACTCCCCAGACTCCCAGACACCGGAGGCTGAAGGACTTTGGAGTGAGTCACACTTTGTGTTTCACCATATCCCTCAATGGATTTCTGCTCCCGGTGTATTTTCCCCTTGAAACCATGCAAACTTTTGGAATCTGAAAAAAATTCTTTCAAGTCAAGCTCCAGATTAACCACCCCTATTTAAAGAACTTTTTGCTTCTTTTGAGCTCTTTTCCCATTGACTTCATTGAATGCTCCTAATACAGGAGTGTAAAGAGTTGGAAGTAGTAGGTGACAATCCCTCTTTACTTGTGTCATGTTATTTCATACCATCAGCGACTGAAAGTCAGATTTTAGTTTTCAAGTATGTAGGTGTTTATTTTGAATTTAGTATTTCCAATACTATGTTTTGCAAAGCTGGTGAGGTCTTGCAGCACCTATGGACTTCTCTGGAGCATGGGTACTCTCCATGTTGGAGAAATTTGGCTTGTGGTAGCATGTGAAGTTTCCTGATCCATAATGTCAACAATTTTTACAAGACCATTGCAGGCATAGATTCTGGATGAATCTACAGAACAATGTGAAAATCATGGTGTGTCTAAATAGGTTCACCAATAATGAGTTGTAGAATCAATAGATCCCAGTGTTAACCATAATCCTATATAATAACAATGGTTTTTGTATGCTTGTAAGTACAATAGAAAACATAAAGGAGGGAGATCTGAAAGATCAAGAAAATAACACACCAAGGAATTGATAAAGGGTTTGACTTCTATCCACATAAACAGGGAAATTTCAGAGGTAAACCTGCATTTCCTTTCTTAAGTCATCCTTTTTCTCTTCAGGATTTCAAAAATTTTTCAAAATTCATAGCTTAACTTGCAATTACTGCCTTATGCTTCATTCAGCCAGGTAAGGTAATACAGCACCATACAGAGGTATACTTGTATGTAGAGATGAAGTCAGACCTTTGGCAGCACTCTAACACAAGTTTCCAGTGGTTTTTGGCATGCAAGTAATTAGCTTGTGCAGACAGATGACAGTAGAGCCATGTAAATTGGCATTTCCTAGAGAATGGCAGGGTCAAAGTGAAGCATTATCTTTTTACTTAATATAATTGTTCTCAATATTGACAGATCATTTGAACTGAAGGTTTAAGCCCTATCAAACCCTCATTTCCAAAGGCCAGTTTCAACTGAACATGGCCTTAGTAGCCTTAACTAGCACCACTAGATCACTAATAAGGCATTGACAAATTAATTCTACTGTGCACAAATGATTCAGTTTCAAACAGACAGCTTTTCTGCATTTTTTTATTGGGTTCTGACCTACTATGGAAAAAAACCATACTCATAAAATGTCAGGGAGAATGCAATTACTGGATGAGGGGGCTGCCAGAGAGCGTACCTCTGCTAAGTGCATTCATGCCCGAGACATGATTAGCTGAATCGTACAAGGTGGAGATTTAAATATTTTACAGATCATTCTCTCTGCCTGTCTTTGCTTGTTTGTTTGTTTGTTTGGGTTTTTTATTTTGTTTTTGGTTTTTATTTCCTCTCCCATACCCAGAGAAGAGAGTCTGACAATTATTGTCTAAACTCTAGCTTTTCAACTGAAATCTATTGACCTTTCCTTACAATGTCACTCAAGGTCCTACTGCAGGTTTTAAGTTCTGGAGAGCTCTTGTCTGATGGGATTTTTGCGGGCCAGAATTTAAGGAGGACATCCAGCCAGGACATAATTATATAAAAAGAATTTTCACTGAGAAGTGTTCCTGGCAAACATACTGACCCAAAAGGACTGTGTTGTGTTTTCAGGCCTTTAAAAGGACACTTAAATGAGTTCAGTAGAATAAATCATATTTCCATAGGTGATAGAAGATCATCCTTGCTTGAGATGCCGCTGTGACTACTCTTGGAGAGGAAGAATGTGTTGGTTTTTGTTGCTTTGGCTATAAGCAAATTCTATTTTCCCAGAGCCCAGTAAAATCATAGGAGATCAGTACTTCCAGAAAAGGATGTAAAAGGGAAAATACACGATAATGATAATGTGAAAAAAGGGAATAACAAGAGTTCAGAGAAGAAAATAGCAAATATTTTGTGATAGGGTGAAGAGAAAGAGCTATGGAGCTATGTGAGGTATGAGCAGGAAAGAAGGAGGGCAGATGAAACTAGAAATTGTGGATCAGGGAGAAAAAAGTCATGGAGGAGAGAACAGGAATGATTCAAAGTAGCATGTGGGAAAGTAAAAGTAACAAGAGTAGTCCTTATATAAGGCAAGTTTACTTGAGAAGAGCTGATAAACAATAGAAATCTTGTGAGACTAGAGACATGCAATTACCAAGACCTTCAAAAGGCAGGTACTTTGCATCTTTGTATAAATAAAAAATGCTTTGATGTTGAAACCTCTGATAGAAATTGCGCCTTTTTGTTTCACTCCTTTTTTTTTTAATTTCATTTTGAAAGTACAAGATAGTCTCCATTCAACCGTGTATTTTCTTAACTGTCAGAACAAAAAACAAGCACAAGACTACACAGACCAAGAAATGCAGTACAGAGCAATCCAGTGTTCCACAGTAGTTTTTGTGGGTAATTTCTTTTATTTACCTAGGTGAATTAACTGCCTGTAAAAATGTTTATTTTCATTAAAATGCAGATATATTCACCACTACAGTTAGTATAGAAGTAGCCTATAAACATATATTCATGCAGCCATGCATAAACTTTAGAAATTCACTGGCAAGTATGTACTGCAACTGTCGTATTACTGTTGAAACCTGTTACTTTTGCCATTTCCATAACTAAGTTTTGGAACACTCAGGTATCTGCCTGCTTGATGACAACGGATTAATTAGCTCCTCAGAGAGTCAAAACAAACAAACAAAAGGCAAGAAAGCAGGAAAAAAGGAAAGAGAGAAAGAGAAGAAAGAGAAGAAAAGAAAAGAAAGAAAGAAAAGAAAGAAAGAAAGAAAGAAAGAAAGAAAGAAAGAAAGAAAGAAAGAAAGAAAGAAAGAAAGAAAGAAAGAAAGAAAGAAAGAAAGAAAGAAAGAAAGAAAGAAAGAAAGAAAGAAAGAAAGAAAGAAAGAAAGAAAGAAAGAAAGAAAGAAAGAAAGAAAGAAAGAAAAGTATTTGATTAAATGTGCTAGGAACAACTAAACAATTAATGGAAGACAATGAATTTTCAGTAATTAGCTCACCTGTCTTCTATGTAGTGAATCTATGAGGGAGAAGATATTACATGGCATACCTGAATAAATATTGTACCCTCCTGATGTGAGAACACCTAATTTTTTATTTTCTTCTAATTTTGCATACTTTTTCATCTCTGTATTAGGTGTGACAGTTTTCTTTGCTATAAGTCTTAGAAAAACATGGTAGACTATTCTTAGTTATCACCGGAATAAACCAATAATGGGTTTTGTTTACCTCCAGAAATAAGGATACTCTTGAACTGGATTTGTAATTTGATATATGGACTCCTTAACCACCACTCTCCCTGTCCAAAGACAATGATAACAAGATGCATCTTCTGGGGATTTTTTTTATCTGTAGCAGCAATCAGCTAAAGTCTGAGGCAGGGATTTAATTTTGTTTGTGTTTGTGTTTGTGTTTGTGTTGCTATTAAAACAGCAGCATTACTTATGAAATTCTAAAGTACATTAAACTATTGCTATGGAGCACTATTTTAGGACACTGAAAAATTAGGAGGTGACATTTAAAAAAGCATTTCTCAATGCCACTCAATGTCACTCTTAGACAGATGTCGAGAATGAAAAAGGAACTTGCCATTGTTTCCTTGATAAGTGACTAGTGACCAGAGTTGCTGAATCTGGTTCTTGTTTACAAATGTGTATTTGCACACAGCAGCTTTGCTAAAAACATTTTGTGATTTGGAATAATTATGGCAGTTGAAGCACAAAGGTAGAACCCAGGTCTCTTTCAAAGACTAAACATTTACTTGGAGGTTTTCACAAAGACACAGAGAGAGCTGATTCTTTGAAATACTGTTCTAAATCTTCATGGTCTATCTACGTCATCCCCATTGAGATTAAATTTCCCATTAGAACTGCAGGGGCCTTTGTCTCTTCTCCCTTTGGCTTGTCTTTACTTCTACTCTCACTCTAAGAGTATGCAGTTCTTTTTTATCTTGAGATGCTTCTAGGTCTCCATTTCATGCCAACACTTAGAATGCTAAGCACTGCTGACATTATAAAGATCAACATCTTATTCTAGTGATAGCTCCACACTTAGAGAAGTGGGAGTTGGAGATTATTTCAGGTGCTTTATATCTGACTTGAAGCATAATGTTAGCTTCCATTTGGAAGAGTGGCTTTTCCATTTCTTATGTATATTTATGGATGGGTAAATGAATGGACTTCACCCCTAAATGAAGATAAATACAGTCAACTTATATTCCACCACACATGCCTATCAGTGTGATCTTTGTGAAACTTGAGATACTGCAGAAGGTTTTTTTTTTTAATTTCCCCCAAAGAATGGGCAAAATTACACTGCACGATCTCTTGAATGGAATTAATTTTAACAACCTATTTTACCCAAGGTGAGATCAAAAATTGAGAAAAGTATTACTCCCTGAGAAGAGAGACCTTTTTCCTAGGAAAGTGTAGTCATTTGTCTAGTATGTTCCCAGAACCTGAGGAGCAACCTGAGAACAGATAATAAGCCTGCACGCTCATATCTGTTCAGCTGGAATTGAGAACAGGGCCTTCTTTGTACTAACACGCAAGTACCAAAGCATCATTTGGGATTTTGAACAAAAAATGCAGCACATGCTGCTTTATGCACAAATCAGCTGTCAAGATCTGAAATTTTGTCTCCAAGTATCCCTTGACACTACAATAAAGAATGATCCCTATAGAGACAGCTTGATGAACAATATGATTCTGCAAAACTTGATAACAAGAAGGCAAAAGAAATTATCATTATTGGCACTGAATTAAACAATTTAGTCCTCTTGTAGGTTTTAATACTGCCAATAATGGAAATTATAAGCCTTGATCTCTATTGTGATATAGGTCAGATTGGTTTTGTTGTCATCTTCAAATCTATTATCACATAATTTCAAATAAATAAACACAAGAAATAAATGACTGTCTTAACTGCTGATCTAAGCACGAGTCTGATTTTTCTTCCACTTCAAAGCACAGAGATCAGGCATGCTCATTACCAGGAGAAAGCATGAGGACTGATAAGCCTGATGCAGTGAAAAGGAAGGATTGATGGGACCTAGAGGAACAGCAATATGCAGTCTATGTAGATTTTCTTTAACATGACTAGAGAAGGAAAGCCATTCAGATTTATATATTTAGAGATTCATTAAGTTTCAGAACAGGCAATCCCTTCAGTGTACTCAGAGAGGCAATGTGACCTTTCCATTCTTGATTAATATTCTTCTGTTTACACATGGAAGAACAGCATTAATCCTTTCAGCTCTCTTCTTTCTGTGTTTAATGCATTTTACATCAGCTACTTCCTCAGCAGGGTGTTCAGGGTCATCAAACTACCAAAAATCATATTCCTCTGATTAGATTTAGGTAATCTAAAAGTTTTTATAGTATCTCTGCTTTCCAGAACTGACCAGCTCTTTTTCTTTATCCATCTTGTGTATGTATATATATATATATATACACACACATGTATATACATATATACGTATACACACATACACACACACACACATATATATATACATAACAACTTGGAAATACATCAAAGTATTTACCAATAATTTGACCAATCATTTTCATTTTTCAATTCCTCCTAGCTCCTTGTTGGACAGAAACTTTCTCCAGCAATGATTCTGTGCTTGTTTCTAGGTTTGTTGGTATGAGTCATACTGGAATCAACCTACACTTGGCTACTTAAGAGCCCTTCTCATCTGTCATTGCACTCAGATGTTAATGAACTCATCTGTTTTAAGCCTCTTACCACGGCCCACACCAAGTTTGCATTTGAGGGGCTGCCTTCAATCCACTCATCAACCAGTTTATCTATATATGCCTTTACTTGTGCCAAGGCTTTTTCCTACTGCCAGACTAATGTGGCTGGGAAGATATTTGAAGCCAAAGGCTGGTCATGGTAGGTGAAAGAAACAAAAAGACTGAATGAGCTCAGGCCCACAGTGAGAGTCAGTATCCCTGAGAGAGAAGCTGAGAAGCCTGGCTGATGGTAAACAGCCAAAATAGGTGTCTGGGCCTCAGCAGTTACCTGGTGGTGAGAGGAAAGGCTCCAATAGATGCTGGGGAAGGATGAAAGGTTATGGGGAGACACCAATGCATAAAATGTCATAGTACAAATAAGAGACATCAGACTGTGATTAAATGGAGGAAGAATTTTTTGAATATGTTAGAGAAATAAAGAATATTTTGATCATTGTCAGGGGTTGACCTGGTTGGCCCAGGTGCTCACTAAAGCTGATTTGTCCCTCCCCTCCTCAGCTGGACAAGGGGAAAAATCACAACAAAAGGCTTTTGGGTCAGGACAAGGGCAAGGAGAGATCACTCAGCAGTTACCACAATTGAAAACAGACTTGATTTTTGGAATCTAGTTTAATTAATTACCAATCATATCAGAGTAGTATAATGAGAAGCAAAGCCAGATCTTAAAAACACCCCTCAACCCTCCCTTCTTTCCAGGCTTAATTTTATTCCAAATTCTCTGTCTCCTCCTGCCAACAGGTACAGGGGGACAGGGAATGGGGATTGCAGTCACTTTATCGTGTTATCTCTGCCACTCCTTCCTCCTCAGAGGGAGGACTCTTCACACTTCTGCTCCAGTGTGGGGTCCCTTCCATGGGAGACAGTCCTCCAACGTGAGCCCTTCCCAGCAGCTGCAGTTCTTCACAAACTGCTCCAGCATGGGTCCTTTTCCGAGGGGTGAAGTCTTTCAGGAGCAGCCTGCTCCAGTGTGAGTGACCCACAGGGGCTGCAGTGTGGCCTCCTCTCTCCAGGGATCCACAAGTCCTGCCAGAGGCCTGCTGCCATGTGAGCTTCCACAGGGTCACAGCCTGCTTTAGGCAACCACCAGCTCCAGCACAGGGCCCTCCATGGGCTGTGGGGGAATCTCTGCTCTGGTGCCTGGATCACCTCCTCTCCTTCCTTCCTTCCTTCCTTCCTTCCTTCCTTCCTTCCTTCCTTCCTTCCTTCCTTCCTTCCTTCCTTCCTTCCTTCCTTCCTTCCTTCCTTCCTTCCTTCCTTCCTTCCTTCCTTCCTTCCTTCCTTCCTTCCTTCCTTCCTTCCTTCCTTCCTTCCTTCCTTCCTTCCTTCCTTCCTTCCTTCCTTCCTTCCTTCCTTCCTTCCTTCCTTCCTTCCTTCCTTCCTTCCTTCCTTCCTTCCTTCCTTCCTTCCTTCCTTCCTTCCTTCCTTCCTTCCTCCCTTCCTCCCTTCCTCCCTTCCTCCCTTCCTCCCTTCCTCCCTTCCTCCCTTCCTCCCTTCCTCCCTTCCTCCCTTCCTCCCTTCCTCCCTTCCTCCCTTCCTCCCTTCCTCCCTTCCTCCCTTCCTCCCTTCCTCCCTTCCTCCCTTCCTCCCTTCCTCCCTCCCTCCCTCCCTTCCTCCCTTCCTCCCTTCCTCCCTTCCTCCCTCCCTTCCTCCCTTCCTCCCTTCCATCCTTCCTCACTGACATTGGTGTTTGCAGGGCTGCTGTTTTCCCATATTCTCACTCCTCTCTTTGGCCACTGTTGCTGCTGCACACCAACTTTCCCACTTGTTAAATTTGTTGTCCCAGAGGTGCCAACACTGTCATCCACCACTTGGCCAGTGGTGGATCCATCTGTAAGCCAGCTGGCATTTGCTCTGTCGGACATGAAAGAAGTTTCTGGCAGCTTCTCACAGAAGCCACCCCTACAGTTCCCCCTGTTGCCAAAACATGGCCATGTAAACGCAGTACAATCATGCGATCTGAGTTAAGTAGTGAGAAAAGCAGCTATCAGCTCTTATGGTTGAATGTTTTTGTTTTAGTAATTTAATATATTGACAACACAAACTTCTGATCATTCATTCAGGTACTGAGACGAGAATAAAACAAAGAGAACACAGACACGTGGAGCACTTCTAATTCCACCTCCTCAAATTCCCCTATTTTCACCACAAGTTGTGTTCACTTTGTCTCAGCTCTGCCTGTGAGGCACAGGAGGTTTGTGATTGTGGGCATGATGATTTCTGTCTGTTACTCCATGTGCTTTGGGGGTCTTTTTTCTGCAGTTATCTGCTTCTTGCTGATTTTCCTCTGCTGCTCTTTGTTTTTGGGTATCCCAGCTGCAGCATGATCACCGTGGCTGTAGTGTCTTTGCTGGTGTCCCTGCTCCGGCATGGTCAGTCCTGGTGCGTATCCCACAGTGGCACACCTCCAGCCCCCACTGTGCCCAGCTCAGATTCAAGGGTGACCCTGAGCCAGTCCTTGGGCACAGCCTGGAGTGCTGCAGCCTGCAGATCCTGGCTGGCTCCCAGCAGGCTCCGTTGGAGGCGTTGCACTGGACCAGGGCTGCCCCGAGCTGCTCTGCTGCCTCCTTGTCTGTGCACCACTCTCCTCTGCACCCTGCAAGCATGCCCAGGCTTGTAAAAGCTGTCAGAATAACCCTCTGAATCCTCGGAGGAAGGATTTAATTAAGTTATTCCACTCTGGCATACATGCTGAATGTTGGACTGCGTGTTGGATGACCTCATCGATGGCTTATGAGTGTCAGTGTTTCACTGAAGCATATTAACATTTCATTGAGAAAACCACATTAAACATAGCAGCAGGCACAAATACAAAATCAGTTTTCTGAATGTTAAAAAGGTTTATCAATGTAATTATAAATAGTTCCTTCTACTGTTGCCAGCTCTGGAGAACTGTATAGATTAGGAGCAGCCATATCTGGAGATGAGCTTGCGGTGAAGTGTTGAGGTGACATCTATTACTGAATAACATGGAATGCTGCCAAGATAAACTGACACACCATTGTTCTTAAAAAAAAAAAAAAAAGGAAAAGGAAAAAAGGAAGCAAAGAAAAAAGAAAATGTTTTGCTATGCAGCTCAGATATTTGCTGGCCCACAGAATGATCAGACATAACAATATCCCCAGTAGATCCTTTAAAATCCTTGCATATAATGATTTTTTTTTAATGTAGCTAAATGTGTTGACAGGATTTATTTACAATTTCATACTGTTTTCCTGACACAGAACTGTATAAAAAAATAAAAGTGCTAGAAGCCATTGAGTCATTAACTGGAGCACTGAGGTCATAAAATTTGTGATGGCTTTTCCCTAAACCTCAATTAAAACACTTGAAAACTATAATTATACCTAATCCATGCTCTGGTAACCTACATGGTACACTGGTATTTTTTTCCACACAAGAAAGAAAATAATTTTAAAGTGTTTTTTGAGTGCTGCATCCTGAGAAGTGCAGGCTGTGGTCCATTTGGTAATGTGGCAATGGCTGGACCCCTCCATGCTTCAATGCTGAGACAGAGCAGGGACTCTGCTTTTTGCTTGGTCCGTGTCATGTCCTGATAATTTCTTTGCCTCATATAAAGCACAGTGACAACAAGCAGAGTTCTGTAGGTTTTGAAAAGCCTTCATGAACATGTTTTAGAGGATAAAACAAACAACCTCCCAATAACACCACTCCTAAATCTTTAATTTTTGCAATCTTTTGTGTGGATGTCAGCCCTAAGCCTACAAAACATGAATAAATTACTCATTTGCAGGAAAGAAAAGCAATGCCTGCATTTTATCAGCTCAGGTGAAAGTAGCACAGCCTACAGACATATGCTAAATTCCATTACCTGTAAAGAGAGCATTGATTTAAAATTTTCCTGTTTTGAAAACCATGACATGAGAAATGATAGCTTTCCATTTTATTTTT
Organism: Molothrus ater; assembly: GCF_012460135.2. Classification (NCBI taxonomy): domain Eukaryota; kingdom Metazoa; phylum Chordata; class Aves; order Passeriformes; family Icteridae; genus Molothrus; species Molothrus ater. The sequence continues at coordinate 28,131,334 of NC_050479.2, forward strand.
ATTAATTGTATACACACGAGGAAGCTGATAGGGTAAGATTGACTTTAATTGAGCCATAAATTTAGCATTGAGAAATGCCATCCATTTAGCTGGACAGTTCTGTGATGAAATACATTTCTAAAGCAGGGATTGCTGGCAGAGTGACTGAGATAACAAATGATAAATGCTTTATACCTATAGCTACAAAGAGACAGTCCTCAATAAAAAGTGGATAACTTCTCAAAGGGCTACCATAAGTGATTTTCCCTTGATTTTGCACCACAAGAATTTTTTTTTTAATTAAAATACTGTTGAATACGTTACTCCTTTTATTTGATAAAAACTTGTAGAAGATACATTCTGAAGTTCAAAATACTGGGCATCCTATTGTTGCTTGATGTGTCACTAACCCTCTGCTCCACAGGAAAAACCTTTTACTTTAATCTATTAAATAAAACTCTTCATATCTATACACATATAAAAAGGTAAGCTCATGGATACTCACAAACATTTCTCCAGTTATTGTAGGCTGCTCTACTGCTATCAAAGTCAATAGAGCTTGACCTGTTTACACCAGACAAGGATCTGCTTCAAAGTGTGTATAAACCTATCTGGAAGCAAATTTCATCACAAGTTATAACAAATCTTGAAGGTGACCATGAAAAGCATAATTATCCCCCATGTATTTCTGTTATTTTTCCCTATACTGAGTTTCATGAAGAAAAAATCCTGCCTTTTTGATTCCAAGATCTCTTTGAGCAGCTATAGAGGATGATTTCTATATCAGAAAGATAAAAGCTGTCCCATGTGGATAATGTGGATTTTTAATTTTCAGCCATATAATCAAAATCTTGTTCCTGAATTAATCCTTTTTTTCTAACTACTTAAATCAACCTCATCAGTCAGAAGCCTGAGTGTCTTTTTAAGTCAGATAGTTCTGTTTCCCTTTGGAAATGAGATGATTTGGCTTTGGGATGGAGAAAATGTAAATGGTTTTATGAGAAAGAATGTCAGAAAATAAAATGGTCATAATTAATAGTGAAAACAATGTAATGGCTGGCCTGACTTCAGCTGTCATGGATCTATGAATGCCTTTGCCTTCTACAGACATAATTATTTTTCTTATTGATCACTGGTATATTTTTGTTCACACAATAAAGATCTTAGAGGGGATGATAGAGAGCAAACATGGTACTTAACCAGATAGAGAGCTCCTAATCAGTGTTGAGTTTTCTCATGTAGAATGATGCACATAACAAATATTTTAATGCATGGCCACAAAGCGTGACAGAGATATTTAAAGTTCTGTCTTCCTACTTCTTTGAAGACATTCACTTACCATGTGGGTCAGCAGAGAGAAACAGCAGTGCTGAAACAAAATCACCTGATTCCTCCCTCCAGTTCCTATCCATTGTTACAGCCTCAGTAATGGAGACATGCAGAGCCGCTATTTCTAGTGATTCCTGATATTCCAACTAGCAGGAAAACAACTGATTTTATATATATATATATATATATATATATATATATATATATATATATATAATATATAAAATTGTTCATATATATGAACAACTTGTAAGAGAATATAAACAGTAATTTATTTGTAGCATAACCATTCATTATATGTCTGAAAGAAAAAGAATACAGTGTTTTGAGCAGGAGTCAAGTATATGGTTCAATCAGTATTTTAGGTCTTAATGTCTAAATGCTTATTTTGAGTCCTTAACAATAATTTACTTTCTTTAATCAATACTTTATTTGAAGCCAATAAAAAAAAAAGTTGTCTGAAGCAACAAAACAGCTTTATCTCTATGAAAACAGAAAAGAATTATGATCTGGTTTAAGTGACAGAGAACCAAGGAGTTTCACTGCTAAAGTGATACCACCTCATGTGATAATAAGTGATCTTCATTCCAGAAAAACTGTCCAAGAACTGATCACTGATATTTTTTTCTTTAGGAAAAATAACTTTTAGAAGCATTAGGGAGTTTTGTCATTATTATGACAACTTTCTTGGAAGATACTTAGGTTTACATTTTGAAAGAAATCAAAAACAGAGCTCCTGAAATAAAAGGTGTAGTGTGTTGGAGATGGAAACAAAACAAATTATTTTTTTATTCTTTAAAACAATGTAACAGAAAAATATTAAGTAAATGTCCACTGAAGCTCTCTCTCTCTGGAGTTAAGCTCTCTCTCACTGGAGTTAAAGCCCAAAAAACCAACAAAACCCCCCAACAAATAAACAAGCAAACAAACAACAACAACAAAAAACCCTACAAAAAATCCCCCAGCAAACCAAACAAAAAACTGCAAAAAAACCCTCCACCCAACCAAACCCATAAAATCTCTGTGTCTTTGATTCAACCCAAATGCAAATAACATTGGAGAATTTGTCTTATTCCTTATCCATCCTGAGCAACCTGGTTTAGGAACTGGATTTGTGCAGATGCAAGGAAGTGCTCACCAGCACAAACATTCTGCTCACATAAGATGCATAAAGACCCAGCATTGTGGTTTACTCCTGACACCTAGAATAATAGCTCACATCTTCTGCCAGAGATGAATGACTGCAAATGAGTGTTTAAGACACTCAACTTCATCATTGATTCCACAGGCTTTTTTTGCTGCTCAGTCTCCTCCGCCAAACTCAAACTGCTCACAAATTTCTGCCCCTTTTCATTTTGTTTTGCAACAGAAATACATCACCCAGTGTATTCTTTTGAATTTATAAAATACACAACAGATAGTGGGGTTTTCAGCACTAGCATAACTCTGGGGAGCTCTGAAACACTAATATTTCTGCAGCAGTACATCATACTGTGGATTTGGAAATGTTACCATTTTTTTTTGTAATCATAATATTAGTCAAAATCAGCAACACATTAATGCAGGCAATTATAAGAGTGATTAAATGGAGGAATCTAGGAGATGGATAGCAAGATGTGACCTCCTGGTAACAAGAAGCACATTCTGCTTGTCATTTGGCATTTGTCCATAACTATTATGTCTTGGACTTCAACAGTGTTTCAATTTCCCAAAACTTTCCCCCTTCACCTCAGCAGCATGTCCTTCTGGTTTTTTCACCAGCTGCGTTGGGAGCACATTTAGGGATGTGTGTTTGCTTTCCAGGTGACAAAATGGTGTGTGTTACATCTCTCAGCACACAAGTAGTGTCAGCAGTCTAAGGAAAAGAGATCTCCTGTCCTCCCATGCTTCCTTTAGTGTCTCTCTTTCTCCTGTAGCACTGACAGGTGGGTGTGAATGTGACACATGTCCCTAGTGCAGGTGGGATAGCTTTGACTTTGGCAAGCGGCCAGTAACTCTCCTTCTTCATGTCTTTATGGAAGAGTTTGGCTTTCTTGTCTAATTTATTTCATCTGTTTCTGCCTCTGAGTTGGTGGTGCTGTGAAGTGCAGGAGTTTTGTTACATTCTTTTCCCACTTACTACATGTTTTTTGTGCTTGTGGAACCAACATGGAAACCAGAGGGCTTGTAAATCACATTTCCACACCCTTTTACTTATTGCAAGCTCAGTCATTACTTCACAGGCCACACAAATAAGTCTAAAAGCCAATTTACAGTACTAAGGTAGGGACATCTCTGTTTTAAAGCATCTTATCTGAAGAATCCCTTATGAACAGATAAGGTTTATGAAGCCATGTATGGAAAGGGGAACTGTGATGATCAGAGATGTGTAAGCTCTTTTATTACTCCTCAATTCAATATTCTACCTGGCCATGCTTCTCTTCAGCAACTATTCATTCTTTACTCTTTCTATTTTTGTTTCAAAGTTCATAAGTTCATCCTTTTCTTCTTGGGCCTCAGAGCATCCTGTTTCATCCCCTTATTCTGATGTGCTGCAAAAAAGCACTCAGTATGAATGAGAATCAATCAGGTCTCACTCAGAAAGTGGAGGCAGAGAAGAATTGGATCTAGAAAAATTAATATAAATAGTCTTAGAAATTATGATTACCAACTGTTTTAATAATCTGTACTGTTGCTGCCTGCTAAGTAGAAAATGGTGGAAGTTCACAGGTATTTTGACAGAGCAGGACACTGAAGTTGTAAGAATACACATACTTCTGAAAACTTGCAAAGCATGACATGTTAAATTCTTTCCAAATTTTGTCAATACTTCCCTGACTGCACTAAGGCCAGGCTTCTACCATAAATATCAGCATTCTGCTTTGAAATTATGTGCACTGGACCATCCCTTATTAATCTCTGTAAATTCTGGGCAGAGAGTTCTTAGAGATACCACTTAAATGAATAGGGTGTGCGCTCGTTTTCACTCAAGGTGCAATCCTGAAAAGAAAGGTTTTTGGTATTATTATAATATTTTTCTAGCTTTAAATGAGTGCCAATTTTTACATTTATGTTTACAACCTCAGAATATTAACAGAATATTTACAGGATGCCTTTCCATAGGTAGAATTTCAGGTTGTTGGACTTGAGTTTGCTCTGACTTACAGGAGGATTTTTTTCTAATTGCTTCATGTAGAAGATTTGAAACTTGGCATCCAAAGCCTGTCATTTTCTTTATGAATATTAATTCATAATTAGTTCCCAGTCTCTGCTATTTACAAAAGACAGTTTTGGTTAATTTTACTCCTTAAGCCTTTTTCCCCTCCAGCTGGAAAAAACCCAGACCAGCTGGATAACTAGTTTTCAACAAGATTTTATTTTCCTTTTTATTATAAGAAGATACATGGCCATCTACGTTTCTTGGGCATTCTCTAGCCTTACACAAGCTTTCAATCTGCAGATTTGAGAAAAGGCCTGCAATGGAATGATTAAAGGAAATTCCAGATGGTGTCTGTACACATGACAATAATACTTACATGTCTTTATTTCAGCTATTATCCCAACCAGCACAAAGGATAACAAATCTCTGCACTAATGGACAACTTTCAAAGCCTCTCACAGCAAGATTGTCTTGGCAAGGGAAAGGTCATGGTAATGGGTTTTGACAAAGAGTTCCTGAGAGTGTCTCTTTTCTTCCAAAAGTTTGGATTTTCCTTTCATCTTGTATCACTGTTCAAATACACTAACGATCATTGCTGTTCTGAAAAAAAATCCTGAATAGGAGATGTGTCCAAATGGAGTAGTTATCATTCATTCAAGTTCATGACACAGCAAGTTCTGCAAACCAGAGTAGCTGATGAATTCATTGTGCACAGCTAGCCAGGAACTGAAAATGCTGTTTCCTTGCAAATGGTGACAATTCCATGAGGAAAATGAGATTCATAATAAAGAAAGGCACTAAAAATATGACTTCTGCTCTAACACGAAAATAGTCTGAAAGCATACTTATGGAATCAAAACATTTTAATTTGGTAGAGTTCAGAGGTTTTTATTTGAATTAAATACTTCTAGATGTTTCAATTCCTTATTTCATGAAAACTTTAAATATAAACAAAAACATGAACACATGAATGGTATTGGAATGAAAATCTAAACACATAGTACACAACACATACAAAATAAATTGTATAGACACATAAAAACATAGTTATATACACTGTGCCAACCACTGTGCTTTCTGAAATGCTGTCTTCAAACAGCCACCCATGCCACTGTATTTTTAATATTACCATAGAAATGTAGAATCACAGAAGGGTTTCAGTTGGAAGGGACCTTAAGGATCATCTAATTCCAGCTCTGTTGCATAGCCAGACAGGTCCCTCTAGACCAGGTTGCTTGTAGGCTCATCCAATATGTCCTTGAAAAATTCCAGCGATGGGGAAGACACAACTTCCCTGAGCAACCTGTTCCAGTGCCTCACCACCCTCACAATACAGAATTTGTTCCTTATATTTAGTCTAAATCTACTCTCTTTCAATTAAAATTGTTGTCCTTGTAAAAATGTCCCCTCCCTTTTTTCCTGCAGGTCCCCTTCATGTACTGGAAAATGCTCTAAGGTCTCCCCAGAACCTTCTTTTCTCGAGGCAAAACAATTCTAACTTATTCAACCTGTCTTCATAGGACAGTTGTTCCATCTCTCTAATAATTTTTATCTTCATGGCCCTCATCTGGACAGGTCCATTTTTCTGTGCTGAGGGCCCCAGAGCTGGACACGGTATTCCAGGCAGGGAGAGAGAATCACAGAATCACAGAATGTGTAAGATTGGAAGGTACCATGGTGGATCATCTGGTCCAGCCTCCCTGCTCAAGCAGTGTCACCCAGAGCACATTGCACAGAATTGCATCCAGATGGTTCTCGAGTATCTCCAGTGAGGGAGACTCTCCAGTTGCTCTGGATAGTATCTCTCTTCCAGTGCACAGTTACCTGCACACCAAAGTTCTTCTTGTTCAGGTGGAACTTCCTGTGCATCAGTGTCTACCTGTTGCCTCTTGTCCAGTTCCTAGTCACCACTGAGAGAAGCCTGGTTCTACCCTCTTGACACCCTTCCTTCAGATATTTATAGACTTTGATGAAGTCCCCTCTCAGTTGTCTCATGTTGAATCTGGACAGTCTTGGTTTCCTGAACCTTTTCTCCTAAGAAAGGTGCTCCCATCCCCTCATCATTTTTGTCCCCCTCTGCTGGGCCCTCTCTAGGAGCTCCATCTCTCTCTAGCTCTGAGGAGCCCAGAACTGGGCACAGCACTGCAGATGTGCTGAACCAAGGGGGCTGGATCACTTCCCTCATGTTGTTGGCAATGCTCTTCCTAACACTCCCCAGGACACCCTTGGCCTTCTTGGCCCCCAGGGCACTGCTGACTCATGGACAGTTTTTTGTTCACCGGGACCCCCAGGTCCCTCTCCTCAGAACTGCTTCCCAGCAGGTCAGTCCCCAGCCTGTACGTGGGGCTGATCCTCTCCAGGTGCAGGACCCTCCACTTGCCCATGTTGAATTGCAGGCAGCTCTCTGCCCATCGCTCCAACCTGCTGAGGTCCTTCTGAAGGGCAGCACAACACCCTGGTGACCAGTCACTCCCTTGACCTACTGACCATACTTCATTTGATGCAGCCTAGGATGCAGTTAATTTTTGGACTGTAAGAGTGCATTCCTGGGCCATATTCAGTTTTTTATCCACCAGTATACTTAAATCCTTCTCTCCAGTGGCATGCCACTGGGTATGAATAAATGAGCTGGAAACTGTGATGAAAGGACTTCAGACTGAGACTAAATGGTGTAGCACGGCTTGGGGGCATTGCAATCACTGCTCTTTCCCTTCCATACCTGGGAAACTACATGCAAAAAGACAGCCTTTGGCTTCCAACCCTACTTTCTGACCAGCCCAAAACTGTTCCTGCAGCATTGCCAAACATCCAACAGCATGGACAGTCAAGGGACAGTACTTTGTCCTATGCTTCCATACTTTTTAGCTTGCTCATTCAAATGTGGTCATAGATGTTATTCCAGGAGAGAAAGGTCCAAGTCTCCTTCCTGAGAGTTTGATTTCAGAAAGTGCAAACATATCTTGCTGCAGGAAAGCTGAGGAAAAAATAAATGAAATCTCTCTAGAAGAAACGTGTGGAAGGCCAGTGAAACCCCAAGGCCTGATGTGAGGTTATCCACATGACTCAGGAAAAATAATAATGAAATTCTTTGGATTTATTTGACATTAAAGAAGTGTGAGATAGCCACAGACAGCATCCAGACAGGGATACGGAACTAGATTCCCAGCCAAAACACCAGAAGGAAAAAAAAATAGCCTTCATGTTCATCAATATACCTGCATGTTCATCAATCTTTTAGACTTTAAGTCAACTTCTGTAAAATTTACTCCTTCAGCACTGTTTAATCATGGAGCAGTCTTATTCTTTTCAGACCATAAGGGTATGTATTAAAGCTACACGACCGGGCTTTTAGCTACATGGTAATAACACATACATCCATTTCTAACATACCCATTATCACACGCATGCAGCACTCAACCAATGCTGATATATGCCTCCCACTGTTGTTGTCAATCAGTGGTGACAAGTGTCCTTGCTTTATTCTTCAGGTTTATAGCATAGCAACCTTACTGAAAATTCCTGTTAATGGTGGTAGGGAGGAATGCATCAACTGTATCTGATGGAAACTCTTATAGCAATGCTGCCCTGACATTATAAAATCCTCTGTAATTTTTCAAAACAGCAGCCTTATTTACTTCTTAAACCAGAGCAGAATTGATTCAAGCATAGACACTGCTGAAGTCCCAAATCTATGTAGAGATGTTAGCAGTGTAGATTTTCTTTTAAAAGAATCCTACAGGAGCTCAAATAATCTGAATGTGCTTTTAGGGTTGGTTTTGACAGTAGAGCCCATCATGACAGATCAGATTTACCCTTACAATAGTTTGTATGGAAATCAACACATCATTAATGATCATTAAGTGCAAAACTTCTGTTAATACAGTATTATGACTGAAAGAGGGTAGAAATATCACTTTTCATTTCTACATCATGTTTTCTTTCACTTACATTCACAGCTGGGTTTCCTCCTCACTTGCAGCAGCATGTCTCTGGGTTTGGCCCAGTGATGAGACTGTCCAAAATGGATATACAACATACAGATATCCTTGTCACATTTTTTCCCAGGTATTTAATTTCTTACATCAGAATATTTGTCCATATGTAGAAACTGTTGGGGAAAGCGAAGCCTGCCCAGATGACAAAGAGGGCAGATAAGAGTGGGGGATTTTGACAATATGAAAATATTGCTGGTACATGTTTATCTGGTGAAAGATATTTCTTACATAGCACAGAAAGCAGATATGGATCAAGTAGCTGGTATAAATAAAAGGATAGAATTAAAAGAAAAAGGAGAAAAGAGAAAATGAAGTGAACAGAAATTAGAAAGGCTAAGAAATGGGTCTGGGATTATATTTTTATATCCTCTTAAATGAGTGCTATTATGAAATACTAACTTTAAAATTCTTTTCTTCTCCTTTCCTCATTTAAGACCTTTAAGATCCAAAGTTGAGAGCATAGTTACTTTCAATTCTCTGTGCAGCCTTAGGTACTTTAGCCTAGTACCATTCAACAAGATGATCTTTCCTCTCTCTTACGACTATATGGATTAGTTAGGGCTTAAAGTTACAGGTGCGAGAAACCTGAGCAATGTGTTTAAAACAGACTCCTGTGTATCACTCTGAGGCTGGAGGACATATGCTGTGCAGCATTTAGCTTTTTTATTATGAAGCAGAGGACATTCAGCACCTTAGGGAAGGAGCTTTGAAAACACAGCAGTGGGTCACATATACTTCATATTCATCCACACCAATGTTGTTTAGAATTTTTCCCTTGCCTTAAGGATTCCCCTGTATGAGTTCAGTAAGGTGTAACTATACTTCTGATAATTATGTTTCTTTGATATTTATTGTCCTTTCAAATATAGTTTTTTAAATAGTGGTTAATAGAGTGGTTTGATTTTTGTGTCAATTATTATTGAAATGTAGCTCTGCTGACAGAGGAAGCTGTTCCAGTGGAGTCAGAGAATTGAAGGTGACCTGCTAGAAAAGCATTGCTTCCTAGGGTTTAGAGAGGATCCAGGCTGGTAGTGCATGCATAACACCACACAAGTGTCTGCACAGAACTAATGCACCAGACACAGGGAATTTCTAGCATAGAGCAATAGTAAAGACATTGTGAAATGTGGAGAAATGGAGGACATAGCTGAGAGAGAGAGAAAGAGGCCTTCCCAGTGATGTACTGTTAGCAATCAGAGACATGTTGAGAACTCTACAGAAGAAACATACCTGCCACAGGTTCAGTTTATAACCAACATTTAGGCAGAAACATTGATGGGGTAGAAGAGTATTTGCCAGACAGCTGCAACCATCAGGCTTGATCTTGAAGAAAGAATTGTTCAAAGAGTTCATCTGAATCTTCTTCTGGTTTAGCCTGAACCTATATTCCTGGGGGTTGGGGAGGATAGGGAGAAGAGGAAAGAAAAAATCTGCCTTGATTTTAGAATCTTGAGTCCTTGTCAATGACTGCTCAGTTGTCTCAAAGACTATACATCATCACAATATGAAATGTGCACCCTGCTTGTGTTCTGAGACAGTTGAACTTCAGCTTCCAGCCTTTGGCTCTTGTTACTTCACCTTCTGTTCGGTTGCAATCAAGCCTTCTTGAAGCTTCTTTTTTGAGAAATGGAATAGATTTTTCTCATGTCATGTTTCACTCCACAGGACAATTTCCAATTACTTGATCATGCTGGCTGTCTTCTCTAACAACTACTGTTTCTGCCTTTGAACTCCAAGTCTTGCAACCACCTGCCATGTGCTACAAGCCATTTCCCCACTATAGTTCAAAACAGCAGTAATAAAGCCTCTCTGCTTCCACTTCACATCCCTTAGTTTACACAGTCTTCAGTCTAAATCACCTCTGCTTCCTGTGTTGTTCTAAGATCTCAACCCGACTGCCAAGCAAATCTCTTCTAGAGTCCCTATTCCCAGAAGTGAAGCCTGTATTCACTCTTTGAAAGGTATTTAATTTAATGTTTTGTCTTAGATGTACTAGTTCCACTTCTCCTGTGATTAGAGAGATCCTGTTACATTTTCCCATCATAGCTGGAGACATTTGTTCTACTTCAATAGGCAGCAGTTCTTATGAGCCATGACAAATTAATTTTCTGAGCTCCCTGGGATTTTTTGGGGAAAAAAGAAGGTCATGGAGGCAGCCAGGCCTCCCACAAAAGTCAAGAGTGGAGCACTTTAATCACACAATGATTTCAACTTTTCAAGTATATATGCTAAAGAGGAGCATTCTTCTGAAAAGGTTTGGGAAAATGACTGCAAATTTCTTATCTCCTTCCTCATCTCCCTCCTCCCCCATCACCCAAATTCAGCAGACTCAGAGCTCTGGTCTGTTCCATGAATGTTGAGATTGCTTAAGCTGTATTCCATAGTCTATCAGTAGCAAAGGACTTCCAGACTTCCTTAAAAGAGAAAAACGAACAAACAAACAAACAAACAAAAGCCACAAAGCTGATTACACTTTGAATATTAATCACTTCCTCCCCCATTCTCTATGGTTCTTTCAAAGAAATCTGTGAGTGTATGTGTGTGTGATGTAAAGATTGCTTATCAAATGCCCTTATCTGGCAGATCAACCTCATCTCTTGTACAGTCATCTGGTGTGTTAGCAGCAGCTATGAGCAATGGGATCATAGGCCACATTCACTCCTTCAGATCTCCAGGGGTTCTGTAAACCCTCTCTCTCTGGAAGCAGATTTTGGCCCTATTGTATTCCTTGACAGAGTATGGAAGACAGAAAGAAAATTTGAAAGGGTATATTTAAGTCATGCTGAGAAACACTGACTGAAACATTGAAAGTGTGCTATTTTCACATCCACACAGGGTTTTTTCTCCTTCTCCAGGAAGTCATGTGTTCCTTACTGAAGCAAACACAGGGCTATATCTCAGTAAGAGAGCACCAAAATTGCATTAACAGCAGTTAACTACCTTGATTTAGCCCATCTGTAGATTTCATCCATTATGACATGTTTGAGTATTTCCATTTCACTGAGAGTGGGTGTATGTTTCTATTTGGGCGTGTGGGCATCCATTAGGGTGAAAAGATGTGTACAGGTGTGTGTGTCCATGCTAGCATCCCAAAAGTAAAATATGTTTAATGGGTAAAATATGTTACAGTCATAAGTAGATAACTGAACTACCTAAGTAGATTTCCTTCAAGCTTATGTCCCCAAATTGTATATGAGCAAAAACCACAAGTACTAAAACTGTCAGCACAAGGGTAATTTAGAGAAGAAAAAGTTATAAGCTACTGCAAATTAGATCATTGAAGGAGAGTAGCTCATCTGTGAGAGAAGTTCAATTTCACCTGGTTTTGGCATTGAATTTTTCAGGGAGAAATTATCCTTAGAACTGACTTCAAATATTAAGAAAAGAAAAAGAAGAAGTGCACAAATGCTGATAATAATTGAAATGAGAAAGAACATCAATAATTTAGATTCTAATAATTTCAAATGTAGAATCTGTCAAGGAAACATCTGGGAAGAATGTTAACTAGAAGCCACATTTACAAGGATGGCCCTTAATCACAAGTTACACTGAATCAATTAACGTTATATTTAACTACATATTTGTAAATCCAGAGGCAATTTTGGTTCATGGATTGCACCCCATGGATAACATGCTTTCATCTTTATTTTATATCTTTGAAATACAGCAGAACCATCAAATGTGTTATGAAGTCTGGTGCTTTTTCTTAATGTACCAGCTTCTGAATGCAATTATTTTTTAAAAAACTGCACTGAATATTAAGGCTATGTTTAATTATAATCCATGAATTGTAAGCAGTACTGATGCTTCTTCATAAAAAATTGCTATAAAGGAAAATTAATTTGTTTGATCATTTTCTACTTCTCTTATTTATGTTTTGTCAATCCTACTATTGCTAAAATGCAGTTTTGTTATTTTTATTTTGACAATGAATGTGTGTTAATAATCCATGATAATAATGCAGCAGACAAGACGGGAAATATTTTGTTGTTTTAGCATTGCATTTAAATAATGAAATAGCCTAGTGTGTTAAACTGCAGTGCTGGGACACTGTAAAATTGGGGATAGAGCAAATTACATGTGTATACTTCTTTGATCCAAGGTTTATAGAAATCTGTGCAAACCTTTACACTGACTTCCACTGAATTTTGATTCATGGTTGCATTGCTAGTAAAGGTCTAATGTCAGATCTTTCAGAACTCATGGGGAATGTGATTTATAGAACATAAAAAGAGCAGCCACAATTTAAGGCTTCCTGTCCTGTCATCTGACCTTCCACAGTTAATGATAGAAAAAACACAGAGCAAAGCAGAGCTCTAAACAGTGAATCCTGGGCATGCAGCTCTTTGTTATCTCTGTTTGCATGGCTTCCTCTCCATGTGAGTCTTATTTATTCACATACAGTGAAACAGCTTTCTTAAAACATGTCCTCTAGAACACAAAAAAGAAAACCCCTTTGCATCAGGTTCCAGACATTTTCTCAGCATAACCATCTCCATGATGTACCCACACCCCCAAGATGAATGGTAGTAATAGATAACATTATTCAACTGTACCTCACTGATCTTTATCAGCAAAGTGCATAATTTACAGCCAAGTCTCTTTTGTGTTTATTGGGCTAGTACACAACTTATCACTCAGTCCTGGAGCTTCTACTTTCCCCCTTGCCTTTCCATTTTCCAATTGCCTTTCCATTTTAAACTTTTAATTACAGAACAATCCAGGCATGGTGACAAACAGAATGAAATCTGGGGATACTGCAACAGGCAGAGTGGATAGCAACTCTCAGACACCACTCTTGGAGTTTGGCAAATATCAGTGGCTGTATCAGTGAGGTTTTATGAATATTAAGTTTGAGAAAGTATCAGCAAAACAGGAAAACTAGTTAAGGTTTTGTGCACACATGAGTTAAGCAGAAATGATATATCTGAGCCCAAAGGGGCACTAATGATTAGAAGAGCTAGGAAGACACAGCATAAAAATTCAAATGCCAAGTACATATTTGCCATAATAAATAAACATTCTGATTTCCCAATGGTTTGGAAAGATGCCTTTTGCAGGTCATTTACCTTTATATTAACATCCTTCAGATTTGCTATAGTCATTGTTTGTTTTAAGATTTCCCTGAATGTTTTAGCCATGTTGATATCTCAGTTTAAAATGTTAGTCAATACCTAATGCTAAGCAGAATATAGTATTTCTTACATAAACACAATTGAAAAAAGCTTTTATAAAGCACTGGAGTTAATAGGCTTTTCTGATTAATATTAAATTACAAGAACAATTAATGAGGGCTTCTCTACAAAGCAAAACCATGGAATGCCAAATTCACAGCCTCTGCCCAAGGCTCTCTCAAATTATACTGTCTTTTCAACCTTCTGTGCCTTTCCTGTTCACAGTTTCAGACTGGACTCCTTAGGATAAATCCCTTTTGAGAGTGGTCTCACAAAATAAAGCTGGAAAAATCACCCAAAGGAGCCATGTTTTCTGGGGAAAAATATCTGGTATCTTGGCTTTCTCTCTTCCTGTTTCATCCTGCCAAGGACTCCTAAAAAGGTTGAAAGGACACAGTGAGCATTTCTGCAAGGCCCATGAGTTCCCTTTTGTGTGACTAGTTTCTGTCTTGTACTCAGGCAATGGAGAGAACAGATACCTGCTCATTTCCTCCTTTTTTTTTTCTTTTGGTACATCTGTCTGACCACAGCTCTGTGTGTTCTGTAATCGTCCAAAGTCAAGGGAAGAGCAGGTTTCATCAAGCAACTACCTCATGAGGTCTGGAGATAAATTTGTGTTCCAGTGCAGCAAGAAGAGAACATCATGTTTCAGGGGTAATGACAAAAATTTCTCTGTTTCTTCTGTTGAGGGTGGCAAGGCAAATGTAAAGTTGAAATAAAACTGGAACTACCATGTCCCTGTTGAAATGCATTCATTTATGCAATTTTTATTTCTTCTTTATCTGTTCAACCAGGAAATTATGTGGGGAGAATTGTCTTCTCAAATGAAGACATGGGCCAGAAGGCTCCCTTCTGTCTGTATGGCATGTTGCTTTCAGACCTATGGTGTCTACCTTTAACTGCTCTTTGCAGCTGGCCTGGTGTATGAGGGAAATGAAAATGGAGAAAGCAGGGCTTCAGAAGTTTTATATACCAGATCCAACCTGGAATAGCTTCTCTGACATCATTGAAAGACTGTTTTTCAAAGAGAGACCAGAGTTTCCCTTGATGCCCCATTGTCTGTGCTTACCAATGTATAAATTCACTAGAAATACTTCTCTGTGGCTCATGTATGCCTGTATGGGAGGAAGATTAAGGGAAGGATCAATGAGGCTGTATTTGCAAACATCTGTGTAAAACAAAATAGCTTTTTGGAGCCTTGATTTTACTATTTTACGTTCTATATTTATATTTCTATATTTTACTATTTTACTTTCTATAAGGCAGTACTCTGTAGTCGTGGTAGAAAAGATCTCATGCTTTAGAAGGCAAATAGCACTGTTTTGGCTTATTTGTTAAAATGAGTCAATTCCTGTCTGAGACAAGCCCTTTTTCCTGTGCTTGAACTTGTTAGCATTTAGCAGGGAAGGGGAAAATGTCAGCTAGACACTAATAGCCTTCATTAGCAATTAATTATAAGTAATAGTTATGAATCTAAATCAGTATCAGAAACTAATGAATTCATCTGTGGCACAAATGAAAATGACTAATGAATATGGTCTGTACATAGCTAAACAATGCAAAGTAACTACAACTTATCTAGCAAAAGAATGAATACTGTGAGATCCTGGGTCTCACTCTGCTCCCACTGAAGTTAATCAAGAGGTTCCTAATTCCCTTCAGGAAGATGAAGTGTGGCAGTGTCTTTTGTCAAGAAAGAGACATTTTTTTATAGCTTTGATACAGTTTTTTGTGGCAGATAAAAGACAAAGAGAGGAGTATTTATTGAGGGAATGCTGCCAAAATGTTGAGGTTAGACTATCAGAAATGTCTAAGAGATTTAGATGCTGGACTCTAGACACTTCACTTTAGATACCATTAAAGGAGCATTACAGAGACAACGAGTGAAACATCCACCCAGTCAATAAGCTGTCAATGCTTAGGGTACCAATTAAGGGGTAACCTGTAAAAGAATAATGCCCACTAGTTGGGAAAACAAGCACTAGTTTTTTTACATGGGTCTTTCTATAGCTGTATTAATTTCAATTTATTGTTTCCAACTGACAAATTTTTAAAGAGATAGTATAATAATAGCACAGTCAGTTGCTGATGTTTTGGTACTGTGGCACATCTCAGTACACAGATTCAAAAAGAACAAATTTTCTCCTTCTAACATTGTAGCAATTGGCAAACTAGGTATCATCTTATTCCTGAAATGATTTTGAGGGAAGAGATGTGGCCTAGGAATTAGTATTCTCTTTCTACTTCTGAGGGGGTGAAAATGTCTTTTCTTTCATGTTTCTTTCATTTCCCATTTTATGCTGTGCACGTGCAGTTTGTAGGCATGCAAAGACTAGTGGCAAATCCCAGCTGTGGCTTAGCATCACATGCCGGTCTGTTGTTGTGAAGATGCCATATAAAAGATCAGTCCTTCAAGGGAACAAATGTACAGCTATCCTCAGTGCTGTCTAACTGCTATGTTTTCACAGGATCAATCTTTGAGACTGCCTTGAACTTTTATCATGGAGCTGGAAGATGACACAGTGGGAGAAGTGACATTTAGTGGCATTTTTGAAGTAGGGCTATTCATCTGCCCTCCTCTCATCTAATTGCAAAAGTGCTACCAGAACTCTTTTGTACCTTGCCCCAGGACCAACAGGAGCAAACCAGAATAAGGCAGCTTACATTCACTGATTAATAGTGATTTGCAGTGGCCCCAGAATAGAGCCTAAAGAGCCCATGTTTTTAGCTGAAAACACACAAGAAGCACAGCACTTACTACAGGCTGAAATAGAGGCAGGAATAGCAGGTGCTGAGAAGGTCTGGTGCTTGTTCAATCCTTTTGCCCTGAGATAAATAGCTTTTTTTTTGGACATAATCACTTTTGAATGACATTACATTTTCCATTTTATTTCAACTTCAGAAGCACTCACTCTGAGTTGGTGGAATTCTAGTCAGCTTCATCTTCATTCCTGCTTTTCCTTTTCTGTGGCAGGAACCCCAGCCTTGGAAGTTTTGTCTTCTGCAGAGGCAAAAGGGGTCTTCCAGGCATGCAGACTTCAGGCTAACTCCTTTCCCAGTTCTGCTCCTGGATTTTTGGGATGCTCTCCCTAGTCTTGATTTTCATGGGAAATAAAACGGCCCTGAGATGTCCCTATATCAAGGTCAGTCAGGAAACCGAAAGAAAATAATCTGGATTTGGTTTTAAGTAGAAACCCACTGCTGCAAAGAGGCAATAAATGTGGAATGGTGGAAGCTTTACAGACAAACTCAGAAGGTTTGTACTGCTGGCAAGAATGACATGAAAGAAAACACGGCAGTGATAGTTCATCCTCTGCTTTAGCTGTACAAACACTATATACTTGGACTATGAATAGTGTGAAACTCCTTAGTCTCTTGTAACACAGAAACTCATAAACTCACAAAGTTTCAGTCTGGCCCACCTCCAGAAGTGGCTGATCTCCTGTTATGCCACATGATCGAGCATCTCTTGGCCTGTCCAGTCAACCTCTCCACCAGTTTCCATTTCTTTCCTGGCATCCTTGTATAAAGGGAAAAGGTGCTCTTGAATATTATTGCAGTGTTATTACAGGACCTTGAGCTTCTACAGAACAAGTCTCTGCCTCTTTGTCCCATCCTCCACAACTCTGACAGTTAATGCTTCCCAGAAGGTTTTCTGCCCTCTTGTTCTCACTCCTCCTGGTTTTTAGGAGACTTGATCCACATTGCTCTTTCAAAAACAAAAAACCAAAAAAAAAACCCCAATCAAACAAAAAACACCAACAAAAACCCAAACAAAAATAAAAACAAACAGAACATAAACAAAAAATCCTTCAAAATTTCTTCTGAAGTAATCATACTCTTTTCTCTTTTTTGCTCTGCACCATATTTTGAGTTTATGCTTTAAGGGGATTCTATTAACCACAGCTGTTTTGTTTTGGTTGGTTATTTTTCTCCAAAATACTTTCATTTCAATTATTTGTTTAGTTGGCATTTTAATAGCCAACAATTATATCTGAGGGAGTCCTAATGCTGAATTTATTGTAAAATGTGTGGTGGTAACAATGAGACACTTTAGGATTGCAAACACACATAATTTTCTATATATTTTACATAAGGTAACTTCTGGAAACTTCCTTGGGGAAAAAAAAAAGCAACATTTTCTCCATCAAGGACACTAACTCAGAATTTTGAAGCAGAAACAGATTTATGAAGGACACAAGACTTGGAAGTCTTTTTGGAAGACTTTTTGGAAAATATACACCAGCAAATGTTTTTGTTTGTGAGAAGTAGTCTTTCCCTTTCCAAGGCAAATTAGCATAGTGAAAACGTAATGCTAACTTTATATCTCAAGATAATTCACTGATCACTGTGGATTTTAATTCCATTCCGTGTTAGAGATTGTGCATAAATTTCACTCAAATACAGATGAAAAAACACGTGACATTGAAAAGAGTGTCTGCACTTAAATCTGTATGGGAAGCCTAGAAGGATCAGATTCCTTTAAAGACACTGTAAAACTCGTATGAGGTTCAACAAATCCAAGTGCCAGATCCTTTATGTGGGTCACAACCACCCCATGCATTGCTACAGGCTGGGGCAGAGTGCCTGGGAAGCTGCCCAGTGGAAAAGGACCTGGGGGTGCTGGTGGCAGCAGCTGAACATGAGCCAGAAGTGCCCAGGTGGCCAAGAAGGCCAATGGCATTCTGGCCTGTGTCAGCAATAGTGATCCCAGCAGGAGCAGGGCAGGGATTGTTCCCCTGAAGGGGGGGGGGTCACCCCTCAATTGAAGTCACACCTCAAATCCTGTGTTCACTTTTGGTCCCTCGCTTCAAGAAGTACATTGTGGGACTGAAGCCTTTCCAGAGAAGGGCATCAGAGCTGGGGAAGAGTCAGGAGCACAAATCTTAGGAGGAGTGGCTGAGGGAGCTAGGATTGTTCAGCCTGGAGAAAAGGGGGCTCAGAGGGGACATTATTGCTCTCTACAACTCTCCGAAGTGACGTTTGTAGCCAAGTAGGGGTCGGCCTCCTCTTACAAATGTCAAGCATTAAGACAAGGGGAGATGTCCTCAAGTTACATCAGAGGAGCTTTAGATTGGATATTAGGAAACATTTATTCACTGAGAGGATTGTCAATCACTGGAACGGGCTGCCCAGGGAAGTGGTTCATTCACCATCCCAGGAGATATTTAAAAGATGTGGAAGTGGCACTTGGGGACATGGTGTAAGGCTGGACTTGGCAACGCTGTGACTTAATGGCTGGATCTGAGGATCGAAGGTCTTTTCCAACCTAAACAATTCTATGATTCTATGGTGTTCTTGAAAGACTAAGTTCCTTTTTCCTGGGCATTCCACTCACAGGGATTCTGTTACATTTCTCTGGGATCAGTAACATTTTAAAATCTTTAATGTGGCTTTTAGTATGCTGGAGGCATATTAATAACTCATAATATTTTCCTACCCGTCTGTAAGTTTTGAATTGAAGAGGCAGACTTAATTTCCTAAATGTACCAAGAATAGAAAGTTTGGATGGTTTCTTTTTGCCTTCACAAGCTCAACACCTTTTGTTTCATACAAAATATGAGGAACTAATTTCACAGAATTAACTTGAAAATCCTTTTCTGAATAATTCATTCTGGAACATCTGGCTGACTCATAGAGACTTTCTTGCTGCAAGAAACTTCCAAGTACAGATTGCTCTGATAATATCTGCATT
The DNA here is from genome assembly GCF_012460135.2 of Molothrus ater. Lineage (NCBI taxonomy): Eukaryota > Metazoa > Chordata > Aves > Passeriformes > Icteridae > Molothrus > Molothrus ater. The sequence continues at coordinate 28,150,645 of NC_050479.2, forward strand.
TCCTTTGATTATCAATATGATGGACAGGTTTCACACTGGTTTGTGCAAACATATAGTAGCTGTGCAAATGAAATTTACTCAGAATGTGCCAAATGTTGTGTGAACTACAAGACTTCTACTGAAAGCTTGATTTTTGCTGTCATTGAACTCAGAGAGGAAGGAATAATTTTGTTCTTATGACTAAGGCTGCTAGCTTGACTTTCCATTATCCATATTAGGCCATTTATAAACCTCTTTTTAACATTTACTTGATTTAAAATATTTATTTCTAATCTGATACAGCACAAGCATTTTGCAATTCCTGTGCAGAAGCAAAAGAAATTTATAGTTCAAGTTAATTAAGCAGAGAAAAGTAAGAGATGCTAAAAATACTGTTTGATGCAATTTTATAAGCAAATCAATTTACCATATGAAGAGGTGTCTCCCCAGATTCATGCTCTGAAGTGGTGTTATGTAATCTGTAAAGATGCCTACAGAGAAGCACCCAAATCAGCTTTACTACTGACTTTTGAAATCTCTCTCATTTCTTGGTGTCATCTCCCAGTTGCAAATCAGTGCATTCTGCAACCAGAGTGTTTGCTCCTCTCTGATTGACCCCTCTGCCCCAAATCATACACAACATCCAGCTGTTCACAGCACTGCAGGAGTTACAGTTCCAATTAAAGCCCTATCATGTGACTTATGGGAAGTATGAAGGTGAGACTTAATATATATTAACATTGGCTCTTTATTTCCCTCATGAATTGTTATTGGCTGCAGGATCAGCTCCCCAGTACCAGGTTTGTTACAGACACCATGGGCTAGAACACAGTGCACATAGAGACAAGACTTGTAAATAGGTTAAAGGGTGCACTGGTAAAAGAGCTTTTCTGTCCAGGCCCTGGGCAGTTGATGGATGGACTCAAGTGCCCTGTGCAGTATGGGCTGGGCTGCACAAAGCTGTTGGGAACATGAGGGATGCCCAGTAGGAGCTTCTGGTTTTCTCCTACGCTAAGCAATCCACAAGCCAGGCAGCATGCAGGATCCCACACCAAACCTGGCTGGGTCCCACATACTCCTCCCTCCTGACCTCCAAGGGCACTGATAAGCAGAGTGCCTGGACTTCCTGCTCACCACCCTGTGCAAGGGCAGAGGCTGAGCCTGGATATCTCTGCTTTTCACAGCAATCCCCATGACCAAGCTGGTGTAATTAGCAGCTATGTTAGGTCTAGACTATTCCGTCAGGTCTAACCTCTGCAGATGCCTTTCCTGGAATAAGCTCAGCCAGTGAACAAAAGAGGATCTCATGAGCAGGCCAGATGACAGGACTAAACAGACTGCCTGTGGCTGAGGGGGAGTGAATTAAATTGACTACAAGAAGGGTTCTGGGGGCTTGAAAATAAAGACTTTCATTAGAGCTATGACTGTTTCCTTCATTGTATTACACAGTGAAGCAGCTCAATGCTGATTCAAACTAAGCAAGACACTCCCACCTTGAAAAATGGAAACCTTGAAAAGGCCAGACTCTGCCACAGGGATGCTGGGCAAGGTAGGGAGTGGGAGAAGTCTTTAGTAACTGGCCAGGAGGCCAGTCGCTAAACAACACATTGGAGGCAGTAGTAACTGTCTCTTCCCCCTTATTGAGGCAAAAAAAATCTAATCCAGACTGTAGCAAACATATCCTGCCCTTTTGAGTGGATGTGTATTCTTCTGAAACACTAGATGTAACAGAAAAATTAAATTCTCAGCCTGGAAAATATACACCAGCAAATGTTTTTGTTTGTGAGAAGTTGCATAAATGTTTATAAAGAGAAATAGGTCAGAGGAGATGCAGCCTATAAAACTTCAGAAGCCCTATTACCGAAGTCATTGTGCAAAGAAGCACTACCTAGACTTCAGGAAATGATCATAAAATTGCAAAAATCCTCATTAAATTGAAATACTGTCCCAGTAAAGAGCTTTTTTTATCAGACATGCTTTTAAGAGTGCTGATAAACACTGAAAGGAAGAAGCTGCAGGAAGAAGGGTTTGAAGTAAATGTGATTCAAGTGCTACCTATTACTGTTATAAAATTTGACAAGTTTGAGCAAGAAATGTAAAATGACCCAACTTCACAGCAGCTTGAAAGAATTATCTTAGACTGAGGCTAACAAGAAATAGCCTCAGCACCATTGATAATACAAAAAGAATTGGGATTGTGGAGATAAAATAGATCTGTGTGATAGGATTTTTTACTAGAAAAAAGATTGTCACAATAGGGTATCATAAAAGGTCAGCTCTGTGGCACAAAATCCACATGGGCTGGTGAATAGAGCAGAGCTCACATTGTCTGCTGCTGGTGAGAAAGAAGCCTGAAGAGAAGCCTGTCCTGGCACAAGCACTAATGCTGGAGACAATGTTCCAAAGGGTGAAATCTATAGTACACTCAGGGAAAACATGTCAGAGAGTCAGCAGCTCCATGTTTAATTCCTGATTGCCCCAAGGCCATGATGGCACAGTCTGAATTAAAAAGATTTTGCATCTTGAATACTTGAATCCATGGTAAGTGAATCTAACAACATGCTTTACATATTTTTTCTTTCCTGAGATAATCAGTTTCAGAAGTGAGCAGGAAAAGAAAAAACCTTTTAACTCTTGAGCTAAATAAATTAAAGGTAAGCAGACCTGAAATAATGGCAGAAGAGCCCTATGCCAGGCAGAGGGAATAAAGGACATAAATGATGAACACTCATGTGCAAGAGGTAGAAGAGTCTTATATAATAAGACTCTATTTTTTTTTTTTTTTGTAAAAACACTGTTGCATTGGCATTAAGGCTATTGTATGCCAGTTTCTTTTCCTTTTTCTTTTTCTGATTTTTTGACATGGAAATATTTGCTCTGGTGTAAGACAATTTCTGTATCATTGTACCTATCCCTATTCTAGGAAAACCTGTTTCTGTTAATGCTGGTGCTCACACACTCTCTGTTACCAACCAAGTCCCTGATCACTACTGCAGATATTCATATTCTTCTTAATTCATTTTGAGAACTCAAAATCCTATTTTTATCCTCCTTTTTAGTTCTATTAGTCATTTTAGGTTGGGCAAACTCAAAGAGAATCCCTAATCAACTCCTGTGTGAGGCACCACAACACTTGTGAATTCCATTTTGCAGCAAGAGAGGAAGTACAAGAATCTCTAATCACGTTAATAAGGTGCTAGAGACAGAGAAAATATTTCTAAAAACAACGACAAAGTCCCTCCCCCAAAGATACCCATGTAAATGTTAGAAGTTTCAGGAAAGCAGTTACAATGATGGATAACACTGCTCAAGTAATTGGCATTGCTTTCAGCACTACATAAATAAACATTTTCCAGCACTGATATGTATTGGATTGGCAAAAGTTAAGTAGCTGTGTAAGACAGATCTGACAAGGATCTAGAGTGCAGAGCAGCCTGAATATGCAATCCTCATTATGTTTGATTCCAAGATTTCAGTATGTGATATATTTTGCCTACTGTTTCCATACTGTAGCTCAAAATTTCTCCTCTGCTTCTCCCCAGTCCTAGAAAGAAGGAACGTTAAAAAAAAATAAAATAAATAAATAATTAGCAGTTATATTGTCATTACCACAAATATGAGTATTTATTAGGAAATTACCTGAGTTCATTGAAAATAACTTTTGGCATATCTCTGCAGCTGCTCTTGTGGGGCAAGATACACTCCAAGAATAAATCAGTTTTGGAGAAAGCTGCCATGGAGTAGAGAACAAGTCAGGTCATTCAGTGTCACTTTATACGTTTATTTTTTATTAATTTTGTCACTTTTATTAATTTTTTTATCACTTTTATTAATTTTTTGTCACTTTATTATACTTATTTTATAGTAATATTTGACAGTACTCAGACCATTACATTATTTTGACAAGTATATTGAAAAAATCTCACTTCATTTCAAACTAATTTCATTAATCACTTTTTTCTTTTAGTTTTGAAAATATACAGTATTTGAACTATTTTAAAGTGCTATAGAACTTCATTACATTTTTTCTGATTACTACCGTCTCCTTTACTATTGGGCTGCCAGTATCACATTGAGCACATTGGAACCATTGTGACTTTAGTGGATTCCATTAAAGAATAAGGTCCAATTTTGTGTTACTGCTATGAAAAATACTTGAAACAAACAAATATGAGGAATGGATAGATTTAGATATAAGTCAAATGATTTTATTAATTCTTATTCACTAGATCTGATTCATATTATTCACTTAAATGAAATAAACTTCCCTACATTCTTGGCCTTGTTATCCCATTTATTCACATCCTGCCATTTGGCATTCCTTTTTGATAGGATAAACCTTTTGAGATTTACTAGATTTTCCAAATTGATGTCCACGTCTCTTACTCATGTAATTATACCAAGCGTATAACCCAGCAGCCTGTCCCAGTGGCTCAGGTGTCAAGCAGTCACCTCCAGTGCCCCTCACCTGACATTTGAGAACAGCAGTGTGTCATTTGTCATTCTCTCATCTCCTCTTTTCCCAAGGCCTTCTAAAATCCTTCAAATCTGTTTCTACTCTTGACTAATTAAAAATACTTTGTGTTCTCTGCAAATGTCATCACCTCAGGGTCCTGGTGCTTGGAGAAGAATCATCTTATACGTCTATGTTCTTTCTAGGCATCCACTCCTGGCCACTATTGAAACACCAGGCTAAAGATAATTCTGCCCAACAAGAACAGTTATTCTCACAGTCACCCATTGCCACCACTATCCTTGGTCATCACTTGTTTCACCAGATGGAGTACGTGAGACCCTGAGAGTGCATGTATGCAAAAGGCTGCTTGGTAATGTAAATGGGGAAGCTGTGATTCAGCAGCAGCTCCTTGTGTGAGCAAATGCCTCGAAAACACAGGACCATCTCACCAAAACTCATAATGACCTTATGCCATGTTCAGGAAATCATATTTACTGAATTCAAACACCAAAGAAAAACGGAGATATGCAAAAGAGTATTTGAAAATACACCCACCATGAAAAAAATGTCAGTCTCACACAGTTCCAGTTTTGGCAATATTTTGGTTACAATATTACCAAGCAGACTGACTGTTGGAGGAGTATATTCTTTGCAGAGTTGTTCAGATTGTTTCTGGAAACAAATTAAAGACAAGAAATACTTTGATGATTTGATTTTGAGTGGAAAAATTACATCTGAACTATATACTATCCATGCAGTCTTATCTCTGCATTTCTGTATGTGCTATCTGCAGATGATCAGAAAATTGAGGAGATTGCTATATTCTACTAGTTAAAAAGAGATATTCTGAGATTTTTTTAAATTAAACTGCTCCTCACTCAGAGGTAACTAATGTTAGTTATGTATGAAACCTTTGCCTTTCATTGATCTATCATATTAATGACTATGAAAATGATTAACATTCCACAGAGCTCTCATCCAGATATTACTCAATTTATTTGTAAAACCTTATGCAATTCTTCGCTTGCAAATGTAATTGTTCTGTTGAGGTTCCAGACCTGAATTATCTGCAGTTTTTACAATAAGGTGATGGAAATACAATATTCCACACACTTGCCTTCCAGGAAGAGCTGAAAACACTTTATGCTAACAATAATCTTGGCTCACATTAATCATGATAGAAATCAGAAAGAGCACTGTGGTAATGGAAAATGAAGAAACACACTGGATAACTCCCTGCTTAGAGGGTTATTTCTCTAAACTAAGAGTGAGCTTTTTGATGATTTATTAAAAACATGTCTTTGAGTCTTGAAAAATGGATAATCAGATTGTTCTGGTGCTAGACATAAAATAGTAATTAATACTTTAGCTAAAGCTGATGCATTTCTTTTTTAAAACACTATTTGTGTTGTACATTGTTTTATTGCAGTTGTGATAAATGATATAAAGTTATATGAATGGCAGCCTTACCTTGCAAACTAAATCTATTGTCTGCAACAGTCACATTTCAATAAATCATGCCCTTTATTTTTTTAAAGCTGCACTACATATTTATAACTGTCATTATTCACCTAAATTAGCAATTCTTTCTGACCTCCTGTGAAATCTATGTTTGTGTTTTCTCAGATTTTTTTGTCAGATAGGTGCTTACTTGTACATACAATGTCATATTTGTGTAGAAGCTCTCCATAGCAACAAATGAGCTCTTGAGGGTAAGAAAGCAGTGAAGTTCAACTTTGATTTACAAAAGCAAATCAATCTTGTCCACTTTTTTGATAAATCTTAACTTTGTTAAGATTTATAGTTCAGCTGTGTTGTCATTTGCTTCTCCTACAATTGTCATAGAAAATTTAATGTTATCTTACAGAGAAGTACTGCTGTCTGGAACTCCTATGTGTACCCCAGGTACACCAGCCTCCATGCTGGATTTCTTCTTCTTATTGTCTGCCTGGGACAAACTTTGAAAATTCAGTGATCTGCCACTGAGGAGTGGCACCTATCAATTGAGCTGTAGTTGGGAGGTCTTTTTCTGCCAGCACTAGAGCTATTTCTCCTCTTCTAATGGGCACCACTTTATTTTGCTTCCATGCTGCTCCATTTGGATGGTGGAAGTTGTCTGGTCAGGTACTCCTCACCTTGCTCCTCTGAATTCAGAACCTGTCAGAACATAATTCCCATCAGGGTGGAGAAGGAAAGACACAGGAACTTTGCCCAGGAAGGTGCCTATCTGAGAGCTGCTAGAACAACCCCAAATGATGTGCTATTTCTCATTTAAAACTTGTCAATTTTAAAGATCTTTGCTGCTGCATTTCAGGGTCAATTTTAGTACTTTCTTTATAAGGAAACATAGAGTAGGCATAAAAACATTTTAGTACAGTGTGTCAGAGTAACTGAAGTTCCTAAATTTCACTGCTATCCATTTTATTCTGCTGACTGGTGCTCCTTTAGGTATGATCATCTTTTTTTTAATCCCTTCAGGTGTGTCTCTGTGAAATAGCCATATGCCACACTTTCATGCTATTTCCACTATTTCCATGATCCTGTTTTTCACCTTCCTCTTTCAGCCTGAATGTAGACGTATTCACTTTCTCTATTTCTTCATCATCATCCCAGGAATTCCCTGGAAGCACAATGGATTGTCCTAAAAGACCAGCCCAACTAGTATAAGTGGAAACTATAAGCCTCCAACCCTCTTCTTGATGGTTTGTGCACTAACTAGTGAGTTTGTATCAGTTTTGGATTTCATTTTGAGACTGAGCCATCTTTTTGCTTCAAGTTAAGAAAAGAATTGTCACACTACAGAAATACTGGGAGCAAAAGAACTTGCTTGCACTGAATGGTTGCCTCTAACTCTCATCCAAACTCTCCTTGACAGGTGTGCATTTCTGGTGTCTATTAATGGTGGGATAACTCACTGGAAGGTCAAATGCTCTATCTCCGGCAATAGTAGGAACTCAATATATTTGATAATTCTACCTTTCTGCCTTTCAAGTTGAAATTAATAAACACATTAATTTGATAATAAGGTATATGCCCAGCTCACAGACACGAAAGAGCACAGGCAGTATAGCAGGATAAGTCTTGTTTCCTTAGAAAAACAGGGTATAGTTATTAATTTCTCTTTTTCTTGTACAAGTTAAGTTTCTTTCTCTTATTCCTCCTTGCTACAATATAGAGCAGATAACTTCTTGCTACAGGTCTTTAAACATTCAGTTGTACATGCACCAGAAAACCACAGTGAAATGCTCACTACTTTTAGTAACAAACTTGTTCAGATGTTATAGGTAAAAAGGCTAGATTTAGCTAGACAGGCTGTTCTTTTGGCGTTTTTTGAGATGCTTATAGGATAAACAGTGTCTTCAAATTATTATCCCTAACCTTTCTCTGTAAATCCTAAACTCTCTCAGCTGTATATAGCTATGACCCTTCATGTGACCTCTCAGAGTTTAAAACCTATTGTTTTCTTTATGCAATTTTTTATCCTAGCACATTATTGTTTATAAACATTATTCATCATACCTCTGTTTTCAAGCATATCACTCAATCAAAATCCCCCAGAACATTTTTCTCTATATCACAATTCATGAATAACAGTATTTTCCTCTTTTGAAACACCAACATCTGCAAAAAATGAAAATAATTTTCCAGTATGTGAAAATATTGTAGCATTTTGTATTTCATTAAAATTATAGGCAGACAAGTTGTATTTTTTATAATTTTTTGCATGATTTTACATAGTGGTTAAACTCAATTTTTTACCGTTTTCCCTCGCCTCTGGTTCCAGTTACCTTTCAAATGGTACAGGGCACCTTGACTTCCCAGGAAGCAGAGGAGTAGGGTAGGTGGGTGGCTGTGTAATCCTGCTGTTCTCTTACTAAGACTACAGTGTAGGGAATAGGAAACACAGTGGGAATTTTTTCAATATGAAAAACCTGCTGGTGAAAGTGTTCTGCCAGACTACAGCAGCAGCACACACAGGGCTGAGTCTGTTAGAGGGTGAACTTGGCTTTGTTGTCTCCTCCAGACTCGAAAAATATCACTGGAATGAATGGAGTCTGCCAGGATCCTGGCAGCAAAACCAAGGAGTGGGTGCTGGCCTCTGGGTTTTACCAGGATTTTCAAACCTTCCTGTATTTTCCACAAAGTCCCTTAAGTATGGACATTGTTCTTGCCATTCTTGTTGGCTTTGGCAATGTTTGGCTGCTATGCCTGTTGAAGCATTCCAGAGAGGAACACTAAAAAAGCAAATTGTATGTCATTTCCTGGTGTTAAACCAGAGCTTTTTTGTATCTCTTTAGCTTTAACACTGTGATAATCTTTGATCAATTCTCTTCTTTTTTCCTTTTGCAAGATTAACATTCAGCTATTTCACTGTGAGAGAGTTTATTATAAGATAGGAAAAGGCAGTGCTAATGAATTGCTTACAACAAATACAATACTACTGAAACTATCAGCAACAAAATACTTTGTGATTTGAGGCACTTCTGCAAAATTACTATTAGATTCTCTTTACTGCAGGCCAAGTGAGAAAATGTCAAACTTCTCATTTCAAATATCTGATGTAGTTACATGCATTTTCTTCTTCCTGAAGGTTCATCCTTGTGTGGATATTTGTACTGACTGTCCTTCAGAGTCGCTAACACAGAGTTTCTAGTTTTTCAGCTTTACAAAAAATTACAGTCAGGATTTAAGATATGCCATATTTGCCAAAAATCCAATAGTATTTTCCCATAAATACATGAAATCAAACACTTCCTGAGCTGGATGTCTAGTATGTGTGTGCCATCATGCAATTTATATTACTGCGCTCCTGTTAATGAATACATAAGCATATGTTTTGTTTCAGATAAGAATCAAGTTGATAAATATTTATCTGACTATCCTTCATGCTTAGGCTGAAAATCACTCCAGTAAAGAAAAGCAAAGCAAAGTTAAATTTTGTGCATATGGTGCCACCCTTTGCCTATTCAGCCCCTCTCCTGTTCAGGGCAAGGACATGAGATGAAGTTATGATAATGCTTGGGAGCTCTGGTCTCTGACTGATATTACTATGGCAAAAATAGAGACATAGGTATCAATTCTGCCAAACACAGACATGTAGCTGGTGACCTCATCTGCTGGCCACAACAGCAGCAATGTCTGGCCATAAAATACAAAGATAGTAAGAATAAAATGAAGAAAGCACATGAGAAATCAAGTGGAAAATCCTAGAGATCACAGAGTGGGGGAATGGTGAGAAAACCAATAAATGTTTCAAGCACACCAGGAGCAAGGGGTCAGTAAGAGATATAGAAATGTTCTTTGAGAAGGAACAAGCAATTTATTGACACAAAAAATATTTTCTAGGCAGCACACTATCTCCAGAAATTGGTCCTTTTATCTATGAAGTGGCATGGAGAGAAGTCAGAAACATTCTTGCAAGGATGAAAAGGGAGCAAAGTAAAAATTCAAGCTCTGCAAAAGAAGGGATTAAATATACATCTATTCCAAGAAAATCTAGTGTACAATAAAACATTAAGTATGATAGGAAATTAGTCACATCACTTGGATGTGAAAGGATTTTTTTAGTATGCAAACCATGCATTTGGAATCTGAAGACCAAGAGCATGAAAAGATGTACCACCCTTTAGTTTCATCATCCAGTGTATTCAGTGTTCTGTGATTGTGAGCAAACTCTTCCTTGCTGGCATGCTATGATTTAGGTCAAGGAGGATCCTATAGCCTCCATTCTGCATAGTCAACAGCCTGCTTTTTATGAAATCTGATGTTACTGTTCAAATGAAGGATGCTGAGTGATTGACAGATGCCGAATGCTTTTCTTCCACATTTTAAGTCATCTTTAATGCCATCAGATCTGTTTGTATGTGCATGTTGCATTCTTATGCAGGTGTGTGTGTCTTAGCATCACCATAAGGAACTGGAAAATTTCTGTTTGGAAACGGGAGATGCTCAGCAATAACCTGATAGTCTAAACCATCAGTGAATATGTAGGATCCCTATTCTGCCTGACCACAGGTTTGGATATAGACTTCCTATCTCCTACATGAGTGTCCTGGGCTATTAGTTCTGCTGTTGTAGAACTTTTTCATTCCCAGCTGATGGAGGCTGTATTCAACCTTTATTATATCTTAATAAAAGAGGAAAAGGTCTCCAAACTTCCCACTGTCAGCATGTACCAATAGTGTGCCAAGGGGTCCAGGTTCATTCCAGTGTGTTTTAGTATGTGTGCACAGTGGTTTGTGTTCAATGCTCAGAGCCATAAAAAAAACATACAATGGATCACTGTTTCTAGCAGAGATGTGAAAGACTGAGCATCCCAGGGAAGCAGTTCATACCTGCATCTCTCAGCTGCCACAGCCATGTTGTCACACAAGATCAAGCTGAAATGCCTCTTGCTTTGCATGGAACCCCTGCCAGAGACCTGAAAGATCTTCTCTGGCAGCAATTTAGCAAAGAAGCTGCACTTTCTTGCCTCTGAACTCAACAAGAACCATTGTCCCAAGCAGTTTGTTATTCATAGTCGTATGTAACCAAGGGTTTCTTTGCAATGTGTGCCTACACCCTACAGTTTTTGTCATTTCTGGGACATTTTCACAGAAAGGTAGGCATCTGATGTTACATCTGCTTCCTCTGCACCTGTCTGTGCATCCTTTGATATCTATAACTGTCTAAAAATGAAGATTTTCTCTCCTCTCTTGGCACTGCAACAAATTCTGGTGCTGCAATTACTCCTCTGTGTGTCATGAGAGGTGCTCACTCATGCTCAGTGATAATTTACCCTTGGTACTCAGTGAAAAGTTACTTATGGTACTCAGTGCAAGGAACCTGGCAGACAAAGATGAAAGAGGGTACTGAAAGCACTCTCAGGGGGAGGCAGCTTTGCCAGATCAGGGCAAGGTGGGTGCTAAAAATATTGGAATGGGCAGAACACATACACATAGATGGGAAAATGCAGGTACCTCTAGACCAAAGAAAGGTATATGTTATAAATTTGACACATCAAATCCTCACCTAGCATGGTGTGCCTGATAATGGAAAGGAAATTTGCAGTTAATTGTGAATCACAGCAGTCATGTCCCAATTTTGATTCAACTACTAAAGATGGATGAATTAATTACCACCTATTTACCCAGCAGAAAGATTCACAATATAAAATTCTCTCATGGAAAACAAAGTCAGCATGGTTTCCACCTCCTGTCCTTGATGCAAGAGAATCAGAGAATTGTAGGCTAGACCATGTGATCAATAATTGCCAAAGTGGAATAAAAATACAGCCAGAAAACATGACTATCTGCTTTGAAAGTTTCCATGAAAACATCTCACACAGAACTGCAAAGAAAAAATATTCAGAGGTTTTTTGAGTGGGAGACAATTTTCCAAAAATACTGTAATTTTACAGTAATTTTTCTCATGAAATAACAGAAATTTGGCAAAAAATGTTTTTCATAAATTTCACTCCTTACTTCATCTCCATTGATTGCATAAATATGGTCTTTCAAGTACAAAATAGGCATGCAGCACCATTACCTGGTGGCCAAATGCTCTCAAGGGGCCACCACAACCCAGGGGTCACCAAGCAGTTGAAGGCAGGCATAGACTCAACATTCCTGAGCCAGCTTTGAGTTCAGGCCTGATGTTGATACCTACGTTACACTGCCACTCTTGCTGTTTCCTAGCCCTCAGACTCTATGTACCAAATAGCTGGGCAATATATTAATATTTTCACCTCCGTGATTGCTGTGATGAGGGAGCTTAAGGTTGGTGCAGATTTGATTGGACCAGACACCCTAGACCTGTGTCATTTTCTGAGGTCCCTGATGAAGGGAGGAATGATGAATCTGACTCCATGTTCTTAGAAGACTAACTTATTATTTTATGATACTATATTATATAAAAGAATACTATACTAAGCTATACTAAAGAATACAGAAAGGATAGAGACAGAAGGCTAAAAGATAATAATGGGAACTTGTGACTCCTTCCAGAGTCCCAACATAGCCTGACCATGATTGGTCATTATGTCAAAACAATTCACGTGTTGGATAAACAATCTCCAACCACATTTCAAAGCAGCAAAACATAGAAGAAGCAAATCAGATAATTACTGTTTCCTTTTTCTCTGAGGCTTCTCAGCTTCCCAGGAAAGAAATCCTGGGCAAAGAGATTTTTCAGAAATTATGGTGACACTAGACCCACCTTGGAGAGGAATGAATTTGTTAGCTCAACTCCTGTGCTGGGACAAATGGCTGAATCTCCAGTGATGCCAGGGAGATTCAGCCACTCACACCAGCTAAGGAGCCAGCCTGCTGGGAGCACACCAGCGTGCTCTAACAAGCTGCTTTGTAACAGCAGCTGCACAGAGATCCAGAAATGAGCCTTCCACGGCCTGGGCAGAGGACTTTGAGCTGAGCTCATCTCAGTGGGAAGTATTCCTTTGCATATCTTCTGGTGCACATGAAAGAGCATAGCTACCTGTTCTTTTGTAGACTGAGCATGAAGAGAACTTTATATTGCCAACAGAAGGTGTGAGCATTATTCCCTTTGAAGTTGAAGGCAGAACTCTAGACTGCAGGAGCAGAAGTATCAGGAGCATCATTAGTAACTTTCCTGTTTCTTCAGCACAGAGTTGAAAGGCTTCTGTCATGGCAATTTTAAAACATCTCCTTTGAAATTATTTTAAATACCTTTTTTTGTACTTAACCTTACAGTTTTTCATCTGCCTTTTTTTTTTTTTTTCAGTTCAAACTGTGAAGCATTCCCTTCATTTAAGTTCCTTATATTTATTTCCTAATATTTAATTTTGTAACACTGATCTGGGTTTGGTTTTACAAAGTAAAATCCAAATGTGTGAGAACTACAAGAGTGAGATGACTGGATAGATAGGCAGACAGACACTGGGATTTTCTATTCTTATAGTTTAGCAAATCAAAACTTGGTTAACTTGTCTTATTTATTTCATACTGCTTGTACCTGCTGGCCAAGGGAGTAAGCTTTTTTCCTATTTGCTTTGAAGGTGATATCACAGAGCAGTCTGAACATCAGAAATAGAGCTGTACCCTAGCAGGTGCCAGCTGAGTAAACTCTTAGGCCATTTTACACAAAACAAAGTAAAAATGTTGATAGTTTTAAAAGACAGTGGAACCGATCAAGATGTAGGATTCTGAGCAGATAAATTTTCTGGACTCAAGCCTATTTATGTATTAGTAGGAAATGAAGGCAGCCAAGAAGCACTCTGACTTGTTCATTGCAAGGAAAAACTTCTGGTTTCAGGTATTCTCATGATAGGAAAAGACAGAGACATGCTTTTGAAACCACCATGTTGTCATCTCAAGTATGGGGGAGGGTGTGTGGGGAACAGGAGACATTTCTTGTACCCAGTGGTGCTTTTATTAAATCCATGTTGTACATTCCAAATGGCTTCAATTACCTGTATGTCAGCAGTAATAAAATATTTCTTTAGCACTTAATACAAGAAGTTCTTTGTATTTTTTAATCAGAACTGATTTCTGGAAAATACTTCATGGATAGGATAGGTCAATGAAAAAAATCATGCATCTCCCTGTGAATTATTTTAGTCCAAGGGTGGGTAGGAACAAAAATTTGCAGGAAAGCCTTGCTCTTCCATATCTGCCTCTCAACAACTCTGGCTTTTTTCCTGGCTTCTCTGCAGTCTGTGAGCAGTGGGTGATGCTGAAGGAGACAGGAGAGAGGTCAAGACTTGTTCCACCTTGCTAATGCTGTGTCAGAGCCTATTTCAGGCAAGGTAAAATCTGGGCTCACCTGCTGCTGCTCTCAGTTGCACCTGCACAGAGGAAGGAGCTGGTCTCAGCCTCTCTCATATACACACATAAAACTTCATGGAATGGAGATAGGGGAGCACCTTGCTCTCATTACAAATCCCCCTCCCAACCAATTTTTCAATGATCAGCAAAACCCTCCTTCTTTTCCTAAGAAAGAAGTTTGCCTTCCTGCAGGAACAGCTTCCATCACAAGAGGATGTTTGATTACACCTCCACCCTGGGCCTAACAAGAAAATAAAGAAGTAATGACAGAAAGACTAAAAAGTACTAGGTCATGAAGCAAGGGTGTCTGTTGACCACAGAAATTAGGACTGAATGGCAAACATTTGCCACTTCAGCAGAGCTCTGTCAGAAAAATAAACCAAATAGCCTGTATTTCATTACAACAACAGTAATAAAAGTCATGACTGACATCCTTCCAGCTGTGCAGAGGCAGACCTAAGCTCCCCGAAGCCATGGCAATGCCTCCAACAATACAGCTGGTTTTGAGTCTGCTCTAGAAGAAGCTGGAGAGAAAACAGAACAGAGGTTGCCTCTGATGATCAGGAAAGGGCATGTAGGGCAAGGGCAGGATTGCTGTACTTCTGCCTAGAGGAACCTCTCCCATGTGTACCAGGACAGGAAACCAGCATGGAAAATTAGGCACAGTGACATTAGGGGTCCATCACAAACTGACTCCTCTACCCCAGCTTCAGCTTAAGAAGCTGCTTCCCCATGTCTGCATGGCCCCATGCAGGAGTTCCCTCTTCCTGGGCTCAGAATGGACTGCCAAATGCAGGGGTCCAATGGGGTTTTTAACAAGAAGTATAAAAGGGCTTTTTTTAAATTTACTACAGCATTTTGTTTTTCTAAATTCATAGTCCTGTTGGTTTCATGTTAGAAGAGATGAGGTAAAAAACCTAAATGAGTAATGCAGCTTTTAATACAAGCATCTGGTCCTGCAGACATGCTGAGTGGGAGGAGGAGGATTTTTCCATTTTAAATAAAGCAATGATTATAAAAACATGACAGAAGTGTGTCTTCATATGGGAAAGCCTGTCACCTTTATTATTTCTGCTGGCAGCAGCGACTAGATGTACTTTCTGAAACATAAGCCTTTCACTCACAGACGCAGCTATTCACAGATATTGAAGTATTCCTCTCATGAAATGCAAGTAGAAAGCCAGAGGTAGATGCAGATTGTATTGGGAGAGGCTGTTAAAATAATCACTCATTTCCACCTTTATTGTTTGTCACAGCAACACACCTTGGGCCAGGCCCTTCTTTTACAGAGGAAGGCTGTGATCTTTCAGAGCAAAGAAGACTATTTCTTTTTATGGATAAGTACTTAGGTAAGTCTTCAATAGGCCATGTTTTTGTGCCTTTGAAAGTGATCCTCTTATTTAATGTTTTTTGCATCCGGAGTTCCTTGCTGATATTTCATTATTGAAGGTGTGTGAGAAAAACTCTTCACTTTTTTCACTCCATTTCCCTTTCAATAAGAATGGAGAAAAGTCCTCATTCTGGTCTACTGAAAAGAAGAAAACTTTTCAAGTGAGGACAAACAACATAAAACCCAAACAAAAAACTATACATACAAAACCCAGAAAAAAACACATCAAATCCCAGAAATGATTGCTGAGAAATTTCAGGGATAGTGAAGGAGGCAGAGAAATTATAATATTCCCAAAAAGAAAACAGCTGGGGAAGGAGGAGAGGCATGATTCCACCCATGCCATAGTCCTACAAGATATCCAAGGTGCAGAGAACACAGTAATGCTACTGTCCAATCTGGAAGTTGGCTGGCTCAGTGTGACCAATAATTTGTGATAACTTCACCCAATAGCAAGGATTAGATTATGATATCAGATCACCAGGTATCAGTGCAAAAGGGGGTCAGACTGGTCCTCTGCAGCTCCCTTCTTTTTGCCCATAGGTGTTTTGGGCACCTCAAAAGAGGCATTGCTATGTGCAGGTCTGGGACGGCCCGCCCTGCAAAGCAGGTGCTGAGCCCCAGGACATCCTGTGCTGTGCCAGGGATGAGGAGGCTGCCAAGCTGCTCAGGGATGTAGGATGGCTCCAGGCATGGGAAAGGCACAGCCTCTGCATCTCTGCAATGCAAAACACAGAAGAGGGTTTCCAAGCAGAGCCTGGAAGTGGTTTGCCCTTCTCACTGATGGCAGATCTAACTACAGAATGGCAGAAATAACCTGCAAGTATGGATGGTCCCAGGTAGAGAAGATAACCGGCCTGATTCTGTCACTTCTGGGCAAGCATTCTGACCCAGTGGGATATACAAGATGGAGGAGTTGGAGGCTTCTAATTTTCCTGTTATGTTTAGGAGGAAAGTAGCAGCCATAACCACAGTTTGCACAGAAACTGGTTGAATGGTGAATGTGAAAACAAGAGGAGACCCATGTGTTTGATACATCCCAGAAGGTACAGGCCTGAGGAGTGAAGGTGAAGATCAGCGGAGGTTCAGGGTCAATGTTTTGGGGCAGCTGCCTTAATTCCACCCACACTTCTTGGGTTCCCATCTCTTTTATCAGGTTTGCTCCTGTCTGGCTCTGCCTGCATTTCCACACCTGTGGAGCAGCAGAGGAAAGAGAATGTCAAGGGCAATTCTGATGGTTGGCACTAGCAGGGAAAGGGGATAGGACTTACTGAGCCATAGTGAAAAAAAAAAAAAAAGAAAAGGAAAAAAAAGGCATTTAAATGCAAAGATTCTAAGAAATCACTGAAATGAGTAATCAAGTCTGAGGCCAACCCACTCACCAGACAAACGCCAACTCACAAGCCTGGAGATGGACAGCCAGGCAGACAGAGCCTGTGCACTTCCAATGCAAAAAACTAACTCCCAGCCTTCAGGGAAGGGTGTAGCAGCCAGTTACAGCAGCAACTGAGTTTTGTGGTGCTCTGAATCCCACTAGGGTATGAGGGCTGGTTTGTGCTGGTTACTGTCCAGTAGGTTTGATGGGAGACACACCATGTCTCAGAATTGTGAGGATGCATGCAAGAGGTTAGCACAAAAAAGCTCCTTTGGTGTGGTAGGAAGAAGGATTGAAAAGAAAATTTAAAATCAATATTTAAAGTGAAACAGATGCTGGAGGTCCTGAAGGGTAATCCATCCATTTTTCTTGAGGAAATGTGTTTTGAGAAGAATTTAAAAGGAATTAATTATGATCTTGCATGCATCTTGGTGGGAGAAATCCCTAAGGAAAACCACTTGGGTGCAGGCTAAGCTGCAAATTATGTTCATTCAGACCCATGTTTTGAGAAACAGAAGGGACTTTTGGGTGCCATTCTTTGTCCTACTCTCTTTTTCCACTGGTATCAGGCATACATTGAACATTCACTCTTCAAAAGAAAAAAAAAATCAACTGTCTCTTGGTGGATACTAAAACTCACTGATTACTTATAGAAACACAGGTACAATGTGGCTGTGAGGGAATGCAGTGAGAAAAAGACTCAGTTTTTACTACTTTTAGGGTTATTTCTGCATCCATTAGGAATCATCTGGAATTACCAAAACTCACTCAGGTCACAGAGAAGACATCATAAAATCACATTTTCAGTGTGTCATCATACTTTACTTTCAAGTTAGCCTGGTTTTGGTCACATTACGATTGGATAAAGTATAGTTATTTTAATGATAATAGACAATATGCCTAATTCAGTAACCCAGTCTTCCTGTGCAGGGTTTTCTTTTACCTCTGTAATTTGTTCTGTCACCATCACTTCCATTATCCCTACTGAGAATCATACCCTTTTCTAAGAATCTGTATAACAGTAAGAGGTCTGTGGATATTACCATGAGACAGACAAAAGCAAACATGGAAGGACACTATAATGTCTCAGTATGAGAAATGCTTCCTACAATTCCATATTCTTGCAAGTCTCTGGTACTCAGAATCATAGAATTGATCACAGAGCCCAACCATTAACCCCTGCCAACCCCCACGTCCCTAAATGCTAAATCTATATGCCTTTTAAATGCTGCCAGGGATGGTGACTCCACCACTCCCCTGGGCAGCCTGTTCTAACACTTAACAACCCTTGCAGTGGAGGATGCTATCACAATTTCCAATCTAAACCTTTCCTGGCACATCCTAGGGCCATTTCCTCTTACCACTTGTTACCTGGGAGAAGAGACTGACCCCCACCTGTCTTTCACTTCCTTTCAGGCAATTGCAGAGAGAAATAAGGTCCCACCTGAGCCTACTTTTCTCCAGGCTAAATAACCCCAGGTCTCAGCTGCTCCTCACAGGACTTGTGCTCCAGACCTTTCTCCAGTTCTGAGGCCCTTCTCTGGACTTGCTCCAGCCCCTCAATGTCTTTCTTGTAGTGACAGGCCCAGAACTGATGCATTTGATAGGGAAAATATAAAGCTATATGTTTATCAACCTCTTGGCTTAATTGATAAGCAAAAAGTGTGTTGTTTTGTGGTGTTTTTTAATCCATCTGCATGCAGGAATGAACAAACTCTTGTACAAAGTACTTTCCTTTGAACAAAGCACACAGAAGTGGCAGCATCCAGAAAGCCTTGCCTCAAATCCAGGTTGTACAGCCATGCAAGCTCAGTCCTCCTGGAATTAATAAGGAGTTAGTGACAGTCTCGAGTGGAATATGGATTTTCAGTGTATTCACTTCCCTGAGCATTCCTGCACTTTACCCACTAAAGATGTCCTTACACTTTCAGCCCAAAGTGTGACCCACAGCCTTCTGTTAACAGTTTTCTAATATAACTGTTCACACATTATTTTCAGCTGCTGAAACAGGTACTTCTTCATGCTGAACTGTCAAGGAATAAACTCAAAGTTAACTTAAAATGTAGGGATGATTTGGAAATGTTCTCTCCTAATGCAATATCTCCTTGTTAAATTAAAAAAAAAATAAGATTGTTAATGCACAGAAATCGCATGGCATTGTCTTCCCAGTGAACACTTTATTCCAAAATAAATCACAATATTTTGAAATGTTCAGCCCGTCCTAAAATATTTCCTGGGAAAAAAAAATCCTAGAACAAAAGCATCACATTCTGGGATGCAGGAAGAGTAATTTGGGGTTAATCCTGACAGAATTAATGTGGCTGCATCAGAAGCATCATTTTGGAAGGGCAAAAGAGTCTTCTCTCAGAAATTATATCTACTCTACTATAGATGGCTACTCTATATATATGAGGTAGTTTTGAGCTGGAACATCCTCAAATAAACTAGGAAGCTGGGAAAATATTATTTTGAACTCATTTGGCCCAATCTGCTTCTTGTGGGTTCCCACATCACAATCATCAATAAGGCACCAAGGGCACCACACTCAGATTTGCTCAGAGTTAAGGGACCAGTTTCAGAAGACTGAAATCTAATGTAATAGAGATGAGGATCTCAGAGGATTACAAGAGCTGACTACCTAGAAACAAAAAACCCCAAAACAATGTGGTCTTAAGGTTTGTTTAAATTGACTTTAACGACTCTTCCTTTCAAACCAATAAGCCTGAAGCAGCAGTTGCTAATTTGTGTGTCAGTGTCTTAGCTGATTGTCTTTCCCTGGGACCACAGTGCAAATAAACCCTCTGACATTTCTTGCACCAGGAGAACAGGTTTACAAAGTCTAATTAGGGCACTGAACAGCTGATTGTGATGAAGAGCTCAACATAGCCTGCTTGTTTTATAAATATCATGGGTGGGTTTCTAAAATTCTCCCTTTTAGTGCTTCTCTTCTGGAAAGTAGTTCCACCAAAAGGAGACAAACACAGAAAGAAGTGGGAAGTGTCAATATCCAAGCAGTATATGGTTTGGGAACAGGCCTCTTCTCTATGTGTTATTTAATGAATGAATCAATTTGCTTTCCTCTTCAGAGAAAAATTAAAAAAGGATTTCATCCCACTTAATCAATATTAGTCAATAGTAGTCTTCCTTGGTGAAGCTAGAAGGCAGTTAACATTCACACACCTCTCACTATAATTTTATCTTCATATAGATAAAATAAATTATCTGTAATGATCAACTTTCCTCCCCCATTTGAAACACCATGGTCTACCTTTGGCAGAAATGAGCTAATTCAAGCAACTAAATTGCTATCAGCAAAATAAAATTATGATCTCAACAGCAGAGGATGATGTCTAGGTGCTTGCAGGATGACCTGTCTGGTACATGCCCTCTGAGATTAGAAGGACCACATATTTTTATTGAGTTTGCTTGGTCAGGTTTTGTCACAGATGCCACAGTGGTGGCATCTGTGAGGTTGTTTGACACTTCCCCCTGTCCAGTGGAGCCAGTGCCAGCCAGCTCCAAGACAGACCCACAGCTGGCCAAGGCTGAGCCCAGCATCAACAGTGATCTCACCTCTGGGCTAACAAATGCAAGAGGGAAAGTTACAGCACAACAGCAACTGCAGACAGAGACAGGAGTGAGAACAAGTGAGAGCACCAGCCCTGCAGACACCAAGGTCAGCGAGGAAGAAGGGGAGGAGATGCTCCAGGAGCTGGAGCAGTGATTCTCCTGCAGCCTGTGGTGCAGAGCTGGTGAAGCAGCAGTGCCCCTGCTGCCCTTGAAATTCCATGGTGGAGCAGAGATCCATTTGCAGTGCATGGAGGGCCCCCTAACAGAGCAGGTGGATGCCTGAAGGAAGCTGTGACCCCGTGGGAAACCCACACTGAAGCAGGATTCTGGCAGGACCTGTGGAGAGAGGAGACCACACTGGAGCAGGTTTGCTGGCAGGACCATGTCACCCCATGGGGGACCTGCACTGGAGCAGTTTCTGGAGGACTGCACCCTGTGCAAGAGACTCATTCTGGAAGGAGAAATGCAGCCCATGGGAAACACCTACATTGGTGAAGTTTGTGGAGGACACTCTCCCATGGGAAGGAGAAGCAGCTAGAGATAGATGAGAGTGAAGTTAGTCCAGAAGGGAGGGGTGAGAGAGAAGTATTTTTAGAATTGGTTTTACTTCTCATTACCCTACAGTGATTTAATTGGTAGCAAGTTTAATTAATTTGCCCAAGCTGAGACTGTTTTGCCCATGACAGTAACTAGTGAGTGATATCTCCCTGTTCTTGTCTCAATTCACGAGGTTTTCATTGTATTTTCTCTCCCTTCTGCAGCTGAAGAGGGGAGTGATAGAGCAGCTTTGGTTGGCACCTGCTTTCCATGAGAGTCTACCTACCAATAAAGTTATTTAAGAATTGTATTTCAACAAATACCTTTTTTTTTTCTGTAATATCAGCATGGCTCTTTGCAACTGTGGACCCTAATCCATCTACTTTGTGCAAAGTGCCAAAAAGAGCATGACAGAAGAGACTGAGAGACAGAATAATTCAGATTCTTTGGCTGACACACCTGTACTGCAGACCAGAAAGAGATGTTTTGATATTTCATTGATGTGAATAAAGACTGCCTAATCTCCTTTCACAGTGTACAACTGTTTATACACCTTCTGCTGACATTTCAGTGGTACTCTTTTTACTCTGCAGTCCCAAATGTACAGATCTGTGAAAAGCACATTATATCATTCTGAAGTGAAGTTTAACTTTGAGGAAAAAGGCATTCTAGAATATAAACCAATAAATACCTAGAAGAAACACAGGAAAATCCAACCATTGAGTTTTCTTTTTGTATCCTATCAATGCATTTTTCTCTGGTAGGAGTATATTTCTGCTACTCATTTTACCAGTTTCTCTACTTAGCTTTCAGGTAGCTATAAAAATATTTATGACTTCTTTTCTTCTACAGAATATTTTATTGATCTTATATTAAACATGATATCATAATTTAGAGCAGAGCTCAAGTTTACTCACATCCTCAGTGATCACTATGCCACATCCTCCTCACTGTCCTACTTTCCTGCCCCTTCCCTCTCCCATCATAGACAGAGCTTGTTAAGAGCTAGGGATTGATGTCACCCTCTGTTGGCATTTGCAGAGTAAAGTACTCAGGAATATACTGCTTTTTTTACAGTGCCTTTGTCTCATCCTTATGGATCCAATCTGTGTGGTTTGCTACAATCCAGCTAAGCCTTTGTGCTAATCCCCCTTACAAGTATTAGCAGTATCCAATATAATGAGATCATTTCACTAAGTGAGGTTTGGGGTCTTCACAGAAAACCCAGTGATGAAGCACATGGGGAATCTCTGTACAGATGAGATCTTCCTTTGATGGCACCACCTCCGATCCCAGAGAAACACTGTGGGCCTCCTGATCATTCTTCTTCCCAATCATATCTATATCCAACAGGGCAAGCTCAATTCTTACCATTACATTATAAGTTCTCTGCTATAATTAAGTTCTTTGTTGCACTCCTGCCTGAGTGATTTCCTTTCTAACCAGATATTTCAAAAAGAGGAAGAAAAATGATCCTTGAATTGCAGCTACATTGCTGGCTTTATGAAGATACATGGTACAGCCAGAAAAACAATTTCTCCCAACTTGAATAGCCTTCTCCAAAACCACAGATATCAAGCAGACACTGTTCAAAACAAAATGATAAATTTTTAGCAAGGGGGAAAACATCCCACGTCTTTTAAATCATAGAAATTAATTATTTAGTGCTCAGCTACATCCTTTCATCCTGTTCCTGTTTGCTCCAGGAATGGAGAGGAAACAATTTACAAAAAGGCTACTGAATTTCCTGTCAAGGGTAAAATGACTTTGTTTTCATGTCCTGAGGGCTGTTCATGATGATATTGCACACTGCATGTCTGTCAGTGACACTACAATTGTTGGGATTCCAGTAAGGTTTGACATTCTCTAAATGCCCTGGAAAATGCTCCAAAACTGCTCCAATCTTACATCTGCCCAACCTGCAGAATGACTTTGGAGGTACTTCACATACATTTAAATTAATCAAGGGCCTTGGGAAAGGAACTTCAAGGAAATTAAACAGTGAAATCAACAAATATTTGGCTGAACTACAGACCCAGAACCAGACCAGTCTTGGCAATTTTGGCTCACAAAGTTTTGCAGAGCCAGATGAAGTAGATCTCCTCCACCTAGCATGGAATACATACTTGGGCCTTAATCCAACAGATTCACAAATTTAAACCTTTTTTAAAACTGTCTCCTTCCTAGGGATCTGTATGTAGAGTTTCATTCTGTGGTTCTTGCTCTTCACCTTTTTCTGTATTCCTCTTATCCCTTGCTTGGGAAAGGATATGATGAGCAATGACATTTTAAACCCAGATTATTCACAGATGATGAGTGTCTTTATCTCAGGGACAGAAATGCTTATGCAGGTCTGGCTGGAGCAGCTACAACCTTCAGCTCTTGCTACTGCTACTGTTCTCCCAGTGGACATTGTTCTGATGATTCACAGGCTGTTTTGGTTCAAATTCAATCAGTGGGTGATCCTCTGGGTGTGGGATCCTTTGGTTTTAGTGGGGGCCAGGAAATCCCCATCAGCTGGCAACCCTTTGAGTTCCATCAAGAGTATGATCCCATTGTTGTTGAACACTTGTGATACTTTGCCTGTGCTTTTTACATAGGTGACTTATACGATTTAACTTGGTCTACCCACACCTACCTGACTCACAACCAAAAAAAAAATTACTCCAAACTGAGATTGTCCTATGCTCACAGTGGAAAGCCCTTTGAACTTGTTCAGAGCTTCATCCTTTACTTCATTTCTGAGTGTATCTGCACCATTTATCAGCATTAAATCTGGAACATGGGACAAAGCTGCCACTTGTGTTTCAACTGCATGTGCTTGAACATCTAATCTTTTACAAATACAGCTGCCTGTTCCTTAGAGAAAAAACAATGTTGTCTGTGTCCTGCTTTCATGCCAAAATGGAATAGTTGAGAGAAATTATGTTAAACATTTGTCAAACCAGGGTATCACAGAGGAGTGCCAGCTTGTGTGGGCTCTTTTACTCTGAAATTTCTTCAGCATGGCAAGCTTACAGTCCCAAGCAGGTGTGGTTGCTACACCTGTGCTAGGTCAGATAGATAAATCTACTCTACTCATGTGCTGTTAACTACTATTTTTCATCTTTTGCCTACAAAAGTTTAGTTTATTCTTGCCCTCCAGAGATGAGCTTCTTCCTGTTGCTTTCACAGTGTTAAAATCAATATTCTTAGAGTATTTTCTCCCCTTATAACATTTTAGGTGTACAACTAGGAAAACATGTTATTCCAATTTTATGTTTTCCAGCTCCTTGGCTACTAGGTGAAAGGGACAAAGTCTGTGTTTGGACTAACCAGACTAAGGGAGTTCATTTTCATCTCTCAAGACAATGTTTTGTTTTTTTATTTCTTATTTCTTTGTTCCTTTTAGTGTCTTACATAGATTGTGGGAGAGAATAAGAAGGAAATTTAATGTGTTGGGTTTGTTAGGTGAAGTAATTAATCATAACTCTACAAAGCCCAAAGGATTTATTCAAGTTTGCACCAACAGTGCAGCCAGTGTGCTAGAACAATTTTCTGATTGTTATCCTGTTTTTCCAGCATAACTGTCTCACCTTTCTTTTATAATAGTTTGCTATTTTCTTCTGGTAACATCCATTGTTCATTACACACTCCTGAATACAAGCAAAGGAATGGGGTTTTTTTTTTTGTCAAAAAACCCCTACTAAGCAGGTGCCAGTATATATAATTCAGAATCTCTGTAATTACTTTTAAATAAAAAGTTATCACTAACTCGTGCATACAAAACCATAATTTCCAAATAACTTCAATTGTATGTTATAAAAAAGATGAGGAATTTACATGTTGAGACTTTATTCTAGCCAG
This sequence comes from Molothrus ater, assembly GCF_012460135.2. Classification (NCBI taxonomy): domain Eukaryota; kingdom Metazoa; phylum Chordata; class Aves; order Passeriformes; family Icteridae; genus Molothrus; species Molothrus ater. The sequence goes on from NC_050479.2 coordinate 28,175,580, forward strand.
TGCTCAGGGCTTTGGAAACAGCTGGTTTAAGTTGTGTAAAGTAAGACTAATGTAATCTATACAGTAGCAAAAAAAACTTTTTTGTGGGTTTGGTATTGACTTGCACTTAAAATGTTTTTTGTTTTAATTATTGGTTGTAACTCCAAACCTCAGATCTGTGCAGAAACAACTATTGATATGCAAAGGCATTTGCTGTCAGGAGATAAGCATAGTACCCAAACATGGAATAACTCTTCCTCACCTCTAGACTTTGGGTAAGTTTTACCCTAAAATTCATATAGACTGGCACTACTGATGGAGGCCTAATCCTGTACTGACCTCAGTGCAGGTATTTGTCTGAACTTTTTTCTCTGTCATGACAGAACTTGTCTTAAACTGGAGATGTGAAGTGGGCTTGGGTATTGCAAGACAGAGAAAAGATCTGCTCAGGTAATTTCTTCCTGTTTGAAATCTGCAGTTATTTCATCTATAAGAGACAGAAGCAGATTTTCAAATGGATCACTAGGAGGATACAAAACATTCATTTTAATTTTAACTTTAATTTTTAAATTTTATTTTTATTTAGTTTTAGTTTAGAGAATGATTGTTTTCTCTCTGGAGCTCAAAAAATATTTCAATTAATATTATCCAATGCCCACACTGCAAGCTTTACATGACACAATTTGCTGTAATTGATCTGACCTAAGAAGATACTATTCAAGGTGAGGAGAAAAGTCCAGTCCAAATCACACTAATCCAGAACAAACCCCTGCCCAGTGCAGAGCAGCAGCCCCGTGCTGGGATGCAGCATGCAGGGGATGGCCCTCCCATTCTCTGCGCTGGCTCTAGAGATGAGTGCCCTCCCCTCCACCTGCACAGCTGCAGTTCCTCAGCACAGCAAGGGGAAAGGGATGGGTCCGTGTCCAGGCTGCACACCCCATTCCATGGACCCAGCTGTAAAGTTAATCTCCCAGGAAATTCTGCTCCCTGTCACAGGAGCTATTCCCTCCTGTGCCCCCTGATCCTGCCCCCAAGATTCATCTGGTGTTAATTTGGCAGCACAAGCCCAGGAAGAAATGAGCGAAACAGACTCCAAGGAGCAATATTTTAAGAACATGGCCACTGTCACTGAGGGTGCACCAAAAGGAGCTGAGTCTGAACTCACCTGAGCAAAATGCAAAGGGTGGCTCTGAGGCTGGTGCTGAGGCTGACACTGTAGAGCAGGAGAGGAACAAAGGAATTGGCCAAGGAGAATCAGCTCCACATGAATGAAAGCATCAGAGTAGGGCCTTTCTCTGAGGTCCTCAAAGACTCTTACCTCTCTCGACAGACAATGCAGCTAACTGAAGCACTCTCATCAGAGGACTTTTTCACCAGAAGCTCATAGATAAGTAATTTGCACTAAGAGGATGAATCCTATGCAGTCGCACTACGGGAAGTGACCTGCATCATTCTAATATTGTTGCAAAAAATAGACTATTCTGGCAACGTAGCTGAAACTGTAAAATTTTAAGAACTTGACTTCTTTTTGATCTTCTCAGACTTCCTCAGAAAACCTCCCTCTGGAGCAGCAAAGCTGAACAAGGATAAGCAGAGCTCTGCCTTGCCCCTCTATTCCCTACTTTTTCCTCCCTGCAGTTTTGGTAACCGTGATGGGAAAAGGAATCAGATGAGAAGATATTCTCGCATCTCCTTTCTAGTCCTTTCCTACAAGGGCCAGGGAAAAAGCTTTTACAGTGTCTGGACAGGGTCATGTCATTGCAACATTTCAGCACTGAATCTTAGTGGAGAGAATTTTAATCTGCTTGGAAGCATAGAAGAACATACAGCTAATTTCTCACTGAGATAACAGAATTGAAAACCAACGTTTTAGATTTGTAAAAATAAAAAAATTCTTCTAAAAAGGAAAGGCAAGTCAGGTCAGACCAGGTTGCTCCAAATTAGTGCTCAGAAGACTGGGTCAGTCAAGAAAATTGGTGATGACATAATAAAAATTGGTAACTTCAGAGCAACCTGAGTCTGAAAGCTTTGTACTGCTGCTAGCTTTGTGCTTTGTACTAGCTTTGTACTGCTAAGTGTCAGAAGAGGAGAAGCCAGCTAATTTCCATGGCCCAGAATCAATAAAAGCATTGCTTTACTGAATTGATGTGCTGATGAATATTATCTGCCTCTTTTGAACTTTATCTGATGCTTTGTCAGTAAATTTGCAAAATTTCTGCACAAACTGCAGACCCTGTCACTGAATGCAGATCAGTGTAACAGCACAGCATGAGGAAGCATGGTGGCTATGGGATAAAAACACTACAGTGAAAGTGTGCGAGAACTTTCACAATCAGTGTGCTCTCCAGGGCTGTAATATTTCTTGAAGAAACCACTTCCAGTGCTGAGTTGGGATCACAGCAGTGTGTACCTTTCTTTTCAGCAGCAATAAACTCAGCTCCAGCCTGGCCTGAAGGGAAGGACAGTGCTGCCTCGTGACCCCATGGCCATATTTCCTGCCTTGAAACAATTGGCATTCATAGGGGAGAAACAACACCCTTAACCTTTCACTTCCTCTTGGGCCATCTCACCCCCCTGTCACTGGCAAGTCACATAAGTAAATTCACACTTGAGTTTCACACTTGAAGATTACTAAGCAAACAACACAAATGGCCAGAAATATTGAAAAAATCTTATAGAAATGGAAACACATATTCATTAATAATTAATAATTCATTAATGGAAACATATTCATTAATAGTACGCTGAACATGAGACAATTCATTAATAGTACTCTGAGCATCAGACAATAGCCAGCCCCATGATTTCTGAAATCCACCCTGGGAACTGCTGCTGTTCACACAGCTCCCAAACCTGCACTGAAGGGATCACTCAGAAAGTCAGTACTACTTGTTATTTAGGGACCCGAGGTGTAATTCTGTAGGAGCAATCTGAGTAGTAAATCTGAGTGAAACTCAAATGAGAGTTTAGATGAATATTATATGCATCGCATTGACATTAGTCTCCACAGTGGTGGTGTTAGTGCAGTGGGATGTCTCTTTGCTGTTCTCCCAATATAAATGTGTGTTGTTCTAGATGTTGTTTGATGACTTCTCAGACTGATGAGCAGCTTTTTGTTTTTATTATAAGCTTAGAAACACAACGTGAAAGCAACAAAGCAGTGGATAGCAACAGAGATGTAATTATTATGAACATGAAAATTGGTAGTTATCATGGGCCAGGTATTGTCAGGCAATAAAGAGTAAAGACATGCCACAAGTGACTGATAGATATGGAGGAAAAGGGAGGATTGCTGACAAGGTAAATGTGGTTAAAGCAAGAATGCCTGTCATAGAAGTATTTACATGCATATAGGTGGAGCAAAATGTCACGGAAAAAAAGCAGCGCCCATTGACACTATTAATTTCTTCCTCAGATGCAAGTTACTTTTACATCTGAAAAAGAAAATTTTACTCCCACGAGAGCTGGGAAAATAGTTTCTTCATTTACAGAGAGCAATTTGAAAGATTGAGGAGTAGGTTCCAAACATAGCTGATGCAATATCTTTTTCTGTTTTAGTTAACATAGTTTTATTGATCTGAATATATCATTAACAGAAGTAATTGAGGGGGCAAGGAAATAGAATGTCTACTATAGTTTAATTTTCTGTCAAAATCTATATACCTGCTCTACTCTTGGTTTCAAAATGTAGGTGTATTGCCACTGGCCCACTACTCATTGAGAGGATTCTGCTTTTTTGAGAGCACAATGTTTGTGACTTGTCCTCTCACAGCTGTGGAGACAAAAATACATGGACTTGATTTAAACAGCATGGCTGACTGCAGCTTCAGTAGTGATACTAGGATTGACTACAGACAGTGCAAGAGCAAATTAGGCCAACAAGTGCTTTTCATGTATGCATGATCCTACAGCCATTCACCTATGAGTAATCTTTAAAGGTAATTTGCTTGTATGAATGAGGATTTGGCACATCATTCAGTGAAAGCTGTGGGATTAGATTCTCTGCTCCCTGTGCTGTAAAATATGGGAAAATGGTCCCTTTTCTGCAATTGGAATGAGTCTGTCTTTTACTATGTAAAGTGACTGAAGCAGGACAATCGCAAATTAAGTATCACAAAAATTAGAAATCACTTAACATGGAGCTGTAATGTAAGTACCAATGTAACTCTGATGTTTTTATTGTGCTTATTAAAGCATCAAATCCAGTTTCCCCAAAAGCTCCAGGGTGCTTCACAGCCTCAGCACAAACCCTGGGTCCTGCTCAGAGCAGTGTGCCTATCTTAGCCCAGATCTCCAGCCCTGCAGCAGGCTCATGTGCTTACCCTATCAGAAAGCAGACTACTCAGTGAAAATGAGAGAAGGAAGGGAACAGGGCTAGCATCTGTATTTTTCAGCTGAGGAGCTGGCATCTGCCTCTGCAGCTTCAGAGCAGAAGCCATCCTGGCAGGGCCAGCTGTCAGGTGGATACAGTGGTCAGAGCAAACTTTGGTTGATCAGAAGCCCTTGGCAGTGAGACTTTGAGAGCAAGTCCCACAACCAAAGCACTGCTAACAGAGACAAGTCCTGTTTTGGCACAGACCAGTTTGAAGTGGCTGATGTGCTGTGGTCTGGAAGCCCTGGCTAGAGGAAATAGCTCATTTTTTATCCCTGAGAGGCTTTTGTGCACTATGGAGATCCAGGCATTTTCTTCAACTTGCCAGTTTTTATTACAACCAACATCTTGTTCTGTTTTCTATGAACCAGGGGGAATGTCTCTCATTTAGCCCAAGACCCTTGGGAAGGGTGGGGGGCAGTTATGCTCTGAGTCTGGAGTACAATTTGCAATACAGCTATGGCTGTAATGAGTAGTTTTCCCATTTTCAGGATTTGATAGCCTCTGCTGGTTCACACAAGTTACTTCATGCTTACCTGGGTCTTCTCCTAAAAAAAAAAAAGTGTGCAGGAGTCTGGGGGCAGTGGGTGTCCTCTTAACCTTGCTAACCATGACGTAACTGTCCTCCTAACCATGAATCAGAAAGCTTGCTGACCACAGAGGGACTCCTCCTGGCTACAGGATTTGGTTTGCAGTGATCTTTTCCCCAGATTAAAGCCTTTTTATTTTTTTGTTGATTTTTTTTGCTAAATCAGAAAACTCTCCTGGGCTCCCAGAAGTATGAGAAGTTCTGAGTGCTATATTTCATCATGGCAGTTCCTGAGTGCTCAAAGAACATTTCAGAAAAGCAAGAAAAGGGTTAAAACCTCTTCATCATCTTACAATGCTTAGATGCCTATGGATATATGCTTTAGTGGCTAAGTTACAGCTTGTTGTCTTGTTTTGCTGCTGCCTTGTAAGATCTTTACTGGCTGACTCTAGGTGGTGTAGGAAAAGTAGCACATCTACAATGCAATAAAATGTAACTTGCCCTTATGTGTGTCTCTTGTGATAGACACAAGACATGCTGAAGTGGCCTAACTCTGCTCTTGGTGGCACTGAACCCTGTGACTGCTGCCCCAGCAGAATTGCCTGTGGACTGCAGCAGGGCACACAAAATCAGGTTCACTCCTTTGTCACATCTTCTTGCTTTTCCTTAACACTCAGAGGCAGCTTCCTGCTTTTACGATTCATTCCTTGCTGAAAGGCAAAAGAGTGCACGGGTTCTCTCCTCAGCCCTTTAATATCACTTCAATCTCTATGGGTGCAGGACAGATTTTCCCCTCCAATAAGGGAAGGGAAGGGATTAAGAAACTCAGATTTGGCAGAGTAATGGAAAGAGATTAGAGAATTCAAGTAATTGGTACAGGGATGACAGCTCAGTTCTTGTAGCACATGAAAGCACTTTGGAAAGAATTTGAGAGGTCAAAACATGAAATTACTTTCTACCATATTGCTAGTTTTTCCTGGCTGCTGTAAAAAAAAGCACACCAGAGGACCATTTTCCCCTTCTACTTTAAAAATTATTGTTTTTCTCATTAGAAAACCATCACATAAAAGTTTGTGGTGTGCCATATCTGATTCTACTCTCTCTAGCATTTCTGAGAAGAGATCACTAACTACAAGTGCAATATCTTTTTGAAGTTGCACTGCCATGGAATGCCTTGAGCAGGGAGAAAGGCACAGTCCAGGTGTTGAAAACTATTTTGGAATTGGAAATATTCAACTTACTTCATTTCACCAGGCATCCAGAAACAAGTATTCTTCCTTTTTAACACAATAGTGCTGCAAAGAACAATTTTAAATTGATTTGACATTGTTATACTGTAGTAGTCTTCCAAAATCCATGCTGAATTAAATGCTTCCAGCGTATAACTTCTCATGGTCCCTTGCAGCTCAGTTTTCTATGGTTCTCCAACCACAGCAATTTCCCCATGTTTCTCTAGAGAGATTTCCTTCTATATTTCCATAGCATAGCCTACAACTACTTCAAAGTGCAGTAAAATCAAATAAGCATGGAAGCCTGTGCAAAGATCAAAGAAGACCTTATTAACAGTTGTTTTGTATGCGGTTAAATCTTGCAAGAATACAATTCCAGAAAGTCAGTGTTATAACAAATGTGTCTCCACTGCAAGCCACTATTCCCAAAGCTGGGTGCTTGATTTGGGTGAAGGTTAAGGGGCTGCCCCTTGTGTGCTGGAGTTCAGAAGCAGTCACGTGCAGGAGACAAGCACAGGGCTAAAATCTTTTGCACTAGTTTTGCACTACTTCCACTGCAGCAAGTGAGATTGGGTTACACTGACAGGCACCAATATAACAGCACAGGAACTGAACCCCCTCCTATTACAAGCTAATGTGAAGAGCTGCATAGAGGAAACCATTTGCAGCACACAGTAACATGTTTTTATTGGCCCGAATAAAGCACAGGAAACATAGTAAATATTTTCAAGTGCCACCTCCTGGCATTTCATTTATTATTTACATAAATACAGCTATTTTCCATTTCATAGAGCAGATGAAGGGCTCTAGAAATTGCATAAATCTCATCAGCTGTCTGGCCAACAGTTGAGCAGAATTCAAAGCTAGATGTTACCATATTTTGTGCACAGCACAGATATTACACCTTTCTCCTGGGAAGTTCAGAGACCTGCAAATGTGAATGAAGTCTCTGTAAATCCAAGTGAAGTAAGTGCAATCAGTGGAGAGAATTCCCTTACATGCAGGACCCACCAAGGACAGTAGTTACCAATTCTTGGTTCCACTGAAGACCTCATGATAAATATCTTGTGAACACTCCAGCTCCTGGAGCCAAGAGATTGCAGGAGAATATAAGTCCTATTCAGGAATAAAACTGGTTATGTGTGCAATTCTGGAAGGCAGTGGTGAGAACCTGAAAATGAGAACCCCCACCAGCCTAGAAAGCAAAGAAACAAGAGGTACTTTCAGAAATATTTTTTTAATCTCAGTGGCTGGTGAAGTGAAGAGTTGGTTAATTAATTTGCATACTGGGGCTTGGCAGCATTGCAAGAGCTGAATGATGAGGCCAGCCTCTGACAGGAACTCTGTGATGCAGCTGGCAGGAAATCCCAGGCTTTCTCACTCCTAACTCCTGCCTGCAAATTGTTTCACTGATCAGTACATCTGATTTTTACTGATGATACATACTAAATATGGGACTGGAGCCTCTGATTTGTTTTGGTTAGTTACTCCTGTTTTGGTTTTAATGTTGCTTTCACTTAATGTGAAATCCCTCTATATGGCTCTTTTCCATGCAGGGTTGAAATGTCTAGAATGTTGTAAGAAAGAATTTTATAGACTTTGAGAAAAAACAAAATTAATTTAATGATGTGAGAAAATGATTCAATATAACCATGAGTTTTTAGGACAAATTATTGGCCTTCTGCAAAAACTCCATCCAAGATTTATACTGCCTACAAAACCCACTAATGATATTGAGGCAATAGTCTTATGAACCAGGCTAAAAGAAATTATAAATCTAAATGAGCATATTTGAGCATGAGCCTGCCATTTTCCCCAGACAGAAACAAGATTTATTGCAAGAGTTATGAAACTTTGGACCCTATTATACATTAAAGAATCCTATTTATGACCATGCAGTTAGTTTTGAATTATTATGCTTATTTTAAACATTTCTTTTGCAAGATTTATGTCTCAGTCATTTTACGACTTTCAGGGATGAAACTTTCTATTCATGACCACACCACAAAAAAAATTCTTCAAATTTTTGTTTTAAATAAAATCAGTCACACTTCAAAACTAGAGAGGTGAAAAAATGTTATTCTTATTTTAGGGTATCCTCACACCTATTAAAAGATGTTGTGACCATGCTTAGCTTTAAAAATTACTTAATTTTAGAAGCTATGATTGTATATCCTCAGTCCCTGAGCTATTCAAGTCCACTATTTACAATACTGTTTTTCAAATATAAATGTCTTAGAATTATTTCATGTGAAAGGCAGTTGTTGTAAGCCTAAGTAACATTCATTAAATTACTTTCTTGTTGGTGGAAAAAAACCATTCCATTTGAATAAAAATAATTTCTAATTTTTCCAGAATTCTCTTGCAAATTAGTTAGAATTGGGAACAGAGTATTGCTTAAGAGCAAGAAAAAGAGGGAGTGATTCTCATGTTCTACTGTCTAGGGCTACCAGACATCTAATCTTTAAAGAATTACCTGGGAGAAGTGTTCTTGGTATCTTGATACCTCCTGGACAAACCATAATTACTTGTCTCTAAAGATGGACTAGATAGCCAGCATGTGGCACTGGATTATAACTGGATCAATCTAGGTTTGGTTTAGAATTTTGTTTTTTAAACAAAGAGAGTAACCAGCACTTACATGTGAGGGCTTTAGCTTGTCACAGCTCCTGTGGCTTGCAGACTCCCACCTACCTAGTGGCTGAAAATATGAAATGGAGTTCTTTCTCAGTGTTTCCAGGTGATCAAGGGCAGGGAGAAAGAAGAACAAAACTTCCAGCCACTGTTTAAACTACAGCAAAGTCCCATAGCAGAATTCCAGGTGAGATGGTATGGACAAATTACACTTAAACTTTGTCATGCAGAAGGGTCCAGTGACACCTCTGAGGTGTTGAAAACATTTTGCTGTCTGGGCAGGACAGTGTATGAAAGAAAATAGAATGCTCCCTACATGCCACCTGTATATGGCCCAGTGTGTAGAGTCACTGGTGGTATCCCTGCCATACTAACAAGGAGAACCTCAGTACTCCAGCAGGGAGAAGGTTAGACTGAGCTTCATTTATTTAAGTTGGTCAAAGATTTATTTTTTTTTTTTTAATACAGAGTAATGCCACCATAATTCTTAACATAGGCATAACTGTGTTTGGACAAAAATACTTTAAAAATTGTGCGAGAAGTGACTGCCTTCAATAACAGGGAGCTGGAACCAGTTATTTGGAAGTGTGGTTCCCACCTCTCATCAGATATTTTATGTGTCTGTATGTCTGCATCAGTAATTAAAAATAACCAAGCTGAAAAGTCTGCACAGTTCCCCATTTGCTGTTGCAAAATCATAACCAGCTTTCTTTTGGAAAGAAACTACAGGTGAATGAAAGTGATGTTGGTCTCAAATCATACTAACTTGTAGAGCGTTGTGCACAAAAGGACCACTCACACAGTTGTTCCTATGAGGCATAACACAGAGTTTGGCCCTTTTTAGGAAACTCATTACTTAACAATACATTGTTGTGTTTGATTGAATTGGCTCGGATAAGCCTGGCAAGGCTGCAAGAAAAATCTGTGTTGTCATACCAAATGTTTTTCAACCTGTGTGTGCCTGTGCTGAGGTCTGATAAGGTTATCCATGGTGCATGTGCTTGTCATCAAAAGGTTACATTCTTGTACTGTCCATACAGGCTTCAGGGTGGTGGCATTTAAAGCTGAAAAAACCCAGCTGGAAAGGAAATTCTGCCCTAGCACGTGGCTAGATCAGGCATCCCTTGCCCTGTTCTGCTTATGTGCCTGTGACTGGTTACACTGTCTCTCCAAAAGAATGGGACAGCACTCATTTCAAATTCATCCTCTGTCTGTTTTGTGCAGCACTTATGAAAACAAAAATGTGGGTTTTCACATTTTGGGCATTGATGGGGTAACAGAAGCAATTTCCCCTTACCTCATACGTAAGCCTTAGTCACCATACCAGAAAAGAGGGCCTTGCCTTTCTCAAAGCTGTTTTGAAATGAGCCTGGACCTGCTGCTGTTCCTGCACATCAGGTACATGCTGAAAATGCTGCATTCCTGGAAGTGTGTGAGGCCAGTTTGGATGGGGCTTCGAGCACCTTGGTCTAGTGGAAGGTGTCCATGCCCATAGGAACTAGATTACATTTGAGGACCCTTCCAACACAAACCATCCAATGACTGCTGGCCATATCTGACCAGAGGTCTAAAAGAGAAGGATCTGCATTTGGGTAGGGACAATATATCCAGCTCACCAGTCTTTTGTCCAAACTTGCACTGGCATTCATATTTAGGCATCTGCTAGATTTTGATGGCTTTTTATAAGCTCATCCCAGACTGGAGACTTCTGGGCTGTGGATGGTTTTCAGTGCTGCCATATGAGCTCTTAGTTTAGGTGCCATTGCAGGTTCTTTGGGTTCTGTTGCCAAAGTAGGGAATACTGGAAAGTTTTCCCTACCCAAAGCATGGTTACACTGGAAAATTAGGGATATTGAGCTCTCTGTCAGTCCTGACTAAACCTAATTTGAACACAGGTATTTCATTGTCTTAAATTAGTTAAATTACTTATTTTCTTTTTTAAGATAGTAATACTGGTACAATTCTTACTGTGTACACAATTATGTCAGGCTAAAACATGTTTCATATTTGTATATGTACACAGGAAGGGGCACTGGCAATTTTGTTCATATTGAGCTACTGTACCTTCTTTATATTAGACTTATCTAAACAATTCATTCCTAACATCTTTTATAGACTTCTGAGTTGCCACTGCTCAGGTTTTGTGTCTGGCCCTCTGATGTGCAGGTCTAGTGGGTTGCTAACCAGCATAGCAGGGTGTTGCATTTTTTAAGGACAAGTGCACATTTCTTTTGCTAGCATAGTGCTCTGAAGTCACACATGCTTTCAAAAGGTCAAGTTTGCTAACCTGGTATTCTTCAGCATCTGTTTTCCATTGGTTTGTTCCTTTGGTCTAAAAATGTTCCATTTTTTAGGCAGCTCCATTTCATATGCTGTTATCTCTGTGAATCTTCTTTCCATCATTTTGTCTTTACTGTATACAGATGTAGAAGTGCAGAAAGTGTCCTGCATCATCCTGATTTCTCTTTTCCCCATTCCCTATTTCTTTCTTCTTGTTCTCATTCCCTAGATAGCTATTAATTTCATACCTGGCAGATTTCCATATTTTGAGGTGCCTTCCCCAACTAATTTCTTAACACCCAACTTCTGATTACCTCTCTCTTGGCAAAATGCCTCTGTGATGTCAAGAAGAAAATAAAATCTCTGAATCTATAGTATCAGTTCTTACATGGAAGGTTTTGTTTGCCAGTCTGAGGACTCAAATTTTTTTCCCCTGGTTTTATATCCTGCAGAAAACAAAAAAATCATTGAGACAGCTGGCTGTTTAGGAACAGATGCTCTTAGTGTCTAGTGATAAGAGCTTTCCTTCCTTGTCTGGTCAAGTTCTTTTTCCTCTGAAGGACTGAAACAGTACTGATTCAAGAAGCCCATTTCTGTAAAAAGTTTCAGATCAAGGTCCTTTGTGAGTTACTATCTCCAAAAGCAGGTGATGAAGAGGAAGCCATCTCTGAGTGACATGCTGGGCAAACACATGACATGGTTCATGGTGCCATCTCTGCTCAATCTGTGAACCAGATACGGCTCAAAAGTACCTTTCTTGGCTTACCGTCATTTTTTTGGCTAAACACAAATCTATTTGTCCTTCCTGTTTAGACAACTGCAACTTGTTTACCTAGGCAGAAAATTGCTTTGGTAGCCTTATCAGTATTTGTGGCAAAAAGCTGTGGAGAGCGATGTGTCTGATCTGCTGCAACCCCCCATAACATCCCTGCATGTACTTCTGCTGTAATTCCTCACAAGTGAAAAAATGGGGTGGAGACCAAGAACATTCTCTCTTCATCATTGCTGGCATTCAGACATAGAGTGAAGCTTCATGCCACCCCCTGAGTGAGAGCTGAGCTACCTATTTGTGTCAGTCATGTTCCCCATGTTTATACATGAGAGTAGCAGTAGTTGCTACTCTTTGAGCTCCCACAGATTTGGTAAAATGCCTTCAGGAGTAGCTCCCTCTGCACTTTCCCCCCACTGCTGGATGTTGCTTAGAGCCACAATCCAGCCCTTAGACTGCAAATGGCTTAGAGCAGGGATTATGTTTTTCTTTTATGTTAAACAAGAGCAACCCACACTGAGTGTGCTCATTAAAAAATCATGTTGTTCGACACTGTTCCCTTGGGCTAGGGTTAGAGCTTTGCAATTTAACATGCAAAAGACAGGTTGGATTCTCAGGCCAGCCAGGCTCAGAAAGGTATGAGTGGATGGCAAAACAGCGTGTTGGAAGAATAAACCCCATACCCACGGTGGGGCAACAAGCCTTCAACAGGAGATGTTCATAACAATGTGATTGCTTAAATTAATTTAGAAAAACTCCTCACAAGTGTTAAAGAGATTGCTGTTTCTTTCAACCAGAATGATACGTTCTTGGCCATGCTGCCTTGAAAATCACATTAAAAACCAAGTTAAATAGTACCTTGTGCCATTACTAGAAGGTGCATTTCCCATCCTTCCCTATCAAGGAAGCTTACCCTTCTCTAAAGACCACATGCATAGGTAGATAAATAACATAGGAAAGAGGAAAAGTTCTAAGAAGTTAATCATGTTATGCATTGTATTAACTTCATAAATTACCCTAAAAATTTTGCTGTGGGTGAAGGGCAAGAGGGAACTAGGAGAGGTAAACAATGTTATATCTATAACAGTTCAAGGGTTCCATAAAATAGATGCGCCACCTGAGCTGAACACAGAATGATGTTCTGAGAAAAACATTGAGACTTCAATTTTTTTCCATCCTAAATATCAGGAGTTTTAAATGAAGAGAACAGGATTCCACACACACAGTTTCTGCTTCAGATGTTTTGACCAGTTTCAGCCTCTCTGGGCAAACTCTTCCAGGCAAGGTCATCCTACTGCAGCCTCTTGTTTTGGCTGCCCCCACAATGCTCCTGCTCCAATAAAGTTGCGTTGGGCTGTGTGCAGGAGAGATATCTCCAAAGAAAATTAAGGCACAAAGGAGGGAGAAGTGAAACCTCCTCCATTCTAATGGAGGCTGCAAAACCAATTGCATTAATACTCCCTCAATTCCTTAGTGCATCATTTGAAGATGAAATTTGTTAAGCAACTATCTCTGCATCATTATCATGATGAGGCAGTTCAATAGTTAGAGCCTCAACACTCCACCAGCCTGAACCTAGGGAGGCAGAATAAAAACTTCACTCTTAAAATTTCAATTGTGCTGTTCACTGCTGGGATAAAAAAAGATTAAAACTTCTAAGTAGTTGGCAGAGACATAGACATCACAGAAAAGTAGTGTCTCTGTTAGGTTCAGGGTACAAGATTAAAAGAACGTAAGTAACAGAAGAGTTGAGCATCATTTCTCTGCCTTGGTGGGCATAATACCAATGATCTATGAGATATTCAGAGATGATCCTCAACAGATTCTTCCTAGTTAATTTTCAAAAATAAAGACATTTCCCTACATTATTCCCACTCCTGCAGGTAAGTATGCCAGAGAATTTGGGGAAGGAAGCCAAAAGTATTGAAATGACACTTAAAGTAAATCCTATAGGAATTCACTCAGAGTGAATCCTACTGAAATCATCCTTTGAGAACATCAGAAGAAAATGGGCTAAGAACCTCCAAGCCCTGGAAACCCGTTGGCATCTAACTTGATTGACTTGTGAGATTTTCTTTCCTCCTCGTTGCTTTTTACATTGATATTGTTGTACATTAAACTCCAGATCAGATATTAATGGGCTGATCAACTGTGTTTACAGCAAGCTGTTGCCTTTAAAGTACTTTCTTTTTTCCTTCTCCTCTGCAAGGTGGACACAAACCCTGCTGCTTCCTGTAGGCTTGATCTGCTTGAAAGGAATTAGAAACTGTTTTGTCAGAAGGCAGGGAAAGAAAAAGGTGAACAAAGGTCTCATTATTATCCTTTTGAACCTGAACAACTGCACTAAGGACACAGTGGGCTGTTCTGGCGTCAGTATTGACATAACCTACAAGCTTTGGTGTGTTCATGAGGGAATCATTTGCCTGCAGAAATCTTGCTGTTGGAAAAGAATGATGGACTAAACTAAACCTCTCTACTTTGTGCTGGTAAGCCCACTGTCCTCATGCCTGGACAATTGTGACAGCTGGGTCATGCAAAACATACTGTCCTAAAGAAACATCCCATACTGCTGAAGCAGTCTGTGAAACCAGCACCAGTGATGACCAGACTTTGGGAACAGCACAGGAGAGCTCCTTCCTGAGTCCAAACAGGGGATCCCACCTTTTCCCTCCTGTGAAAGCTCAGACACAGTTTGAAACAGTTCCTTGCTTGTGACTGGGAAGAAAAACATTTGGATTTAAATTCACCAACAGTTTGGCCTGCCATGACACCACCCAGAGATCATTTGTAATCACTATATTTAGTGGGTTAGTGTACACCCCTTTCAACAGCTGGAGAAGAACTGATGATAACTACCCAAGAAAAGAGTGTCTTGATTTATAGCAATACTAAGAAAAGTGTTTAATTGTTTACAAAGCTGTTAAACTGCTTTTCTTAATGTAGATGAGTTCAGCAATAAAAATTGGAGGTAATCATCAGGAATCTGTTTTAGAGATACACTACTTTATTCTTCTGGAAGCAGAAAAGTTGCCTACTAGTGCATGCCAGGACAGTAGGGCAGTGTCCTTTTCATGGAGTTTTCTTTCCCAAGTGCTATTTTATGCCTCAAATGCTAAAAGATGTTTTGCTGCTGCTCCATGGGAGAAAGGTGGCCTGTAGAGAAGAGTATGCAGGCAGAAGTGGACCAGTATTTTCCAGCTGGAACTAGGTTGTTGCTATAGTAACACTCAAATGATAGACAGATTTTCTGAATGTGCAGTGGTCTACTGTGATAAGAGAGCTTCCAGGATTCCTACCAAATTGCTCCAAACTTGCTGGAGTGCAATACATGAAATGCCACATTTTTGAAATAGCACAAGCAAACAAAAACCAGCACAATAACCAAATAATTTTTCCCCCCAGCTTTCAAATAAAAACTGCACTTAACACATGGCATTTATATTCCTAGACAATATCTTCCTGACAATCTCTTTTTAGTGCACTGGCATTCCAAATGACAGACCACTCTCTAAGTTTAACACCACCTACAGATAGATTTAATACGCAGGATGCAAAGTCTTGCGTGTACACGTCACTAACTCCTTTGGAGTTTTATTTTTGGGTGAATGAAGCCTGTGCATTGGTGAGAATCCCACTGAGTCAGTGGAGCCTTGCAAGAGCACACCACTCTGTTCAGGGCTATATTTTGCAGCACAGAGACCTTAGAGATAAGCACATGGCGGAACAAATATTACGTTCATAAACCATCCAAAGAGAAGTTTCCCAGGGGCCACTTCCATAAAGTATAAAACATACCGCCCTTGATCATGTCCCCCTCTCACACACTGTGCATGTTGTTTTCATTCAAAGCAGTTTCCTCCTCTGCTCTTCCTTCTTGCTCTGCTCCAAGGGAGGAGGGTTCAGGATTTTGGATTTCCGGGAAGAAATCTTTGAGCACAGCCGGGGCTCGTGAGCATTGCAGAGACATTTTGGCTGTGTCTCTTCATCATCCATTAGCTCTCAGTGGGAGTGCTACTGCACAGTCTGCAGCCTGCAGCTGACAGAGTGTGTTTAATATCCCTTTGCCCCAGTACCCAATCCCCCCAGCATTTCCTCTCCCTAGCAAGCTGCTGCCAATTATATTGGTGAAATCTTCCACTGAACTTAGCCTGATTTTTTGTAAAGGCAATTTCATCCCCACTGAAATGTCCAAGACAAAGGTTTTGACCTGTTTGTGTGTATGAAATATAGTGTGTACTTAGATTACCCTCACTACCCTTAGACTTGTAACCTAGCTAATACTAGTGCCTTTATCCTCACAAGAGATGTGGGACATAGGAAAGTTTTAACAGCAGCTTTGATGTAAAGGTAGCTGTTAACTTGGAGACCTTTGCACAAAATGTTAAATGAGAAGCCTTGAGCTGGAAACCAATTTTCCTCATTTCAGGGCTTAGATCTTGTGCACACAGTCCTTCTGCTATCAAACATTTCTAGATAATAAAGAGGAAAGGGTTCCTACACCTGTATGACAAAATCTCATTGATTGCAAGAGGAATTACATGTGCTGAAGGGTGTCAAAAGCATTAAATCACATGCATGCCTAGATATGATAACAGATAATATAATTTAGGAATGGATTAACACATGAAAGAGTAGCTTGGAGTTTGATTAAATAGTTACATGTATTTGCTTGTTATTTTGGGGAGTGGGGGGAGTTCGGTTGTCTTATTTCTTAAGATTGCTTTGGAACTATTTTTTTTCTTGCTTACTTGGTTTATACAACTTTGATAATGTCTCACAACAGGGCTTAACTGAACAAAAAGATTAATTGCCTTTATGATTCACAAGGCACTCTGGATAATTAATTACTCAGCATTTATGGTTTGGCATGTGGTCATCAATCGTTCAAAAAATTCATGTTTGTAAACATATCCTTTGCAGCTGGTCTTCTTATGTCAGACTTCAAAATGACTAGCGGAGATATGACAGAGCTATAAATGTCTTCCTTTAAAATTTACTGGTTGTGCTCCAGTTTATTTCTTGTGGGAAAAATTAAGCAACAGATGTGGCAGGGAAGGAGCTCTAAGAAAGAATGGTAAAGCATCTTGAATGGTTCTCAAATGTATTTTCTTTTTCTCTTTTTGTTATTAGATGTTGGAATCCTCAACTGCTCTTTTTTATGGCTTCTGTCTGTGAGCATTAGTTCTGATTGTAAGGTGACTTGATAGACTTGAAGAAGTCTGAAATGAGACCTGTGGCAGAACAAGAAGAAAAGCTAACCAACACAGTTACTATCTACTCAGCTCTGCCCAGCAGGGAAAGGCAGTGTAAGAACCACAAATCCTGAAAGAATAGGCTTTATTTTTTTATCAGAAAGATCAGCAGCTCCATGGCTTACAAAAAGAATTCTTAATACTCTCCATGGTAAGACTTAAGACTATCTGGTCATTAGATAGCAGAAATCACAACCATCTGAGCTAGAATTTTTCATTGGGGTTGAAGTTGATGTATGAGATGTGTCCCACAGCTGACTGATTCTCCCACTGCACAGTCCTGATCATCACCACCCAGGGCTGCTCAATGCCCTGAAAGGGGCAGAAATTCTGTGAGAGAAATGAAATGCCTTCTTATAAAGTTAAGGATCATATTATCTTTAAGACAGACTCATCTTCAGATTGCTTGAGTTACGTTATTTCTTCATTTCCTAAGTTGCAAACACTTCCATTTCAAGCTGTGCACTTTTTACCAAGTGATTGACAGCCACTATGTATGCATATATGTATGCAAATACTGAGAGCGTGTGCAGCATCTATTTTTAGAAGTGATACAGGAAAAGGCAACTGAACACCATTTCTATTTAAATTATAGTGTCAGTTCATTGCTTTTTTAAAGACTAACTTGTGCTTTTAAAATCAGATGCCAGCTACTATGCCACACAGTGAAACTTTGATCTGCCTTAAGTGTAGGCTTCAGCTTTAGTATAGACCTGTTAAAGGACATATATTTAGAATTAGAAGGACCTTTCTGGTTGCCATGAGACATCTCTACAGGCTATGCTAAAAGGGCTGACTTCTTCTGGGAGACCAGGACAAGGGCTTTTGAACAAAAGTAGGTACAATTGTAGTGACTGCAGAGACTTCACATGCAAATCAATGTAAATCTTATGCTTGTTTACTTTGACAAGTACTGTGTCAGAGAGATTTCTGTACTGCAGTTGTCATACCCTCAGGTATCTCTGTCCCAGAGTTTGTGGCCCTATTTCCATGTCTTTCCTCCTAACATTCTACCCTGTCATTAGGGTAAGCCATGAACCCCCCCAGACCCGGTATGTGCTTTCCAAGCCTGTTTTGGAGGGGTGGAAGAAAAGGAGTCTTTAGTATAAATAGTTTTTTAGCTTAATAATATATTAAAAGGTAAGCAAACTTGCTTATCTGCTGCCTGTAGGACTTGGACATGCTCAGAGGTGACAGTGCTAGCACCCTGTCTTGCATCATCTGAACCCCCAGTCTCTCATTGCCATATGTACAATCCACACCACTTTGGGGGGCAGAAGGAGACAACAGGGGTTTAAGGCTTAAAGTGAAACAAATTCCAAAAACTGAAGAGTTACCTGCAGCATGCAAACAAGACAGGCCACACTCTCTAAGGCTGGTTTCATAGAGTCCTATGCTAAAACAGCCTACAGTGTGCATAGTAGAAGCAGGGAAATTATCTATATTATCTATAATATATCTATATATTATCTATATTTATATCTATATTTATCTATATTATCTTTTCTTGCCTCAGATCCTGGTGTGCCATGTTATTACTGGTTCATTTTTGCTGCAGGTTAGGGAAGAGGAAGGCAGCTGGAAGATTGCCCTGCACAGGGGCAGCTCTGACAGCTCCAAAATCTGCTTGGTAGTGTCAGTTCTTCCCTGGTGAACAGGTTAAGCAAACAGCAGGCTCTGAGGAGCCTTGGGAAGCCTCATGCAAGGAAACACTTGAACTCATAAGAACAATTAAGAAACCCTTGAGTACCACTGTAGGGCATTTTTTATGTATGTGGAAGGAAGAAGTGGGTAGCTTGTGCTGACAGGACTCAAAGGCTTGGATGCTTGGCAGCAGTACTGAGGTACACAGAAAGAATCCAAGGGGAATAAATCAACAGCACTGCATTATGTGTTATGAAAAATCTACTGAGAGATTTAACACAGCTATCTCAATGAATGCTGTGAGCGAGTTTCAGCATAAATTACCCAGTCAATTCCTTCTCTTGCTGATGCACATAATAGGGATGGAGATTTTGCATGGCTAAATATAGAAGGAATGTGGGGCAGAGATATTTTGTACACCTTGACTAGAGCTTGCAGTTTACACAAGTCTCTATATGTCAGAGAGTACCACTCAGAATACCATGGTTTTGCCTGCCATTTAGGGCTGGCCTGTGTTAGAGAGGCTTTATGCTGCTATTTTCACTAGCACACAAAGATACAGGCCCTTTTTTGAGTGTTCTACATCTGTTTCTGGAAGCTGCAGTTTTATGTACTTTGAAAGTACCATTTGTACTAGAGAAACTCATTTTGCAGCTGGAAGCAGAATAAGCTCTGCCACTAGAAGCACCTTTAACTGGTATGATTACATGGGGTCTCAGGAAAGTAAGAATGGCTCCTTTACTAGTGCAGCTAAAGCTGCAAGACTTGCTAGTCTAAACAAATCTTTAGATGCACTTTTCCAACTCCAGCTGTTTTCATCCCAGAGTTCTCAGGTCCTTCACTGCAACATGGAGTGCAGTGAGGGAAATGGAATTGAAAACCACATCTGCTTTCTTTCTGAGTACCAAACTAGGGGAGTGGGCATGGTATGCAACAATGGTTTATTTTCAACCAGCGTGATTACAGCGATGAACCCTGATCAATCTGCATGTGGGAATAATGCCTTTGCATTCTGCCTGGAAATAAGCTCGCTCTGTAAGCATGGCCTGAGCTTGCCAGCCCTCCTTCAGCACACAGCTCCCTCCACAATCCCCCAGATCACTGCACACACTCTCTTGCTGCCTTATAACCACGGGAAAATTGTCTGCCCCACGTTCTGAAGGACACTGTTTCAGCTAGAGCCTTGCCAAGTGCACAGTGCCTCTGCATAAGGAGAACAGACAGGAGAGAATTTACTTTAAATGGAGCAAACTTAATTACAAAAGAAGAACTTTTCTTGGGTAGAATGATGGCTTTCTCATGGCTTTTTCTGCTTCCAGCATTCTTTTTTGCTTAATTTATTTTTACTTTTTTTTTTCTTTTAATATGGGTGTGGTGCCTAAGGGCTTGGCTTGGGACAGGCGAGTGCTACATGCATGTGGCCAGCCTAAGCCACATTCTGACACATCCTCCACTTTCTCAGAGCTTGAGTTTGAGGGTTTGTGTTCTGGGAGCCTCCCTGCTCAGTGGGGAGCTATTCAGTACAGTGATAGAACATGGGGAGAGATTTATCTCATCCTGAAATAAATGCCTATTAGCTGGTCAGCTGAATCCCTTCCAGACTCCAGTGAGTACAGAGAGACAGAGAAGGAGGTAAGTACATGGTCAAATCAAACTGAATACAACAGCTATAGACATTTTTATTGACTCTCATCAGGGACAGCATTAATTAGCTAGGATTACCATAATTTTGTGGATGCCAGAGATTCAAAATTGCTGCAAAAGCCAAGAAACCAACATTTGATGTGTGCATGTATTTAAGATACCTGAGGAAAGACAAGAGGCTCCAGGACTGAGAAGCTCAGTTATATAGACAGGAAAATTGTTTCTAAAGATTTTCAAGCATATGATCTCACAGATTTTTTTTCCCAAAAGTTTCAGAGACCTGTTCCTAGCAGTAGAATTATAGAATCATAGTATCATAGAAGAGTTTGAGCTGGAAAGAACCTTTATAGCTCATCTAATCTCATCACCTGGCAATGAACAGGGACATCTTCAACTTAATCAGGTTGTTTAGATCCCCATCCAAACTGATCTTCAATGTTTCCAGGGATGGGGCATCTACCACATCTCTGGGAAATCTGCTTCAGTGTTTTACCATCCTCATTGTAAAATTCTTCCTTATTTCTAATCTAAATAATCTTATCTAAATCATAGCTAAATTATCAATGATCAACTGATTTGTGAGTCCTCCAGTGCTCAAATGAGTAGTAAAGTTTTGAGAATTTGGAGGAAGAGGAGAAGGGGCTGTGCCTGGAATATCTGGAGATCAATTCCAAATCTGAAGTACTCTGCATGATGTCCTGGAAGTCTCAGGACAGACTCTCCAGAGTGAAAGGAGGTGATGTCTCTTCTTAATTTCATTCATTGCTGCAAGTTTTGTTCCATTATAATGAATACTCAGCTCCTGTATGAAAGTATATTTGTATACATACTCATTTTCTGGTCCAGCTCTTTTGAATACATTAGGAATTGTATCCAGAAACATTATTATACGAGGGGGATTATATCTCTGAGGACTCTGAAAGTAATCAGAGACAGTAGATTAAGTGAGTAGAGAGAACCTACTCCCAGCTGACTGCATACAACATTTCCTGAAATCCTATTCCATGTGGAATATGTATCTGTTCCCTATGGAACATATGTGGTGCCACTGAATTTGCTGCAAGTACAGAATAGTTCCATATAAATACCTATCTGATATTTAGTTTTGCACATTCAGTAGTTTGTGCCATAAAAGCAGAGAAAAAAAAATAATTCCTTTCTTTGACCTGACCTTTAAGCACTGAAACCTGTACATGGCCCACATCCAGGCTTAACCCCTTCAGATATTTCACTATTTTTAAAAGCAAGGCTAGCTTCTATTGTGAAAAATACAACATATACACAGACTGTCTCTTTGTTGTTCCTTTGGGCAGAGACAGGGAAAAAACCCACCAGCTGTTCTAGGGGGTAGGGCAAGATGTTTGCAAGGGATTAAATTCTCTTGTATGGGGGCACTGCTGATTTTCTGCATAGATTTTACTTCCCTGTCTACTGTGTGCTTTTTGTCCATTACAAAGGAATAGTGATGCTCAAATGCCCTGAAGTATGACAGAAATGAGTGTCATGGAACAGATACAGTTAACTCCTATTCTTTGATCCAGCTTTGAATAAAGACCCACCTGGAAGGTTTGCTGCATTGTGGCTGCATTCTTTGCCCACCAACAGGGATGGGAAAAACATGTGAGTTTTCAGAGATGTCAGAATGGGCATCCTTTCTTCAGATTAATGTGTTCATCTTGTTTTGAGGACAAATGCAAATAAAGCACCTGAAATGATTACACTGCAAGTGTAATTCATAGCTCTGCCTCTAAAATCATGTGACCATGCATGAAATGGGATGCTTCTGACTTCAAAACATATTTTCTCTCATGAAGACCAAACCCTTGTATTTTGACTTAGTGTATATAGTACCATAAATTGGTAAACATGTTTTATAGACAAAAATAATTTTTTTTTTACTCTATTGGAGAAAGTAACATGGGGGGGGTCTTGAATGTCTTCTGTCACCACAGCTGCTCTGTTTCAATACAACCCAAGTGGAAAATACCTTGCAAAAGTACCTGCATCACTTCCATCTCTTACATCTCTGTGGTAGTTCCAGGGATGTGGCAAGTCACAGCTGCTGCCATAGACCTGCCAATTCCTTATGTGATACCCAACAGCTGTTGGAAGCTGTGTGTTAAAACTCATGCTGGGATTTGAATTTCTATATACTCTTCCTCAGGAAGTGAAAACTGCAAAGCAATCTTTATGTCCCCAACTCCCAGCCTGTGCTTCCTTATTAACAGGGATTCCACTTTGGCTGAGAATATGCACTACAGCATGCTGTTATTCTTAATTTCTTTTTTTTTTTTTTTTTCACAAAACTACATTTTGACATGCAATCTCTGCCTCCATCTGCCTACTACACATGCATGTGCTTTCAGTTACAAAGCACTCTGATTTATATCTTATGTAAAAATGCAAAGCTTCGGGAACACATCTCAGGAGGGCAGCAGCTTTCTCAGGACTGGCAGCATCTGTATTCCTCTGCCTCTGCCAAACACCATACAGAGGGCTCAGTTCCAACACCATTAGTGCTGCTGAAGCTGATTTCTGGCTACTGCTACATTTTTCAAGGGCTGCTGTGGGTTGTATCCCCAGCTGGAGAGTTAAGAACCCAGAGACAAGGTGCAGAGAGGAGCAAACAAGAAAGCTGCAGGTTGAATATTGCTCACCAGTCTAAGCAAGTCTCTGCCAGACAGGGTCCAAAAACCTGCAGGAAATGCAGAAAAGGGCAACAAAAAATATTTAAAGGACTTGAGGGACTCATTTCTAGAGAAGATTAAAGAAATAAAAGTTTAGCTCAATATCACAGACTAAGGGGGAATAGAATAACTCCATAAAAGCCTCTGCAGGTGCAAAGAAATAGAGAAACCTTGTTTAAAATGATTTATGGAATAGCTAGTAAAAAAGAGTGGCATTGATTAAAGGAAATGTAGTCAAAACTCCTGGAAGCTTTTTGTAACATTGTAGCAACCAAGAGATGGATGAATTCTAGAATCTGAATTCTAGAATCCAATGGAAGCTCTCTTGCTTTGATAATTTGAAATACAGACTGGACAAAGTTGCCAGTACTAATTGGGAATGAACAAGATAAATATCATATGGAAAAATATGTCCTTTTTTTTTTAAGAGGTAGGAACACAACACTAAGAAGAAGGTGTCCCTGTGCAGCAGAGGTGCAAAGGAGACTTTGATGGCTCTCTCAGTGTATGGCACCAGGAGCTGAGCAGTTTGATTCAGATACCCTCTGGCTGATCCACATATGCATGGCCATGAGACAAAACCTTTCTGACTAGTTGGTCATATAGCAATAAACTGC
This sequence comes from Molothrus ater, assembly GCF_012460135.2. Taxonomy (NCBI): domain Eukaryota; kingdom Metazoa; phylum Chordata; class Aves; order Passeriformes; family Icteridae; genus Molothrus; species Molothrus ater. Next base: position 28,199,216 of record NC_050479.2, read on the forward strand.
TTTACCCAAGCAGATTTCTGGTGCTGGACTTAATGCCAGTCCCACTGGTTCACATTTCAGACAGGAACTATGTAGGAGGATGAATCCCATCCTGTCTACCACCCACTCAGACCCTTTCTTTTTTTTCCTCATGTGGTGCTGAAGTAACCCTGATGAGCAGAAGAAATGCACTGAACAGATCTGGTGCAGAAAGGTGCAAAAATGAAAAGTGCCCTCTGTTGTGGTGAAGAAGTCCAAGCTGCAATAAATAGATCTTGAGTCATCATTTGAGGATACAGGCTGGGGAGGTTCAGCTCTCCTGAAAAGTAGCTGGGGGTTCTAGTGAGAAGCAGACCAAATATGATCCAGAGTCTGTCCTTACAACAAGCCATACCTGAGCCTGTACCAACAAGAGCACAATCAGCGCATCAAGGAAAGTGATTGCCTCACAGTAACAGAGGTAATGGTACTTTTTAGGCCATAAATAGAAAGAACACTGTGGCCCAGTTTGAGAGAAGCATTGAAAAACTGGAGAGGACCCAGAGAACAGTCATGAAGATGATGAGAGGATTGTAGAATATGGCATAAAGAAATCTTGACGAAATTGGCTTTGCTTGTTCTGGAGAATGAAAGGCTCCAGGGGGATGTAGTCACAGTCTTTCAATACCTGAAATGCAGCTACAGAGTTGATGGATGTCCTGACAATGATGCATAGAGTTTCATCAAGAGAAAGTCTGTCTGGATATAAGAAATAATTTTTTGTTGTGAAACAATTAAAACACAGGCTGAGGCTGTCCTGAAGTGGTAGAATCTCCCTTATGGCAAACATCCAACACAGAGGTCCCTTCCAGATGAGACTTGCCAAGCTCACTTGGGTTACATGACAAACATAGAAAACTTCTGTCATACAGAAATGATTCTTACTCACTTTCACAAAGCATATCCCTGCATTTCTTTCCTGCAGGTCCTTAATTAGCTTTCATTTTAAGATTGCCTGAGAAAAGACCTTAGTTAACTTCTTCCTTTCCATAGGACAGGTGAATTTTTCTTTCTAAGATCCAAAGGAATAGCTTTCCAGCATGATATCAAGCCACATTCCTTTAATTTTATTGTGGCCAATTTATTTGCTCAGATAACTTCATATGCATTTTGCCCTAAAAGAGATTTTAATATAAAGAGCACATTTCTAGCCCAAATCACTTACTTCAAAAATGTTACTTCAACCATCTCTTTTAAACAATAGCACAAGAAAATTATCCAAAAAACTTTGGGCTAATAGTTATTTGTAATGTTTGGTTTCAGTTTTCACATTTTGTCTTTATTAAATCTTTTTCAAGCATGTCTTCACCTTTCTTCATAAGATAGGAAAACTTTCTTTTGAAGCAACAAATTTCTATAAGTGGTTTCAGCTACTTTGGTGTGAATCAGAAGATCTGGCAAAGCTGTCCCTCTTCTGTGAACTTTTCAATTCCATCAGACAATACCATTTTTCAATGTTGGACCAAGCTGCTTTTCTGGCATATTTCCAAGGCACTGAACTTTGGATGCTGAGCAGAGTAATCCACAGAAGCTCAGTATATGTTAGCAAAATGTAAGAGTTATTTCTTTAAATTCTCCTGTGGAGCTCTTGCTGGCCAGGAGCACTGCATCCAAGATGTGAGACTTTCCTTATGAAGGAAGGCTGTGCCCTTTGAAAGAATGGAAGTGTGAGTGGTGAAAGAGGCAATGTACCCACTCTAAGCTGAACACTAATGAAGTTACCTAGCCTCAGAGGAAGAGAATGGATGTTCCATCTTCCTCTGTCAAGCCAACATTTCTATGGGCTTTTAAATCCCATACTTAATGCTGATATGCATCTTTGTAAATGTGATATTTTTCCTCCTGAGCCAAGCATATTTATCAATCCCATGAGCTGCATTTTAAGTAACTGAGGATTAGAATGCTTTAAAACAAACCAACGTGTTTGTTACTGAATAAATGGAATCGAGAATGGGCCTTACTTATAAAAAGTAGTTATATTAACTATGCAACCTTATTAATTAAATTGGACTTGCATATATATAAATAAGGTGAAATTTAGTCCAACATTTTTAATTATGATCTTGTCATGGTCATAAAGGTCAGGGGAGGGGAGGGAAAAAAAAAAGAAAAAGAAAGAGAAAGAGACAAGACAAGACAAGACAAAGAAAAGAAAAGAGAAAAGAAAAGAAAAGAAAAGAAAAGAAAAGAAAAGAAAAGAAAAGAAAAGAAAAGAAAAGAAAAGAAAAGAAAAGAAAAGAAAAGAAAAGAAAAGAAAAGAAAAGAAAAGAAAAGAAAAGAAAAGAAAAGAAAAGAAAAGAAAAGAAAAGAAAAAGGTCTAATGAAAAACTGGAGAAATAACCTACTAATCTAGGGAAAAAAAGAATCAAACACAATTTCCATAGGCATATAAGCACACATGCATCATGGGGATTAGTGAGAAACTTAATTGTCAATGTACTGCCTTTGAGAGCTTTGCCAGATCTCATATCTTTGATGGTTCTGATTTTCTTCTAGCTGGTGTCCCTGCCTGAGTTTCTAATGCAGCTAATTCCTCAACTAAATCAAAAGAAGAAAGCTTAATTTTAATGCCCTAGAGTCTTTGCAAGTGACTTTCACACTGGAACAAACTTGAAACTATTTTAATATGGAAGAAAAGCAATTAACTTTGTCAGTAACTTTTTCACTTGCATGTTTAGTATTATTTCAGCTGTGATTTTAAATGAGTTCTCTGCACCTCACTTTGCTTCTTACTTGATTTGCCAATGAAATCTGATCTCCATGTTAGTCACATCACAGTCTTGCATGAAACTAAGCTGAAGACAGGCTTTATTCCTAGCTGAACCTACATAATTTTGATGGAATGTGATACTCAGCCACTTCACTTCTCACTTGGTCAATAAACTACAATCTCTTTTGAGGTTGCAAATAAATTGAATGATTTTGAGAAAAACTAGTGGGTTTCAACATAGTATTTGTGTTTTACAACAAATCTGTGTGCTTTGGGGCTGCACAGTTTTTCATACTTTAATCAGGTAGGCTCCATCCAGCAATAAACAGCGATGCCATTTCCCTGTTGGTGTGGTGTGAACTCCTGTGTGCTCCTGCAGGACTGGCAAGTCTGTGCTGTGTGCACACCAAAGCTCCCCGAGTGCTAATGAGGAGGAAATACAATTCCTCACACACCCCAGACTTCAGAGTGTGTCTTCATCTCTGCTGCTGGCAGCTGGTGAGGAGCATGGTCCTGCATCATGCCTTGGAAAAGCAGGCTGTCAGGACACAGCTAGGAGGCTCAAGTCATTACAGTCAAAGATAATGAGATGCTTCAAGCTGGAGCCTCTGGCGCAGCAGAAGGGTACTTGTGGTAACATCAACTTTAGACATGAAAAAATCGTAGAATGTTTTGGCCTGGGTTGGGAGGGACCTTAAAGATCATCTACTTTCAGTCCCTCTGCCATGGGCAGGGGTACCTTGCACTAGACCAGTCTGTGTAGGGCTCCATCCAAACTGGCCTTGAATGCTTTCAGGGCTACCACAAGTGCCCTGGGCAACCTGTTCCAGTGCCTCACCAATCTCAGAGCCAAGAATTTCCTCACAGTATCTAATCTAAACCTTTCAATTTAAAGTCATTCCCCCTTGTCAGGTCACTACATATCCTTGCAAATGATCTCTCTCCATCTTTCTTTTAGGCTCCCTTCAGGTATGGAAGGCTGCAGTTAGGTCACCCCAAAGCCTTCTCCTTTCCAGATGGAAAAATCCCACTTTTCTTAGCCTTTCCTCATAACTTGGAGAGAGGTGCTCCATCCCTCTAATCATCTTCGTGGCCCTCCTCTGGACTTGCTCCAACAGGTTGGTGTCCTTCTACCTTGGGATCCCAGAGCTGGATGCAGTGTTCCATGTGGGGTGTCACAAGAGCAGAGCCGAGCAGAGGAGAGCAGCGGGGCAGAATCACCTCCCTCACCCTGCTGGACACACTGCTTTGGATGCAGCTCAGGAAATTGCTTTTCTGAGCTGTGAGCACCCACTGTCAGCTCATGTTCAACCTCTCATCCACTATCCAAAATGTCATGCTCAGAGAAAATCATGACTGTGTTAATAGTACATTTTCTTCCAAGTTTTGTGTTTTCCATTTTCCTTCAGTTTTCAGAGTCCTGAAGGCATAGCAGCCTTCCTCTTTTCAAGAGGTTCTTCCTAGATGCAGAGGGTAAGTCTTATTTTTGTGAAGCTGGAAATGAGAGGTGCTTGGAGAAAAGTGAAACTCCCTTGATACAGCCTCATGTCATGCCTCCTTAGTGCAGCCCATGCCTCATGTTCCAGCAGCCCAATGCCACCAGCTATTTCCTGGCTGGCACATCTCTCCCTCTAAAGCTCAATGCTGACAGTCAGTGGCTGTCCTGAGGTGCTTCATTATCCCTGTGTCCTGCCACCTATAGCAACCCACTGTCCCCTCTGATTTGCAAATTTCAGTTGTCCAAGCCCACACCACAGAGACTTGTTGCATCTTGTCCACTGCTCATTTTCACTTGGCTGGCAGACAGAGCCTGGTCCTTCACCCTCGTGCCTGCTTGGTTTGTGATCTCCTTCCATTTCCTGAAATCTCTAGGCTGTCTCTCATATAACTGCTGAATTGAATCACCTTTCCTAGAAAGATCTTGGCCACACGTCCTTTCTCAGATTTTTTCTCAGGAAAGAATGGCTGCTTGGGAGAAAGCTGATAGACTGACTGCTGCAGATCCTGTTTCTCATAACACTCACAGCCCAGGGCAGGAGGCACACAATGAACCCTTTACCACCCAGGAGCTCTTGGGCTGCACTCAGGCCAAGTCTCAGTCCTGAGTTAGTAATGGTCCATATGCATTATTTCTTTTGGTTGTTTATTAAGTGTGGCTGTCAGTCATGAACATGTGAAGACAATTAAGTTCTCAACTCAAAAAAGAGGCTGTGCATTGAGGTCTGTGCTCCATCGTACTTCTCTAGGCAGCATTTCCCTCATAATGGATGAACAGCTTGTTTATAATTAATCTGAGCCCAGGGACATCCCTTAGCTTGATTTTCTGTATGCCTTCTTCCTATTCAAGCAACAGCAAGGCAAGAACAGACAATGGTTGTGTGGAAAATGTGCTAAAGAGTATCTGTATCAAGTTCAAGCAGTACAAACACAGCTTGGGTGAGGAAGGGGATATTTTAACTGAGCAGAGCCCCTAAGAATCAGAGACACCTCTAGATGGAGATCCTTTTGGTGAGGGACATTCACTGGGCCATGGCCCCATTTAAACATTGGTGGTCATCTTAAAGAGTTGTGGAAGCACCCCAGCAGCTGCAGGAGTTGGAGAGGATGTCCTGCAGCTGGGTTAGACTATAAAGTTTCTTTCTTTTCTTTTCTTTCTGTTCATAGAAATGCAGCAACTCCACCACTGTTTTTTGAAACATGGAAGTCAAGTCTGCCTTTTTCCTTCATTTTCTTTGGTGATCAGGGTGATATTAAGACATTTGGCAAACTACTGATGCTCCATTTCCCAATGAAACAATAAGCCATAAAACAACTTTACTAGAACATTCTTGCAATTCTCAGCATGTCCCTCAAGACTTGGGCAGCCTCTGAGTGCTTCCATACTAAACAGTAGGGACCACTTTGAACTCTGGTCATGTAAGGCATCAGCTGAGAGGGATGTTCTCTAGGGATCATTGCTAGCCAGTGTTTCTGGAGAGGGTTCTCCTGGGATCAGTGTTAGCCAGTGTTTCTGGAATGTGCTACACAGCAATGGGAGGATATTCAGGCCTCTTGCAAGTTTGAAACAAGAGCCAAGAGGGAATATAATTTTCCAAGGCTGGGAGAGCACCATTTCAAAGTAAAGGCTAAATAACCGATGCTCCCATCTAGTGGTGAAACTGTACCCAATGGCTTAGATGTCAGACATCAACCTGAGCCTCCCAGGAGACATGGAATTGGAAGGGCCATGCCACAGAACAGTGCCACTCCTGGGAACTTCTGTAGGGCTTTGCAATCCGTTGGAGGCTCCCAAAACCATTTAAAAGCTCATGAGAAACCAACTAATAAACTAATTTAAAACTACAAGATTAGTAATAACAAATAAAATGGCAACATCAGGATCAAGGGTGCTTTGAAGGCAAGGGAAGCATTCTCAGCAGCATTCTCAAAATTTCTTAAGTAACCTTCAGTGAGATGCAGGCACTCTCATTATCTTGGCATTGGTTCCTAAAGCATGAAGGCTGCTATCAAAATGCTACCCAAAGATAGTAACTAGCAACACATTATGGTTGGGTTGTTGCTACAAGATTACCATGTAATTAATATGCTAATGTTCTGCTGAACCCTGTTGAACTTATAATTATTGGCCAGAAGAATATCATTCTTTTGTTTATTTCATTCTTTTTAGTTTACACCTGAAAGCTTACAGTCAGAGGTGAGCAATTACCATAGGCTCAATTTATTGGAAATCACCCTGTGACACTATTGTAAATAATTTCATGAGGTCTGCTTAGTTCTTTCTAATATGCTTATTTCCATTTGATATGCTTGGAAGCTGATCAGATCAGCAGGAAAGGGTGCTGTTCTTCTCACTGGATTTTTTTTTAAAGGCATAGCTGATGCCTACAGGATATAACCAGAAGCAAAATTCGTTAATGATGCTGAGACTGTACTTTGTCACAAGAATGGTAAAAAGGGTTTTAGCATATTCTCTTGTTATACTGTAATTGTTACTGCTCTGTTTTGACTCCACTGCCCTTCTTTACTATACCTACCTATGGTAAAGCAAATAGGAAAATAATTCTAACACTGCTCTTGTATGCACACATTTTCCAACATATTTTGGAGCACTTCGCACTGCCATAATTCCCATTGTACAGAGTCCTAATTCCCAAATCTCAGTACAATGCAACATATGATAGGGCTTCACACAAAGCAAAGGGCAGGACACTCCTTGAGAGGACAGAATATTCTGGAGTGCACTCTTAATGTAGCTGAAGGACAGAAAGGCAGCTCTTCTGACAAGCAGTAGGACTCCAAGCAACAGACAAAGATTGGCTTGCATTTTGCTGCAGGTCACAATAAAGAAGGAACTACACATTTTCTGTTTAACCTGAGTAGGAAGAAGAGACAGCAACATGGATAGAGCTTGGCTAGATTTTAGCTGAATATCTAAACTGTTCTCTCCAAAAAGCTAATCCAGTATTGGCAAGCCATGAATTTAATGACTTGGAACAAGATCCAAAGGGAGCCCACAGAGTGGTTTATGACACGTTTGCTAATGAAGGATTCTGTGTTTATTTATAGGGATGAAATTGATCCAATACTAAGTAATATATGAGAAAAAATCAGTAAGAATTCATTTAGGTTGACTGAAACTAAGCAAAAAGTACTGCTAAAACTATTGGGATGATGAAAGTGCTGATAAAATCCATTCCCAATCAAAACATAGCTGTCAGTGTTTGCATCCTGTGTGGAGGTTTTACACCTGCAAATGAAGGAAAAGTCTGTGGCAAATGAGTGAGAAGCCACAAACACAGTGGGTGGCTGTCACAAGAAATCATGCTGCCAGAGTAAAAGAAAAATCACTCTTCAAAATGAGAGCAATACATGCGTAGCAAATAGACCAAAGATGCTGCCTTAATGAAGAAGAAAGTTAAGGAAAGAAAAGATCACATCAGAACTAATGTCACCTTGTCAGTAAGAGACCAGGTGTCACTAACAGAGATGATTCCTAGGATGAATGCCCCTGCAAAGCCCAAGCAAAATTTCAGCACACCAGTCAAAATAATGCTTGTAAAAGTCCGTAAGCAGTCACAGCTCTCAAACCTTGCAAAATTGTCAGGCAGAGATTTTTTATAAAGGACAGAACTGCTAATCATCATGTCAAGTGTGTCCACAAGCACACTGCATACTCAAGCACATATGGATCTGACATTCAGGTTATGTAAAACTGCCATTCCTGTACTATAATCCTGAGAACTTCAGTCTAGGATACAGCATGACACAAATCTGCATCATGTTCCAGACACCTAAGAAAGGAACAAGTGCATCATCAGAGTAAAATATTTCCATCCTTTTCTTTCAGCTTAGGATAACCCTAAAAAATTGGTAAAAAGATGTGCTACTGTTGTTGTGTATTAGACTTAAAAAGATATTAGAGGTTTCAAGTTGTCTTGCCGAGCTTTTACCTTATTTTTAAGAAGTCTTGGTAACACTCAGATCTGTTAACGATTGCCTTTCAATGGGATGCTGGCGGAATGCACCTTCATCAGATGATGTAAATAATAAAAATTCAGATGGATGCATCCAAGAGATGACTTGTGGCTCTGTTACTGCAGGTAGGGCAGTGAGCAGTTTATGCATGCAGCTCTTCCAGCTCTACAGTAATAACGTATGCACAGATTGAAAAAAGAGATGTGTGCAATTGTGTTTGGCTGAGAGGGTTTCCATCAGGGTGTGTGGGAGAAATGTGATTGTGGAATCTCATCATACGTTACCCACACTGCCTCAATTGCAAACCCATCTGAAAAACACAATCCATAAATATTTTTATTCCTATTTGAATAATGTGGTTTGTCATTAAATACCAGGGCTCTAAAAGACATAGTCTAAGCAATTTTATGTTTATATTAATTGAACTTACCTTATTGATATTTTACCTCTGTTAGGAATGGAGAAAAAGTAAGGGATCTAGAGGCAAATGTAATAAATATATTTTGATTCATTTTAGCACAACATTGGTATTGCTGGTGACAGAGAATCATCAGTAAATAAAGTGACCTTGAAACCACCAATTGTGTGAGGCATTAACAAGAGGGAAGACATGACAAAAATGACAGAGCATTTTCACTCCTCCTGCATTCCCCTGTGAAAGAGGAAGCACAGAAAACCATAGCATCTGTGCTAAGGAAACATCTATGAGCATTAATTAATTATAATGCTAGTCCTCTGTGTGCTGAATGCAGTGTCACTGTCTCATAAACAGTTTACTCGTTCCACTATCGTCAACTCAATTATTTGAGATGGCTCTTGGCAGGTGCATATGACTCTTTCCAAAGCTCCTTTGTGATGAAATATTCTCAATGGCTTAATGTATATTCCCGTATGCCACAGACTGTTAAAAGCCCAGTCACATCCCTAGCTCAAAAACCCCTCAACAACATCCAAGCTGATAATGTAGCAAGAGCCAGTCACAATGACAATAAAATTTGTGACTTATCAATTGAGACCAAACAAACCACTCAAAAGCATACCACAGCCTGAGTGGGTTGAAGTCTATCCTTGCCTCATCCTCTGGCATGAAGAAGTGTGAGGAGTAAGAGAGTGGGAGCACTTGGAAAAGAGCAGAGCAGCGTGACTTGAAGCCTCCTCTCTAGCCAGTCTGGATGTGGGAGAGAGCCCACACTTGGCACAGACTGGCAGGCTCTGAGACAGCACCACCAGCTTGAAGCAAACTCCTGAATAACAGCAACTACTCAGATCAACAGGAGAATATCACACCATGCTTGGGGCCCTATTTTCTCTTGTGTGTCAGAAGGAAATCTCTATGCCTCGATGGTCTCCCATGGTTCAGGTACGATCTTTAGCTCTTGAAGAGATTTCTCTGTGACTGTCCTGTTGCTGCCAAACATAAGACTTAAAGCAAGGGGCTCAGCAGACACCTGACTGACCCTATACATACCAATCCAAAACTACTGGTGTAGCAACTCCATCCTTGGGACCTCAGTTCATGCTTTTTATTTGCTAAAATAGAAATACTCCTCATACCTAGTGTAAAAATAAAAAAAAAGGTATCCTAAGTGTTGGCCCATTGGGTGTATGTTTTCAAGCACCAGGTTTTACAGCTGACTTCCACTATAGTGGGTGGCAGTACTGGGAGATCGACCCCCTTTCATGTACTTCATACTCATTCCTCATTAAAATCCTTCCCTTCCCCATCCACTGCTAGAGACCAATCTGCTCCCATTGTACAAAACCATGAGAAAACTCTAAATGAGAAGTCTGGCTACAGATATTCAGGAAATTCCCTGCCAAAGGTTGAGCTATTTATCCACAGTGCACTGTATATGCTTTACAGATGTGGAATATAATTAATGGATAATATTACCTGTCTCCACTTTTAAAGCTGTTGTTTCAAGATGATGTCACACACAGACAATACTCCCTGGCTAAATTAAACTCCCATGGCAGTAGGGAGGGAAGAAATTTAGGGCTATGCTACACAAGCCCAGGTCCCATTGCTTCATTTTGCAATGGAGATGACGTACAAGTAGGCTAGCTTGTCTTTTTTGCAGTTATTTTGTACTCTGATTTTCCTATATTATGGGGCAGTCAGACCAAAAACATGTTGTTGTTGTTGTTAGAGCCATGTACAATCTGTTTTTTTGCTTTGAGAATGCTTTGTTTATGAGGCTATTTGTTGGAGAGACAGAGAACAAATAGGAGAGGCCCATTCCATATTGCTAAAACTAAATTCAGATATGATAGAGACACAGAAGTTGTGCCACAGTCCTTCCAGTTTCATCGTGCCTCTGCTTTTGATCCTACCTCTGTGGAAAATAACAGCAAATCCCCATTGATCCCAAGGTTAGAGAGCAGGGCTTGACTTCAAAACATCTGCTGAACAGCTCTCTGGTGAGTGCTGACATTTTTGACTCTCAAACCCTTCATTAGGGTTTGCTGGCTTGTTTCATACTTAATAAACTTGCTGTGCAGTCATGATGTTCCTGCTGTTATGGGAGACAGCCCATGGATGATATACACCCCCATGAATTCCCATCAGGAGGTGTGGATGTTCCCTTATAATGCAGGTGTATTTACAACTACTTCCATCCTGTTTGACATTCACTAGACTTCTTTGTTTGTAATCCAACCAGATTTACATGCTCCTACATCGCTGAAATCTCAGGGAGCTCCTGCATCATCTCTGGCACCAGGCACACTTTCTTGGTCTTCTTCACAGATATCAGGATTTCTCAGAACAGAGTTTTTCAAACTCCACCTGCTGTAGTTTTACTTTGGGTTTATGATTTTATACTTCTGGGACCAGGTGATAATTGGAGCAAAAGGTCTTTCTGGGGTTAAGAAAAACAGTAGCTCTTTGCCTTAGCAAAACAGTAGCTCAAATGCCTTAGCAAATAGAAGGATATAGATCTTATAGAACTATAAGCTCAAACTCACGTCCACCATACTATTTCCTTACCATGCTGAAAGTTTCTTTATCATAAGATCAAAGCTTTGCCAAGCCTTGCCTTGCCTTGCCTTGCCTTGCATTATCTTCCATCTTTCAGCTCTCATTTATGTGGGTTTTTCTTCCCTTTTTCTCCAAACTGCTAGTGAATGATTGCAACCTTAGCTAGACTTCCCACTGACTTGACTGGTTCAGACTTTTGTAACAGATTTAAGTAATTGTCTGGTTATTTAAGATACAGCCACTTATTAGTCCAAGAGGATTTCCATGTAATGGAGAAACACAGATGTTCTGCAGTTTTCTCTTAATAGGTGACTGTCCCTGCTTCTTTAGTTTTCCTCTGGTGGGCAGATGGGCCAAATGTTCCAAGAGCTGCAATCTGACACAGATATGTATTCATGGGCCCTGATGAGAAACAGAAAATCTTTGTATGGAGGCCTCAAATTGATACCATTGTTTGTTGCAAATTTCCCAGATGCTATGATTCAAATGTTTTCATGATGCAGGGGAAAACAGCACTTTCCCTGCAGTCAGAGGAGCTCAAGGCTTTCCAATTATGGTCACACATTCAGACTTATTAGCACAAAATTTAATTTGAGTTAATCAGACTGAGGTGGGTAGAGTGCGAAACTAACTTGACTTCCATTTTGCATCATACAGCAAACCAGCTTGGTGAAATCAGTGTAGAAATCTGAGCTGTGAATGATGGATGAGCTGAAAAACCCCCAGAGAACAAACAGAGTTGTGCAATCATCACTGCACCAAAAGGGACACAATATTCAATTCACTTGTTCAGGGAATTTCTTTACTGCCCTGGCAAATCAAAGGGTGTGTGCCCTCAGCTGCACCATTGTTTTGCCTCTGAAGCCAAGAACAGAGTTTGGACTTAAAATAATTTTCTTCAGCATCCCCTCTGTTCTGAGAGCTGTATGTGCTCTGTCAGTCAGTCTTGTCAGAATTTTCCAAAACGTTTTTTTTGTCAGGAAATGACAATTTAATGAAAATAGAAACTCATCAGTTTCAATGAAATTTCCATTTGCAGTTCAAGACTCTCGTTCAAAATCCAGAGGGAAAGAGAAGCATTCACTGGGGGCAAGCCAGAAGCCACAAGTTGTCCAATTGGAAGGGATATGGGTTTCAAGTGTCTGCTCCCTGTGAGGAGAGTAAGAATATACACCTGAAATCTTCCACAGCTCAAAAAAGTACAGTGATGACTGGCTCTTCTGGAAGCATGTGTTCCCTTGAACCTATTCAAAAAACTTCTGTTTCACTTTGATTAAGAACAAAGTCTCGACATTTTCCTTTGACTTTTTTTCTCTTCTTTCAAACCAAAATTCCATTTTCTGGCAAAGGGTAGCATTAATTTTCCTTTTCCAACTCTCTGCTAAATGTGTGGCTAAAAGAAATGTTTGGGAGATGGAAGAGGGCCCATACACTGTAACCATGAGTGCCTCTATCTGAGCCTTATAAACAACTGGAAAAATAAAACAATGCTTCTAGATCATTGATCTCCAACTTTTTCAGTAAGATTTTAGCAAGTTGACCCACCTCTTCCTATAAACTGTCTTGGTCTTGGAACAGAGATATTTCTGTCTTGGAGAAAACTGCAAATTTTAGAAGGATATCAGCTCAGCAAGAAAGCTTCAGAAAATTTTAGAACATCAAAGGCGTAGGTTTGGAGGGGAGAATCAAGAGAGAAAGGCTTCCACTTCCTTCAACAAGGGCATAGAAAACAAAAATATTAAAGTCCAATTCTGTGCAGAAAGACCTGGGTGAGACAGGGACTGAAGCAATGTCAGATGGGCAAAGGAATCAGGAAAAGGGACATGATCTTACAGCCATGGTGACAGGTGCCCGGATGCCACCTAGCTACTGATGGCAGGACAAAACTCCTCCTGTGTATGTATACCTGGTGCTATCTACAGGAGGAGAGGATTCTCTGCACTAAATGGCCACAATATTTTTTTTTCAGGAAAAGACTACATTTTATCACCAAATGGGTGATAAAACAGTGCTTACTGTTTACTATCTTTAAACTGTGAAATATGCTGGAAAATAAAGACTTTAATTAAAGTTGTCTTTTCAATGCCTATTCCTTGTAGAAAAGTGACACCATTTCAAAACTCAGCTTTTCTCATATGCCTCTATTTGCTTTCTCATTTTTATACAATAGATTCTATTTGAACAATTTCAGCAACATATTTAATATCATTGCAAAAGTGACTGCAATACAAGTTAAAAGCCAGTAAAGTCAAGAGCCCGGTAAAGTAGGATAAAATTCTGTGGTGTACTTGGTGTATCCAAAAAAGTGAGGAATACAAGATCAATTAGCCTAAGAGTTGTTTTCCCATATTGACATCAGAACTCCCGCCTTTGTTGTTTAAACAACCGGGATAATGTTTGTACTGTAAAGTTCTGAACTGAAAATACCAAAGCAAGGTAGGAACAGGTTTTGCCAACTCTTCCTATTAACAGTGGAGGCTAAAAGTTGCTGACTCACTTTGTGACACTAATTGGCTAAACCTCCCTGTACTTTAGTTGTGGTTTTAACTGTCTTAAAAATGTATCTGCATATTTAATGTATGATACATAGCCTGTATGTATGCAAACCACCAATAAACCACAGCACTCTTCATGTTTCTTTACTTGTCTTAAAGCATTAGGAAAGTATGCATGATGAGAGCAGCTTTGCTCCACTGATCTATCTGCACTCCCTTGCAGCAGAGACAATGCCAGGGGGCTTTTTCAGGCTGTGTACAGCAGAAACCAAGGCAGCATTTCCCAGGCCAGATGCAAAGTTACATGAAACAGAGTAGTAACAAACTAGCAATAACTAGCTCTGGAGCAAAGAACAGCCAGCATCCAAGTTACTCCTGGGAAGGAGCCCTTGCATTTTAAATCAAGAAGAAAATGATGACCCATTTTTAAAGAATAAAGTCATTCCTGTAAGAAAACTAACTTTCTTCAGCAGTTCCTACCCAGGCAAAGCCAGTGTATGGGACTTCTGCAAAGCCACAATTCCACTTGAGTCTATGAATCCCATCCGCAGGAATGCAACACGTTGGCCTGGAACTGCAAATGCTGTTGGCCAGGCAACACTTGCAGGAGGGACACTCGCAGGGGGAGCAGGCACTAAGGATGAATTCATGAGTGCCTTCTGATCAAGTGGTATCAGGGTACTCTTTTTGACTTTTTGGTTATGTCTGATAAACCCTTAATTTAAGGAGATGAAGGCTGGTCATGGTGATCAGGACGGACGGAAGGATCTTCTAGATCCCTTCAGGTACAAATGCCCTAAATCAGACTTCACAGGGGTCAGCAGGAGGTCAGAGAGGGAGAAGAGATGGCAGAACAGGATAAAACTTCTCCTCCAGGCAGGTGCACACTCTGCTGTGCTGCCCTGCTCTGCCTGGAGTGCAGGGATAGCTCACTCTGATAGGCTGGGCTGCCTCTGAGCCAGTGCCTGCTGCCCTGGCCAGGCTGGGCAGAGCAGCCCCTCTGCCTGCAAAAGTTTTGGGAAGTGAATATGTGTCTGTCTTCCTACTGATAACACCATCCAGGCAAATATGTATTTCTTCTTTGGAAGGAAGTATTCCACTGTACATTGAGAAAACTCTGATTCCAAACACAATTTTTTCTCCATTCTCCCATCTTGATGATTCAGAAGATAAGGCACATTATTTTTCTTCAAAAAGCTGCTACATAAACCCATGTTTATTTCAGTTAACCTTTCCACCCAAAGAGCCAGCTCACTTCAGTAATGCCTCCATACATCACAACCACTCAGAGTGCAGGCAGAGATTAATTCAATGTAATTTTGTGTATAAAATTTGCTCCAAAACTCATCTGTCTCCAGATATTTATTTACCTATACAGAATATCCAGGGTTTGAATTCCAGCACTGACTGATTTTTAATAAAAATTCCCCAAACACTACAAATTATTTTAGCATCTTCAACTTCCAGTAGAAGTTGACAAGGAGTCAAGGCACATAGTACGCAATGAGTGCTGCCAGTAGTAATAAATAACAGTGGGAAAAATGGACAGAAAGTTCCTGTGCTTCAGCAGAAAATTGGATGAGAACATTGTTCAAGTTCATCAAAGCAGTCAGGTTTTAGGAACATTTTACTGCCCATGTCTTTAGGATGCTGCTAGTCTTTTGCTTGTGTAGGATTTTTGAGCTTGTTAACATGACAAACTGAGATTTATGACATTTGTGATTTTAGCTGGGTGACTCTGCCTATAATGCTTGTTCAGTGCCATGAAAACACTGGCTGGAGGATGACTGTGAGGTCAGTGGGACAGAGCACCAGAGGCAACAGCAGGGAGCTCCTGGCCCTGCTTATTTTGAAGTCCCAACCCTGTTACTCTGTTTTACGAATGCAGCTGAAGTCTGCCTTTTTTCACAGCTTGGGGATGACTTCTGCAATAATGAAACAACTAGCAAAAAAACCCAAGCTGAAGGTAGCTCTGGTACCTTTGGCTTTTCATTTCAGCTCTTTGCTGTTTCTTATGAAACTGACTTGATGAGAAGTCAGAGAGGTGACTTGCATGTATCATGGAGTAAATGGACAGGTGACCCTAGCTGTTAAAAGTTCATGGAAGTCCATATTTCTTTCTAAGGCAAATATAAGGGAGAGAAAAGCAAAGAACAGGCTCTGATTCTGCTTATTGGCTTCCACATCTGAGCCAGCACTGAAGGATAAGAATTAGTCATTAATACAGGTCAGGTCAGCAGTAAGTTAGCACTTTCTTTCAAGACCAGGGAAAATTGGAAAAAAATTGTGTCCATTATACCTTTGAGTCCCCGGGCTGCTTCAGAGATGATGTAGCTCACACTTGGTGACCAGACTCTGGATTTGTAATCAATTCTGTTTCCTGCTGCACCTTGCCCAGACATAAAGAACATTAGCCAGCAACTGGGCTGGCTCTTCAGACACACAGGCAACAGGACATACACAGAATTCTTCCTGACATCATCTATGCCATGCTGGCAAATGCTATTTCTTCCCTTCTTTTTTCCCCTGCCAGCTCCATGCAAGCAAAAAGAGTCCTTGGAAAAACTTTGTGCACCCACAGAGCAAGGATGTAACTTTATGCAGACATCCATCAGCAAGGATGTAACAAGCCTTGTGAGCACAGCCAAATGTGCATACACCTCTGAAACTAAACCACCTCGCCAATGAGTCAGGGAGAATTTTGTCACGATGTTCCTGAAGGGCAGAGAAACAGCTTGCTTGGGAGAGGAGGCAATTCTGCCAATCATCTGCCATGAGATGATGAGAAAAAGAAACCAGGCCACTCTCTCTCCTAAGGGAGAGCTGTTAATTGAGGTCTTTGGGTTACAATCCTAAATCCACATAGGCAACAGAACAACTGCAACACTGAAATGCATCTGATGTGTGCAGAAATCAACAACAGTATCTTCAGCTTATTAAAAATCTGCTTGATGACTAGAAGCAAAATGCAGGTCTGCACTAACAAAAATCATGGTGTGTGATAACTGCAGGTCCCTCCTGGTGCAACAGGATACAAATGCCAGGCCAAAAGAGCCTCACCCAGAGGCAGCACTGCTGGAGATTCACCACCTCATTGCTAAAGGGACCAGTCTGAAGCATGTTTCTTCCTTCCCACCCCAAGGAGGGAAAGCACACTTCCCCAAGATGTTTGAGGGTTTGCAGAAGGCAGTGGGACCCCACCTAACAAGTCCCTTTTGAAGTGAACAGGCCCCTTTGGAAGTGATAACAGAAAAATACCTCAGGGAACCATGAGAAGTGGGAGGTGCACAATCTGTGGACACCCAGAGCTTACTCATTCATGTAACCTTAATAGCAGTTATTTGTTCAAAACCAAAAAAGTTCTAAAATAAAATTGCAATTACTTGGGTGAAACTCAGTTTTGGTAGAGTCAAGACAAAAATTCTCTTTTCCATCACTGGAGTCATATTAGCTAAGAATATATTCTGAAAAGGTTAAATAAGCTTGTGCCTGGGCTTTAAGGATCTTTGTGTACTGTACCTGCCAGTTTAAATGATGACTGCAAAGATCTGTTATAAAACTTTTTCCAGGAGAGGCAAAAGCTTTCTCTGTGCCACTGTTTTTAATATACTGTGACTCTTGCTCGTAGTAAATTAGGTTATTTATCCCTTTTATTTATATGCACTGCTCTAACATAGTAACAAACCAAAGTGATAGATACATCTATACCAACCATCAAACTCAGTAACAAAGCAACAGCAACTGTGTGTAACTTTACCCTATTGCTATCAATTTATATAAAAGACAAATTCTTCAAGCTGCAAACATGTGAAAGTAAATTCTTTACCATTCTGGACTTCCAGCTATTACTATGTCCTCTGATCTAAAATCCTTCCCCAGGCAGCTCCCACATCATGGAGACCTGATGTTGATCTCACAGACCTTATCCCAATTCACCTTCTGGCTTCCAGAGAAGCTGTTCTTTATTACTCTGCTGAAATTGAAGGCAGAATCAGGCCAGTGATCAGAAATACACAGGATGCAGAGTTCTTCCATTTTGGAGTTCAGAGTCTAAGCCAAAAGCAGAATGTCAAAGGCTGAAGCAAACCTTATTGGATTGCAGAATAACTCCTTCTGCCTTCTGCAGATAAATTTTACATTTAGATGCATAGGGGAGACTCCCACTGCAGTCAATAAAAATTATGCTCATCCAGTGTTATTTATCACCAACCCAACTGCCCATTCTGTAAGTGCTTGGCTGAAAAAAGGGGAGTCTTCAGGCAACAAGAATTCCTGATACTGTGTTTAAACTGTCTCAGATTCTCACGTAGAATCTCTTAGCTTTATCAGCTTCCCTGAAATACTCACCTAATTTATGCTATTCATTTACATTCTATTCCAAATTGAAGTTCTATTTCACTGGCATATTAAAATGAGTATACTAAAGAATGGTGCATTTTAAAATAGTAACAGATGGATATGTCTGTAGAGTTGTACAGATTTAGATTCCTACTTTAATTATATAATTTTAAAAAATTGAGTAAGCAGTATCCACCTTTCACTTTGTTTCTTGAAACATGTGTTTATAGTTTATTCTATGAGCCAGCATGCAATATAATATCATTTTGTAGACAGATGCAGCAAGTCTAGGCACAAAAAAAATAAAATTACTGGGGAAATATCTATTCCTTAACTGCTAACTATATTTATAAATTTAGATTTTTGAATTAATGCTATACAGGGCTATTCCTCAAGCAGCACTGTTGCCCAAAAAAAAACAGTTTGTGGATGTATCTACATCACAGTGTCCCTGAATAGAATTTTTGCTGTCTTTATGTATGTAAGACAAGCTCTCCTATCACACTGATAAACAATGATTTTTATTTTTCTGAATTAGCTCTAAGTTTGAAATTTGTTTTCAAAATGTCCTACACTGGGGGAAAATATGATCTTTTTTATTCATTAATTGCTTTGCTATTCATGAAATTCCTCAAAATGGAATAAATAAGTGCAGAACTTACCTAGAATTTAGAAACATTATTTGCCTTTGGCATTAAGTGCTATCATTTCAATCAATCATATTTTTTAACCTGTTAACCTATTCTTGATTGTGCTTTGCCTTTCACATCCTTGTGATGCCACCTCTTAATTTAGGAAATGGCACCTTTTTTCCTTTAGTTCTAATGGCTTTTACTTCGACACTTGTTTCACAGCTTAGAAGGCGTGCCTTTTGCAGGCATGCTGCTCCGATCAGCTTACACCTTACAAATATGGGCACAAAGAAGCTTCAGTCTCAGATGCATTTACACAGATGCTTATCTTGGAGCACAGACTCGGCACAAAAAAAAAGGTTATCTGTCATTATCCTAATTATTTGTAAGTGACGACTTACTTAGACTATTTGCAAAGTAAACTACTATTAAATTTGAACCAGAAGTAAAACATGCTTTAAGGTATTTCTAGCCTTTCAGCAAGCTGAGAAGGCACACCAACGACTGCACGGAAAACATTTCCCTTTTCCTGTGCCGCTGGACAGACACTGGAAGTCCCAGCGGAGCGATCAGCGCCGTGTGGGTCCGGCGGCGGGACCGCGCATTTACCGCGCTCCGGTAGCATCTCTCTGATCTCTCCTCTCCTTTGTGATCGCTGATCCAACAGCCCTGTTCGCATTGTTTTTCTACCCGCTTTATTAGCGAGTTAATGTGTTTGTTCTCAGGAGACCTTTAAGCTTAAAATATTTCTTTAATTAACGGAGCCTAATCCTAAAGAGCCAAAGCTGGCTGCGGCGCTTCCACACGGCGTGAGTGCGGGAATCTCACCGCCCCGGCTCACGGGGGATGCTGAGGAAAGGACCATGTCTTCAACTTGCCGGACCGGTCACAGAGAGACACACCCCGTGTCCCCGGCCGGCCCCCGGAGTCCCGCTGGAGCCGGCACGCTCCGGGGCTCTCCGCGCTCGGCAGGCGGGGGTCACAGAGACAAGGCGAGAAAGCTGCCGGCCCCTCGCCCGCGCCCCTCGCACCCTTCCCTGCCGCTTTGAACTTCTCCAGCACAGATCCCGAAGGTGCAGCGCGGCCCCAGCACGCCGCGCCACGCCAGGGGAAGGCGCAGCGCCAGCGCCCCATCCCCGAGCATCCCCCCGTCCCCGCCGGCGCGGAGGAAGATGCCCCGCTGCCGCCGGCCCCACGCACTCCCCCCACGCGGCGAAGATGCAGGGCTGTCCCCAGCCCCTGCCCGTGCGGCGGAAAGCGTGGCAGTCCCCCCGCCGCCGGGGTGACCCCCTCCCGCCGCAGCTCCCGCCCCTCCCGCCGCTGCCCTTCCCGAACAATGAGCCGGGACAGCGCGGCACGGCCCCGGGGCAACCCCGGCATGTCCGCCCGGCCCCCTCCGCCCGCCGGGAGCGCAGCTTCCCGCCCCGCCGCCGTAGCGCCCGGCTCCGCCCGCGAGGTACCGGGGGCGGGGGCACCCCCATCCCGGGAGGGGCCGGGCGGCGGCGCGGGGGGCGCTCGGCCGTGTGCGGGGGGCGGCTCCCGGAGGCGGGGGCGGTGCCGTGCCGTGCCGTGCCGAGCCGAGCCGAGCCGAGCCGTGCCGCCCGTGCCGTGCCGAGCCGAGCCGAGCCGAGCCGAGCCGTGCCGAGCAGTGCCGTGCCGCCCGTGCCGCCGCGATCCGGCCGCGCCGCGGTGCCGCCGGGCCCGGCCCGGCCGCTGCCCTGCGCTTTGTGCGTGCGGCGGGCAGCAGCAGCAGCAGCGGCGGCGGCAGCGGCAGCATGCGGGGGGAGCGGCTCCGCGTGGGACGCGGCGAGGCGGAGCGCCCGCGCCGCCCCGGCTGCTGCACCTCGGGGGGCAGGGCCCCCAGAGAGCCCTGAGCGCCCGGCGGTACGTAGGGGCGACCCCGGGCGGAGAGCTTCTCCCTTCTATTGTTATTCTTTTGGGATTTTGGGGGTATTTCTTTTTTTGTTTGTTTCTGGGAGGTGGGTGGTGATGGTGAAGGGGAGGATTTCTACTGTGCAGCGTTTGCTGGAAGGAAAACCCTGTAGGTGAAGCCATATGGGTTCTCTAAGCATGGCTTAGTGGCTTCTTGGCTTAACAGTTTTCGGGCGGGGAGTGAGCAGGGTGTGTTTTAGGAGGGCTCGACTGCTCAAGAGAGCTTGAATAGATACGTTTAGAGAAGCAGCGCTTTCCAGGAATTTAAATGAGACCCTTTTTTTGTGGTTGCTTTTTGAGGCTGTTCTGTTAGTTCTATATTTGCTTTTGCAGATCGCTCTTATCAATAGTTAGCCAGCTGTGGTAGCATATAAAAATCGATCTTCTCAAAGGAAAAAAGAAAGTCTCGGCGAATTCACCTTTGCTAAGCGGTGTGGATCACTTCTTGTTCTGGTTTTATAATTTATGGGGAATGTTATAGTCTCTAATGCTCAACTACCATTTCTAGTTTATTTTGTTATGGCAATGTGTTTCTTTTGGTACTAGAAAAAGATGGTTGGGTTACTCATTCAAGTAATTTAGTTGGTAACTTAGAGGAACGTTTAGTCATTTCAGATGTGGAGGGAAATGCTAAGAGAAAGGCAGAAGGCAGTGGCAAACCTCAAGGTTTAGGTTTTTGCACATTTTTAAATTTGATTTTCCTTTTTCAGTCTTTCAAACTTTCTGAACTTTAACCCTTTTGCAATGAAACTTTCCAGGAGTGGCATCTGCGTCCAGGTACTGTTAATACATGTATATGTATATATCTTTTTCTGTTTGGAAAACTTAGGTGAAAATGATTCAACTGGTTTGCATAGTGTGGGGCTGTTGGGTATAGGGAAAGAATTACCACATTTTTTCCATTTAAAGATGGAGCTCTTGCAGTTTTTCGTTTTTTGTGGTTTTGCTTTTTTTTTTTTTTAAGGGGGTTTTATCATTTTTGTGAATCTGAAGTATGGTTTGGAGGTTGCTGATGGGCAGTTTCTGATTAAAATACCCTTTCATGGAAATCCTGCCATGGATACCTACTAATTTTGTATGTATCTTGCTAAGACCAACTGCAGCACTATTTGGAAAATATGTGCTGTATTTGCTGAATGAGAAGCTGTGATAAAGGGTCTGGAGGTGAAGTCCCATCCATGTACTCAAACCCAAGGACTCAACACTGATTTCTGCAACTGACAACTTTGTGGACACCTGTACTGTAGGAGGCAGGCTCTTCTTGCCATTTGCTGTGGAAGTGCTGGATTTGAGATCTTGTAAGTGAAGACTTCAAACTATTTGTAGGCAGAAGTCTTCTCTGATTGAGTTTAGGATGTCTAAAACTCCTGGTGTGGTAGTCAGAGAACTCTTTTCTATTCTACACTTCATCTGGGCAGAGGACAGGATTTCCCATCATTGTACACACTCACTGCACATTCAGAGTTGGAAGATATATACAAATGTTAGAGGTTTCTTGCAAGGTTACAGAGTTCTGCATCTATGGTTTGTTATGTGTTTTCTACCAATGACGTGAAAAGAAAGGCCAAACAATAGGGAAAATGTTACAAAAACTTTTTAAGGGGAGCTTAAAGAGATGCTAGGGTTGCATATGTAAACGTCATAGTGGAAAGACGTCATGGATGAAGTTGTATGTTCACCTAATCTCTTGTTCTTTGGAATGTGCAAAATGATTGCTACATGCCCTCTTAGGTTAAATGTAGACTTGTGCATAAGTAAAATCAGAAAGGATAATTTGTGCATAATTTAAAATCAAGAAAGCAAAATTAAAAAATAAATGTCATACTACAGATTTTTTTTCTAATTGCAGATTAGTTAAATAACATACAACAACATCCTGGTGGTAGCATCCTAACAATTGAATTGTGAATTGATGCTGTGTGTGCTGCTTACTGCATAAACTATTGGGGCATGCTGACTTTTACATGAGTTGTTGGAATGCTACTGGCCCATCAGAAATAGGATGCAAATCTCTCTGCAGTAATTTTCAGATTGTGATTTGGAAACTTCTCTGTACTTGCTAGGGAATTGGCTAGCAGTCTGCAGAGAAGTACTTGGGCATATGGTATAGGCTAATTTTCCATCTATTTAGCTACTAGTGGCATTAAAATAAGCCAAAATACATTAAATACCTCTCTAATATTAATTATCTTGTTAAGAATTCACTGAAAATACTATTAAAATCACAGATGTGTACAAGGGCAGTGTGATCAGTGTGGAGGCAAATACAGGGAATAAGGTCTGCAAAGGTCTTCTAAGATGCTGCTCTTCCTACAAAAAAATGTTTGCTCCTGTGGCATTGTAACTTTGGAACAAAGACATAGGGACTTGCTTCAAGGAATGGAAAATCTGACTATACTGCTACTTTTGTAGTGAAGGGATCATTTTTGTTGAGTAAGGCTGTTGGCTTCCTCAGCCTAAAGGTTTACAACCCTTAAATAGCTCTTCCTGACACTAAGCAGTATCCCTTTGATGTGTTTCAAGTATGTTAGAAAGGCTGGCTGGCAACATTGGTACTGATGAATGAAAAAGAGAGAAATTTACAACATCAGATAGTTTCTTTAAATTATTTCCCTTGTTGTTAGTTATTACCAAGTATTAGACTGCCACACTTGAATATAATTAATGTAGTAAATGGCTTATTGGGCGCCATCTGAACTTTTGCCTTGTTTAATTATAGAAGCTTAGTGCAGTGGTCTGTGTACAATATTCACCCCAAATAATTGCTTTCAGACTTTTATCTGACTATGGTTATTTTTGGAGCAGCTGCATACATGGCTTTTCCCTGAACTTTGCACTTCTTAGGCTCTCTGCAGTCCTGACACTACATTTTCATTTGCGTAACTAAAAGCAGTTGTGTTTTGATTTTGCTGGTAGCAATTCAGAGCAATTTTTCTGCATGCCATTCGTATGTTAATGTGTTTTAAGCTTCCTTAAAATTCTCTAATTCATATTTAGGTATCAGTCAATCCATGACACAAACGGGAAAGTTGTAATATTTTTTTTTTAATTTTTAAATTGTGACTGGAGTTAAAAGTATTTCTTCCAGTGACATTGTATGTATTGAAAATTATGTTAAAATTGTGAAAGGAGTGGAATGGGATGAAATCAGCACCACAAAGGATTTACAATAAAGGGTTCGGATTCAGCAAGCCCTTCTTCATGTGCTTAATTATGTATATTAATTTCACAATAAATGCCATCTTCCTCTACTAGAACTCATGGTGTCATATTTAGAATGCAAGATCGTGTGAAAAGCTGAGTACAGCTACCACATTATA
The DNA here is from genome assembly GCF_012460135.2 of Molothrus ater. Classification (NCBI taxonomy): domain Eukaryota; kingdom Metazoa; phylum Chordata; class Aves; order Passeriformes; family Icteridae; genus Molothrus; species Molothrus ater. Next base: position 28,223,116 of record NC_050479.2, read on the forward strand.
CCTGATAAAAACCCCTGATACTTGTTACTGGGTTTGTGAACATTTTGTATTTTAGATCCAGTTTTTTCTAAGGTCCAACCATTGAAAACTGATTTTCTTGATCTGTAACACTTCTAAAAAAATAATCTTGTAAAGTAATTCAGATTTCTTTTTATCTGGTCTGAAAATTTTACATAGACTAGAATCAGTGCTTCAGTAGTTGGCCTCAAGGGCAAAGCATGCCAAAATCATTCTGTTTGCTGTATGCATCTCTCAGAGATTGTCTCTTTCCAGAATGATAAACTCTTGAAGAGTTTAATATCAGGGAGTGGTTACCAGTGTTCTTCATGAGGGTCCTCGACCTTGGAACTCGCAGGGGACAGATGCTCTGGCAGACCTTATTGGTCTGCAGACCTTCAAAGCCCTCTTTGACACCTGTCACTTTGGAGAGGCCAGTTCTTCCGTGCTGCTGAAGATGGCCAGAGGCTTGGAGGAGCTGAGGAGGTGGAACAGAGCTTAGCTGAGAGGTGTGGCAGCCTGGATTGCTGGTACATTTCTCTGGAGATGCAGCTGTACAGCTGGTTGTGTGTGTGTTAGCACACTGTGTTTTCTGGAAGGTGTGCTTAAGAAATCTAATGTAAATTAACAGTAAATGTTATTCATTGCATAGCTCTGCAGTTGTCATCAGAGAGGGATTCACCGTGGGTTTTGTGCAGTCTCCTGTTTATTGTATTAAATTGCACCAATGCTATCCCAGAGTAGGGTGTTACATAGCTGGGGTTGTGAAATGACCATGAGTACTCTGAGGTATGATCACAAAATCTTTGTAATAACCAAATGGCCGTTAACTTTGGAAAGTTTCTTCTTCACATGTGATGTGTATTTGTCTGGCTGGAAGATATGTGGCCAACCAGATACAGAAGGCTTAGCAAGATGGAGAGATTTGTTCTGTCACTTTCTGAATCCCTTATGTCATTGATGGAGCCAGAGGTCTGGAGGGTGTAAAGTTTGATGAAGTCTCTTTATAGCATCCTCAGTTTAAAGTAACTGTGCTAAGTTCTGTATATAATTTTGGTAGTGGAGTTGTCTTTCTGTCCGTCACTGGAAGGACTACTTTTGGTCTAGTCACTGTCATATCGGGGTCTCAGCAAAGGCTCTGATCCTGTCTCTGAAATACCAAGTCACATCTGCTCACAATGTTCTGAGTAAATATCTTCTGTGTATAAAAATGTAGTGATGTACTCTACAATCCTAGTCCAAAATGCCCTCAAACTTTGCATAATTGAGTAGTGAAGAATTTGCCATTCTCTTATGAGGCTGATGCCTAGATGAGAAAATGCTAGTTAAGAATGATGTTTCAAAACAATCTGGAAAATGCAGATATTTTATAATTCACTGTACAAAGCAGGAGGTGTTTGGCTCTGGACTGACAATGGAATATCAGGCCGTTCACCCTTTCGCTGTGTCAGGGAAGGGAGGTCAGTAACAAATGAAAGCTGTTACCATCTGATGGCTGCTCAGTCACCTGTGAAATGTGATTTCTAATAGGCAGGTTTCCACATCATAGGAGCAGCAACTGCAATTAGATGAGTAGAGCCAGCCCCCTTGTCAGAAGCCTCGTTCATCATGCCACATCTTTGCCTCAGACCAATCCTGCCAGTTAAGTGTTTCCAAACACAGCCCAGGGACCCGGGATTGCTCTGTCTGCTGGTGGAGGAAGAGTGTGTTTATTGTCGAAGCTGTTGGCCTTTCTCTCCTAGAAAGGCTTAAGCTGTGAAAGCAGAAAAAAGTAGAGCCTACAGCAGCATCTATGAGGTCCTGGCTCCACGTGAATAAGTTCCTTGCAAAATGTTCAAAGGCTTTACTGGGTTTAGGATTTCATCCTGTGGAAGCATTATAGAGGGCACCCTTTATCTCCCAGTGAAGCTAGCTAATCATGTCCAGACGTGGTAGTAGTTAGCTGACAAATTGGCTGAGAAGTCAGTGATTAATTTTAACAAATGAGTTTTCTTTGAATGCAAGCCCATGCATGACAATTATAACAGTATGCCTATGATAAAATTAGAGATTTTTATTCTTTAAGCTTCAAACCTAATAGTGTATGATTACTTTTTCCAGTGTCTTAAAACATCTGCCTTTTGTGGGGAGTATCACTGGGGGAAGGGGACAAACACACATAGAAAAGAAGCGCTCTTTCTTTCCCAAAATACCCTAAATATCAATGAAATGTTCAAAGTGATTGCAGAATTCCTTCTTAGTTCTAAGGAGTATTTAATATATGGTATCATACATTCTGTAACGCCTCTAATGTCTTCAGTGAACCACAGGTCTAATATCCACTCCCATAAAACTAGTGAAAGTTTTGGTATCATCTTTAAGTGAGCTGAGGGTCTAGACCCCAGTGAATCCTCGTTTGTGTTCTAGCTGCAGGCTCCTCTTAACAGGACACTCTGAAATTGGGTGGTAGGAAACAAAGCTGCTAGCAAACATACCTGGGTTGGGTCATGTTTTGATGTATTGAGGAAGGTGCTTTTAAAATCAAGCATGCTCGGGCTAAATATATTGTGAGCTATTAGGGAGAAAGCATTAAGAATAAGAGGAGTGTAGGATTTGTTTGAATAAAGCAGCGTACACTATGTGGCTTTTTTTTTCACTCCCTGAAGAGTGTGGTGCTAGCACAGAAATTGCATTATAGCTGCATAGACAAGAAGCCTTCTTTCTTAAGAACACAAATGCGTCCTATAGGAAAATCAAGCCGTGACTTGTTTTTAGGCATTTAACTTGGATCCAGTCTTGCAGATGGATGGAAGTTTGTGATCAAACCACCTTGACTCCACGCTCACATCTTTATTAGCACAGCTGAAGGGCACAGAGTATCAAGGGTGGCTTTGCAGCAATGAGTTTGTGTGACTGTAGCAGTGTGGTGTTGACATTTTCTTTGTGATATGCCACCTAATTTTCAGAATCTTATCATTCACCTATAAACCACACATTCTGATATAAAGAGTATTTAAAAGGTCTATTTAGTGGAAGCAGTTTTACTAAGTATAAAAACGATATCTTTGACAAAATAGAGAAGAATGTGGCATTAACAAAGAGAACTAATTTTTCTTTTTCTTTCTTTTGTTTTTTTAAACATGCATAACTCTCAAGCACCCTTGGATTTAAAAGGCATTTAGAGAGAGACCTTTAGAAAAATGGAAGTCTCTTTAAACATTGTTTCTTTCATTGTCTTGACAAACCTTGAAAAGTAGTTTCTGTGCCTGCACATTTCAGAAACAGTTCTTAGGGGTTTTATTATGTGCTGAAACATATGTTTATAAAAAAGACTATAACCTGGTGGAAAAAGTGTCTTATAATAATAAACCTGTCGATGGGCCATATGCTGCCATCAGTATGTTTGAAAAAAAATAAATTCTTCTACAAGTGTTAAGTAAGTTTACAGCCTGAGTGTTAAGTTAGGGTCAGACTGTGAGTCACCCTTTGTGGATTGAGAGGGGGAGGAAAGTGCCTACGGATCCTGCTCATGCTCTTTTCATTAGCACACAGGGCGGCAGGCGGGCTGGAGCTGGGAAGCACCCTTCCCAAAGGGCAGTGGAGGCTGGAGCTCTGGGAGAGACTGAGAGAAGTTCTCCTCCTTTAGCCTTTCCTTGGTGCTCCACAGGTTTGTGCTGGCCCAGCACAGGCCTATGTATTTTGTAAAACTTGATTGAGCATTGTGTAGTCTCTGCTGAGAACAGCACACCTCTGAGTTAGATTATCTGCATTTTAAAGGTGAAAGAGCAGATATTTGAAGTTGGTACAAATTAAAGAGCTCTGATAAATCTCTAATTGGATAAGAAATGTGGAAAAAAAACCCTCTGTTCTTGCTGTCTATTAGGTAGATGATTGTTATTTTATGCGTGTTTTTGGTGATTATAGTACTGGTTTTGGTTTATAATGTAGGGGTCGTGGTCATTGCAAAGTCTTTTGTTTTTGAAGAGCAAAAGTAAGATGCAGAAGGTCAAAGGAAATGTCATTCTTAAAAGGTGCTTTCTGTGTGGGATCAGTGTTTGGTAGATGTAGACACTTTTGAGCCTATTTTACTCTGGATTCACTCTGTAGCTCCTGTGAATGGGAGTCATGCATGTGTGCATCTCAAAAAGAATAGGTCTCTTTGTAACACTGTTTCCATGTAGAAACATACTTCACCAGGAAGTGTTTTAATAGCCTAATGTTTCCCACCACCAGTCAGCTGTGCACTGCTTGTTTTCCTGGCAAGGTAGCAGGTGATAGTCATTGTCAAAGGAAATATCAAACACTAAGGAGAATTGTTTAAAGTAGTTGACCATGCTGAAAGCTGTGTCAAGTGATACATGTGGTTGCCATAGTATCTGTTATCAGAATCAAGATTGTGAACAGAACAGTCTCCATCAGGGGTGAATTCCTTACCCACAGTCTCTCCAGGGTTCATCAGGCAAATTAGAAGTTTGCTCAGGGGAGCAAATTTGCTTCTTGAGGGCTGAAATGTTCCCCCTGGGTGTTCCTGTCCAGAAGTCTTATGCCCTATGTTGTGTCTATGTGTACAAGGCTCCTAGTCTAGAAGAGGGCCTTGGAGATCAAGAGAGTGGAGCAGAGAGGGGAAATCTGCTGCAGAAGAAGCACCCAGACCCCAGCGCAGATTCTGCAATCAGCATGGAAATGGGAAATAGATTGGATCCGTAATCCATGGAGGAAAGGGTTGGGAACTATGTGGATGTTCACTGAGAAAATTTTTGGGTTCATCAGAGAGTAAGGCTGAGTATGGATTTAAGGAGTAGGAAAAGGACAAGACTAAGGGGAGGAAACTATCTGGGTCTGGTGTTTGCTCACCTTTCCAAGAGAGGCACTTTGGTACTGGCAAGGATGGGAAGCACCTCAGGACTGTTCCTCTCCAGCTTGACAGAATGTCTCCCCATGGAATCTGTGAACTCCAGCCAAGTTCTTACACCCAGCTGGACCTGAGGGAAGGGTCCTGGGTTTCTGGGCTGCCTCCTGAGCACAGCTGATGAGGTGATGGAGGAGCCTGCAGCAGGCCAGGCTGGCTTGCCTGCAGCACGCACAAGCCAATGTATTGTGTTAACAACTGCAGCACTCAGAGTTTGCACAAACCCACATTCAGTAATAAAATAGCCTGCAACTAGTCAAAGGCACCAGTAGTAGCCAAGCAAATTTGGAATGTGTAAGCCAACCATTTTTAAGTTATGGTGGGCCAAAAAAAATTAGGAACAGTCCAAGAAATGGAGAACACCTCACTTTTCAGGAACTCTCATATCTTCAAGATGCCTTGGCTGATCTACCTCAAACTTTCCAGAGGAGCTTTCCTTGGCATGAGACCACAACTGAAATTTCATGTGACTGGTTTTACTTTGTTGAAGTTATGAAGGTTAAAACCAGAGTTTGTTATAGAAAGCTAATCTCTCCATTAGAAATATTTGTCCATGTTTAATATTCATTCCATTGTCATTGTTCATTGCTTGTTCAGACTGATTCTATTTTTTGCTATTTATTTCAGGGTTGGTTTTTTTTCAAGGGTAAGTTCAGAGCAGTGTAGGTTGGAGCCAAAGTGTGCATGGCTGGCTTTAGGCCCATGTGGTAAGGCAGAAGCATTAGCTCTGTACCTGCTGGAGAAGGATTTGCACTTGGAGTCCTACTGCCACCATACTGTCACTGAAAGCTTTTTGGAGTGTCTGGTTTGAGAGATCACTATTTAGTACAGCTTTTCCCTCTCTGCTCAGTCGAAGAGAGTATCTCTGTTGGCCTAGTTATACTCTGACCTCGAGGCAAAAAATGTTTCTGATTGATGGCCGGCTTGGCATTTAGGGTTTCCCTAGTGGCAGCTCCTGCTGTGGAAAGCTGTGAGGGTGGCAGTGGCCTAAGATGGGGATCAGTATTCTCCATGTGTGCTTTTGAGCTGCTCTTCTTTGTGTCTAAAAATCTGTAGGCTGAAATGTTTAGCTTTCAAAATTGCAAGATTTCAGAGAGGAATTAGAAAACGGAGAGAAAATGTTTGTGGGCCTGGAAGTGCCTTTTATTTTTCAACTTAGAGGCACCTTAGCAGTGACTTCTGTACCAGGGTGAGACTTGGTTGTGCACCAGCCCTTTCCTCTGCTCTGTCTGCTGTTTTCTGAATGATGAGAAGACCACAGCATGCTATTGCAGTTACTTGTTATTGCTGGATAGAGCCAAATGAGCAAAGGTCTCTAAATATGCTGTATTTCATGACATTGAATTAGTTTGATTGAGCCACTGTATAGACAGAGCAAGCAGGGCTGGAACAGATGTCAGGCTGGAACGAGCCCTCACCCTGAGGCACGGGCTGAGAGTGTTTGAAGTCACTGCTTGTCTGTATTTTTCTTTCTGGGGCTTAAGTTATAAAGCTCCAGGAGAGACTTGGCAGAAGTCAGGAGGTGCTGCTCCTGATGAGACAGGGTGCTGTACATCACTGTTTGCTAGGGCTGCCTTTTAGGCTGGATCACTCAGCACCTGCCCAGCTCTGCAGTCAATGGGGCCAGGAGGTGCTCTGTGTGTCTGTGCAAGGCCAGGCTTTGTCCTGTTTGCCATCTGTGCTGCTACTGGGTGGGAGCTGTAGCAGAGGGGCATTCCTGCTTCTTGCCTAACACCCCACACCAAAAATACAATTCCTACATTAGTTTACAATGGGTCAATTCCTGTAAAAGGGTATCTGCATAAAATAGCGATCAGTAGGTTTTCTATTTGCTCAGGCCTTTTATGATTAGGAGCACTGAAAAGACCAACAGAGTCAGCTAAAAATCAGTGTGCCTCTATATGGGCAGCCACTGAGAAGGGTGCAGGTAATGTGATCACAGCGACTTAAACCAGTGATACCACTATTGTCTGCAAAAGCTTCGAGCATGAGAGAAACCCTATGGAAAACTCCTGGACCACAGAATTAAAATAATTAAGTCTTGCAGTCTCTGAAATATATATTGCTCTTGCAAGGTCATCATGAGATAAATAGGGACACTAGCACTGGGTTGAGCACACTGTATACGTGGAACTTTGCTTCTGTCCTGTGTGACATTAGGCTCTTTATTTTTGTGAAACAATAACTAGTTGCAGTTGAAAGTGCCCTGAGAATTCTTCAGGTGATGATAGCACCAAAACCAGAGCCATCAAAGGGGAAATGCAAAGCAAAATATGTGGATATGAGGATGCATCTTTGGTTCCTAAGTTAGCTCAGATATGTATCACTGCATGGCATTGGAGTGCCTGCATGGTGACTCTCTGCATGATTTCTTTGGTAAGCAGGACCTTGAAGGAGGAGGTCACCCCAAGGAATTTTTATCTTCTTGGTCTTTCTAGAAATAGTATATCTGCACTCTTCAGGCTGTAGGGCTGCAAAGCTTTGAGTTACTACTGGTGCTGCTCCATCCCGTGCTCCCAGATGAAAGTTTCCAAGGAATGTTATAAACCCGTTGCACAAGCTGAGAGTAGGAACAGAAAACTGCAAAGCCTGTAATGCTGCAATATTATAGTATTGTCTACTGCTGCAATAACCCTGCTGTGTTTGGAAGGTCTCAGGCATACCAGCACCATGGTTAATCAGTCAAGCAGCCAATAGTAATTCATAGCCTTGACTGCTGAGAAATTCAGCACAGCTAAGATAGACATCTGATCCAGCTCAAGAAAGTAAAGGCATCTTCCCACAGCAGTTTGCTTTTTGACTGAGTTGCTTTAACACTCTTTCTGATTTTCTTACTTATTTTCTAAAGAATATTTTTCATATTTCTTTCATTTAGAGTTCCTAAACAAAATGTTCTATGAAATGTAATATCTTTTAGAGCAAAAGGTTCCCCTCATTTATTTTCTGCCAATCTGAAGTGAGGTTACAAAAGAAGACAGTTGCAAGTCCCATGTATGCAAAGTACATATGGAAAATGTCAAGTGACTTGGAAAGAGTCATGCTAAATAAAAGTGTCATCAAGAGAAAGAGAAATTGGGTCAAGACTTATAGCAATGTGACTGATTTGTAGGTCTTGGAGTTCAGAATAGAGGTACTACTTCTGAATTTTGGAAATCAAGTTGATTATAGTGATATGGTGATGCCGGAGGAGACACACTGCTGTTATCTGGAGTTTTCAGTCACTGGCTGAAATGCTGGAGAAATAGTAGCAGTAAATAAAGTACATAGAGTACATAAAGTATTTATTATATTAACAACATTATTTTTCCAAGAAAGATAATGCTTTTAGAAAGCTAATATTGTACACTAAAAGTCTATTTTTTCCCCTGATTCTCTGATGCCCAAGCCAAGTGAATTGATTTTAAACTGAAGTGTGCCTGTTTTGTACAAGTGTGCTTGGCAGAGAAATGATGCATTAGAATTCACATAAACTTGGATTCTTCAGCTCCTGGAAAAGAGACTGTATATGTTACCCACTGATGGAAACATGGGCTCATCTACACTGTGCCCTTGGGCATGTTCTGTTTAAGTGTCTTGAAAATATGTAGTTATTCCTCATGTGCTTGTCCACGCTCAGTTTGTTTATGGAGACTGTGACATTTACAGTATCTGCAGTCTGGAATGCTGCTTTTGCCATAGCTTTTAATGATTATCTCCTTTTACTAAATAAAACCCTAGGAGATCTAGGCAAGGCAGTTGCATAGAAGGCTTGGCAAATACAGATTGTTAACTGCATGTGGTGATAAAGTTAGAAAACACTTTAAAGAAATCAAACTTGCCATTAGCCTGATCTGAACCATACAAATTCTTCTCCTTTAATTTCTCTTCCCTCATGGTATAAAAGTCTGCTCATTCTTTCATCAGAAATGATTCAGACCTGAGGGACATTTGTAATTTGGAAGTAATTAGTAAATAAGTCAGATAAATATTATCCATTGAGATTTGTGAAAGCACATTGGATAGGATTCTTAAAGAGCTGTATCAAATCTGAACAATTAAAGTTTAAAAAATTATCTCTAGTTAGTATGATAAGTCCATTTCATCATAAATTAATTTACTCTTAATAGTTTCTGCTGCTTTTGGAGCAATCTGAAAGGGTTTGGGAATCTGAAAAAGTAGCTAAAATAGAAGAAAATCTGTAATAGCACAGCATATTTGGACAAAATTTTGACAGTATCCAGATTGTGAGATCTTGCTTGTGTGCAAATGTTGTTAGTGAGTTCTGGGTCCAGAGCTGAACCTCAGATTTGTGGGTGTGAGTATTCACTCCTCACTCCCCATCTAGCTTCAAACAATGTTTCTCTTGGTTCTTGTTGGGCATAACATATTGTCTGCCTTCTTCTTTAAGAAAAGCTCAGTGGTACTCATTTTCTTATGCTGAAGTCAAAAATCCCAGGTTATGTGGCTGTTACTGTTCACAGCTTTGGGCTCTTAAAGTAGAAAAGCAGAATTTTAGGTACAAGAAATGTTTGAATAAATGTGGTTTGTAAGTAGACTGGCCAACAGCTGCTCCTGAATTCATCTTAAAATCTTTGTATATGCCTACCTAAAATTGTGAATTGTGAGATGCTACAGAATTCCTGTAGCTTTGCATCAATGCACTGGTGGGGTACTGGGAGCACACAGAGTTCTGCCATTGCCCCCTGGGAATAACCAGGTGTCTCTCATGACCCTCCAGGGTGTGTTGGATCTATTATCAGGTTTCACATTTGGAGGGTTTATATAATAAGAATCACTACAGTTACTGGAAGTATTATGAAATTATACAATGCATTGAAATAGATTAAAACATTACTGTTCCCATATAGATTTCCTTCTGCTTTATTGGAATAGTAAATTTGTTTTAATTAATTCACCAATCCAGGTTTGGTGATTGATAGGTTTACTACTGGTAGCAGGTGTCCTGCCTGATTGCCAGCACCTTTCTGTACTGCTGCATGTCCAAATACTGATTTGTAAGAACTCTACTCTTTTCCTGGAGCAAAGCAAGCACAACAGACTGTTTTTGCATAGATACTGAAAATTTTGGAAGAGTTTGGAGCAGATTGAACACAGCTGAACACCAGAACAAGAGTCTTGTCACTGCTTGACATCATTTATGATTGCTACTCATATATCTATTTGCATCTTTATACTCATCTTTAGTATGAACTTCAATGCGTTTTTCTCCAACATTTAAAAGGACCTAACAATCCAGTGTGATGAAAGTAGGAAAATTTTGCTTTGCTTGCAGTCATCCTGTGTAATATAGTCTATATCTGCTATAGTAGTTTTAACTGTTAGTAAAACATCTCTAACATGCTGACTAGAAGTATAGATCAAAATCAGAAAATAAAAGCAAAAATCCTGAAAATTTTAGAAATCTTAAGCATTAGTTTTTAGATCAGACTAATGTTTTCCCCCATTTTTTTACTGTCTGAATGGAATTGGAGGAAGACTAAACCCCATTAGCAGAATACGTTTGACAGGATTGGATGTTGCTGAGGAATCAATCTATTTAAAACAAGGATTTCTTTTTCACAAGTCTCTTTTCATGTTGGTAGAGAAAACCTTCTTCTGATTGATTTAGGGCAGTGAATTGGCTTTACTTTATTGCTTACCTCGTGCCTTTAGCACTTAAAAGCTGCAGGCAAGGGTTGAGGTTGTATTATCCTAGGCAAGGGTTAAAATCACATGAATGTTTCATCTCCACCATTGCAAACCTTTTTCCTAATTCTCCCAGTGGCTGGTTTGAGTGCTGCCAGTAGGTTTCCTAAATGATAAATGGTGGCATGGTGAGGGAAGACTCCTGTTTCCTGGGAAGGGCACGAGCCAGAAGAGAAGCAAGCACTGTCTCAGAGGAGTTCCCTGGGAAAGGAAGCAGGGTTTGCTAGGGCAGGGTGGGCACACCCCACGTGCCCCTCGCTGCAGGTCTGGTTCTGTGTGGCTGTTCCCATAGATGCTGAGTTGTCAGTGTGCAGCAGGAGAGGAGAGGAGAAGGAGAGTTTCAAGTGTTTCTTGATGACATCTTGATGAGAGGATGGCTGTGCTTTGTGCTGGGCAAGAGGATGCACTTCATCAGCACCTTCTCAGCAGATGAGTCTACATCTTCTAAACAGAGTGTGCAAAAGGCAAGCAGGGGTTTGCATGTCTTGGCTACTTAAAGACAGTGTTAGAAAGAGGGCTTTTTAATGAAATTGGTGGTATTTCAAAGGCCTTCCTGTTGGCTGAAAATCAAGAAATGTATAGCTGATATTTGAAATACTAAGAAATATTTTAATTAAAATTTTGATTATGCCACCTGTTGAACAATCAAAGGAAGAGAATATATTGCATATATACTGGTTAGCTTCAGGTTTTAAAGTCAGTATTTAAATTGAGACTTTACTGTAGAGATAAAGGCACCAAAAGAAAACCCCTCTACCATGTATCTTGGAAAGTAAAGTATTTACTCTTTCACATACTCAGTAGTAGCCTGTAGGTCTCAAAATACAAGATTTTAGGTTTAGTTGTCTCTTATGATGGTGAAAATTACCATCAAATGGTAATTCCACAGTTATATCCAGTGAGGATGGTGTCAATCTTATCCCATCCTTCTAACTTTTTTAACAAAAACAACTAATGTAAATAATCTTGGGGGCTAGCCAGCTCTATCTTGCCTCTCACTTACCTCTGTGTCTCATTGTTTTAATGGTGTCAGAGCTTTCAGAGAACCTCATCCTTTTTGAGCTACCATCCATCTTGTAAAAGTCAGTTGTATTTGTAGGGAGTGGATGGCAAGTGCCGGGGGAAAAGACATCTTGTGTGTTGCACATGGGCATCAATGATTGACAAAGGGGATGAAGCACCCAGCCAGCAACCTTGGTTTGTCACAATTGCTCATGCTAGTTTCATGCTGGTAGTTGTTAGAGATCCTGTTTCTCTGTAAAGTTTCCAGACAGATAGGATTCAGGTTCCAGTGGTTCATGTCAGGTTAGAAACAGCTGTATCCCCCACAGAAGAGATTTCTGTTGAGCTAGTCATAGTTTAAACTAATTTTGCCCACAGCCATGCATAAAACAGTGCCAGAATGGAGAGAGAAAGAAAGTGGTGGGGGGGTGGAAAATACTAATACCACTTCATTTTGTTTTAGGAAGCCAACCAAAATACCCCAGCTAGTGTAGATTGGCTTATTATCAGCATAATCATGTTAAGTATTAAAATATACAAAAAAGAGGGGAAAATTGTTTCAGTCCAGGAAATTTCATTTTTAGATTGTAATGTAACAAAGGGCTGAACTGATTTCATCCTTCAGTTTGGCAAGCCTTCTTCCAGGGTGAAATTTTTTACTCAAGCTTTTAGACTAAGGCAAATAAGCACATAGAAGGCATGTTGTTTGTATGTATATATATGAATATACAGAAATGAGATGTTAACAATGATAATTTTCTAAGTATCCTCCTTCAATTATTTTGCTAACATAAACAAATGGGAACTGGCACTGAGATAGAGCTGAGAAACAGGGAACAATTTGTTTAACATTGTTATATATTAATGTTTTTAAACAAGGGCTGAGTTGGTTGCTTTCTGAAACAAATGTAAAAAGACAAACTACAGTCCAATAAAGAAGTTAGTAATTGAAAGGAAAGTGAAACAGTGCCTACAGTGTTAGAAACATACAGTAAGAACATACTTGGCAGATGAAAAATACACTGGTACACAGAGATGGGGATAATTAGTACATCTCAGAAATGTTGCTTTAGAGTGAAAAATCAAAATTCCCCAATCACTTCTGCCTGGAAGAATGAGTGATTTTGGTCAAGTTTTTGTGATGAGATTGAAACAGGTCTTTTGTAACTGTACTCTCTGTTCGTGTGTGTTATTATAAATGTTGCCTTCTTTAAGGAAGCATTTCAGATTGCCCTTTCTCAGGGCAATTACTGCTGTGTTAAGTTCACGTAATATAGCGTCTAAAAACATTTATGGCGCAAAGAAAAGAAGCCTTTTATTCTAACCTTGCCAAGAGCAGAAATAAAATGAGCTGTTGTGCTGGAAGTGTAGAACTGCATGAGGATTTGTAACGTCCTATTTCTCGTGGTTTAGTCTTGTGTGCAGCCTGAGATTTGTGTGATTTAATGAGAATGTGATTCGTTTATCCTGTCAAGCTTTAAATAAAAACCCTCAAAGCACTTCCTTCCTTTTTTGAATTATGTGTTTTTGCAAGTACGGTATCAAAAGCTGTCCCTTAAAAAGAGGGAGGGGAACCCAATACAGTTATGTATGTTGGCTGGATTTTTTTCTTCTGTTTTATTAGACACTGAGTAGTATTATCCATTCTCTGTGCCTCTCTGTCTTGTTTTGGTGCATTAAGAGGTTCCTGCCATCCTGTTCAGTTACACATGAAAGCAGAACATAAGCACAGGCTGCTCCTAAACTCCGCTTTTGCAGGGGGGATTGGGATTAAAACCTTACTCTGTGGGTGGGAATAAGTCACACAGAAAGCCAGGCTGTGCCAAAGATGGGCATAAACTCCTGCTCATGTTGTGCGTCCTCAGGCACCATCTGTGCCTGTATGTTGGAGCATCCCTGCATGGGATGTAAAGTAACCTTCACAGGGGAAATATGTGCAACCTTCACAGCAGAAATATGTGCAACTCTTTTGGGTGCTGATCCATCAGTCTGAAAGTGCCCTGGTGAAAGGGTTGTGCTCCACCTGCAAGGACCAGGGTCAGTGCTCCAGGGTCCCCTTTCCCAGTCACAGGGGTGGCAGGAAGCGGCACACTGACCTGGGAGTGGCCATCCAGAATAAGGGGAGAAGACACAGCGTGGGTCCTGCCACTCACCCAGGCTTCCCATCTGCTGAAGGAACGTGGCAGCCTCTTCCCCATCTTGGGAGGAACAGGGTAGGATGCTCAAGTCCAGAGCCTTCCCTCAGCAGTAGCAAGGCTCTCATGCTGCTTCCCCAAAGGGAAGGATGTGATCACTCTGGTGGGAGGAAGTTTTCACTTCCAGTTCTCATCCCTGTGGTGCTGAGGTGTTGCTGCCTCTCTGGCAGGTGTTGTTTTGCTCCTCCACTAGCACTATGGGTGTAGTTTATTTTCAGTCTCTCTGCCTTCCTGCCCTCTCTGCTGCCCTGCAGCCACGCTTCCTTCTTTCTTGGCCCAGTGCCACAGCCTCCCCCAGCCCCTGCTTCTTCCTCCCTGTATTGGTGTACAACTCACTTCCTCCTCATTGGCCTCACTGCAGCAATAAAACTAAATACTTTAATAAAGTGGTTATATGTGAGTGCAGGATGCACAAGTAAGTGATGGCCATCAGTCTGGTCACCTTGTTTCCACACATGGCTTTTATCTCCAGCCAGCTTGATCTTTCAGTCTGCACAGCATTCAGCTTCCTAGGACCTTCATGGTGATCAGATGCCCTGGGAACAACTGCAGTTCCTCTGCAACCTGCAGTTTGTGAGAGGGAGGAGAGCTGCACAGAGGTAGCACAGAAAAGCCACACGCAGCTCTGTGGTTCAGTCTGCAGAGGAACACTGAGGTGGAAGAGTGGAGCCTGCTGGGATGGTGTTTGTGCAGACGTAGATCTCTCCATGTCTGTGCAGTGCCATACTGAATTTCACTTTGGAAAAGTGACTTGCACTGTTTTGGATATTTGCAGTGGTTTTATATTGGTGTAGGTACAAGTGGATTTTTTTCCCCTGCTATCTGGATCAAGAGACAGTGCTGTGGCAGCTGAAATATGACCAAAACCCAGCCAAAACACCCAGCTGGTAGATCTGCAAGGGCAGTGAAAATACTTCATTTGCTTCTTTAATGTGTGTGAGGGCATGCTAGGGACTGTGGCCAAAGTGGTGGTTTCTGCACCTCTGTGCTGTGGTGGAACCAAGCTCCGTTGGCAATTGCAGCAACTTAAGCAGCCTTGAACCTTTGCATCTTGCTGTGATCAGGACCAGGAAACAGCAAAGGTGTGGCAAGAGCAAAGGGCAAAAAAAGGGGTCAGAAGTAGATAAGGCTGAGTACAGGTAGTACAGGGCTCTGTGAGAAACTCCTTGAGAGGCTGTGGGGGTGATTTATGTTGTGAAAACTGCTTGTCTTCACGCAACTCTGTGACACTTCTGCCCCTTTGTAGTTTTGATTAAAGAGCCTGGAGGTGATTTACACTAAAGTTGTACCGAATCCCACATGAAGTGGTGTGTACTACATTTCTATAGAAACCCTCAGTTAGAATAACAAGACTCTGGTCAACTCATACCTCTCTGGAAAAGACAGAGATTCACTTTTCTCCCCTGACCTGAAATTAGTGAGGAAATCATGGCTGGAGTGGTGAATCCCAGGGTATGTCAGAATGAGAGCTCCTCTCATGGCTCCTGAGAAAAGCTGCTGCAGGTTGGGTAGGTGGAGGTTCACCTGCAAGGTGCAGTCAGTCACTGGGAAATCAGGTTCTCCCTGACAATTGTTGCTCTGTTAAACATTTCCACTGGTGGTGGGAAGGTCTCCATGTGAAGGATCAGAGCTGGTGCAGCTTTTCTTTTCTATTTTTACTTCCCTCCTGTCAGCCCACACTCAGACAACCTGTATGTGGTCTGTGGGCTGTGGGAAAGTGATAGCTGGCTTCAATGCCAGGAAGCTTGAACTTGATGATGGAGCATGGAGACTAGGTATCAGGTGCATAGAAAATAACTTTGACCTTCCACTAAGCCCCAGAGACTGATGCATCTAAGCCTCCGTGCTCCTACATAATAATCTAGGACGCGTTCCTTGGCAGAAACCCCACTGAGCATTTCTCCAGCTGCCGGGTTGCCAGCTTGAGTGAGTTTCACTGCAAGTTTCACTATATTTGGCAATTTTCTTACAGCCTAAGCTCCTGGAAATGGGTCATTAGTAAAAATAAATAAAAAAGTTGCTTCACTCCCACCCCCTTTGACTTGAAATCCTAGGTTTTATCTGAGGACTGAGGAATAGGCACACTGCCTGCCTCCTCAGAAGTAAGAACCTGAGACTGGTCTTTCCAAATGCTCTGATTCAGGACGCTTGGCTCACATTTAGTAGGTAATTCAGGTTAGCAATACCATTATTTGAATAACTCTCGAGGAATTTTCTCCAAGTAGATAATTAAATATAGGTTTAAAAGACAATAATGGAAAAAAAAATCCTACTTCAGATTTCTTTGGGTGTTTTTTCTTTATTTCAGAAGATAGTGTCTTAGGTTGCCACAAAAAATACTGAATGCAGCTTGACTCCTCTGAAGGAAAGGGCCAGATTTATTGGGACTAACAAGGAAGTTGTCCAAAAGAGATTCATTAATTAGGAGGCCTAATCAGAGCCAATAAGACAAATGCACAGGCCATCCACAGACTAATATACATCTTTTGGCAGGCACCACTCCCCACAGGCTTGTCTGTCTGTTGCTGCCTACTGTATGGCTTCCACCGCAGAAATGATGTGATAACACTAAAACCAATTTGGCACTTTCCACATGAGAGGACGAGTGTATTCCCCACCCTGGAAATGCAGCCTCCAGCTGTCTTGCCCTATGCCAGAGGTTTCTTAATACTCTGGAATTAGCTGACTAAGAGATGCAGCAAACTAACAGAGCATTTGCTATCTGTTCAGGCTGCCTAAGCTTTCCATCAAATAAACTTTGGTTTGATTCTCAGCCCTTTGGGAATGGTTGCCCACAGCTAACATTTGCTACCCCAAATAACCCTGTGGTGACCTTTGCTGCAAAGCTGCAGCCAAGAAAAACCCTGTTTAACATAACAGTGCACATCTTAGCACATCAACTTGAACCATCCTGACCTCTGAGCTGCCAGGGTCTGTACAAATTAATTTTAACAATAGACAGTGTTGAAAGGAAGGAATGTTTCAAAGGAATTAAAAAAATCTCCCTTATCCATCTCTTCTCATTTAAGAAATAGTCAGGAGGCCTACTTTAGAAAAATGAAAAGTGCTCCTTGTTGCAAAACAATGGGCTTTATAAAGGGAGGAGGAACTCTTTAGTTTCTTGCATCTGAGCTTGGCAAGATGAAATTTCCCACAAGTGGGTGCTGCTTCTGGAAAATCAGCCTTTAAGTTCCACTGGGGAATTGCCTTTATTTCCTGGGATGCCTCAAAGACACCATTAGGGTTTGCCTTTCTTTCTCATAGCTGCTGCTAAGACTTCTATTAAGCAAATAAGAAAGTCTTCCCTTTTTGCCCACTTCATTGGTTTGTACCTTGCCTCATGTTTTCCAGGGCTTTTGTGTGAATGGCCAGACTGGGAAAGGAAAAAAGCCATTCTCCATGTGGTAGTTGGAACTTAAATCAGTTAATGATTGAAGAAGCCCATCAGAAGGGAGATACATAGGAAAATGAGGTCTTCAGCCTCTGGGGCAAAACAGGCTTATCACTTCTGCTGGAGAGGAAGCTGGGTTGGGTTAAGTCTCCAGTGTTTCCCCCAGGGGTAGACTTATTCCTCTGTTCCTCCTCTGCAGTAGCTTTGACTCCAGCAGTCTGTAAGTAAGGAGATTATTACAGCGGGGGGGGGGGGGGGGGGGGGGTGGAGACAATAAGAAATGCTAATGATAATTTAAAAACTTGTGTAGAATTGCTTTAACAGTTCAAAAGCTGTATGTTAAGCATAGGTAAAAAAGATGAAACTTATCCTGAAGCATCCAGTGGACTTCAGTAATTGCACCCATGAAACCACCTGTTTTTGTTTATTTAGCCAGTGTAATTTGTTGCAATCGTCATTTCTGGTTTCCTACACAAATGGTGCTGAGGAAGGTACCCCCTGAGCAGTGGAGGGGTCTGCTGCCAGCAGGAGGATGGTGGGGAGCATGTGGAAGTACTGCCCTCTCCTCCCCAACATTTTCAAAGACAGGGACTGTGAGGTGTGAGAAGCTGCAAGCGCTGAGGGGGAGAGGACTGGATGTTTATTGTAGAGGGAGATAAGATAAACTGATATTTCTCTGAAATTCGTGCAGCTTTCGACACACAGCCTTCAAGATCCTGTGAGGTTGTAGAGGTCCTCTTGCAGCTAATACAGTAATGACCTTGAATTTGCTTCCAGCTCAGCTGTACTGCTGGAGGACAAGGCATTTCTTGTGAGCAAAAAACATTAAAGCAGCACAGAGATTTGCCTGCATAGCTCCAGTTTTCAAGAGATTTGAGTATCCTTTCTGAGGCCCCACTTGCAACAAGGAATTGCAGATAAGCTTCTGCAGTAGTTAATGTGTAAAGTTTTTGGATTTATTCTCACTGGTGCCTCTCCTTTTGCTTGTAGTGTTGACAAATATATTGTTGGGTGCTGTTTTTTTTGTTTTATGTGGGTATTTTTTTGCTGCACAAAGAAGCTAATCATATGCATGCTAATATGGGCATGCTGACCAAGATGAGTGTGCTTTCATGACATAAGTGTTGTGGAGGGCTTGGGGGGTAGATTTTGTTTGCTTAATTAAAATATTAATTAAAATAATTAATTCATCTCAGTCCTTTTTCAGATTTTAGGCTGAGTACCGAGTCTTGACTTCCTATGCTGTGGCAGTCTGCTGTGCCAAACATATGATCACAGACAATTAGAAATTTGTAGTCTCACACCTGATTTAGGGCTAAACCTTTCTATTTCTTAGCAACTTCCGGTTATAAGATATAACAAAACTGGGGGGAATGAGTAAATTGTAACATTTATAGATTAAATTGTGTCTGGACTTGCTACGTGACTCAGTGCAAAATATAGTGACCTCTTCCTTTGTGACTTTGGCTTCCTGCAAGCTTATCTGTTAAAAAGATCATGCGAGATGCTTCCATTGCAGATCTTGTAAGAAATGTATATTCAGCAGGAGAAACATCTGACTGAGCAAAGACTAACTTACACAGTGGTTTGGAAGCCACATGTTGAAAAGTGCTGGGGAAACACATCAGGGAAAATGATAAAAAGAGATGAAAGCAGTTCAGATGGGTGAAGAATGCTGATTTTAAAATGCGAACCATCTGAACACTGATGAGTGGGCAGGTTGCAATAACTTCAGGGCAGACCTAACTGGCACAACAGCCATATAATGTAAGGCAACTCCCACAGGACATCACCTGCAGTGATTTAATATTGGAAGGTGTGGGAGTGTTGAGGTACTGCAGAGAGCAATCTTGCAGCAGCAGAGTGCAAGTAGGAAATGGGTCAGTTGGAGTAATAGCTTTCTTCCGTGTGGTTTCTGTGAGCTGAGCCAAGCCAAACATATGTGGAGCACTGGGTTATCAGAGTCATGATTTTTTTTCCTCCTGTGTATTAGAAATTGCAATGAAATTTGGTCATCCAAGGGTAACTCTATGAATCCTCCCTCTGGTTGGACACTGCCTTGAGCCCCAGAGTCAACTGTCTTTGTCAAGATCATTAAAATAGACTGTTTGGAAATGTAATAGTGCAGTCTCACATTCTCAGGAGGTCAGCAGAAACACAGCCTGAGTATCTCTGCTAATACCACCTGCGGTTTGTTCTCGCGCCTGCATTGTGGTGGGTGATTTCCCCATTTGTGCTGGAACAACTGGATGTGTGACCACACTGAAGTGGATAAAGGGGCTGACCCTGACCCAGGAAAAAAAAAAAAAAAAAAAAAAAACGAAAAAACCAAGAAAACCCTCTAACATGTATTTCCCTACTGTATCAGTTCCACACGGGGGTGTTGGCAGCAGCAGAGGCACAATGCAGGAATGAAGGACAGAAAGAGAACGTCTTACACTGGTGTTACTGCTGGCTTCTTTCTCATGTGAAAACGCAGTCTTAGTTACAGCTTCAGTTTAAACTTTGCACTCAGCTTTGATGTACTTTAGCAGCTTGCAGAAAGGTGATAGTGTGTGGTGACTGTGGTTTTGGTCCCTCCTGATGGCCAGGGTGAGCAGGCAGTGTGTTATCACAGCCGTGTAAGCTGTTTGGATGTGATGTGATGAGATGGTGGCTCCTGAGGCGCAGGCTGGTAATGAAATCCAAGCTTGCCCCTGCTCCCATTCCCCTTTGCTGATCACAGCTGGCTGGTACAAGTGGCTTTTTTTAAATCCCACCATTAAGTTGCCATCCAAACAAATGGGTTAGAAAGAAAACTCCAGAAGAAGGGGCTTGGTTCATTTTTAATTTGGATCAGGTGAGTGATCCGTCCCTAATAAGTACACTGAGTTACACTCATGATGACTGTGATGCAGGGAGGTGAATGGTAAGGCTTATGGTGGGGATTTGCTTCAGTCAGGCTTGTAACTGATAGTCACACCACTTGATTAAGCAAGTGAGTTCGTGTAAGGGCATAGTGTGCTCGATGGTCTAGCAATGTGGTATGTATTTTCCTTGGAACACAGCCCCCTCAGTCAAACTTTGTTTCATTTGGACCATGCATCCCTCCACTAATGCACAAGCTGTCCAAAACCCCCAGGTATTAATAGGGCACATATTTCCAGGACTAGGTCTGACATTCTCTACCCACTCCCTTTTTGTAAATCTCAATCTTATCCTAAAGGAATGTATTTAGATAGTTGTGCCACCCATTCTCCTTTTTGGGAAATATAAACCCCCTGACACCTTGATGTGCACAGCTCCTTCATGCCACTTCAGTGTGCATGCAGCATCTGTAGCAGAGGTACAGGAGTTGTTTTTACTCAGGTCTGATACTAGGCAAGAAATGATGCAGCCACTGAGGCTCATTCATACCAGCTGAGGAGGAGGCTCCCCTCGGACCCATTTGTGTGATGCTCTACCCTTCACCCCCTGATGATATGCACAGAACATCATCATTTCCAGGCTGTGGGCAGAGGAGGGCTGCAACGTAGAGCTTGTGCTCCTTGCCTGGTCCCTTTGGAGACAGGCTTGCTCACAGTTCCCCTGTGTGAGGACTTTCAGTGGTAAAGAGAAGACAGCTTCTGTGCATGCAGCCAGGCAGGGGCTTTGCTTTTGCTCTCTTAATGCTACGCTGGGTATAGCAGAAGCAGGCAGGCACATGATCTCCCCGAAGGCAGGATCCAGTGTTACTTTAGAAATTAGCCACCAGCTTCTTTTGTAGCTAGCAGCTGTCACGGTGTGGTTTCAGCCAAAGTGTGTCACTCCTACAGTGCCTGCGGGCTCTGGAGTGTGTTTCTGCTACTGAATCTTTTGTGCTACTGCCTGGAGATTAATTCTGCACCATCTATCAATATGTGTTAAGAGACTTCTGAGTTGTATTTATTTTTTGAACGATTGTTAATAGCATTTGATGTTCTCTACAGGTTTCATTTTCCTTCATCAATACTTCAAGGCACAGAGCTGCTGGTAAAGGCATTGCCATGAAACCTAACTTGAAGCAATGGAAACAACTCATGCTTTTTGGTATCTTTGCATGGGGCCTGCTTTTCTTGGTGATATTCATCTATTTTACAGATAGCAACACTGCTGAACCAGTTCCAAGTTCCTTTTCTTACATTGAAACTAAGAGACTTCTGCCCCTTCAGGGCAAACAGAGAGTCATCATGGGAGCCATTCATGACCCATCATTCTCTGAAACCATTGATGGCAATGAGGTGCTTCTTAATGAAGATCTCCTAGGTACTTTTAAATCGGGGACTGGAAATTCTAAGAAATGGACTGTATTGGAAGAGGCCTTTAGAAATGAAGATGAGTTTTTTCCACCCCAGTTAGGAAGAAAATCAAAAAGTGCTTTCTATCAAGTGAATGATGATTATTTATTTGCTGCTGGTCAGCCTCAGTCACTCAATCACCTTCAAGAGATAGAAAAATTCATTTCGGCTGATGTGATTAATCCAAAAGGAAATATTTTACAGAACAACTGGAGCCATCAGAGAAGAATGAGGAGAAGGAGCACAAAGCATAGGAGAGGCCAGATGCTTGATGAATCTGATGACTGGGATGGGCTGTATTCCACAATGTCGAAATCCTTTCTTTACAAGCTTTGGAAAGGGGATGTCTCTTCCAAGATGCTAAACCCTCGACTGCAGAAGGCGATGAAAGATTATTTGAGTACCAATAAGCACGGGGTGCGGTTCAAGGGGAAGCGAAACTCCAAGTTGACAGGAGACCAGCTATTCTGTGAGCTAAAAGAAAGAGTGAATGTGAAAACAATAGATGGCAAGGAGGCTCCCTTCTCCACTCTTGGATGGGAAAAGCACGTTCCCCAAATTCCACTGGTCAAATTATATACACATGGCTTTGGGAGCTGTGCAGTAGTTATGTCTGCTGGTGCAATACTGAACTCCTCTCTAGGGGATGAAATAGGTGGGTGAAATGCATCTATTTGTGTGTGTATATATACGTAGATGTGCGTGTTCATTTTTAAACTTCAAAAGGTTCATGTTTCTCAAGCACAGATTTGTAAAGTCTGGTTGTTCTCTCTCACTAGAGTTACATGAATGTAAACTAATGGACTTCAGTGAGGCTGTTCCCTTTCAGAACAATATAACTGAAAGGAAAATCAGGCCTGATGTCATAATCTAATTTAAAGAAAACAATGATGCTTTCTTATCATATTATAGCTTGTAGTAGGGAGCAGAACTGGTTACATCAGATCTGCCATGTTCAACATTTGTGTGCAACATGTGTTTATTTCTTCAGCAGATTAGAGCTATGTTCAGGTTTTATTCTGCAAAGCTGTGTTATACTGGTCTTTATTTTGCAGTAGCTCACAACTGCTGTTGTGTGGTTGGCCGAGACATTTGTCTCCATGTCAAGAAGCAGTAGAGTGTCCTCTTCATCTCTTGCTAGTTTAGAGTTCACAGACATAAAGAATTCAGACCCTTGAGTAGCTTCATGCACTGAGATCAAGTCCCCTGGCCTCTCTTCTGAGACTGAATTTAAATGAGTTCAAGTGTGTTCACCCATTGTTTTCCCATTGCCACACTGAGTCAGTGAGGTTACAGATGTGCTGAGATGTCAGTGTCACTCAGAATCCCCCACCTCAAGGTGGGAGTTTTGTAGTAGCTATTCAGAAAAGGATGGTGGGACCATAAAACTAATCCAGGTGACTTCTATTTTTTCTTTTCAAATATTGCTACTACCTGTGTTAGTGTCTCAGTAGTTCTTCATTTTAGTAGTACATGTGCAGTATGCTAAGAGTGTTGAAAGAAGAATGAAAGGTTTCAGAACTTGTTTCTGAAACAAGAAGAGTTATCTCCTTCAGCACTCCATAAAAAACCTTTTGATGTTCATTCATTAATCCTCCCATCTTCCAGGACTTCACATCCCAATACTTGCCTCATCACTCTGGATCATCTCTTTGACACAGATAGGTTTTTTTAAATCTCTGGTACATGTTGGAGCTTCTAGGATTATCAAACTCCTGCAATAGGCTTCCAGCACAGCAGAAGTGCCCAGCTAGCCTGCAGCTAAAATCACACCATGGTAACCCCTAATTCCATAGGAAGCCTCACTGATGTAGAAATCTTTGGGGTGAAAAAGCTTAGCAGTTCCTACCTTCTCCAGCATGTTATCTTTGACTGAAACAAAATTTTCTGTTAGTGTTCCCCAGTTTACACCAGTACGGATTAGTGCTGTACTGTAGAATCCGTAGCACATTGTGACATATTTACATAATCACATATACAGCATGTTTCAAGTCATATTTGCAGACTCAGGTGCAGCCTAGGCATGGACTTGGGTGCTTGCCATGGTACCTGGGGCCTGCTTGCTCCTGAGTGTACCCATTTTCTTAGGAAGCTTCTGGGCACAGAAGCTTATGTCATTTCCTACAGAAGAACTTTGGATTTAAATGGGAAATTGTCATCTGACGCCACCTAAAGGGAGGGAGGAAGATTGGGTTTGAAAAAGCCCACATAGAATTTTCAGATCTCATACATGTTGGGCAAGGAGATGTTGGGGCACCAGCAATCACAGAAGGTTTTTTATAAGACTCTCTCAGGGCAGATACCAGTGACTGGGGAGAGGATTTGGCCCAGACTGGGGGGAAGGGGGCAAGTGACTGCTTACAGCAATGGTAGACAAGGGAGAGCAATTTTAAGCTAAAAGAGAGGAGGCTTAGATTAAATGTTAGGAAGAAATTCTTTACAGTGAGGGTGGTGAAACCCTGGAACAGATTGTCCACAGAAATTGTGGGTGCCCTGTCCCTGGAAATGTTCAAGGCCGGGTTGGATGGAGCTCTGAGCAACCTGGTCCAGTGGAAGTGTTCCTGCCTATGGCAGGGTGGTTGGAACTAGATGGTCTTAAAGGTCCCTCCCCACCCAAACCATTCTGTGATTCTATGGTTTATTCTCCCAAGAGAGAAAAAAAAATGCCTATGAAAGAAGTGAAGGACATTTCCCTTCATAGGCCTTTAGCTCCCTCTTCTGTGTTCCTATTAGAAACACAAGCAAAAATGTTAATTTGTGTTCTGCCTTTTACCCTCCTCTCCCCCACCCCCTGACTGTTTTTAAATGACAGTAGGCATTGAAATACTGTGCAAGTATAGCAAACACTCCCATTGTGATCATGCTATTAATTGAGAGAATGAATTATTTTTGGCATCACAGGAAGTAACAGGGACCTGTGATCAAACCCCAAACTTTTTTTGATCTTTAAAATGCTTATCTACAAACACATACTAAGATTAAAATCAGTTTATTTAAAACCAGCTATTTTTGGCAAAGAAGTTTTTCATCTGTATATGAAGAATCAGCATGAGTGTTGTTGGAAATGCATCACGCTGTCTCTCAATTAAGCTGCAAATCATACAATTCCCATTTCATAATCCAGTTCTCAGTCAACAGATTGTCTAAAAATTGTCAATTACGGGTCCAAATTTATGTTCTTAAATTCATTACAACAAGCTTGTGTTTTCCTTTTCCTTCTCCAAGTATGTGAAGTACCT
The DNA here is from genome assembly GCF_012460135.2 of Molothrus ater. Lineage (NCBI taxonomy): Eukaryota > Metazoa > Chordata > Aves > Passeriformes > Icteridae > Molothrus > Molothrus ater. The sequence goes on from NC_050479.2 coordinate 28,247,808, forward strand.
GCAGATTCTGTTCATTTCCTTTAGTTCCTGCACAATCAAGATGCTTGGTAGATGAAGTCTAAGTGTTGAGGGTAGGGCTGTCCCTGCATGGGACACAGAAAAAACTTCCACTCCTTAGGTTCTGAAGAATTGGGTTTGGTGGGCATCTGGCAAAATCCCTCTTTTCAGACATGACATATTAATGCTAAGATGTATGTCTGAGATCAGACTGCTGGCTGTATGCCACCCCGTGTTTCCCTGTATGGAGTACAAGAAGTGCAGAGTAAAGGAGGGAAAAGATGAAAGATCCCAGTTTGATAGGAGCAAGCCAAGACTCCATTGAAGCATGTTGGTTATCTTTGGAGACTTTTGCCTCTTCCAGTTTTTGAGCTACAGAGAACACATTTTAAATGACTAGAGATGAGCAGCTACACAGACTACCTGTGGGTTAAGGCATTTCATATTCTCAGCTTCCATGGATATAAGGGATAAAAATGGACCAAATACCACCTACCAGCAGGGGCCATTGTTTCTAGACAGTGGATAAAATGTCTTGCTCTCCTTCACACCTTTTGGGCTTTGAGATCCCCTTAAAAGAAGCACTTGGAGGGTGATTATCTCTTATCCAATGGAGGCTTGCATGTGGTGTCTACCCTTGACCCCTACTTAACCTAGAGCTGCTTTCTCTTCTCCATGACTCCAAGGTCAACTGCTTGTGCAGTAACTTTGACAGTTCAGCTCTGTTAGATCTTTGCTACCAAGGGATCCTGAGGTTTCTTTGTGTGAGCAGATGTGTGGGCTGGCTTCCATACAGAGGCTCTTCAAGATTTGTACTGAGCTTGAGAGTAAGTACACAGTATGATTAATAGATTTGGGGTAGTCTGAGATTTTCAGGTATTATAAAATACTGTGAAGCACAATCTTGTAGTTAAGCATTGTTGTTCATTCAAATGTGCAATTAGATATCCTTGCAGTTTACATGCTTTTCCATGGAGTAATTCTCTGTAAATTTTGTGATAGAAGTAGTGAGCAATTGTGTGTACTGGGTGTGCTAATAGTCTTCCCATAGTAAGTCTATCCAATTAAGAGAAGTATTTTAGTATTGCATGCTAAATTAATAGATGAATCTGAACTTTTTTCCCAGTGGGCTTTTATGTTAATAACATATGGCAGATGCAAGAGGATTTCTGTTTGTGCATAGCAGAACATTCATCATCCTTAGAATATCCAGATTAGGACAAATGTGTAAGCTTTGTATTAGTTTAGATAACTGGTTTTATCTTACTGTTCTGTATACTAAGAAAAAAGAGTTACCCCCTCATTTTGTGCTTCTAGATTCTCATGATGCTGTTTTAAGATTTAATTCTGCTCCAACACGTGGCTATGAAAAAGATGTTGGCAATAAAACAACCATGCGGATCATTAATTCTCAGGTAAGATCTTCCTTTTCAGAGTTCAAGTCAATGTCTCTTCTGTGCAATAGGACAGGAAGTTAATAACCTCTGAAAAAGTGTTGGGTAATATGGGAAGCAGGTAGTGATTAAACAGTTGTGATGCAGAGAAGGTGAAAGCTTTCCCTTACAGGGATGTTAGCACTGCTGTCAGTGTAGAGTGGCTCGATAGCCTCGTTTCAGAGAACCAGTTTGTTAAGTTTCTCGTGTGAACTAATCTGTAAAGGCTCTGCAGGATGCCAGAGAGCTGTCAGTACAGAAGACCTTGACCTCCTGGAGAAGCCATTGCCTCCAGAATTTTCATGGAGCTCAGGCTGTGGTGATTCCAAAGCTGTTTTCTCATATTTTCCAGTTCCCCAATTATTTCCTTGCTGGAAGGCAAAATAAATGGGAACTGAGTTGTGTAACACTAGGCAAGTCATCATGGTTTAAAAATTTGGAAAGAACTAGTAAAAACTTTAGTGTGTACTGGGTATTACACATCAGGTGAGTTTGTTCATCTGAATGGAAACAAGAGAAAATGGGATTTTCTGTGTAAGGGTGTAAATAAATAATTGTGACTTGAGCTACAGTGACACCTTATGGTTGAGATTAGTTTTTCAAGTTCAAAAATGCTATTGCCTGAGTTCCTGTCTTGGGCAAACCAAACCTCTTTGCTCTTTATGAAATGCAGATGAAAATCAGCAAGAGAATTTCTGTGAAATTTTATGACACACTGAAATGAGTGTACTTAGTCAACACCAGGAGTATGGTTGGCCATGTAGTATGCTCTGCACATATTGATTCTTGTTAAAGGATAGCAAAATTTCCAGTTACTGTAATTTTTTTGAGTTCATTTTTTCTTTTGCTTTGAGTGGCTGCCCATGCTAAGTCTGTTCTTGGTGGGTGTGTTTTTTATGTGAAGAAGTTCATGTTCTTTGCCATCAAAAAGAGGACTGTTCACTGTTGTTCCCTTTACATTCATTTTGTAGGTATTTGTGAGGCTGCAGAACAGACTAGATCTTTGAAGTGATTTGGGTTAAATATGCCCCCTTTCTTTTGTTTGCAAGAAGAAAGAAGAAATATCTTATTCTGCCTTAAGTGCTGTAATCAGTGTATCAGGGAACATGGATTTTCGTGTATTTTATTTTACTTTTTTTGGCTTTGTTGGTTTTTTTCCTTTTCTTTGATGATTCTCCATTTTACTGTTAGCCAAAATGTCCTGACATTGACCACGCCTGAACTCCTGAACTGGGCAAGGATAAAGGTTTAGAAACTCTTTATAGTTTGCTAGATTCAGTAGGCTTCCTGTAGAAGAGATAAATGTTCTCAGGGAGTGATCTGAGCTTTTTAGCTCCCCAGGACATTCAGAGAGATTGTGGTTAAATTAGCTACTCCCCATGCAGGGCAGACTGGAGTCTCCTGGCTCCCAGAGCTGCTACAGTACATTCCCACTGGGATGGCAGTGGAAGGTCCCATGGTCTTCTGCCCTGTGTAAGGCTTGCTCCCCATAAGACCTCTCAAGAAAACAGAGAGCAAAGTTCTGCCCAGGTGAGCTCACATGGCTTCCTCACAAGTGTTTGTATTCCCACCAGCTTTGTGCTTCTCCAAAGAGGTTAAAAACCATCCATGGTGGTCTGTCCACCTGGTGAGAAATTAGCCTTTCCCTCTCTGAGACTGAAATCTGCACAGGCCACTTGATGGAAGTTGCTTTCCCTACCTGTGCTGTAGCTGGGTTACCTGTACAGGTTTACTGACCTTCCTCCCCTCCTCACTGTTGGAAACTCCTGCATTCACTTAATTAAAGGCTGCTGTGGCTCCTTCTTCCTTCATATTCTCCACTGCGAAAGCCCTAAGGACATGAAGGAAGCCTGTGCAGTGGCAGCCTGTGCAGTATTAATAGATACTGTTATTGCAGTAAAAACTCATAGGAATGAATGCAGAATCACTGAAAGTGAAATTTGTGTGGACAGCACCTCCAGAGGACTTTTGCTTACTGAAAGGCAAGTAAGATCTCCTTTGTGTGGCAAGTGTGGAACCAAGCTTTTAAAATCTTGGCCTTTTGGTCAATTTGTTCAATTTTGTTCAATACTCAAAAAAGGTGTTTACATTCTGAGGTGAAAATTGTTCTGAGACATTAAGTTGGGGATGCTGATAGCAGCATGACTAATTCTGTTCTTACTGTAGAGGGCTGATGGAAATCATTAAACTCAAAGTTTATGGTAGGAAGAATATTGCTATGGCAACAATATTATTTTTCTGAAGAAAAATATGCATAATTAAATATGGCTCATTGGATCCTAAAGGGAAATGAAAATTATTATGAATTTATTTGTCTGGAATGTTGATTATTTTAACAGCTGGAAGAAAATTCGTGCTGTTTTGACCAATGCTGAACTGCCTGGCATTGGATGCACCAGGAATCAAAGAGTTCTATTTAGACATGGAGGGTTCTGGAAGGGGTGAGCCAGCAGGAGTGAAGAGTAGACTTCCACTGTGGTGGGATGTACTGGGAGATGCAGGAAGGAGTTATATGAGTGTAGTAGATTAGGGCAAAATAACAATTCCTTCAAAAATAGCCCTATAATATGTGTAAGCTGCCTGTTGTTGGAATTGTTTCTCTAGGTATTCCAATTTGTACAGTCATGGCCTAATTTGCATTTTTTTCATTGAAATGACACTGATTTTCTGTTAAAATGAGAAAACCTTGAAAAAGGTGGTTGGGGATGGGTGACACAGAAAGACATTACCCTTGGGGGCTGTAGCCCTTCAAAGAAAGCTGCTCTGTGTCCAAGGGTATCCCACAGGTGATCTGAAATACTGTCTCATTTTCAAGTTCCAGAGTACACGGTAATGTTGATACACAGTAACACAGCATCCCAAGTGGTACCATCACATCCCTCACAGATGGAGAGTAATTCAGCATACTGCTACTTCAGACTGTCATGAGTGCTGTTTATGGCTAAGCTTTTTTTGTATATTTTTTTAACAAAACAAGATGCATAAAATCAACCAGAACTGAAGCATAACAAACAGCAGCGTGGGTAGGACTGTTCACTTGAGAGAAGGATTTTGCCATTTTCCTGGATCCCACTTGCTTTTAATACTCTGGAATTCTTTGCATTTGTGTTTGCAGATTCTCACCAATCCCAACCATCACTTTGTCGACAGCTCCTTGTATAAAGATGTTATTTTAGTAGCCTGGGATCCTGCTCCCTACTCTGCAAATCTGAATGTGGTAAGATATCCATTTAGACCTTTCTTCCCAATTACTTGAAAGTACTGGAGAAAATTAATTTACTACTTTAGTCTCCTGGTTCTCCCTTTTCACCATGAGCCTCAGGTTCTTTCTGTATCTGAGTGGAGAATGCTATGTCTATAGGAATTGGTCAAAATTGGTTTATTGGTCAAAAACTTTTTAGTAGCCAGCAATTATACTGGAAGAGACTGTTCTGAGATGCTAGCATAGATGAATGGTGGCATTTGTTTGATAACACATTGCTATTTTCACATAACAGTGAGTTTTCTCTGTGTTTGCCAAGGAAGGAACATTGCTAGATTTCAGAAGTAGGTTTTATCAGGAAAGGTGAAAAACTGCATCAATTTTTCCCCATCTTCCCCTCTGCCTTCCCAGACAAAATACAACATCCTAGTGAAAATCTCTCTGGGTGCCTTCCCCATTTCTCGGGCCTCCTCCCCACCAGCATTCCCTTTATGTCCACTGTCCCACAGCCATCTGTGCCCTGCCGTCCACCCCCTCACTGAGAGCAGCAGATGTCCATCTGCTTGTCACTGGGGGAGTCTCTACTTTGGCTGTTGCTGCAGCTCCAGCAGACAAGTTGATCTGATGGCTTTTGGCACAGGGAGCTCAGAGCTGAGCAGGCTGCAGAGTAGCAAGTAAACCTTCATCTGCTGAACTCCCTTAGCAACAGATGCCAGGGGCTGCCTGCTCCCACGCAGGCTGCCATCGGCCTGCGTCACGGCTGCTGCTGCCTCCGTCAGGGACAGGCACGCTTTCAGAGGAACATTCACCCCCAGGCCCAGATATCATGCCAAAGCTCTTTGAACCTCTTCTTTAATGTGGATCCGTGAGGGAAAAATGGTCTTGGCTCATCCCACAGCACTCAATTACTTATTGGGAGTTTCTGCATGAAGAGAAGAAACAAAATAGCCCAGAGTGAGGAATGCCTTTCTAGCAGAAGCATCCACCAGTGCAGGCTGCTTTGCTACCTTTGCTTCTGTTCTGCAGAACCCAAATGATGCCAGTTTATGGTATTGTACATGTAGTGTTCAAAACATGTTTCTTACTATTAAAAAACATGTGACTTTTTTCCTCCCAGTGGTATAAGAAGCCAGACTACAATCTGTTCACTCCCTACGTACAGCATCGCAGGAAGAATCCAACCCAGCCATTCTACATCCTCCATCCAAAGTTTATATGGCAGCTCTGGGACATCATTCAGGAGAACACTAAAGAGAAGATACAGCCCAACCCTCCTTCTTCAGGGTTTATTGGTAGGTGTACCAAAGATGGTCCCAGTAGACATGTTAGATTAAAAAAATAATTTCAAACGTATACATTGCATGAGGATCAAGTCCATAAATGTGTACTGTGTGCTCTATACAGAATCAGTGACTAAAAAAACACACAGCATGAGAACTAGAAAATAGCTGAGTGAATTTGATGTTCTGCTTTCTTGCCCTTCACATCCATAGTATGTCTACCATATCTATAAAACATGCATATATCTATGAGAAATTTGTATTATTCCATATTAATATATATTTTGAGGACCTAGTCAATTCTGAAGTTCCTCATTGGGATCATAGAGCAGAGAATCCTCAGACAACAAATGAAAGCAGATGGCAGATCATGTAGACAGGATGAAATCAATGGCAGGCTGAGCTATATTCCCTACATAGGCCAAGGGCTTCTAGTGCTCAATCTGAGCACTTCTTCACTGGAAGCAATAGAATTTCACTGTATTTTTTTGGTCTTTCCTTAGTATTTCTGAGGGTACACTTTGGCACTCTGCCCACAGCAGGTCCTGAGTGTGGACAGGTCTAAAGGATGCAAGTAGGCAGCGTGGCAAGGCTGAGTCAGGGTCATCCTGGCTTATGCTTCTAGACTCAGAGGGCAGTAGAGCTTCAAATACCATCTTCTGCTTTGGAAACTCCATCCTTTCCTCACTGACATTGTGATATTGATCTAGGTATTTGCTGCAGTCAGAAAATGGTTTGGTTTTTTTCTTTGTATTTGAATCTGAAAGCAAAGACACCTGAGATTGCATCTGATATGGGAAAACCAGTTCTGAACATTTATCTTGGGTTCTGTATGCAGTAGTGGCTTCCTAGGTCACCTTTGGAGCACACCAAAGGCCTTAGAGGGTGCAGAAGCTCCCAGAGGGAGAATACAAAGGTTTCTGGGAGATGCTCATCTTTCCCTTGAGTGGATTGTGCATACTTGGAACATGAGTGGAAGGTAAAGGAGGCCTGGTGTGTTGTTGGAGGGAGCCTTGGCTGTTGGTTACTTACTTCTTGAAGTGAGGTTTTTTGGAACCTGCTTGTAAAAATTCACAGGGAGAAGACAGTTCATGTGAAATGATCTCACCAGCTGCATTTTGCAAAAGTGTTTCTTGTAGCAATGAAGCTGTTGATAAAAATAGGTTAACAGCTGCTGATTGTAAGAATATTGAAGAGGATCATTGTGCTGTCAATCTGTACTTCCACCATACATAAAAAACACTTTAAAAGCTTTCTTTGAAGAAATGGAAATAATTTCACTATGAGACTAGAGCAGCAATCTTCAATCCCAAATATAAATGTTAGTTACAAAAAATACCCTTCAAGCAGAGAAAGCTTTGAAAATATAAACTATTAAACAAGCAAAATTTTAACAACAAAAGCTGTACAGATAAATATACTCTGTGTGCAGATGTAAATTTGCCTGCTTCTCTAGTGGGAATTTTATTTATATTGTTCTTTTCCAAGGAACAGTGCTTTTTGGTAGGCTGTTACTAACTTTAAAGAACCAAGGTATTAAGAGGAACTTATTGGATGTCATATCCACCCCATTTCATAACCAGCTACTGTTCTGATAGATGTATTTTACATATTTTATTAGGGACAGTCTTCCTGTTTTGATAACCTTATCGCATTAATGTCCATGTATTGCACATGTAACATAATCTAAATACAGAGGTAGCACAGAAAGAGCAAATGCATATTGTCAGGGACAAAAAGGGTAAGATAAAGCATAAAAAAAATGCAATGCAGCTTGGCAGAAAGCTGAAAAGTCATGTTGGTCTTCAGTTCAGGTATCTTAATCACTCATGCAGCAAATAATCCTGTTGGAACTAAGCTGGCAGACACAACTAGTGTACCTGTATGAAAGAGGAATGCTGAATATTGAGCTTCTACCTGATCTTACAAAATATACAAAATTATTTCCTATAGAATTAGTAGAAAGACTGAGTAAGTGATGGTCTTCATAAAATATGAGTGTCTTAATTTCAAGAAGAGAAAACAATTTATTAAGTTACCACACTACTAAATGCCACTGTACTTAAAACAGCTATATGAAGGAAATAGATTGTTGTTAAATAGGGGGTATGAATTTTTACAGATATATACATTCCTGAATCTGAACAATTTCTAGCAAGGACTATGATGATTTTAATCATATAGAAAAGATTACAAAAATGGTTCTGAGTCAAGTGAAGCACTTTTGTTCCAAGCTTTTTAGCTTCCACTAGGCCTAATTTACAAAATTGGACAAATGTATGAATTAAAACATGGAAACATCAGAATATTTCTTTTCACAAATGTCAAGAATGTTTTAGCATGGTCTTACACTGTTTCTTCAGTAATTACAATTGTAATTATTCCTGCTGCTTAGCACTATTTATAAGAAACTGAATCTTGCCAAAGGGAGGATGTTGGTGGAATGTGTCCTCAAGGTGTTCTTCTGCAGCAATGAGTCAGCATCCTTCCACAGTGACTTATGTCAGGGGAATCTTTTAACATCGTTAATAATGGTATTGCAGTACTTAAGTCACAATATTATTAAATCTCTCAGAAAGGGAGCCAGTGGGGAAGAGGCAGTCTCTCACGTGCTTTGATTTTAGAGGAATGAGAGAGAGAGAGAGAAGAGGTAGAACTTCTCCCCTGTTTTTTTCACTCTGTGGGAGTTAGGGAAAATAATGGTTTTTGCACTTCCTTTGGGTATGGGCTGCCCTGCATCTGCATAAATTCTGCCTGGACCCCCTGCCTCCCTCAAACCCTGCTAGGTCAGCTCTGCACCAGCTCAGTGTTGCTGAGGAGAGGCAGCAGCATTTGATAGCTGGTGGCTGGGTGAGGGAAGCACAGGGTATGTCCCAGCTGTGGAGGGGAAATAAGAGGATGGGAAGAGCAGGATTGGTTGGGGAGATTGTTTGTGGGTAAAGGTCCAACAGGGTAAACCAACCTTTTGATTTTAATCTGGGAGTCTCTTTTGGTTTGTTTCCTGAGACACGAGCATGGACTTTAGCTGGCTTACAACTTTGCCTTATGTCACATGTCATAGCTTGGCTAATGCCACTCCTCACAATAAACCATTTCTTTGTCTTCCTAGTCTAATCCTTATAAGAGCTTTGAGAAGTCATTCCTTCATATTTTTGCATTGCTTTTGCAGCTGCTGCCTTCACGCTTCTAAACAAATTTCTGCACAGTATTCTCATAATCTTGCATTAGCATTAGGCAATTGCCATGGTGGCTTTTCACAGTTAAAGTTGTTGGTTCACATTTGGCTGAAAATAAGTTTGCTAAATGAGTATTGATATGTTTACATCTCATCTTGGACTTGGATCTATGCCATTTTTCTCAGAAGATAGATAAGCTTCCAACCATCAAACCTCAAACTTGGATTCCACTGGCAAATCCTAAATTAACACTGTTACTAGGGAAGGATTTGCCCTACCTTTTGGCAAGAGAAGTAAGTCACCTCTCACTTCCTGTAAATAAGTCTTTCATTGTGAAATGGGAACTCAGTCTTCCTCCCTTCTTTCTGTACATATCAAAGCTCAGTTTTTAATTGAATCTGATAGTATATAAAGTGTCAGTCTCTACTGTTACCATTCTGCTGTAAGAACTGACTGTTCCTGTACCCTCTTTGGTAGCCAATGTAAACAGCTTTTTCTGACCTTAAATTTTTTGTCATCTGAAGACCAGGAGTAAAACTGCAGTTTCCAAAGAGCAGCATTCTGTGCTCATTGGATGGGACGGTACATTAGCATTTGGAAATTCTGAGAGCTTTTTAATAATGTCGAGATCATATAAAGGCTTTTCTGTGCAGATTTTGCTCCTGTCCACTGTTTACTTAGTGGATTTTCTATAAATTCCTACTTACCATAGTCCATCAGTACACTTTCATGATTTACCTCTTCAGAGGTGACTTTAATTGAAATTCACATTTATGTACTGTTAGAGAGCAGTGACTTTTATCTTTTTAAAGCTAGCTGAAAGCTGTAACTGCAGTATTTTGGTTTGTTTTCAATCAAAACATGACCTGTGTAGATTCCTACATTTTAGGTTGTCTCTGTAGGTGGTAGTTTTGATATGTGCTAGAAATTTTAGCATAACATACAGTCCACTGAACACAAAATAACTAAGCCCAGATTACTTTATTGTTGGGAGAAGGGAAATGTTGTTTGAGGCTTTACAGTTGACATTCCAGTTTTAACAGTTGTGCATCAGTAATAGTCGATAACATTATTTTAATCTTCATTTGCATGCAAGACAATAGTACAAGCAAGGCTATCATTGCACTGCAACATTAGCAGGTTGTTGTATGTCTAAGAACTTAAATTTAAAACAGCTCTGGAGAGCATGTTGCATAGCAGTATACAGCTGATCTCCAGCTCTGCCTAGGAAAAAAATGCACTTTCATGGACTGAAAGAAACAAATGGACATATTAAGAGTTGCCTTTGTTGCTGTAACTCAGTTGCTTTAACAGCAGTTGGTGCAGGAACAGAACAGTGCTCACTCTTGCCAGCTCAGTGTTCAAGTATTAGCCCACAAATAATTAATACCTCCAATACACAAGCCTCAATTTATTCTTACTCTAATAAAAAGCACACTGAAATTTGACTATCTTCCACTTCTCAAAATGGAGACATAAAAGAGCAAACTCTCCTCTCAAATCACATTTAAAAATTTATTATTCTAGTGTATCACCCAAAATTAAACAATACATTTAGAATTACATTATATTACTGGTCAGTATTTTCCAGTCTATGCTCATATTACAGAATGTATTATTGTGATTAATGTAGAGCTTTTTGCATTCACCAAGTTATAAACATGTAATTCTCAAGGTCTACTATGTAATGCTAGTATCTATACATCAAAGATGACAAGTACTGCACAAATTATTAAGCTTAGGCACAGGGCCATTTGGTGACAATGCTTTGATAAATAATTTGTTTTTCTTGTGCTTTATATTTTTTCACATAGTTCATGAACTAAACAGAGGTGAGAGAACCCTTTTAAAGAAACAAAGTGTTTTAAAAAGCCAGAGCTATTTTTACTGCATGTACCAAAGAATAACTGAGGCACATTTGGCCCAGTTTCAAGGAGTTTCCTGTGGTATCTGCAATCCAGTCAAGAGACACTATAGTAGTAGACTATCATATAGAAGATTATACCTTCTAAATGCTTTATGCTTATTTGTAATGCTTTCAAATACACCAACTTACTAGTATATACAGCCAAATTATTTTCTGTAACTGAATTTACAATGTGTGTGAAATGATACATTATGGGAATGAATCAGATTATGTATATTTAAATGTTTTCAACATCTCTTTCATTATGTTATACTGATTCTGTGTTCATGATGAATGTTTGAGTTACACTTGTAATTCTAGATGCTTTCATACAGCATCTGTTGATTGAGATATATTAAACTATATTTAATTTATTTGTAAACTAGAAAACATTCTTTTTTAAATTAGAGTGCTAACCACAATGCTTAATTGTACCATACAATATTCACGTTGGAAAATCAAAACCTTTGGAATTATTCAAATTGCCAAGAACAAATAAAAAAAACCATTTTCTCCTTATGATTAGAATCCATAGAACATGTTCATTTGTAAAAACCACCCATGCAAGGAATTTAATCTTCATATAATTCTGGTTTAAATATCCTCAGTGCAGATTGTAAAAGCTATGTTTATTTGTGCCATTTGGACTGAGTTTAAACTATACCAAACACTTCCTAACACTAAGGGTATCTTCCAAATAGGAAAAAATAAAATTACTACACTACAGTTGATCTTAACCAAAATGCCAAGAAGGAGATAACACACTTTTTTAAGAATTTTGAAATACTAATATATAATATTTCAAAATCCGTAATACCATTTTAGCATCTACAGTTACACTGTTGTAGCAAAGTTGCATTTGACTGTTTCTCTGACAACCACATTATTTCTTTGGAATAATAAATTTTATAGTATTTCTAAAAGAGTATTATTCTATGCTCACAATTCTTTTTTTTTCTTTCTTTTTTTAAAATGTTCAGTTGGGTGTTCATGAACATTGCCATTCAATTATAAAACATTCACAAAGCACACCTTTGAATGTTCTACCACAAAACAGGCAGAATTATTTTGCATTTTTCCATTTTTACAATTGTAATCCAAATGGGACTTTGAAAAATCAAGCAAGGGTATTAGAATTAGATTAGAGTGGCCTATGCAGAATTATCTTCAGTTGTGATTTTGAATGTCTGGTAGCACCAGTTATGTTTGCCAAAACTAAAATCAGGCTGGATACCCTGACCTTTTCGTTAATGTGAAACATGGATTGGATATTTAAGATCTAAAAAGCTTTTTTATATTTAGATGCTATAGACAGCCTATAGGCTTTCCCTTTCAGGTTTTGTGTTTTCTCAAGTTGTGCATGTCTACTAGCCTTCCCTAAATACTTTTTAATTCTCTGTTTTTACTCCTATTCCCGTACCTTAGTATTTATGAGTGGTGGAAAAAAAAAACACCCACATCTCCCATCAGCTTAATCCTTGCACATAAATTTGCTGTATCTGTATGGTCCATGTCTGGGTCAGTCAGAGAGAAGGATTTATGCTTCCTGACTTCAGCTGGTTCCAGTGCAGGTCTGTATTTGTGTTGGTCACCCTCAGAATTATTAGAGCAAAAAATAGGTACCTCTTAAATATTACTGTGATATTGAGGACAATATAATTGTCCTCAACATGTGAAATTTTCATCCCATACTGGGAGTGCAGCTATCCATACTGCTGCTCAGGCTTCTCCTACAGCCAACAGAAAAAAGCCAGGAGCTTCTGGGGAATGGCTTGTATGATCCATTAGACATGCACTGCTTCCTAAAAGGTGCCCACTTTCTTGTGCTGACAGCAAGGGAGCCTGTGATACTGCACCAGGGGCACATTTGATCATGCCTTGTTTTGATTTCTTCTCATTGTGCTTCTGGAAAAGAAGCACAAAAGATTATATTATTTTTCATTATGCTCTACTTACACAGGAGAGTAGAGGAGAAGGTTCTTGATAGCCAAGTACCAGACTCTTATTTTTGGTTTCAAGCCAGTGGAGAGAAACAACACTAAAAGGACAGTTCTCTATAAGTGAACTATTCAACACCTCCTAAAGGAGATATCTGAAATAAGTCAGATGAGTTTTGCCCTGCCTCCTGCATTGTCTGTAAAGAATGCTTTAAATCAGCAAGGTCAGAGATGGGCATGCACAACTCAGTAAGATTAATTCTGTCCAGACTCTGTATTGTGTTGGGACAATGACTGTCCATCCTGTTTATTAATAGCTCCTTAGGTCACATGTAAGATAGTCTGTGCTGTTTTATATATATAATAATTGTGCATTGACCTGAAAATTGTTTTATGACTGTTAGCAAAGACAAATATTGAAGTGTATCATATGGCAATTCTTCACCTTACAGGCTGTGAAAACAATGAGGTTTTCATTCATACTGAGAGTCCTGGAGGAGTGTTGAGATATGGAACAAAGTCGATGCAGATGATGTTGAATTGGGCAGTGATGTGAAAAGTACACAGACAAAAGAAATAAGTGTAAAGACATACTCAGAGGACAGTGCAGGGACAGGACATAAACAAGGCACACTTTGGCACTACAGGTGTGGGAGAAAATGCCAAGAAATTCAGCCACAAAAGAGAAACTTAGAAAGCAGTAATACTGACAGAAATGTGTAAAGATAACAATTGGGAAGCAACTTTGGACTTCTCAGAATAGAGAGGCAAGCAAAATGAATTAATGAAACCAAGATTAAGTCTGAAAGCAGTTAGGCGCATTCCTCTTCTTTAGCTTTGAGACTGCAACCAAAACATTAAAGTTCAAACACAATGTAAAAAATATTTTGGGGGTCGTGTAACTGGCACAAAGCAATTGGTGATTTAAAAAATGTATATCCCTGAAGCTAAATGGAGGAGAGAAGGGAAGGTAGATGAAAATATAGACAGCTTGGCACACTTATATCTGCTGGATAAAGATGCCAGTAGCCCCCTGCAATGTTAAAACTAAGCAAAAGGAGGAATGAAGTTAAAGAGTGGTATGAAAAAGTATGGGATGGAATGTGAGACCTGTAGTCCAGGGAGCTTTGTTGGCAGTGCTGTTTTAGGGACTTAGGAAAAACAACCTAGACACATGGCATTAGAAAAAACATGGAATAAAACCTGAATATATCTTAGTATATGGGCTGATGTAAATGTCCTAGTGGTCTATATTGCTGCTATTCTTTTAAAGACGTTAATTAACATTTTTTGTAAACTGAGTTTGCAGTAATGGCTCTACAACACTAGGGCTGTCCCCTGTGGAGGGGTTTCGCATACTCCAAGGCATGAGACAGAAATGAAACCATTTCTTCTCTTATTTTACAGACAACTGTATTTGTACAAAAAAGATGGCTTCCTTTCCAAAGAGAACCTTTTTTTTAAATTCTTCCTTCTCCATCCCCTTGTTTTCTTGTTTTTTGTTTTTGTTTTTTTTTTTTTTGAATGCAGTGCAGAACAGCAGGAGCAGATCATTTCAAGAGAGAATCTGGGGGCTCTGCCATCTAAGTAGAGGGCCCTACCTCCTCAGGTTCATGTGTTATCCTGCATCTCACCCACAGATGGTTTGGATGGAAGTCCTGGTTGTACCACACTGTTGGTCCCATGGGCTGGAGGTCTGTAGTGTTAGAGATGCTAAAGGTAGAACAGCCTGGCACTGACCATTGTTTTTGCCCAGACTAGGGTTTGAACATTTGACATGTACACAAGGCCTGGTGGAAGTGCCAGGAGTGCTCCTGATTCCACCAGGACAGATAAGCCTCTAGCACAGGGACAGTTCTGTGTGTGCTAATCTCTACTAGTTGTTCTAGCTCATCTTTCAGACTTCAACCCAAGAATGTGCTATAACTTAGTGGTTACCACTCAAAAATAGTCTGCCAAGTCAATGTCTTTCCTCCTGCAAAACATCACTGTCCAGCATGAGCAAAAATGTAAGTAGAACCTATGGTTATTTATGAACAACCTAGACTGAGATCCCAATACATGGTCTGGATGGAACCAGGCAGGAAAAATAAGGAGCTAAATTAAATAGCCCAGCGTGCCTTTTTAGTTGATTCTGGAGCACACTGAACCACTGATGACTAGAAGGTAAAACTCTACCACTTCTTAGTCCTCCATTAACTAATTTACAGGAAAGTCAATGATACTGCTTAAAATTTTGTCGTGGTTGAACCATATCTGGAGCTTAGTGGCTAATTTTCTGTTATTAAGGAGTCACAATTTTTGTTCTTGACAGTTTTTCAATCACACAAATGGCAACTTCCTTTATTACTTGTAGAGCTAGCTTGGTAATGTGGGAGTGAAATAATAAAACACACTTTGGTTAAGGCTGTATTTCCCATCAGAGCCAGTTTTTCTAAGATGTTGGTGGTATAGCTTTTGAAGTTGTCTCTGGGCACAGGAGAGAAGTCATTTTACTGTCTGTTTCTGGATGTGGTTCATTATTGCACATGTTTCCACCATCCGCCCGCTGATCCAGCTGGATAACGGTTACCTTGGAATGGTAGGTGGGCTCTCCATCAGTGGAGGAAGGAGGTTGGCAGTGGAAAAGCTGGCGAAAGCATTTGTAAAACTAAAACAACAAAAAACCAAACAATTCTAGATATAGCTGCTTGGCAGGTCACAGTTCAGAGCATCTCTATAACATCTCTATAACATCTTCAATGCAAGGAAACTTGGTTTATTAAGATTGTACTTTTTTTCAAATAGGGATTAAATATTTTTTCACCATGAATATGTGTTTCTTGCTGCTTAGGACTAAAGTACACTCAAATTTGAGAACTTCACTTCAGCTTAGCTTTTCTAACACTGTAGATTCTGTAGAGTGTAAAGCTGTAGAACAATTGTAAAATATTTTCAGAACCTTTAATTTATGCTAAAATATTTAATCACAGAAGTAATTGGTTTTCAGTTACTTCACACATCAGGCAGGAAAAGTCATTTTGATAATCTAATGATACACAGCGGGGAGAACATGGGGTTCTTTTTATTAGGAAGCATGGAAATCTCTCCATTCCCAAACTGTAAAGTGAACTTCAGAAAATGGCTTTGCTTAATTAAAAAACAAAATTAATTTTTTATGTTTATTCATTTCACTTCTGAGATCTACCCAAAACACCTTTGATGATGCCAAATCCGTTGTGCAGGAAAAAGCCCCAAACAACAGTTACATTAATTCTCATCTGTAAGTGCCAAGTGAGCAGAGTTACACACCTACCTCCCCTGAGAGCTGACAATCCTATTCCACAGATAGGGATACCAGTAATGCTACAAGTGCCTCAATACATTTTCTACACAAATTTATTTTCTAAATGAAAAAAAAAATAATGGCATCCAAAACTTACTTCATGTCACTTTCCTTTTGCATGGCTTTATGAAACAGAAAAATCTTCCAGGAGCTGTGATTGATGTGAAAGTATTGTAGTTACGCAATGTAGTTGATCATTATCTGGTACTAGTCCATCTGAAAATGTGCAGCTGCAACAGCAATATTTCTCTTGTTTCAAGGGTATAAAGACCACAATTGAATGGTGCTGATGATAGTGTGCCATTGGCATGTGGCAGGAAAAATGGGTTGGCATTTTGTGGGTTTCTCCTTGCTGAGCAAGGAAGTGGTGAGGGGCTTTTCCTTATGACAGCACTGCTTTAAGTAGGAATTCATCTCTGGTGTCTCTCCATGAGACTTGTCTGAAGCTGTAGGCTTCTGTGCCACCACTTCACAGGTGATGTTTCTTTATATGCCCTTCTGCATGTGTTGCTGCTTAGAGAGAAGCAAGTGGATGGGAAAAGTGGAATTGGAATTTCAGACTAAGAAAGACCAACATTGCAATAAGGTGGAGATCTTTCAAGGATTCTTGTGAGGAATGTTTTGTGGACAGTCTATACAGTAAATCAGGGGAGGTGGGAAAGAGCAGTCTTCTCACTCAGGAGGCTGATGGTGATCTTCAAGTTCTTTACAGGCTTTTTCACTCTTTCTTTATGACTGTTACCCTACCCTGTTGACTCTACAGGGATCACAATCTTTATATATCAGGGACAAGTGAAAGCTACTCAAATAAAAGGAACGATTGCTTCACTTAATGATTTTACAGAATACTTAAGATGTGTGACAGCAAAGAAAAGAAGGAAAGAAGGAATGAAAAAATAGATTGGATGACTGCAGGGAAATTTCTGCGAGAAAAGTGAAAGCTGGTGTTCACTTTTGTTTTCACTTCTTGTTGCAGGTATCCTCATCATGATGTCCATGTGTAATGAAGTGCACGTGTACGAGTACATCCCTTCAGTGCGACAGACCGACCTGTGCCACTACCATGAACTCTACTACGATGCAGCTTGCACCTTAGGGGCCTACCATCCACTGCTCTATGAGAAGCTCCTGGTGCAGAGGATGAACAAAGGTTTGCAGGATGATCTGTATCGGAAGGGGAAAGTCATTTTGCCAGGGTTCAAAGCTGTCAAGTGCCCCAAACGAAATCATTTCCCACACTTGTAGAAGTAAGTCTTTCAGAAACAATGTGCAATAAAGGTACTACTGTCGTACTATAAACAAGAAGAGAATACTTGAAAAAATGTATCTTAGACCAATCTAGTCTTGAGTCTATAAATTGTAATTAAGTAGCAGGCATGAGAAATACTTCTTTTCTGAGCCTGAGTATTTATTACTGCTTTGCAAATAGTTACAGAAAAAAAGCAAAAGCTTAGTTCATGAAGGTGCAAAGGACATACTTAGGCAGAAATATAATGTATCATTGTTGGTGTGACTGTCAGAATTTGTCGGTGGTCTCATGCCACATATGCTAGACTGTAAGTTTTTTTAAATGAATTTATTTAACTGTCAAACCTGGCATTGTGAAACAGCCTCCGTTGTTCATGTATGTACAGAGTGGCCAGTTGAATAATGCAGCATTTCCTGTGACTCCATGGGATTTTCACACTGTCCCAGAATGAAGTAATTGCTACTCCAAGCTGTGCAGTCGTTCACTAGAGCAGACTTTAATGCCTGTTCCTACACAGGCTCAATTCCAGGCTTCCAACTGAACAGGGGTTTAGGGTTGCCCTGAAGTGTTTGCAGTCAGAGATGGCTGTACACAGCTAAACCAGTTAAACTACTGGATGTGGTTTTGGATGCCACTCTCCCATGCTCACACTGACTGAAGAGGGAAGAGAGAAACCATTTCTTTAAAGAAAAAAGAATATATTTGTAACCCAATTAGGAAGAAAAACTCTCCCTGAAAGGACTATCAGGAAGGTGTGAGATGGAAATGGTGCCTTCCACCAGTCTGCACAGATACAAAAGATCCAAAGAAAGCCAAGGGAGGCTGTGCAGCATTCACCCATTACACTGAAAAGCAAGCATAGAGGGGCTCACCACTTGTCAACAAAGATAGCATTCAGGAATACAGACAGTATTTTTAGGTGTTTCATTTGTATCTGAATCAAAGTCACTTGTTCACAAGTTCTTGCTGTTCAGAAAGGAGTTTTCTGACAAAAGAAGATGATATCAGCATTTTTTACTTAATGCTTGAAAGACTATAACCCAGAAAAGCTGTAATGCCTGCAAAAAAACCTGACAACAGATTGCATATGGAGATGGTTTGATATTTTCATTCATAACACACAAGGACAATATTCTTTAAGACAATTCTAAAAGTTGATGGTCTGCAGTGGATTTCTCTCTTTTTTAGTTTGGTTTGTTTTTTTTCCCACCTGACTGTACATTTTCTTTTAGAGTAAGTTCAGCAGGAATATGTGTACACAAAAGCACAGGTATATCTACTCATGTCCTTCCAGTAAAAAAAGCAGACAGCTGAAAGGGGCATTGAAAAGAATAGCTGACTGGTTGTGGTGGAAAGTGTTTTTTGTGTTTTGATTTAAGCAAAAAGCCTTTTGCCAGAAAGGCAAAGGAAAGTAAACAACATTAATGACTATTTCACCTTCAACTGTAATGTAAGGATAATCATAAAATCTTTTTTCTCTTGCTCAGCTCTTTGGGAAGCAGTATTGAAAGGATCTTTTGGAAGGATTATTTTCTTTCCTCAAAATGAAGAATAAATGTCTTACATAGGACTTAGTCTTCTTTTTGGGCTTTATGATGATCTTAAGATTCTTCTTGTTGACAGAAATCATGTAGATGATCTAATAACTGTACTTCTGTGTTGTATGGAAAGTTATGTCCATAAGGCATTTTGGTACATAACAAAATTAATTTTACTCATACTGGGCTTGGACTCTGGATGTATTACATACCAATTTCTTTTTAATGTTATGTGTGATGGCAACTTTTATTCTTGAAGTTAATAACATTCTTATTTAAATGCATGGATGATAGATAGCCTACACAGAACTAATCTATTTTTCCATATGTTTCATACCCTGTTTGCAAGCATAAGCAGTCTGAACAGTGCAATTAAATATGTCTCTCTCTGCTGTACCCTGGGTTAGCTATGACATAACTGTAAAGGAAGAGAATTCAGCTTTCTAAGACTAGTGAAGATGCTACTTTTCAATATGCAGGACCTTCTAGAGTTCCAAAAAGAAAAAAAAAAAATCACTTTGACTGGCCTGCAACCACTAACTTTTAATTTCGATTTTCACAAAGAAGAAAATACTAACTGCATTGCTCAACCACTCACAGCAGGATTATGTAGTATTATTTATTCTCTCAATAATTTTTCAGAATAATCAACATAACTGTTGCTTACACAGAACAAGGCAAATTCCAATGTTTCATGTAACAAGTGCTAAGCATACCTACTCAGTACATCATTTATATACCAATGCAGAACCAGGTCCGAGATGTTATATAATGAACTGTATGTTTTTTAATTTACTGGACTGCATACTCAAGCCCTTGCAGCCAAAATTTTTTCTTTGCCATATCCTTCTTTGTATGGCAGTCAGTCCTCCTTCCATAAGTGCAAATGCAGTTGTTGTAGCACCATCACCTCAGAAGATGCTGCAGAGCTGTGCTGCAAACATTTGCTCACAGAGGAGGAAGACTAACCTGTGATGCCACCTTTAAAAAATGAGCCTAGAATGGCTTTCTAACACTGGTATCCACTGTGATGTTTTACTGGTCTGCCTGCTCAAACACAATGTGGTTGTTTAAAGAGCATTTTCTCTCCTACCTTGTCTTGTCCTCCTTCAGATTCTGGCACAAGTACGGGTGTGTTTGATCTGCTAATTGAGGGCTCCCCTCCACTTGCTGCAAGGGGGGAAGGGGCAGAAATAAAGGGGAAACATAGAGGACCTGCAAAGGTGCTCCTCTCACCTCTTCTTACTCTCTGTGGCATTGGCATTCTGGCTTTCATAAGAGCCCTCAGAGTGTTTTTGAATTCATGGGCATTTCCCTGTCCCTTGTGAGGGCTGAGAAATGTTCGCAAAGAACTGCATTCAGTAAATTTAAAACAGTCAATGTGTAACAACACTGAACCACAGCTCTTCTAAAAATAATGGGTGAGAGTGCTGGGTTTAGAGGCATGTTAAATGCAGCAATGTGAAAGGAAGTGTATTTTTTCACCAAGATCATGGGACTTTTTGGGGAAAAGATACAGGCATGGCTTCATAGCTCTCCCCTGTGGCTGTCCCACACTAAGAGAGTGGGACAGCACCTAGACAAAAGAGGTTTGCACAAACCTGGTGCATCTCAAGGTGCATCATCAGCCAAGCAATTGCCTCTGCTGTTGGGTCCCTTTGCACTTGTAGGCTTTAAATTTCTGGAATTTTACTGACAAGTAGGAACAAGTTGCCTTCCTTCAAACACTATCGAGCCTCATTTCTGTGCCCTGGTGCTGTGGACAACAGTTAAAGTTAACTGGAACAAACCAGAAACACAGAAGCAGTTTAAGGAAATGCACTGAGTTTATGCTGAATTTAATTATGCTCTTCTTTCCCCACTGTGAATTCTATAACTTTTCTGACTTGCGGTGCTCTATTATTTTATGCATTCAGTTTTGGATGGTTAAATCAAGGTATTCTTTTGTTTAATCAAGAAAAAATTATGAAATATTTTGCCTCATTTTGAGCCAAAATCTTTTTACTAGAAAAAAAAATCATTATTTTGTTCTATTCCTCTACAGTTTTAAAGGTTACCTCAGCATAAACTCATAGCTCAGTCCGTCCTTGGATGAAACTACTACATCTTTTTTTACCTTGTTGTGCAATTTTATGCTGTAGAAACTCTGGTAAATTCAGTGAAATCACCATGATGTACCTTTGGAGAGAGAGAGGGGTGATATAAACACTCTAATACATTCTGTACAAATTTAATTTAAGCATTTCTTGTCTTTGGTAAAGACATTTTCTTTTGTGAAGTCATCCGAATTCTGAACTTGTTGCTGTAAATCTCTTGCCAAAGTCAGAAAAACCAAAAGAGTTGTTTTTTTTTAAATGAAGACAAGTGTCTACACTCACTGGTTGCACAGACTGAGCACGGTCATTTTAGAGACTGATTGAATGGAACAGGAGTTCAAAACACATGTGGAGCAATCCCTAGTGGGGTTTTTAATTTCTTTTTTCTTCAGAAGTTTTTAAGGATGGAAAATGCCATTTGGACAGTGACACAGATGTACTATGAAAGGAGTATTAAATGCATTGACTGCAACAATAAATGGTTACTATTTTCCCCTTCATCCTTTCTAAAGTTGATGCATATTTAAATGAAATCCTGCTTTGAAGTAGGCAATTCAGAAGCCTGCTGTTAAAATGATTTGAATCTTTCCCAGCATCTGTCCTCTCACACACAAGGAGGATACCTGATTTAACTGTTTGAAATTAAAGTAGCCCATGTCAGGGGTACGTGAATCACTTAATGAATTTTGACAGTGCAGATGTCTTCTCTCTGGCTTAGCAATCAGATTCAGAATTTTGTTCTTGAAATAAGAGTTGTGTGTAAAAGCCTTACTTTTTTCCATATCATCTCATCACTCTTAAAATATGTAGTCATTGAACTATTCAAATATAGACTGTGTACTTTTTTAATAGCTTTGAGAATTATTTTGTATGATGATTTTTTTAAATGAATGTGTACTCTAATAACAAACCTTAAGATTTTACAGGAGTCACATTTTTAAGCAGTGTTTGTATACATTTTAACACTTTTTATATTTTCTATTATGATTTTGTATATTTTTATGTATACACAGTGTACAGATTTTTTCCTGTAAATAAAACATTTGTTTTCATTTGTTTAGGAGTGCTGGTCTTTTCATATTGCCTTAAATGAATGACACTGAAATACAGGTGGAACAAAACAGGGAAGGTGCCTGTCAGTTCTGCCCACAATTTCAATGAGATCTCAAATGGAAATGGACAGCTAATCTGACAAGGAGGTATCACAGTAAACTACAGAAAAGAGGCAAATATTGTAAAGCCAGTTTTATTCTAAAGTGAACATGTGTACCCGAGCAGATGTGCTAGGATTCCCTGGGACAATGTATTCACCATACTGCTCAGTCAATTTCTGAGCAGTAAATTTGTGGTGATTGTCAAGCAAGGAGGTCATGGATTGTCAGGTATGGAGATTGTGCTCTGATGACTTGGTGAAGTACTTGAAATGCTGATAGACTTCAGCTAAATGGCTGTGCTACCCATTCAGGGAATCCAGTGTTGTGTTTAAGGGAGAAGAACGTTGTTACGTTTAAGGGAGAAGCTTTTTAATAAATCATTAATTAAAATGAAAAACAGCTTACCAAAGGGAAAATGTAACTTTCCCTTCAGTCTATGATAAGTACTGTATAATTCAACCACAACAAGCCTGCTCACATCCATTAAATGTGGGGCATACTGCTGCTTTTTGGTAGTGCTTGAACTACACAGGGGCCTGAATTGGGCCAGTAGAGGTGCTAATCAGTGTTTTCATCCCAGGGACTCATCTTGAGCCCATGCCAACAAGACAGCTGGTTACACATTAGTGGAATGATAACAGTTGGATTGCCATCATGTACTCTCCTGGCAGACAGTAATCACACAGCTCATCCTGTGGATTGCACCAGCTCCTGACAGGCAGTGTTGAGGGGCTAGTTACTGCCATGATAGGCAAGTAACACCCCTCAGAAAACTCACATCAGTGACACACTCTAGAGGATAAACTGAATGCTGGGACCTATGCATGAAGCAGCTAACTGTTACCTTTTAAATCCAGCAACTTTCCTCATTTTATTTAAAAAACTAGCAAGAAAATATGATCACCGTATTCACTGTCTATTAAATGCTCAGTCACCTTCACTGTCTGTGACATCAGAGAGGACATTCTTGTCTCACTGCATTCAAACTGTACCTCAGTAGGAGGTGTAAATCCATTAACTACATTGTGTGGGGTACAGAGGACATCTTGCTTACACACCATTCTTCAGCAGGGACAGCTAGAGGAGGTGTGACATTACCTTTCTGATAGTATCTTAGGGTGCCTTGGAGGCAACTCATTTTCAGGTTTATTCCCAAAATTGTACTGCCCTTTTTGAACAACATACCTTTATTTGAAGTACCTTTTATTGATTTACTCATAGAAGCCAGCTGTGTTTCACTTCAGTAGTTCTTAGGGACATAGTTCTATTGACAGGTGAAACTTCATACAGGCATTTTGGTCTGTTTATCTGCATCATTAGCTTGCCTGTTGTGATCTGGCTGAAAGACATATCTCAGGGTTTTTAATTCAGCTTGCTGTTTTGACTGCAGCATGAACTTGTTCAAGTGATTCTCCCCCCTCTCCTCTGCTCTGGTGAGACCCCAGTTAGTGTGCTGCATCTAGACCTGGGACCTCCAGCATAAGAAGGACATGGAGACTCGTTGGAGCAAATCCAGAGGAGGCCCACAAAGAGGTCAGAGGTCTTGAGCACCTCTTTTATGAGGAAAGGCTGAGACAGTTAGGACTGTTCAGCCTGGAGAAGGCTCTGGGGAGACCTTATTGTGGCCTTTCAGTATTCAAAGTGGACTTACAAGAGAGATGGGACAGGCTTTTTAGTAGGGCCTGTAGCAGTAGGACAAGGAGTAATGGTTTTAATCTAAAATAGCGTAGATTTTGACTAGATACAAGAAAGAAATTTTTTATGATGAGCACGGTGGAACACTGTAACAGGTTGTCCAGAGAGGTGGTAGGTGCCCTATGCCTGGAAATATTCAAGGTCAGATTGGATGGGATTTTGAACAACTTGAGTTGAAGAAGGTCCTGATAATTTCAGGGGGGTAGGACTAGAAGAGCTTTAAAAGTGACCTTCCAACCCAAACTACTCTGTGATACTGTGATAAAAACAGCTAGTCAAGCAAGGGAGGACTCAGTCTTCTACTATAATCACATCCACCATCTTCTGCAGGTAACTGTACCTGCAGCAATGATTAAACAGTATCTTACTGTGGGACTGCATCAAGCAGTGTGAACAGAGCACTAGCACCTATGGTTTATTTTCCAGGACTTCTGTTCTAGCTTTCCTGGTATCTTGGTCTTTCCGGGGTGACAAATTTGATTGCTTCATCAGAATAGCATGGATTTATCTGCTGCACCCCAAAATTTACCAATGTCTACTCCATATAGGTATCCTTCCTTGTTTTTTAGATTCTGCTTTCTTACACAGTAAGTTACTCCAAAGACTGCACTTCAAGGAAATGGCAGTACTGTTATGGAAGTATACTCTGACCCCAAGTCTTCATGCCTTAATAACCAAGGCAAGTAAGCCCTGTTATTTCCTTTTCCTAAAATTAAGCTAAGTAAATGCATATTTAGTTTGATAAAAATATTAACTGATTATATTAAACTAACTGAGAAGTATTATAATGCAGTAATATAGAGGGGTTTTTTTAAACTGGTGGCAGAATAGCCAGCAGAAGACTGGCAGCACAAGTAGGTTGTGACAGATCACAGGGGAAATCATTGCTGGTCTGATTGCTGGATTCTTAGAGATTATTAAATAGAGGTCCAGAGAGACAAAGAATTATGAAAGACGCCAAGAAAACAGAAAGAAACAGAAGATGTACCATAACATATAGGCAGGACTGTTGCTTCTTCCTAATAGTCACTTGGGTTCGGCATTTTGTTCTCTTATGTTTTTTTCTGCACCCTTGAAAGAAACCTAACTCATCTGTTGGTGCTTGTATTGCTGCTATCAGGTTTAGTGTGCTGGGATGTGATCTTTAAAAGAGCTAACAACAGACTTCTGCTGGAGTTCAGCTTCTTTGTAAACAAATTAATCCTATAAATTTAACTGAGAAAAGACTAACAGGGTTACAGTGCTACATTCTGAACAACCTCCTCCCTGTGCTTATAGTCATCTGTACGATAACTGAAATAAGACAACTAATTTCCTCTGGTGACCTGTTTCTGCACACAGACAAATACAAATCAAATTTCTACTTGGTTCCAAGATGCTGACAGGTAGGGGATAATTACTGTAGCAATAATTCCTTATAAGCTTGTGAGAGGACTCCAGAAGCCTGAGGGTTATTGAGGGCAGACAGCAGGCATCACAGGTGCCTTGGTTTTATGGAAGCAGCCAGAGGGGAAAACTACTGCCAGTGCTGACTCCAGGCTGTGTCAGCTGCTGTTAATTACCTTGCTCCCAGTCAGTTGTCTGACTGCAACTGAGCTGCCTGATTAAAATATTTTACTGCCCCACCTTCTAAACAGTAGTTGTTTTCTACCCTCGTTCCTAGAGCACTGATGGATAGGCTGTACTGGCTGCATCCTGCACTGCCACTGTGTGCAGCAGGTATGTCTCCTGTGGAAGTGAGGCCCTCGGGGTACGGGGTGGGAATGTTGTTAATGGAAGAGGTTTGGGCATTTCTGGATTGTTTTGGTTTGTGTAAATCTAAAATACTTTGTTTTATCTTTTAAGATAAATTTTTTTATCTTTTTGTTTGGTGATAGCAGTTATAGGAAGCACAACATGAACGTGCCCCAAGAAGTTAGAGTTCATGACTTGTGAGTTGTCTGATGTTCTGCTAACTAGGCAGCATTCTCAGTCTAAAGTATCTACAGTTTGGACTAAGACAAGCAAAAAGTCAATTTTTCATTTGCCAAATTAAAAATTTTTGGAAAATTAAGGCAAGAAACATGCAACATGTGTCTTGGGCAAGCTGAAAGTGCCAGAGGTCTACCCCCAGGCCCAGCCCTACTGCCCATGAGGCACATGAGCCAGGAGGTTTATATAAAGTGCTGTATCCTGAGCATGAAGAAGAAAGTTGACCAAAAAGGAAAAGTGGGGAAGGTTGGGTTCTGGACCTGTTTCTGAGCCTGCTGTTTCACTAAAAGGGATAGGAGTCTTAGCTGATGCTTCCAACTGGATCAAGCAACATTACTTTTCTCCCCTAGCAATATTCCTCTTTGGAAGTGTTGGGTTGTTTTTCAGTTATTTCTAGTGGTTGCTTTTGTCTATACAAACGAAATTATAAGCTATCTCATGGGCCTAATTTAGACTTTACAAATGCATGGGGCTGAATGTAGCTGTCAGGACATTAGGCATTTTAATGAGCAGTTGTAGCATCCCAAGAAGTAGAGATAACAAGAAAAGGTGTAAGCTGTTACCAAAATAATATTAACAAAGTTGTTCCATGGTAGAAAAGTAAGGAAGGTAGAAACAACAGAGCATATACCATGTCTGAGAAATATTGCCTCATTTTCATGGTTATAACATGCTATTCAGATAATTATCTTAAAATACTCCTTTTAGATAAGTCCCCATGAAACATGTGCTCTCATATAAAGTTAACAAAGTGAGAGATCAAAGCTGAAGGGATCATAAAGTAGGGATAGTTATTTTGTCAGAGGAAACAGGGAGAAACTTTTCTTTGCCCATACTTCAGTGTAATCAGCATGGCTGCTGCACTTCAAAGGGATTGATTATGCACATGAAAGCAAATATTAACAATACTACTGTGTCTTCTGCACACTGGTTTAAGACAGCACATAGTTGCTTTCAATGGGTTTATCACTTCAGGAAAACGAGACCAGTTGTCATATTTATCTCATAAATGCTCTTCCCTGGCCTTAAACAGAGTTACTAAACCCCATACAGTATACAGTACAAGAAGCATGTGAAGTTAATTCCTCCTACCTAAAAGAAACTTAAGAGTTTCCTAAAGAAAGATGAGGAACTTCAGTGAATAGCAAAAAAGAAAAAAAATGGATCCTCCCTCTGTTCCTCTGTTTTCTATTCCCATTTCATAAGTTAGAATTGTTTAGGGTTTTGCAGTGTGATTGATGGATCCTAAATAACAGAGCAGCAGCAAATTCATCAGTCCCTATAGTAACATTCTACTTTGTAAGGAGAAATGAAGGGTCTATTACCACCATAATATGGGATGAATGATTCCCAGATCATTTTAAAATAACTCTCATTTTGCTGAAAGTTCAAAGCATAACAATGAGAAGTATTTTGACACTTGAAAAATCTATGTGTTTGTTTAGTTACAGTTAATATGCTGTTCTGCTGACCCAGTTTTTTTTTATTTTCAATTCTTCAGCCACGGGCTCTAGATCAGCTCAAATGGATTAAAATGAAGACTGCAGCTGACTGTGATTGGTTTATGCTGGTATATTGCTGCCCCAATCTTGCTATGAATATAGTACATTATTAAATATTTGTAAAAATGTGATCTTATTGTGTTGGGGGGGGGGGGGGTGGTGTTTGTGATTGGGTGGTTTTCTTTTTGGGGGAGTAGGTTATGAACTGCCTGTCTTTGGCTATGTAACACATTTAGGGAAAGCAGATCTTCCAGATGTTCCCTACAGAGTTTCATTAAGGCTGAAGCCCAGAACACTGCACAAGGAAATCCAAAGTGTTCTTTCCATGAGGTTATTTTTGTACTAAAATACCAACGGCTACCTTCCCTTGTGAATTTCTCAGTGTCTTTTTGCTAGAGTGTTGGTCACTCTTGCATTCTTTTAACTCACACACACACAGAAACTTCAGCAGCTCTTGGACATTTTACCTACTGATTCTTCTTCCTTGGCACTAATTAATTCTACCTCTGGCTAGAACATAGGTCCTTAAAAGCCTCCTCCTCCCCTAGATTTCCTGACTACCTGCCCTGTTACTTCTGTTGCCCAAAATTACATCTCCATCAATTGCTACGAATGAGATACAGGAAGTTCTCTGATATGGGAATGCTGGAAGAACCTTTTAATTGCCAGATAAGCATTCTACTGCTGGATGAGGGCACTTAATACTTGATCAAGAAATGAGAGCTGCAGTCCAGTAAGTGGTGGGTATAAAGGATGAGGACTAAGTCTTCCCTGGGTTTTACTTTTATCTTGGTTTGCAGGCAATTAGGTATTGATTTTACCCAAGGCAGAATTAGAAATTACCGAGAGGGGCTTGATTTGTGACTGTGTTTTTGTAGCAGTCATTTGGTTTTATGTGTGGGTAATGCAATAACAGAACCCACTGGGCTGAGAAATCAGAATTTCTCTTCTGACAGAATTTTTAATTCTTCTGTAATTTCTTTTTCATATTGAACAAAATCAAAACAAATCATCAAAAACTTCCAGACAAAACTGGAGACTTAAAATATCCAGTTACATGTAGATGTCTTTATGGATCTGTAGTTCAACTTCATTCTGACTGCCCCCCTATAAATTAGATCACTGGGCTGGACTCCATTTCACTGCATTACCTCCCCCTCACTGAGCCACTGCTGAGCCACATGAGGGATGCAGTCTGGTAAGAGAGCTTGATCTGCTGGGTGAAGGATACTGTTCTTCTTCAAAAGTAGATACTTTTGACAAGATCCAAGGTGTAGAAGCTTAAGCATGGAGATCTGGGCTGAAATGTCCTTTTTTTTTCCCACTGAAAATAAAATTGGCCAAATTAACAGCTTCTCTAATATTGAAGAAGCCACATTTCATGCTGAAAAAATGCTTTACTATGAAATTGACTAACAAGTGGCAAACATGCCTGGTTTTTGTTTTCTAATTCACATAGAAATTCCTTGATTCCAAGCTGGTGCTTGCTGTGAGAGAGGTGAAGAGTGGTGAAGGTGAAAAGGAAGGCAAGCTGACCTTTGAATCCTGCTTGTAGTGAATTTCCATTGGCCTAAAGCCAGCAAACAGAGAAGTCCTGTAAAACCTTGGGTGAGTTGTAAGGTCTTGAGTAAGTGTTTTCCCTACAGGGTTTGAACATTACATCTGAAGCAAGGTCATCTGTAAAGTACACAGCATGCAATGGTTGTTCCTTATGTAGCAGACCTCTTGTGTATATTTCTATACACCCATTTCTGAAAATCTGATTCTAATTTAGATAAGGGATTTAAGAGGCCACTAAAGAGCCGATGTTCTTGTTTTCAGTTCAGATTCCGAAGATGATAATAATAATCAAGAGAGTTAGACACTGCAAACAAGACAGAAGCAAGATAACTCCTACTACAGTGAGGTGTTTGGTCTCTATTAACATCCAGTGAATACCTAAAAAGTTTCCCAAATTCCCAGTTCCAAGCATGACTACCAAAATTATAGTTTGAATATTGGTTTTGAA
The DNA here is from genome assembly GCF_012460135.2 of Molothrus ater. Taxonomy (NCBI): domain Eukaryota; kingdom Metazoa; phylum Chordata; class Aves; order Passeriformes; family Icteridae; genus Molothrus; species Molothrus ater. Next base: position 28,277,277 of record NC_050479.2, read on the forward strand.
CATGAAATTATGAAAAGAACTAAACTAGTTCACACTAGCAATGTGGGGGTAGAAAGTGATCTGTTTATGGTATCCCAGTATGAGGAAAAGACAACTACCAAAGAAGAAGGGCTTTTTGAAAAATACAGATTTATAAACTAGATACAAATACATTTAATTTGAGAGCAGTTATTATACTAAACATCAGGGGAACAAAGCTCTGTAATAGCTTCTACTTCAAAAGACAGTGATCCTTCAAATTTATTTTCATTTGGACACAGATTTCTGAATTGCATTAAATGATGCCATTTATAAAGAAAAGGGGGTTATTCTAATGAATTACAGGACCAGTACAGTTTTATATTGTACTTTCCATACTGTGGCAATGATTATTTCTTTGAGTACAGCAGATTTTTTGCTCTGGAAGAAGAAGGACATCAGGATAAAATCATAAAATAAAGTTTTACAGATTTGAATTAGAATTGTCAAGCAAGTTTGTGAGGGTCTGAGCACTAATCTAACTTTTAATGCCTCAAATTTCTCCTGCTGTAAGACTAGGATGATGGTAATCATATGCTTCACAAGGATACAAGGATTAACTCAATTAAAAATATTTATTTAGTGGAGGTTACATAAATGCTGAAAAATATTCTCTGTCTAGGAAAACCCATTTTGTTTTTCTCCGTCCATCTAATCTGAAACAATTGTCTGCTTCAATTCTTAGAAAGATACATGACTGCAAAGATATGCCTGGTACACACAGTAAAACTCTGAGAAGTAATCAATTGACACAATATGTAGAAAAAATGTCATGCTCTGAATAAAATTTTAGTATTATGCCACTACCATATGACAAAAGATTACTCAGTTATTGAACAGGAGAGGAAAATGAGAGACTGTCACTGCCAGGGTTGCGCTTACTTTTTCAATATTTTTTCATCTGTTGAATTTGATTGTTGTCATAAAGGAACTAAAATCTTTGTCTATCTAATATGCTGCATTGCACTGCATTACAGAATGTTGCATTCTGTTTTCTTCACCTGACCTGTGCTTGTATTCAGCCTTGAAGTGGTAAGTAGTACCAAATGCTTAACTGGAGTCCTACGTATAAAATATAACATTAGACATATTATAGAAAACCAGGAATATTAGAATTGAAATGGGGAATCCTGAGGCTAAATAAATGCTTGACCTTAATCAAACCAAGATGTGGGCTAAAATTGATTCTGATCCCTGACTGCCATTGCAGTTTAGACCGCTCCAACAGAAGATCCTGTGACATCCATTCAGTGTGGCTTGGCAATGCCATTTTGAAGAGTAGCTCAAGTTTAGATTACCTGTGGATATGCCTTTGTAGGACTTTAACTGTCCACACCAAACTTGGAAATCAGTTCAGAAAAAAAACTTAACTGCCAAGAGCTTTCACCCAACTTCTAGATCGCACTGAAGTAATGGAATGTGAGAAACAGCAGAATTGCTCATATTTCATCCTTTTCCCCCCTGTATTTCTCTTAGGACTGGATGAGCTCTTGACCATCTAGACTCTCCCCTGAGGACAGATGTACCTGTGAAGCCAGCAAAGAAACACCACTTTGGCTGAGCTTCCTATGATTTCCACTTGCAAGAGCAACGAGACTACAAAGGGACCTTGCTTACAAAAATCCTCACATGTTCTTTTAGCTGTGAACATACCACATTTCTTGCTCTACAGTAAGCTCTGAATACTGGAAATTTCCATTTATCTATCAATCAGGTTTAGTGTTATAGGTGGAAGTGTATGAAAAACAGCTGGTTGTAAATGAAGTTCTGAAACTGCCAGCACAACTGTAGGCTGATCATGGTAGGCAAGGGCAAACTATTTGACTGAAGCTGTTTTTCCTGTACTGGAGAAAATTTGAGATGTGTAACCGTACAATTTATCTGAATCCTTAAACAATTTGTTGTTTTGTTGCCTTTTAGGTAGTGACAATGACTCTAGAGGTCAAGTCTTCCCGTACAGCTACTTCCTTGCTAGCCCTCAAACAGGCAGCAATGTAAATATCCTGTCATTCAATCATTGCAGTTTATGCTGATTTATTTCCCTGTCTCTACTAGGGTTAGTGTGACTCTGATCCCTTCTGTTGACCAGCATGGCCTACAAGGTTGTCAGGAAGTAGTTGAGGCAATGTTCACACTTCTCTAAGCCAATCACAATGAAGATGCACTAGAGTGCACATGACCTCTTAAACTGAGATACAGCTATACTTTTCTTTAGAAATTTGGCTGGTCCAAATATAACAAAATGCTTACCTGCATCATATCTAGGGGGCTAATTCTAAATTACACTTATCACTTAAACCTTTGAAGAAATAGGTTAGTCCGTCCAGGTTTAGAGAGTAAGTGGAAGAAAGACCTATTCACATATTATATGAAAAGATTACTTCCTGTATCACAGACTGTTATCATCGGTTGGGTTGGAAGGGACCTTTAAAGATCATCTAGTTCCAACCACCCTGCCATGGGCAGGGACATCTTTCACAGGATGGTGTTTCTCAAAGCCCTGTCCAGTCTGGCTTTGAACAATTCAGGGTATCTGCAGGGTATCCACACTGAAAACCTGTCTTATTATCCTCTTTGATGAAAAAAAAAAAATATATATATATATAGTATAAATCTACCTTCTTTTAGTTTAAAAGCATTGCCCCTTTTACTGTCACTGCAGACCCAGGTGAAAAGTCTCCATCTGTCTTCCTTATAAGCCCCTTCTAAGTATTGAAAAACCACAAGATTTCCTCCAAGCCTTCTCTACTCCATGCTGAGCAACACAAACTCAAGTCTTTCTTCACTGGAAGACTTTCAGCTCCCTGACTATTATTATGACCCTATTCTGGACTTGCTCCAGCAGGTCTTTCCTGTGCTGGGAGCCCAGAGCTGGACTGCAGTATCAAAGGTAGAGCCTCAGCAGAGCAGGGTAGAGGGCTGTGCTGGCCATGCTGCTTTGGATGCAGCCCAAGATACAATTGGGATTCTGGGCTGCAAGCTCACATTGACAGGTCATGTGCACCTTTTCACTCCCCAATACTGCCAAGTCCTTCTCCATGGGGCTGCTCTCAGTCCATTAATTCCCCATTCTGTATGGATACTGGGGCTTGCCCTGACCCAGGTGCAGGACCTTGCCCTTGACCTCTTTCAACTTCATAGCATTTGCTCAGGCTCACTCCTCAAGCCTGTAAAGATGCCCATGGGTGGCATCTCTTCCCTCAAGGACGTAAAGGGCATCACTTGGTTTGGTGTCATCTGAGGGTGCATGCAATCCTCTTATGTCCATGATGAGGAGGCCAGACATTATTGGGCCCTCCTTCTCTCTTTTTGCTGTGCTAGTCACTTCAAATTCAACACCTCAGCTGAACCTCTTTGGAGTCTCCTCTCTTCTCCTTTCAGAAATGCCTGTCTTCTTTTGCAGAGTGGATATGGACCACAAAAGGTTCCCATCATCTTTGCTACAAACTCTGCTCACTGCATTTTCCCCTTGATTTCCGACCCATTTTTTTCCTTGTGTAATGTGGAGGTCTCTTCCCACTTCTGTGAAGCCTCATGTATCTCTCTTGCTATTAAAAGATCAATACAGGAAGGGACATTAACATATTAGGTCCTGTTTAAAATAAGATTTAAAGAGATATTGCTGTCCTTCACTTTCTCTGCCTTCCAGAAAAAGGATATTTTAACTGGATTTCATTTCCATTAATGCATTCCCTATCCACAAAGTGAAAATCATTATATTGTTTAAAACACGTGCTTAGCCTGTATTCCTCTTCATCATTCACCTGCATTAGTTTTCAACTTTATTCAGTATTTTGCTTGCCTAAGAGGTGGTCTGTCTTCCTGTTCCTAGTTTTGCCCTAGGTCTAAAAGAAGAAAGTTCTAAACCCTTCTGTGATATTGAAGCCAGTCCAGGACAGGCAGAACATGTCAACATAGACAGGATGTACCAAAGGATATAGCCTGGGGCAGCATGAAGTCTGGCTGGGGTTGCTTGGAGCCCTAGTTAAATGCCCAAGTTATTTACCTGAACTGATTTTTTTGTCATAAGCTGCAAGAGAAATTCATAAAGTAATTTAAAACTTACTGTGTGAAATGCAATTATACCTTATGACAGCAGCAAAGGTGCCCTTGAGACCTTTTTTCTCTTTGCCCCTCTGCTTTAGAAAGTCATAACACTACATGTTGGCAGAGAAATAAAGTCAAAATATTTCTGAGCTGTACTATAGTAGAGTAATCTGCAGTAAGAGATCATTTTGACTTGACCTATTTTCAACTGAAGAGCTTGGGTGTGCCATTCTATTTCAACTATTAATTACTCAAAGACAGCTTAGCTACCAGTGAAAGAAGGAAAAAAAAGGCAGATCACGAGTATTGAAATCTAAGTGAATTTTAATGAAAAATTATAACAAGATAATAAATTCTATGGTAACTCCACAAACCTCTCAAAGGTTTGAACTAAGCAAACAAGGACTCTTTTCAGGACTTAACAGATGTGTCCCAGTTGTGTATAAAATGAAATTTGGCACAATTGTGCCTGAATTGGATACTGTTGTTCTGGATCTGTAGTTCTGTATTCTCACACAGCTGAAATATCTTATCTTTCCAAACATGAAAACGAGCAAGATAGCAGTGTATTATAAAATACACTGTTAATTTACACACATATTCCTCCAGCTTTAAAAGTTAGCCATTACCTTTTGTTGGAAATACTGAAAACTGCAAAATACGCCATGAAAAATGACTGAAAATATAGCTGTTATAACAGCCAGTGGAGGAATGTTAAGGTTATTTAATTTTTTTATCATGGTCATGTGTATCTCCCTTTCTCAAAGCTCATCTGCATTTCTCCCTGTTCAGTGCAAAAGGTAAGATGAAGAAGGATTGAAAAGGGGTGCTAGAAAACTGCATAGAGAACAAATAGATTATTATTATTATGGACAGAAAAACTCTTTATTATTCATCTGTTGGGCAGTTGGGAAGTTCCACGAAGGCCCTGGAAGAGGAGGCTGGCCTGAGCAACAAGGCAGTCATTAGGTAAGAGGGGGTGGCATAGCTTCCTGGGGACTGTCAGAGCCACAGCAGAGGCACCTGGGAGGTGTCTGATGTGTCATGTTGAGCTCAGTCCCATTGAGGAACACTCCCTAAGTACATCATTATCATTATTTTTCAAATCTCTTCAGAAAAAAAAAAATCTTAGTTTTACCATTATTTCTCCTTAATTTCTCCTTTACCCATCATGCTCTGTTACATGATAAATTTGGAAAGGTCACAGTAGTAATGACTTTCAAGTAAGTGTGTATATTTTTTTGAGCATCACTTCTCAAGATCCTTGGGGAAAATGAAAGGGTCACCTATTTTTTAAAATTGCAATGATTTTAATACAAGAAGACAGACACTAGAAATCAAATCACCAATCAGGGACTTATACTCACATTTAATACATCCCTTTCCTCACACTGTCCCTCCTTATTTTGCTCAGAGGCACTTTCTGACACCAGAAATAGCACCTTACTGATCACATGGTGTGAGTGGACCTTTTATCCAATTGTAATACGCAACAGAGTATTAGATGTGCTAGCCTGAGTTTCAGCAGCCCAGGGAGACTTAGGTGCAATATCTGAGCAACAAAAAATGTGAAAGAAATTAGTGTAAAGCACACGAGCTGCAGGGAAGCAAAGATATTTTGCTTCAGCAAAGATTGTGACTTGTAATCTCATCTATGGGTTTCAAACAATTGGTTCTCTAGATCTATAAGTGATACAGGTTTAAACTTAAATTTGGCTGTCAGTAGCAATGCAGCAAATTTCTATTTTCTCTGAGTGCCATCTTCAAATTTTGCAAAATGAATGGAGATTCACTCAATCTCATTGTGATCTCATCTGTAACCACGCCTTCTTGAACACTTGTTATTAGTATATTAACTTCTATGTCAATAAAAAATTAATTTCTGGTACGTAAAAACCAAGTTAACCTCTGAAGCTGCCACACCATTAGGCTATCCAGCTAATAATCCCTGTTTCTTAGTGCAGTATGACCACATGCACAGTTATACCAGCCAGAAAGCACTTCCATGTTGGGGTTCCCATGCTGTTCTGTGGAACACACAACAGCAGGATTCTCCCAGTGACCACCTCCTCAGCAGCAAACCTGTGGCTACAGAGAAACTCCATATCTCCTGAGTGAATGCTTAATACTTGCTTGCATGGAACATGTGAAAGAGCAGGGTTCTGTCAGCACCATCATGGTGAAAGGAAGGTAGTCAGAGCTGTCATTAAAAATCTGTTTGGGGTGGCTGCATGGGTGGAAGTTTGAACAATGGGAACTTGACAGGGATGTGTGATGGGAATAAAATACACTGAGAGATGTAGGAGAAAATGAAAAAAAATCTGCACAACTATATTAATGATATAATGATAAAGGACTGATGAAAGTGCAGGCTGACCTTGCCCAGCTGCTTAGCTGTGTGCTGCCTTTTTGGGACCTGACCCTTGGGTAAGCTGCCCCAGGCACAAACAGTCATATTGCCAAGGGCCAAAAGAGCCTTCCATAAAGAGAGAACAGGGAAAAAGGGATCTCCACTACTTGTCTCTTTCAGCTTCACCCCAACATCATTTGGTCTCAGGCAGTTTAGTACTTTAGTTTTGTCAGTGAATCTTGATGTCTGCCTGGCATGTTATAAGCCTAGTAACACTCCAGTTTAAACAATGCAGCACAGGAAGAAGGACAGCAGCATTCCTCATGCCATCCCATCTGAGGAAGTTCCTGCAGCTGGAAAGAAACTCACTATTTTCCTCAGTGATTTACCACCTCAGGTCAGTGCAGTAGGCAATGCCAAAGACAAAACTATTTTTCTAGATTTCCAGGATCATGAAAGTGACTCAGGGACTGCTTGAGAGTTAATTTAAAGATGTGCTCTGTAGGATGAATTTTAAAGCTGACTCAGAGCCTGATGGTTCCACAATACTCTGCAGAGATTTATGACAGCTGGATTTATGGCAGCTGGAAGCTAACACTACAACTGCAGTGAACCAACACCATTTTCCAATCTTTGGGGCATTTCCCAGAGCAAAAAGACTTATACATAGAGAGTTAAAAATGATGCCATATGTTCTGTGTATTTTTAAAGGGGCAGGAGTAAATACTGTACTGTGGTACCTCACATCTGCAAACAGAGAACTGTGAAAAATGCAGACCAGATAATTTCTGCAGACCAGATAATTTCTCTGTTGGGAGGCACCAGCCTTCCGTGACAATTCTCAGCTAAGCATGAAGACCAGGAAAGATGAGTGCCAGGAAGATGAACAACTTTTTCTGAGGTGTTAAATTTACAAGAAAGTGTGAGAACAACTACAGAGGTGCCAAGAACACCAGTGATGCATTGTATGAGGGTGTTACTATTGTTCCTGTTCTGAAAGAAGGAACAGACAAAAGGATGGGTTTCACCTTCTTGAGCAAAGCACATTTCTCAGTGTCAGTTAAAAACAATTATTTTCACTGCTAATACACAGTGGTACAGCAGAGGAGAGCTGCAGGTTAATGCTGCACATTAGCTGTCAGTTTGGTTTGATTAGTAAAAAGTATCTATCCCAAATCTGACCAAGCGCCTCCCCTTCAGGGGGGCTCATCACATCTCCATGTGTTAAGACAATGCCAAAATGTATCTGTTATCAATATTATATAACCTGCTCCAGTGATCATAGCACAATCAGATTATCTCTCAGTCAAGGACCTCAGTCAAAGTGCTCAGAGAATAAAGAAGCAAGACAGATGCTGCTGTTGAGAAGCTTTCATAAGAATTGTAAAAGGAAAGGGGGAAAAGTTACTGGTTTTCTTCAGCATTAACACTTATCAAATGGAATGTTCTATTTACTTCAATGTCAGCTCAAACTAGACATTGGAAATGAAGCCCTGGTCCTGGGGAAGGAAACAGAACTTTTTCCTTTTGATTTCAAGGAGGTTTCACAGCTTACTTGAGATTTTCCCCTCAAATTTCAAGAGTAGATTCTTTCATTGTTTAAGAAATTTAGGTTAGATGAAGCCAGCCAAGAATGATCTCAGGCTGTGGCAAAACTTGAATATATTTGGCTGTTACATTTAACTCTTCCCTTGTCTCAGCTCCATGATAATATATTGGTGCTGTTGATAAATACTAACGGTGGGCTCCAGCATACACTGAGCAAGAAAAGATGAAGGGTGTTTCTTTGCTTTGTAATGGACACAATGAGGAAAGAAAACTGAGAAAAACCTCCAAGACGTAATCTAATAAAAACAAGTTTTCATAAACTATGCATATTTTTTCAGATTTCCTACTGCAAAACAATTTAGAACATCCAGATCTACCATTATCCAACTTTAGAGTCAGACTTGTCAACACAGAAACATTAGGAGGCTCACTTTTGAGTACTGACAATGGCATTTACAGGAATGAGAGACCTGAACTGGATGTAGGCATTTTAGAATATGCCTTGGTGCTCATGAGACAAAATTCAATATGTATTTTGGCATGTAGCTGAACTGTGAATTTAACAGTAAGGATGTAGATGTCCACAAAAACAGTAACTGCAATGATATTTAGTTTCAAGGAGATCTATCATGAAAATGGTATTTGCAAATTGTCTCCTTTATTTTGTTTTCAAGGTCATGAAATCCCTTTGCCTCCTTGTCCGTTTTTCCCCCTACTCTTCAACCTCACCAAATGTTTGAGTATTCCTCTTGTAAATGCTTTTGGCAACTAACTCTAAAGGATACAAACTAATACCCAGTGTGCCCTCAGAAGAACACAAGCAATTTCAGAAAGCAAACATTTTAACATTTTTCTGTTCTTCCTCTCTAGCAATATGCCGTTGTTTGCAAACAGTAGTATTGTTTGCACAAGCTTTCAAGGTCCTTAAAGATACATCTATAAGACAGGTAGTCACAATGGTCAAGAATATCTGATGGACCCTGAAGAAAATACACTTTAAAAATAATGTATGTCTTACCTGCTTATTCATAAGTATGTAGATAATGGGATTGCAAACAGTGCTGCTTTTTGCTAGGATGGAAGGTATGACGCTTGTAATGGGAGTCACAGCACCCGGCTTGCCAAATGTTGCAAGTAATGCTATAACCCCATATGGAATCCAGCACACCAGGTAACAGATAACTGTAGTGATCACCATGAACAGGACGTGGTATTCTCTTTTGCGGGCAGCATTCTTGTGGATTTTCCCAACCTAAGGAGAGGTTTAAAAAGAGATAAAATTTAACAAGCAGAGCTGTTGGATTGACTGCATGAGCAACTTGGGACTATTGGTCTTGGATCAACAATAACAATCAACACTGTAGTTCCAGAAGCGAAACAAATGCAAACCCAAAAGTGATTGAATGCAGTGAAAAGACTTTAATAATCTCCATCAGGCACTAGGGGAAGCTTTGTAGAGACCACACTGCATGCCAGCATAAACCAGAGTCCCAGTGGAGGTTGGAGCAAATATAGAAAGGTGTCAAAGCATCTAGTCCTAAACAAATGTTAAGTCATCTGCAGTTGCTTTTAAGGTATGGAATTTTGTGTAAATGTACCATGTTTTCATTCAAATTCTGTCGATACACAGAACTTGCTTGAGATTAAGAAGCTTTACATAGCACATCTGAACCACCAGAAGTATTTCCTGTAAAGGGTGTGGAAGTAGCAGAGCAACACTGGGACTGTGCTTGGTATCTCTGTCCTTGGATCTTTTCAACCCTAGATAAAGCCTCAGCTGGCCTGGCATAGTGTTAGCCATGGTCATACTTGGAGTGGGAGACCAGAGAAGCCTTGCTGAATCACTTGATCAAGTTTTAAGTGGTAGGATTCATTCCTTCTAGACTTTTCTTTCAGGTACTTAACCATTTTGATAAAAGGGCTTCACTCCTGATAATGATCAGGAACAGGTTTTTGTGCTCTTTAAAAAAGTGTGCTGAATGCTTATTCATTGTAGTTCATTGGTTTTTTCGGGGAAATGGAATAGAATTGGCTAAACAGGAAAAGCAGATGTAAATGGGCAGTTTCAAAGTGATGGTACCAGAATCTATCTTGTAACCATGAATTTGCGAGTAGTTACAGTGTGTGGGCAAATCTGCTGTGGAAGTATTTATAATCTGTGCTTCAAAATTTATTCTCCTTTAACCTATTCTGGATTGAAGCATCATGCCTTTGGGAATCTAGAGCTCTAAGATAAAGCTTTAACATTAAAATAACAGCCAACTTTTATTTTTAAGCCTTGGTGTGAATACATTTTTCTGTAGACAGCTACAGAATGCTCTTCCATTGTTTGGGCAGCTGAGTGCATTGGTGGAAACAGTGAGGAATGCTCATTCCCTAAAAATCAAAAGCAAACTCTGCAAGGAGGTTAATTTTGGAGACTCTCCACTGACTCTAGATGAAACTTAGCACACTGGTCTCCTGAGGTTGTAGTTGATTCTTCAGCTTTACCCCAGTGTGTGTTTAGCAAACCCAGATGTGCCAGCAGGACTTCAGGAACTCTTCAAATGTTCAAACGATATTGATTGATCCTTGTACTCAGCCAAATCTAATTTATGTCCATTTGAAGGTCTTTTTGCCTCTTGAATGCAGCACTTGAGAGTAAATTGCACCCAGGGGAATTAAGCACATGTAAAACTACAAACACAAATAAGCAAAAAAGCTGCTATGTGTAATGGAACACATCCAAACTTCACTTAATCTAATAATAAAGAAAAAGTTTTAAATCAATAGGTTTAAACTGATTCAGGTAAATGAATAGAGGACAGTTAAAGGTGGAAGTCACCAACCATCCCAGTCAAATGTCATTTGCTGTTGCCTGACACATATCTTGTGCATGCCAAGAAAATAGAGCTTTTACTACCCCTATGTAGTATGGGTCTTTTTGCATAATGTATGTCTTTATGTATCAGATTGTGAGTTAAACATACATATAGTGCCTGTATAAGGCAAAGTAATATGGTTACAGTTTCTTTTTATTTCATTACTGACTCCAGGCTTCTAGAGTGCTTGGTTCTATCTGGAGTTTCAGTGGAAATGTTCCTGTAAATGAAACACACACTAACTTTGCCTGCCCAAAACTAAGAAGTTTTTCCTGACTCTTTTTTAATGATTTTCCACAAAAAGGCAATAACAAAATAAAGTCTCTCCTTTCTGAGAAGACTTGGGACTACATTTTTTATAAGACTGCAACCTGTTTATTTTATAATTACTTTAGCTTGAAAAAAGGATTAATAATAGATAATGGTCCAATCCTGTATTGCTTATTTCAACTAAATTTTTAATGACTAATAGGAAATTTCTCTGACTGATGAATCAAGAATCCCATGTGAGCTGCAGCTATGCTACAAATTAAATATTAACCCAGGAATGCAAAGCCCCAGTTAGCCATGGCATCCACAGCTGAAGATCTTCAACAAACACAGAAGGATCAGGCAACACATTTTTGCTCTGTGTTTAGATATGTATCTTGAAGAGTTTTCAAGAGTTTTCCATCTGGACAGACAAAATAAAGACCATAAATGAAGGAAGGAAAGATGTCTAAAAGTAGAGTGGCTATGGATGTGATTTTGGCATATATCCTTCCACTTTCACATCTTTAGGTCATTTATATAGGAAGGGAAATTTTGAAATCATGTACCATATTTGTCCTCACACTTTTGGTTTAATTGTCTTTGCAGTTTTGCAGCCTACCTTTAGAAGGCATTACCTTTAAAATTTCTCTGTTTATAGGTACTGGAAAGCCTCCAGCAAAATATAACTCAGGTTCATGTAACCTAAAGAAAGATTACACTTCTGCAGGTGAAAAAGCAGTAGACATTTTAACTTTAAAATAATTCTATTTGTTATTTTAAAACTACTGGACAATTTACAATTACTACACTGTATTTTCAGTAGTCAAATGGAAATGCCTCCCTGGATATCCAGCTGGTAGAAGAGTATCAGATAGTGATGACAAAAACAAAAAATTCAAATAATATTCTAGAATAGCTGAGCTTGTGAATCTCTGTCTAAGTGCAAACATACAGGATATATATAATATGAATTTAAAATACTTAGAAGATCCAAATCACATTTTAAAGTGGTACAAGAAATACTGGCCAAAAATTGGGATCAAATTGTACTTATGTAGGATTTGCTGTAAATTCAGCTGTTTTCTATGAAACAAAGATCATCTCCTGCCAAATTTAGCAATATAAAGGTTGGGAAACCACTATATTTAAAGAAAAGAAGATTGGGGGATTGGTTGTTGAGGGGTTTTTAACGAGGAAATTGTGTTTCTCCCCTACTTTCATCCTGGGAAGTAGCAGAAATGTTTTGCTTTTCAGAACTCAGCTGGAGGCAGCGAGAGGCAAGCTTGTCTAATCTCAGGCACTGAGCGTAACAGTGGCAAATTAGCTCTGGTCTGGATTTGCCCTGCAGCCATGCTGCATCTCACATATACCCAACACTTTTTTCAAGTCAATCTGACACAAAAATACCACTACTTAGATCACTAGGGCAGCATGCTGTGCACATACATTAGATGTGACAGGCCACAGAGTGTGGGAGAAGCCAGGGTGGCATTCAGTGAGGAGGCTGGCATGGTAGAAGTGTCCTCAGAAGGAGGACAAGTGACACATTGATTGGTTGACCTCAAAAGCTGCATCTGCAGCTGGCAAGATGTAGCAGATACATTACTCACCAAGTGATGGGCTGCATTGCTATTCCATGTTCTAGAAAAGATCAAATTGGGGAGCTCTGAGCAGAGCATAGAAAATTTCAACAGCACTGGTGAAAATCTGGAGAGGTCGTAAACCAAAGACAAGGGGACCTTATAATGTGGATATGGAGGAGTTTATTAAAAAGAGATGCAAAGAGCTTTTGCTGTAAATGTGGAGATTGTTAGGTTGGAGATTAAATAAAAGGATTCAAAATATCTGTTGTGACAGGTAATTTGCCAGGAGAGAGAAAAGCCTTTAAACTGGATGCAGGCAAATGTGTGGGCCTGTCACCACAAGGACCCACAGAAAAGGTATAACCTAGAGGAATCTTGATTTCCTCTAAGGAGAACAAGTCTGTCTTTTCCTTAAAGAGAAAAGAGAATGGGTCTGTCCTTGCAGAAAACAAGTAAACCTTCCTAACACATAAACACTGTTTTACAGTGGTATGGGAGATAATAATAGGACTGTAGGTCATAGGAGATGATTTTAAGGTAACAGGTTCTGGTTACCCAATTTAGACATTGTGGCTGTCAGTTGAGACCTTATCACTGTCCAAGTCAACAGGTTCAGTCAGCCTGTTCCTTGAGGTAGCAGCCATTTGGCAACCACAACTGACTCCATGGGTTTTTGCCAGGCCAAACACTGCAGCTTTCATGCCCAGACAAAAGAAGACAGCAGCTACCTGCCTCTGGTCAGGGATTTTCTGCTTTAAATATTTTTTTTAGCCATCAAACAGCTTCATATGGAGAAGAGCCCTGAGCAGCTCCTTACCCAAGGGGACAGTCTGCCCCTTCCTGTGCTCCAGAGCCAAAAGTTTGACCTACTGCAGCCCCTTGCTCAGCTCTCTCTGGGTTTATCTGGGTATGACTTATGGGACCAAGGGAATACTGGTCACACTTAGATCCAGTCAGAAGAAGGTGCCAGGAAAGATCTGAATGGTTGTTCACAGAGATTGGAGGCAGCTGCAAGGCCAACAGTGCCAGAGGCACATATCTGGTCAGTCCATCATACTCCCATCACCCATAGGCAAGTTGGGTCTTTTTATATATGTAAGGCAAAGGACCTGGGCCAAAGTTAGCTGCTAAGAAGGGGAAGCTTCAGTGATGAAGATCTAACCTGACTGTTTTGAATTCCCTTGTGTTTTCTTTGTCACATCCACCCTAGTCTCTCCTCCTTACTTAATGTAGCTACGTGCTTTTTCTCATAAAGCATTTCCTTCATATTTTAACTGCACCCATTTTCAGCTGTGAACATCTTGAAAGGTTATGAAGAATATATGGCACCCCATCCATCTAACCACTAGATTGAGAGAATACGCACCATTCAGAGCCACTTCAAGCAGGGGCCATGTACATCATAACATCTTAGAAACCAGGGATCCTGTTTGTATGTTTTGTTCTTCAAGTCACTTTCTCTTTCTCCAGCTATTTATTAAGACAGAAAATATTATCAGTTACTATACTCTGTGTACCTAAATAGTGGGTGCTGTAAACATCCTTTATGTAGCTCACTCTAAACAAGCAATATGCAAACAGGGCACAAAGGGCTTTTTTTCATCACGGCTGGTACATTATTCCTGGATCTGTGTTTGTGCATCTTACACTCATATAACCATGTTTACTTCACTACTTCATAAGTGCACCGTGAAGAAAAGGCTATTTATGAGCAGCAGTGTTTGTTGCCACCAGCATCTTTCAGTATCAGCTATAAGTGCTTGTTTTGACATGATCAAGTATTCGACAGTACTACCAAAACCAGACATAAGTAAAATATTCATTACCATCTGAGGGAAGTCTGCCAATCTTTGAACATTTAGTCTGCTATGGTTTCTTGAAATGAACAGAAGGCATCTAGACTTTTTATGCAAAAGCTGCAGTAGAGGAAAAAGCCGGAAAAAGATCATTCTTCTTCCATCATGAACCAGTCAAGTAAGACAACAAAAAAAGAAAATCAGATAAGGCCTCATTTTACTGGTATGAACAAACCTCTACTAAACCTTGCAGTCAGACTAAGCAGTGACTGAAATGTCAGTTGTGATGAGCTTTCTCCTCTTCCATCTTCTGTCCTCAGGCAAAACAAAGAAAAAACGGAGAAAAAAAAACAACCACACCTCTAAAGCTCTAAATAGCTCTAGGAAACATACTCTCCAAATAATCTATTTCTCAGTGTGAGCCACCCCAGATCCAGTACTGTACATATTAATAATAAGGGGGATTAAATACTTTGTTGTTTAAAATAGGCAATCCTGGAAAAAGAGGGTTCACTGGCTTAAAAAATAAATGCCTCCTTTGTTAGCAGTTAGGTGGCTCAGTTCAAAATAAGTGAACACTGAAGAGATGTATTGTCCTGTGGAAATGGAGAGTGAACAGAAACATCTGTTTTGGGTCATCTTAGAATTCAATGGGCCTTGACTCTACAAAGCATTTACACTTATATATTCAGTGAGCAAACTGAGATTTAAACATGCACATGAGCATTTTGCTCAGCTGGGGTCACATAATGAGGTAATAGCAAAAAATACAGAAGGCAGAAGCCATAAAACCACACACGGAGCCACATAGCTAATTATTTTATGTCACTGTTAAGTGTAGGAATTTAAGTCCACAGGAAGGATATTTTATCAGCTGAAAACTGGTTTTATTGTAAATTTTTGTTATTGAAATGGGAATTAGCTGTCTTAATGCCTCAAGGTGAAGTGATGCTTTAAATACAAAATTCACAGCTTTGACAGTGCCCTTAAAGCATAACTGCTATTGATGCTAAAATCATGCCAAGTTCCATGGCAGACTTAAGGAACACCTTAATCCTCTTAGATGCAGGATTTTTTTTCTACTCCTAAAGGGCTTTTAGCAGCAATTTGACTATCACAGTGAACACATTCCCATATATTAAACAAGGAGCTCATGGTGTCGCTCTCATCATTGATAATTCATGTTTTAGCCTGACTTTCTTTATTCATTGTGGATTTTCCAGCATCAGTGTGCATGAGAAGATTAAAGGTGTGAAGGCTTGCTCTCAATTGTGTTGCATTAAGAGTTTGTTTTTAGAAAGAGAAGTGCATTAGATACTCTTAAAAGGATCATCAAAGTCCAACTCCAGCTCTTGCACAGGGCAGCTCCAATAATCACAGCATATGACTGACAGCATTGTCCAAACACTAAGTTTTGGAAATTCAACAAGTCCAAATGCCAGGCTCTGCACACAGGTTGGGGAAATCTCAAAAATTAATGCAGACTGAGAAAAGTCCTTGAGACCATCCCTGCAGAAAAGGAATTCAGGGTTCTCATAGATGAAAATCTGGACGTAAGCTGGCAATGTGCACTCTCAGCCCAGAAAGCCCAAATACATCCTGGGCTGCATCAAAAGAGGACTGGACAGCAGCTCGGGGGAGGTGATTTTCCTCCTCTCCTCTGCCCTCATGAGAGCCCACCTGGAGTGCTGCATCCAGCCCTCGAGTCCTTAACTCAAGGAAGATGTGAATCTGTATTATAACATTCCTACATATGTTGCTGCTCTGCAACACAACTTGCCATTATAAAGGTGGAAAGTGATGAGATTGCTTTCAGAAAATCAAGGCAGTAATTTAGTTTAAAATTCCTCGTCTTGAAAAGCTTGCCAACAAATTATATTTTTAACCAATAATTTAATAACCAACTTCTGGTTTGGGTTAGGGTTTTTGTTGTTGTTGTTTTAAAAACATTTGTGATGGCTTTGACTGACTGAACAGCCCAGCTGACAATAAAGGAAAGGAAAAATGAAAAGAAAATTAAAGCTAACTTTGATGTATTTTGCATTGAAGAATTTCTGAAGCAGGAAGGGAAAATGTCAGACCTTAATTCCTTCTTGGTTTCTGTGTTCTTTCTTCCAGAGACTGCAAAATGTAGAATGTTTATATGCAACATCACTAATAAAGCTGAACTCTTCAACAACAGATGAGCTGACAGGTGTAAAATTTCTTTCCAGGTTTCTTTCTAGGCTACTTTATGCTAAACTACAACATGCTACCATCTACATAGAAAATGGACTGCACACTTTCCTGCACCTAAAGGAAAAATGTTTTCAATCAATGACAAAAAATAACATTTTGAAATATGTATATACATGTATTTGTTTTATGCAAAAACATATACACACCACACACTATATCTTACAAATACATATACACACATTCTATACACACACACCCACATACATATGTCTGTAATTATGTGAAAATTTTTACACCAGAATCATCCAAGTTTGGAGAAGAAAGTTAGGAAAAAGCAAGTTGTGATGCAAGTGTTACTCACTGCCCTCTTTACCTCATGAATTAAATTAACCACAACCTTTTCTACTCTAAGTATCAATACTTTCTTTGAATCTGGGGCATGAATTTAAAAAAAAAAGTGTCAGGGTAATGTTTTCCCTGAAAATGGAGCTTGGCTATTCCCCTAGGTCCATTTTTGCAGGTATGTAAGCTCCCACTCACATTTAATGCTACATTTCACCAGACTAGCATATGTGGGTGAGAACTCGAGCTTTGCTTTCCTCTGGATTGGTAGCTGCACCCCTAATCATAATTACAGTTTCCCCTCCCACTTTCCTGAAAATTTCTGCTGACATAAAGCAAGGAATCATTAGGGATGTGTGAGTATGATTTGACATGTAGCTATTTATATTTAAATAGGCCTAATAGATGGGCTTGGATCTGCTTGTCAAATCCTATAGACCCTACAAAGAATATAAATACAAAGTGTTTTCAAAGCTCTCATCTAACTGACATCTTGAAAAATACAGGAATCATACCAAAAATACCCTGAAAATGTTCTCCTCCAGATGTTTTCCCTCAAATTCTAATACACTTGCCATGGCACAGGTGTATTCAGAAAAAAACAAAACCCAACTCTGAGAAGTCTGTAAGTCTTCAATTCTTCTCCTCTCACCAGGACCCTTAATACCCTCCTGGTTTTAAATCCCACTCTACAGCATATAATCCTTTTTTCAACACAGAATGACAAACTGGACTTAGAAATTAATGTAAATAGCTAACTTAGACAAATCAAATTTAATCAGTAAGACTGAAGCTCAGGTGTGCACACTTTTTTCCTTGGGAGAGGGGTACTCAGGACTGTGTTGTACCTGAAGAAGTCAGGTGTCTCTAGCTCTCACTCTGATAGGTGACAGGGTAAGCAAGGGAAATTGGCTTAGTGAGTTGTACCTAGACTGGTGTTCATAAACATTCATTTATCTTCAAAGACAGAAAAGGAAGATAAATTCCTTTTCAGTAGCTTGTGGATTACAGACAGTCCTTTATAAATTATGTAAAATCAGTGGCTACTGGAAATAACCATAGCATGAAGTACTTTGGCTGATTTTTACATCTATCTAGAATAAGCACAGTTAATAAAAACCAAACCAAAACCTACCCAACAAAAAAATTCTTTTTTTTTTTTTGAAAGTTTCATTCCTACTCCCACAAAAAAAAAAAAAAAAAAAAAAAAAAAAAAAAAAAAAAAAAAATCATTGGAGCTGGGGTATTACTTAACATTAGACCAAAATTTGACATTACAAGGTGAAGGCAGCATAAAAGAATCTAAGAAAAAGATCAGGAAATAGGTAAGGAAAGAATAAATAATTAGACATTAAGTAAGTAACATCCATTCTCTAGCATATATGTGGCCTTTTCCAGTGATTTGTCCAGAGAGGTTTTTCTAGTCTGGTGCTACAGACTCTGCCTTTTCTTGATGCTGCCTTTCCCACTAGCACTTGCAGCCTTTTGGGAGAACCCTCAGCTTCAGTCTGGGAACATCTACTCTGTCTACCCATCCAATGGTACCTTGAGGATTGCCTCAAAGCAGCATTCCTCTTTACATCAGGTCCACCAAGAAAGGGAAGTTAGTGGGCTTGTTCAGCCTCTTGGCTGGAATGAACACACTCTGTCAGAAACATTCTCTAAAGAGGAGAGCATTCACTGTGGGCAGCCAGACATTGCTTCACTGGAAACAAGATGTAGGAAACTGCATGGGAGCAACTCCTCCAAGCCTGCAGCACCCGGAATCATCATGCCTTCAGAAACCTGATATGGATCTATTTGCATAGATCCATCAACTCCATTTTTAGGAACCTCATAAAGGAATTTAGGACATGCCATACCCAAAAGTGACAGAAGAAAAAAGGGTGTAAATAATGGGAAAGACTTTGAAGGTGTCAGGTATAGCATAACACAGCTGGCGGGCAGCAATATGACATGGAAAGAAATGGACTAGAGAAACAAGTCCCCGAGTGCCCAGCCTAAAAGAATTGACCAGAGTTTATCCATGCCCAGTACTCTGAGACATGCAAGATCCAGCATTTGTATGTTCTGAGCATACCTTGTGATATGCAGCATGACATGTAAAAACACACTATGACTCCTACATAATACAGAAAAGATGGGCAGTTGTGTTTAGATACTATTCCGTGTTAGAATTTTGAACAAAACTAACAAAAATAAGATGCTTTCTTGTATAACTCAAAACACTCTAATTTTCAAAATGTTTAGAAATGCTCAAATGGATGAGCTTGTTGAGAGACTTCCAATTTCTACCCCCTGTATTCTCTCCGATGAAAGTCTCTGGATTTGTGGAAGCAATGATGCTTGAAAACTTGTAAGTTCTAGATACATATGGCTGAGGCAGGGATATAAATGCCATTTTTTCTTTATTTCAGTTTTACACCAAATTATGGCCTAAAGTGGAGCCAACTACATGTCTTCCCTGCAGAGTCAGCATCATTGTTAGAAAACAGAGCAAAAAAACAGATATATGTATGGGGCTTTTTTAGTAAAATGTCTCTGAATTATACTTTTACCAGCATAAATGATTGTTCAACTCCAGATTAAAGCATTTTTTTTTCCTTTGTCTATCTTCTGAAGTTGGACATAATATTTGAAAAGAAAACGAAGTACATGTTTTCTAATGCAAGAGAAACACTGAAATATGCATCCCAAAGTACAATAAACATGCTGTAAAATATTCTCTAAGTGAAAACAAATGCCAAACGTGACAGAGTCAGCAAAGTTTTGGGTTATAGCTGTTGTTACATATTCACAAATCTGGCATTCTGAAAGTTTATATTACTTTGTCAGATGCACATTAAAATAAATAGCAGCTGGTGGAGACAAAGGACTGAATTTCTCTGCTTTCCTATCATTTCATTTCCATGTTGTCATAAACTACTCTAGTACCATACATTTCCTGTTACTGTGATGAAGTGGTTTTACTATCTTTGCAAATAAATATTAGGAATTCCATGAATTTTAATGCATTTAAAATCTTACAGCCAGAGGGCTGGAAAGATTCTCAAGGGATTTGGTGTTGTCCTTCATTCCCCCTTCCCCCATGTGCACTAAATGCAGGACAAATACTCCTCAATCAGCCTGAGGAACACTGTCTAATAGAAAGATATTTCATACCCCTGGACAACCTTCTCCATGATTTCAACATTTTAGTAACATCTTATCTAGACCTTCATTTCTAGAAATGTTTCTTTGTGTTCTTCCATTAGTGTAAGGGTATGCAAGCACAAGTCACAACTGCTTCTCTTTAGTAGCAGTGTTTTCACATTTGAAAACTGTTCACATACCAAAACGTGCATATCCTGGTTTAACAAAACCAAGCAGACAAAACAGAGCACAACCAAGGTCAGGTTTTCCACACCTCTGCTCACCTGTCCCACAATTCTGTTTGCAAAGGTATCATGTTCCTAAAACCACACATTGTTTGGGACTCACTATTTAAATTAGATCCTTTACACTTAACTGATTCCCAGCCTGTGTTTTTTCATCTTGTATGATTTCTCATTGTGCAAAACCCTGTACTTGCATTGACCAATCCTGATGTTTACTGAGTTTTAGTTATAGACCAATATTATTAATGAAAGTGCTGAAAGCACTTGACAGATCTCTATGAAATGGGGACCTTCAAGGGAGTCTTCTAGGACAGTTGCTAAGGGCATGTCATGTGCAAAGAACTTGAGCTGTATCATGACTAGCTTCCCTTTTATCCTCTAGACCAGGTTACCTGTCAAAATGTGAGTACAGTTGATTCTGGCCAACTTTTGAGCAACTAATGTTGGCAGCTCCGATTCAGAATATTCAACTACAAAGACATCAAAGCCTATTTAGAGTAGTGAGAGGAAAAAAACACTTTAAAAAACACCTTCTACCTCCTGTTTGGTGTTGCCAAACTGTGACTTAATGGGGTGTCCATAGAAAGGAAGTAATTGGAAACTGTCGCAGACGTCTTTTATGAAAATCCTTTCTTAGAATTTTTTCTTCCTGAGAAGCTGAGAGGCTCCAGGAACAAAATGTAAACAATGGTTATCTGCTGCTGTGGAATGCAACAGGTGGATCTGTGATTGATCTCATGTGGATGTTTGGATTTAGTGACCAGTCACGGCAGAGCTGGCTCTCGCTCTCTGTCCAAGCCAGCTGCCTTTGTTATCATTCTTTTCTATTCTTAGCTTAGCTAGCCTTCTGAGATGAAGCTTTTCCTTCTATTATTTTTAGTATAGTTATAATGTAATATATATATCATAAAATAATAAATCAAGCCTTCTGAAATATGGAGTGAAATCCTTGTCTCTTCCCTCATCCAAAGACCCCTGTGAGCACTGTCACAGGAAATGTCCAGGTAGTGAATCATTATGAAGCAAAATCTTTGCCTGATGTTTCTGCAGTAAATGGCCAGACTGATGGATAGAAAAGAAGGCTTTTCTCTTATGAATCCTAGTAAGGATTAGTAGGCCACTACTAAGCCTGTTAATGCTGAGTAAGTGTTAAAATTGTCCATAGAGCATTCATCTGAGAAGTGGGGATCTACTGAGTATTTTCTGCTGACTTTGCAGCAGCCTACCAATGGTCCTCACTGAAATGAAGTTCACCAAGCTTGCTTAAAGGCAGGTCAGTGATTTTTATAGAGTCACCATCACCACTTAAGGAAGAAGTGGCAGTTTTATAGCACTAAAAGCCCAGCTGGCAGCTTACTGGCATTTCTAGGAGAAAACTAGGCATTTGTAAAAGTGATGAGCTGTGTTAACTTTACCAGACTTAGACAAATCCCTGTCATTTCTCTGTAGAAAGAACACAATACAGATAGTGCTGACACACAATTGTAAAGTATACTGATGCTGAATTGTACTGTTGATAGGGAAGAGAAATAGATTATACATTAAAAATAAGATGTGCAACTTTGCAAAACTTGGTTTGTTGGCAAGCTCCATTTCATTTTTATATGTGAACTGTAATCATGTATAAAGTAAAACACATCATCCTGATAGGCATACTTACTTTGAAGAAAACAGTGAAAAATACCAGTAGCCCATCAGGTTATATTGGCTTTGATACTACAAATTCTTTTGAATCCTGACAGGTCTGAGCCTGTAAAAGAGTATTATTACAGCAAAGAAACAATTTCAGTAAGAAAAAGACCAAAATAACCTCTTAGAAGATGACTGGGATACAAGATACCTTGGGTTTGGAACTTTACTTCTAAATAATATTGGTTTTCCCTGAAATTCATTTCTCATTTGTTGAAGGGGAGCAGTATAGCAAACAGAGCTATATTGCTGTTACTCTGCTGCTGTACAAAAGGTAGCATTTTTATAAATTATTTCTTCAGGTAGCACAGATTTCTGGGTTATAGGGGAACACAATGAATAACACAGTGCTGATGACAACTGAAAACAATCAATACAGATTCCAAATTTTGTATCCAAGCAGAAGAATCAACATCACTCTGTAATGGTTGATTTGAGGTACTTGCCATGCATTCTTACATACACCAAGGGGACAGACAAAGGTGCAGTAGAAAAATACTATGAAATATGATGGCTATTCTTTAGTATGTTTTGATTTTTTTTTTTGGTGGCTATTATAATCCTGAAAGAGTAAAGTGGCAGTTGAAGAGATAGCAAACTGGTCTTTTGCCAGTAAGACCACTGACAGTGTCCAAGAAGGTATCAGTTCATACATCCTGCATTTTTTCAGGAGCAATCTAAGAGTAATCTAATACAGGGATTCCATTACAATGGTTCAGTCAGCAAACATGACCAGGTAGCTATACCTTAATGAGTGTTTTAATTTAGATGAAAACAATTGTTGTCAGAAAGCTTCTTGCTGAGATTGACAGGAATGAGGAGGAGAGAAAAGGACAGGAGAGGATGGAAGAGAAGGAAAAAATGGTGGAGTGGGGAGGGAAAGGAGGAGCAAAGGAAAGGAAAATGCTAAGGGCAGGGGAAGGAAGGAATTGGTGTGATACAGTCAATTCTTGCTCACTTATGGAGTTGTACTTGGATATTTAGAGTTCATGTTCTTCTGAAACACTACCTATATACACAGGATTCTCAGTGGTACTCTATATGGGCCAGGATGCTTTCCAGCTTGGATCATATTATATTAATCATATTAAATTAATCTTGGAATCTGGGATTTCACCTTGAGTGTCTGAAATGTAGTACCATACTTGAAAGATGATAATATCTGAATATTGTTTGCTGAGGATATTTCTCTCACTTTTAATCTCTCCTTGAACACTACATCTGTAGCTCTGATAGCATTTTTTACCCTTTTTGCACCTTTTCTCTTTTTCTTGTATTCTTTTCAAATGGATGACCAGTATTCCTTGCAATATTCAAGTTTATACAATGGTATAACAACATAGGGGATGTTTCTTTCAATCCCTTTCCTAGCAATTTCTAACATTTATTTTGACTTTCATGAATAGAAAACTGATTTCTTCATTAAATTACTTAAACTAACTCTGTCATGTCTTTGAAGGGTGGTAACCAAGAGCCCTTTATCATACATGTGTATATATATATGATGTATGATAGAGTTACTTTGCAGAAATAACTGTACCTCAGGTGCTGTTCCCACCTGGTATTGCCCGCCTCACCCCTGACCTGTGACACTGCTGACAAAGCTACTCACATGCCTGGTTCTCAGCTTTCCTGCTTCAGACAGTTGTTGCTGGCCATTGTCCCTTGCTTTCCTAACCAACTGAACTCACTTCCCAGCTGATCATCTCCATGGATATTTACTGTAAGTCTGCTAAAGGGGGCTGTAACTACTAAGGATGTTACACACTAAGGATGGGCATTCTGCACGTGGCAAGCAGTCAGATCGGTGTTTCACTCTCTCAATCTGCAAAATAATACTACTTCCAATTGTATGATATATGCTTTATTTTGCAAGGAAGAGACTGGCACTAGAGCAATTTTTTTTACAGCCTAATTTTGTTTTGGATATGCTTTTTTTTTTTAAAACAATTACAGCCAGGAAAAATCAACAGAGATGTTTTTAATAATTCTCTAGAATTCCTTCTAATTCTAATTTCAATAGGGTCAATATATCTGGGACAATTAGTGCTCAGATATATATATACTATTTTAGCAATGGTTCAAGTCCAACACTCTTTAAGTCAGTATTTATTAAATAAGGATATTGCAAGTCCAGCTCACTTGTGAGCAACACTTTCATTTCTGAGTTTTGGGACAGAAGAATTCTTCACAGTGCAATGAGTAAGTAGGGATAGATATAGTTAGAGCCAGTAAAAACCTGTCCAGTGTGAATTTAATGACCTCAGAGATGGTGTAGTCATATAAAATTCCACCATTCTTCTGGAAAGGCTGAAACTAATCGAGCAATACCTGTACCTCCCTAAGGAAAGGTCAAAGTAAAAAGAAGAATGAGTTAACAAGATGATTCAGCAGGCTGGAATTGTATTACTTTTAACTTGACATTTAGATTGAATTAACATCCTGAACTTACTTGGCAAGCAATGGAGACCAAAGCAAATCCATTTAATTATATATTGAGAAAATCCAAAATGTTCCAGGCTGACATGGCTAAGCACCTACTGAGCCTTGACCATCCTGGAGCACAGAAGCATAAGCCGGGCAGAAGAGCATTTACACTGCTAAATAATGAAAGAAAACATACAAAAAGAAAATTCTTCCAGGAGTAGCATGCAATTAACAAAAGGCCAAGGCCAGATTATCAACCAAAGTTACAAATTTTCTTCAGAAAAGATTAAAGATTGATGCAGAAAGGCCAAGTTAGAGCAATGTGAAAGTCAATTCTTTCAACTGACATTTTAACTGAACTGAACATTTATCCTGAAGTTGCTCAGGGATCAGGTAAAGCCTTTAAGCATTTTTATTGAGCTCTTGCAAGCCATAGCAATAGAGAAAGTACAAAAACTATTCAAGGTGAATTCATTAAATGAACTTTCCAGAGATAGGTGTTTTTAAACGCCCAGCTGCATGTTGAGGGCATCAGAGCAGAGCAGAGTTGTACTGGTATTTAATCAGGGACAGCTGCAACCAGGAACTAGGGGCAATATTCATTCTATTTTCTGTGTAAGGCAGGAGCTTGTATGCAGTGTTTTATAGACATATAACCAAATTTTTAAGTATGTTAATGGGTATAAAAAAATGTGTATACTTCAGTGTGCTCTAGGTAAGGGAAGTTCCATTCTTTATTGGTTGTGTTTGCATGATTTTTGTTTGTCTGATTGTTTTTAATTTAGTCTCAGAATATTTATTAATTTTTTCCTTTTTAATTTCTGTGCAGGTCAGTTTTATTCAAACTTCGTTTTTATTTAATCTTTAATAGGCCAGATATAAGTAGCAAGATTTCAGGTAAATGGAAATCTATCCTGCCATGTTTGGGGCAGTTTCAAGTGAAATATTACCAGACAAAATTAAAATTACAGCCTTCTGAAACTGCAATGTTGTGCTTCTTCTACCATGTAAGTGACCAGAAACAAAACAAATATTGCTGAGATTCCCCTTAGAAATACCTTACATGCTTTTTATTACCTTGGAAGCTTTTTAGTTGACAGGTCTCCTATTTAAATTCAGGTTACCACTCCCAAGTACAGGAGGTCTGGAATATACCCTAAGGCAACCCTACCACCTACTCATCTGTGATTAATTTAGCTGCTTAGCAGATGTCAGTTGTACTACTAAAAGTCAAATAATCACCCATTCATTGTAAGCCCAGGTGACTCCACCTCAAGCCAGAGACCACTGTTTGCTGTTTTAAGATGCATATGGTGTAGACATTTTAAAAGAAGAACCATTGAAAAAAAAAAGGTGCTTAATTAACAGGGAAGTGAAGTCTCAGGACCCTAAACACTATAAATTAAGAGTGAATGTTCACCTCCTTAGTTTTATACATTGAAATAACAAGGGAAGAATTAATTAAGACCACAAAGGGGACAGTGGTTACCTTACAACAAAAACTGCATGAAATAGAAAAGTTGGAGAGTCAACAGATTAAAAATAATTTGAGAGTAGAGTAAAGCACATTATACATATTTCTCTGAAGGAAACATTGGCTAATTAAGATCTTATCTTTTTCTTTCCTATCCTTTACTTGTGCAGAGGGATATTGACTTACTGCACAAGGATTCCTGAGCTTTTAAATATGAAGATCTTTATAATTCAGCAGCTGAAGAGTTCATCTAACAACTGCATTACCAATGAAGTGAAATAAAAAGAACACATCTGCCTAATAAGAAGAAACTGTCTATGTGATGTTATAGATGTGTATCAATTCTCCTGGGAAGGTTTGGACAAGTGCTCCTTCACTAAAGGAAGCTCCCCATAAAGCAAGTGTCAGGGGCAAACTGGAAAGTGCCTGAACTGTATCTCTTTTCTTCCAGCAGGAGCAGAAGTTTTGAAAAGTTACATGTTAGTACTTAATTTTAAAAAACCTCAGAAGCCTCTGTACTACATAGTTCACAAGGATGGGTTTCAGTCTGCTGGAAGCTGCAGTGCGTTTTCCCAGACCTGCCCAGGATCAGCCACCACCTGGTCCCCACAAACTGCACCAATTCTCTGCTGTGGCCAAGGCACTGGCCTTGGTCTGCAGACAGACCTTCAGAAGTGTTCCTCTAGGGGACAATGCTGCCTTGCTGCTACACGTTGGACAATTAATTTTCCTCCAAGTCTTCAGTCAGGGAGTTTGCCTGAGGCCACAAGTTAGTCTCTGAAGTGGAGTTAAACTACAGAAGAGTAAGTAAGTGTAGCTAAGTTCTTGCATGCTGAAATGTAAGTACAAAACTCTGCATGTTTTACACTGCAAAACACCCTTCTGTATATTTAATCTTTCCAGTTTTATAAGAGGTGAGCAAAAAAGAAAAAAACAACAAAAAACCCACCAAACAAGAAAAACCTTATGCTTTTTCTTATCAGGAAAAAGCTTTACTATATCATACCCTGAACTGAGTTGTTATGAGTACTTGGTATGGATATACACCATTTGCTGTAAACTAAAAGACTCATTAAACCACAAGCTATTTTTTGTGGACATAATGCATCCAGAGATTAATGGATCAGGTCTTAAATTTCTATTAGCTTGCTATTAAAGATTATGACAGACTTATTTTCTCCCTAGTTTATCTAAAGTATGAAAAGTGGCAAACATAATGAATTCCTATTTTCTGACCAGCCATTAATTTGATTTACAACAAATTTGTACAGTGCCTGATTTACACTTAAGTTTTATCACTGCTTCTCTGCAAAATGCAGACAATTAACTAACGATTTATACTCCTGCAAGCACAGGGGAAAGAAGATCATAATCTTTTCTCATGTCTGCTTCCCTTCCAGGATGATCAGGCCTCAAAGACGAATCTGATGACATGCTATAACATTTGGTCGACACTTTTTAATCAGAAACGCTGAGAACAGCCCTGAGTGAGTGTACCTGTCACTTGTGAGCTAGACGTGTCTGTGCAAGCACAGCTGTTGATGTCCTTAAAGACTTTGAAAGGTATTTTAGGTAGGATTGATTCACCGTACCTTTACTCTCCTAAAAGCTGAGATGGTGAACTTATAAGCCTTGCAGCTATACACAAAGAAAATAAAATGTGAGCTTTCTCCTTTATTTCTCAGGATTTGACATTTTTCTCCACTGTTACAGTAAACACTGAACTTTATTCCCTTGAGACAGAATCCTTTAATAAAAACTGGTATAAATGTAGTGCACAAAACTGAAATATTTTTTGCAGTTGAAAGCAGAAAACCCCAAAAATCAATACTATATTTACAGTGTTTTCATGATAGCTACCTAATAATCACTTCAACTCCTGGGAAAACCATAATAGTTATGAAAGAGTACAAGACTAATTAACCAGTTTAAAAATTAAGCATGCTAGTAAGTCTTCTTCCTAGCTAATGAAAGCAACTTTTTATTCAAACAGGTATCCCATGAAAATAAAATGAAAAAATATTAGCTAACAGGAATAATTAGCACTTTCTCCACCGAAATATTCTTGAACAAAAATGTAAGGATACAACTGTCTGAAACCTGAATTACTGGCATCTGAAAATTGCTGTTTATAAAAGTATGAATGTCAGAAGTTAGGGTCAGAATGCTACAGATTTTTCTTCAATTTATGTTTATGTTTGTACTTTATGTTATGACCTGGCATTAAATAGCAATGACATAATTCAAGTATTTTAGCATTTTTTTGAAAATAATTGAAAACATGTACCATTAAAAATATAATAATTATTGATATGCCATATCCTCTTTTTAAGGTGAAACTATTTCCTTATTTTGTTATAATATAATTTGCTTCTTTTAATGCTACTCATCTTATGTACCAGCAGCTGAAAAAAATTTGCTGGTTTTGAGAATACTCTCCTTGATGTGATTTTCTTTCTCTACTCAGTACAGAGGGAATACAGAGAAAAAAAATAGGATAGATAGATTCTTAAAATGCCTTGAATACTCACAGGTAATTTCTCAAACCCTGTGCTTTCCTTCGGTACAACAGGAATAGTGGTATCAGCTTTGCAAAGCCTTGGAAAATCAGCGTATATTCACAGCATCTTCAAACCATCAAAGGAAAAAAATGTATGGAAAGGAAGGAGGAGAGGAAGGAAGGAAGGAAGTGGTGGAAGGAAGTGGCGGACGTGGCGGAAGGAAGGAAGGAAGGAAGGAAGGAAGGAAGGAAGGAAGGAAGGAAGGAAGGAAGGAAGGAAGGAAGGAAGGAAGGAAGGAAGGAAGGAAGGAAGGAAGGAAGGAAGGAAGGAAGGAAGGAAGAAGGAAGGGATCTATCCATCTAAAGAATGGTGTGAGGGTAAAGGAGAAAAGAAGCAACAGGACTCATGGGCTGTGAAGATGAGAGTGCTTACAGAAATTATCAAAAAATTTTTAAACAAAAAGAGTTGATCTGCAAGGATTTCTTATGTATTTAACACTATCTACAGATTGCAATCTGAGTCTAAATAAATTACATATTCAACAGAATTTAAGAACTTACTAAGAAATAGTGAGACACAGCTTTTTTTTCCCAAGTATTCCATGGCTTTTTTTATTCCAGATATCAGTTCACCTACAGAATTCTAATAATTTTGATCATCTTTAGAAGCCAAGAAGACTTGAAAATAATCAGAACTTCAAAGAACTGATCACTGATCACAAATACATACTATATGCAGTCTAATGTCTTTCAGTGCTCCTCTGCAACAGTGCTCACAGGGGTCCGAGGATGAGGGAAGAGATGAGGATCTGACTCCATGTTTCAGAAGTCTTGATTTATTATTTTATTATATATATTATATTAAAACTATACTAAAAGAATAGAAGAAAGGATTTCATCAGAAGGCTAGCTAAGAATAGAAAAAAAAGGAATCAATAACAAAGGCTTGTGTCTCAGACAGACAGTCTGAGCCAGCTGACTGTGATTGGCCATTAATTAGAAACAATTCTATGAGACCAATCACAGATCCACCTGTTGCATTGGATAATAATTGTTTACATTTTGTTCCTGAGGCCTCTCAGCTTCTCAGGAGAAAAAATTCTATGGAAAGGATTTTTCATAAAACATGTCTGTGACACTCCTCTACATTGAAACAACAAAAAGCAGTCAGTGCTTCTAGTGGAGATATGATCTAGAAATTCTGAAAAAAATATGGTGTTACACAGCAATGCAAATTGCTCTCTTAAAGCCCATTCTTATAGCAAATACCATCGAATCAAACAATAAAAAAGCAGTGTCTGTTATCACAAAATATTCCTGTTATCACAGAATCAAAAAAATGGTCTGTTGCCAGCTTTGACTTCTGGCTATAGAATGGCTTGCACATGAAGAATTTGGCAAAGGTCAAACAATTGCCTGGTAAGCAGATGTTGAAAATTTACTGCTAGTTGCTTGCTGAATGCTGTACAGAAAATTTGGAAGTATTTACTTTTATTATTTTTTTACAATATGCTGTATCACTTTATAGCAGTTGATAATCCAGCCAATGCCTCTCATTGTATTTTGTAAATTTATTACAATTCTCTCAACCTGAGACTTCTATTTTAATAAGTTCCATTTTCTTCATGATGATATGACAGAAGACATCTGTTAATTAATTTGCAAACTGAATCTCTTTTTCATTTGAATGAGATGTAATTACTATATATTTATGGCAAGGTTTAAAAACTAAAGGCATATTTCTCATTTTTCCTCTATGCCACCAGAAACTAAGAGGCAAAGAGTATAAGAAGATCCAAAGGAAAGAAATAAAATTTATGAGTATATGGTAAAAAAAAGATATGGCTTTCTAATGAGTCTATTTGTCTGTTTAGGCTTAGATGCTGCGAAGGTCAAACATACCTGAAATCAAGTCAAATCGCAAGTGTACTTAATCACATTTGAAAGGGATGATCTACCGGAACTCTACAACCAGGTCTACATCATCTTCACCTGAATTACTTTTCTTAGGACTTATTTTTTTAATTAAACGAGTAGAAAAATTTTGAACTTTGCTTCTATGACTACAAATCTGGTTTTATTTAGAGTTTTAAGGAGTTAAGATTTAATGTTGCCTAATTGCTTTATCAGTTTTCTCAACATAAATTGTAACTTCAGTGCCATGAAATATAAATATGAACTTTTAGAAAATCAAGTTTTCTCTATAGATAGGCATATAAATCACATGAAGGAATGATGGAACAATAATTACATTCCTATCCTATTCTTTATATTATGTGAAGATTTTTTTTTGCAGTTTAAATCATTAAGCCTTCTGCCCTAATGCGCTCTCTTCCTCCAAATGATCATTTCCAAAAGAGATGGAAATTTGGAAACAATCACAGGCGTGGTCCTTCCACTTTGTTGTCCTTTCCTGACTACTTTAATGAATATCAATACAATAAATGCTTTTACAGATATTGTTTAACGGTTCCAAATAGTACAGATATAAAACAAGATTAAGGAATCAGAAAATATAAAAATTTATCTCTCATCATTCCTTTTTCTCTTAGATTTCCTGTGGGCACAGGAGATTTCAAACCCACCACTGCTGTTTATACCAAATCTTAAAAAATAACCTAGAGTCAAACTCTCACCATACAGATTTAAAAATTAATTTCCTTTACAACCAAGTGGTAATTTCACTCTGGGGCATTATTTTTGATATAAGAGATGGAAGCACTTTTCCTCTGTTAAATTTGGTACTTTGAAATCTGGAAAAGGAATAAGAAAGAGGAATACACAGCTCTCTACTGTGTAACTGTGACTTGCCCAGTTCCCCAACAAGATGACAAGACTTATAAAAGTCAGGAGATGGGACAATAAAAGGTTATCTGGATCTCCTATATTATCTGGAAGTCCGAAATCATATGGCACTTTTCAAAAGAAACAAAAAAATTGCTGTAAAGGGAAATAGTTGGGTAATTCCACTATGTGGACTCACATTTTGGTCACTAGTTAAAGCTAGATGTTTTTGAGGAATTAAGCAAGAACAGGTGCATCACAGGATGGAGGACCAGACATACTGGTAAGGCCAACTTCTGCCTCATATAGTTCTTGAAATTTTCCCTAAGTATTTTTTCTGTTTTCTTTCGTTTTTGTTTTTCAAAGACAAACTCAAAGTAGAACTGGAATAGTGACAGGAAAAATAAACAAAAACCATCACACTATAGGACTATCAGGTCATGTTGTAAGTCCATCTACTCCAGAACTCCATAAAACATTGTCCCTTTGCCCACTTCAACACACAGTCTCTTGCAGAGTAAGAATTGCATGTTTAAGTCTTTGTGCTCTGCTTACAGTCCTTTTTCTTGTTTTCCATATCCTAGCTACACTTCACAAAAAGTTCCAAGCTTTGTTTAAGTATGGCTTTCAATGAAAGAAGACTGACAATGAGATGAGTCTTTTATAAAACCAAACTGAAAACTTTTCTTGAAACATCCTTCTGGGACCCATCTTGTTCTTGCGCAGGATTTTTGCGTATAAGTAGGAGATAATGCAGGCTGAAGAGATCTCTTTTTAAAAGTTTTTCTAATTTTCATTAGGCTGGTTCACATGAGTTCTCTGGGCCTCTCAGTGGAGGATTTTAATCACATTGTGTCTTTTGTGCTACAGTGATTGCAATGCTAATCTCTGTAATTCCACATTTGGGAACCCACTTTTCAAAGTGTAAACAACTGACAGTGACTTCAGAAAGAACATTTTTCCAGAGGGAATCAAAGAGTAGAGTCACAGAGAAGCCTCATAAGCCAAAAACTGAAAAAAAATTCCCATGATTGTACAAAGAAAAGTAAACCATCCTCAATTTTCTTCCCTTGTGCTGTAGAATGTGCATGAATAAAATACATGTGAATAAATTTTGTGAGAGAGAAAACTTTGCCCCTTTGATCAGACTCAACCATCCAGATAAAGCCAGGGAAAAAACCCAGGGAAAAACCCTGGGAAAAAAACCCCATAACTTTAAAGAAAAATGTAATTCCTAAGGATCTTCAAGCATGATAAATGGCAAGAGCTCTGAGATAGTGGTGGAGTTGTGTTTTAATGCTGTTTAATAGCATTTGCTATTAGCATAATTTATACAAGGATATCATTGACTTTTAATTCCTTGAAAAGATGATCTTCCATAAAACCAGTATTAATGAAATCCTTTATACCATTATGTCAGCTTGCAGCTGATTTCATAGGATCTAATGATGCTTCAAAATGCTACAGCACCTGACTAAATTTAGGAAGAAAAAGAGAAAGGCAGACCTATAATCATTGCCCACACAAAGAAAAAATGAAGGCATCGTGCCAGTTCTTGCATTAGCTATCCCAAATATCTTAAGATATTTCTCCCACATCAATAAATTTATACTGCACTATTAAACAATGGCATAACACCTGCACTCTTGATTTCAGGATGCAATACAATTGTTGCTTCAATGCTCTAATATAAAAAAATTCTATAGATCTGGAAAAATTATGAAATGCAGTCTGAAAATGTAGCAAGGAGCTGAATTTGGGACAATGCACCTACTATGTTTGCCATGCTCCCATAATTCTTCAAATACATACCACAGAGTGTCACAGAAGGACTTCAATCTACAAGGACAGAAAATGGCAAGATAATTCTTTTTTTTTGTCCACACCAGAAAGGTACAGCATTACAATGAATGCAACTCTCTTGACCTTTTTTAAATAATCCTACCTACTCTTTGTACTTTTATATAAGAACTACTATATGTTCATTTGCATATTGCTCATCTCTTCCTCTAGTTTGAAACATGACATACATGACATTTCATGAACTATCCCATTTATTACAGAACACTAAAAGGACCTCAGATCAAAAGGAAAGTACTATACTTCAGTGTCTGCGTCATGGTATGTTCCTTAGAAATGTACATATATATGTCACAAAAAATTATGAAATGCAAGGTCTTGAGATTAAGGTGGTGAAAATAGTTCCTGGTACATCACAGAAAGCTAAGGACTGGTAAGATTTCTGATTGAGATTTTCTTTGGTGAATATAACTTATCAAGAAAATCTTTTATAAGCACCAGGAAAGCATTAGATATTTTGTGTAAAATTTTAGGGTTTAGCTATTCAAGACTTCAGGCAGACAAATACTCAGGCAGCTCTTAGGACCCCTAGTCATAACAACTTTAAAGATATGATCTAATCCTCACTGAAGTGCCTTTGCATTTAACAAGTATTGGTTCCTTGCCTGTTCCTCCAACAGGTTATGCAAGATTGGGTTCAATTTTCTTTCACTTCCACCATTTACAAAATTTCTCAGGATCCTCTAACCTCAACACCCCCACAGGCTTGCAGATCACTGTGGAAGGCACGAGGAGAATGGAGGAGAGGGGATTGTGGAAAATGCTCTTCCTCCCCTCTTTTTTATTCATCTGGACAGCTGATTGATCAATCAACCTAATCTGCCCAGTCTACCCAATCTTCATGACCAAATAGAAAATGGCTATAGAGTGCATATATCATTTCTATAATACTTTGTTCCCTCAGTATGTTTGCCACAGCTTCTTGAGACCAATCAGGCAGATCAGTGAGAGGATGATTACCCTTGATATAACTGAATATAAAATACAATTGAATTTTTTTTAAAAAGTGATTGGAATAACACAAGTCTACATTTAGCACTAGAGGTTAAGGTATGTGCTACAGAAGCTTCATCCATGCAGGTATTTGTATACTGTGGATGATGACTGTTGTCAGCAAGGGCAGTGAGGGCTGAAGGAAAGAGCAGCCAACATTTTAAGAAACAAGTATCTTCTGCATGGTTTTAGCACCACATATTCCAAGATCCTGCTTCTTACTTTGAGGTGATGGCAAAAGAAACTGCTGTCCAGAGATCAGATATGGACTGATACTTCAATTGAATGGTATACAATGACAGGAATTTTTTTCTATATTAATATTGCACAACTTTTAAGAAGAGTACTAATGTGTGATTCATAAAAGGGATTTTACTGGCCCGCTCAATACTCAAAGATGAGAAGATTTCCCATTTGGGCTTAAAGTGCTCTCAAAGTTTTGACAAATTGTGTAAAACAATCAAACTTAATTCCTTATGACTAATCAAATCAAACTACATTCACTTTAATTCTGTAGGAGTGCCTCAATTCAGGGATTTACTGCTTTTTTTCCCTTTTAACACCCTTAGTTAATTCATATGAATATTTTAGAGAATTGCTTTATAGAGAACACCTATACATTAATTCCTCTCTCATTATTCATCATTAAACCATTTCATTACTGTCCCAAGAGTATTCAAACTTCACAATACCACACCCTTTTCAGGGTCTTTTGTTTCATTTTGGAATATCTGCAGTGCACCTTAAACCACTGAGAGAAGTATCATTGTAGTAGTAAAAGTAGTAGTAGTAGTAGTAGTAGTAGTAGGTAGTAGTGGTAATGGTGGTTGTAGTTAGAAGGAAAATTTAAATGTGGCCTAGAATTACAAGGGGAAGGCGATCCTTGGGATAATTCAAAAAATCACAGTAGAATTATATTACTGTAGAGTTGAGATTCCAGAGATTAAGGAGCAGAAATTATTAAATTTTAAACTCCAAAACCAGGAAGTATTTGCATGGGTATCTAATTCCTAAACAGGTAAACTTGTATTTTTACTTCATTACAAATGCAAACTTCACTCTGATATGCGGTTTTTCCCGTATACTGTTTTCCACAGTATTGCCAATGACAAAATCAGTATCTGCATGATACTGATCAGTATCTGTTATCTGTTTCTGTATAATCTGTATAATCAGTATCTGTTATCTCTTTGTTTTGACTAATAAATCAAACAATCTTAATTCTCCTGGAGCTTCAGGAGAATTAAGATTGTTGAAGACCTCATGCTCCTTCTTTGAGGATTTCTGCGGTCTTTTTAATTTCATTTTGGCCTGCTGATTTGCTCTCTACCACCAGAACTTCCAAATTAAATAAAATAGAAATGCAAAACCTGCCTGAGAGCAGTCTGCACTATGAGAGCAGGCAGCTGCTTACCTGTTTGACTGCGTACAGGAGGCGCCCGTAGCAGTACATCATGACCATCACGGGGACAGCCAAGCAGAAGATGAACAGACAGATGATGTAGGACGTGGACTCAGCCGACTCTGAGGACCAGCGTACTGAACAGCTCGTGCCTGCACCTTCTACCCCATAACTGCTCCAACCAAGCAGAGGTGGCACGGTCCAGACCAAGGAATAAATCCAAGAACCACCCACTGCCAGCAGAGCCTTGCGGAAATCATGGCTGCGCTTGTGGCACAGGGTGAGAGTGCTGTAGCGCTCGTAGGACAGCACAGCCAGGGAGATCAGCGACACGACACCTGCAATGAACCAAGCAACAGAAATGCTTATTCCATTATTTTGCATGTATCCATTCCAAATCCCAAGAAAGCAGATTTTTTTTTGGTTATCATGTATTTGAAGCAACAGTGAAAACTATTTCCATTATCCTCTATGTGTTAATCCTCACTGTTCCTGGTTGCTCTGTCCATCCTGTCAAATTTTGTTTAACTCGGATTTATTTTACAATGGAAGATTTTTACACTAGACAGATATTCATCTTCTGGTCAGGTTTTCAGATTTATCTGTTTTAGTATTACTCAGGAGAAATCCATTTTCTATCTGAGATAATAAAATGGTGAAAGATTCCCTTGATAAGAACTATTCAACTTTTAAAATCCATGAGCATTTTCAAATAGTGTATTGACTTTTACAGGGGAAAAAAAAAAAAAGCCATATATTTAAGACTGGGAGTCCCAAAGTGAAAGAAGCTTTTGCTTCTTTTGCTCTCCCCATCAGCTAGATGAACCTTCAGTTTTGAACACTCATATATGGAAAAAACAGACAACCACATCATGACTGGGATATGGCAAGCTGCAACTTTATTTACATATATATTACACAATCAGGTTTAAAAGTGATTTAGGTTAATATTAAGACCTAGGTGTCATAAACTCATTATATCTTGCAGAGAAAGGCTTTAAAATTCTGGTTGTAGGGTATTTCCATTCTCTTTTTCAAGTTTTAGGACCCAAGCCCCTCTTCAAAACTGTATGGTTTTCCATGGTAGGTTCTGAGTCACAGCTCAATGAAGAGGGGTTTGTTATTTCCTATGGTTTTGGTCTCCTTGCAGCTTCCTTGAAATTCTGTGTGACAAAACACTGGCTACCACTCCCAGGACTTATGACAGAAGGAACTTGTTTGAAGAGCTTTAAAATCATATTTTAAAACCATATTTTCCAATATGCTTTCCAGCCCCCTTCCTTTTGCTCCTGTAAGAAGAAAAACCTGAATAGATCAATGTCAGTCCAGCTCTTTCCACAAGTTTTTTCTTGATCTTTGCTATTAGCAACAGCCAACTATACAGCAGCACTGAGATATATAGCCTGCCAAAATTCTCTGCTTTTGAGTGGTACCTACTCGAGCAAACGGGTTAAAAGAAAAGGAATTCTTCAAGGGAATCCATAGCTGTAATCCATTTTCCCCATTTAACTGTCAGCTTCTCCTATAGCTGCTTCCCAAGCATGGAATAGAGGTGAGTCAGAGACTTCCCTTGGGAATAGCACTACTCTACCTGGGAATAAAACCCACACACAGACCCACGCAGGGCACAGTGGGATATTTTCCCCAGGCACAGCATTTTGCTCCACTTTTCCTTACAATTCAGTGACTCATTTCTGAGTTAACTGGATGCAGGCACAGCTATTTCTGTCATACTGACAATTTGCAGTTACTTAATGCAGAGCTGGGTAGGCAAAGGACCCATGGGAAATGCAAGCACTGCTTGCTGCGATAGGATGCCTTATTTCTCAGGGGGAAAGAAAGCAAAAGGGTGTGAGGAGAAGGCAACTTTTGAAGAAGGAAATGTCTTTCTTGTGAGAAGAGTCTACTAAATTATTTTCCAAAGATTACTAGGAAGTCAGTCCTAAAGAGTAGATAGATTTACAGCTGTAATAGCTCCACTAAATTCAGATGACTTATAAACTTGCTTTAAAGCTAGGCTACTTTAGAGACAGGGAGACTTTCTCACCATCCTCACCTAATCTGATTTCCTACATAACATCACTTTTGAAAGCCCTTGGACTCGGAAGCAAAGAATCTACTGCTCTCTTCATGCTCCCAGCCCACACTTAATTATCTTCACTTTCTTAGTATTGCTGCTTTCCATATTTTTATCTGCTTGACTAAAGAGCTCCTCTCTATTAAAAACATTTAGCTCATGTAGGCAACTAAGGCAAAAATCCAGATTTTATATTTGAAACCTAGGCCTCTGTCAGGTGTTACAGATCTATTTCTGTTCTTTAGATTAGACAATCATGGACTAACAGAAAACTGTCTCAGCAACAAGAAATCTCTCCCTTCCCAGCTGAGTTCTGTACAGCAAGGATATTGTTCTCACTGTACCTCTGATGGCAATTGAGACTGCATTTTCCCTACTTTGATGAGATAGCAAGTGAGCTGTACTTTTGTTGAGCATATCCCACATTCCTGCATGTGTGGGGCTGCCTGGAAAACCCAGACAGGATGTTCAGATTTCCCTAGCTTGGGGCCCTGCTTCCTGGATTTCTGCTTTCTCCGCTGGGCTCTCAGGTCCAGCCTGGCTGCCAGCTCTGCCTGCTCATCCCTGTGGCTGTGCCACTGCCCAGCAGCTTCTTCTGGTGTGTATTGTCATGATTTATGGCATCATTTACACCACAAATGCAGGATTACTTGTTTTCAGACACAGAAAAGTTCTGTTTTACACCGGCATAGAACTAATGTTCAGATATTAAATTAGGATCATGGTGATGTCAGTCAAGAATAAATCAAATATTAGCAATCAGACAAACACACAAAAGTTGCCTTTAAATTATAGAAAATAATTTTCTTCTCTATACAGAAGAAAACTCATGACATTTAACTGCACATCTTGGCAGGAGCCAATTCATCTTTGCTCACCTTATTATTGAGTCCCACTGACATGACACAAATTACACTTTTCTCTGGAGGACAAAAATTGTAATTTATGGAATCCCAGACCACCAAAGTTCAGGAAAAAAATCCATTATTTTTGAGTTTGGCAGAATAAGACTTCAAGGTTTGAACTTTTTAATAGCACCACAATTAATACCACTACACACTGACTTCTATTACTTTCAAGACAAGGGAAAATGAGGAGTATACAGAAGAGGTAGTTCATAAGAGATAAAAGAATTCAACATTCTTTATGTGGTTCAAACTTAGTAAGTCCAACTAACTTTTCAGAAAAAATTAGAATTACTTTGAAAGAACTGGTACTTTGAAAGACAAAAATATAAATTCAAATCCAAAATCCAAATAAAAAATTAACAAGTACAACTAGCTTTTTCCAACAGTGAGATACATTTTGTTTAATTGGCTGCGAGTAATTAAAACACCTATTACCCAGGTGAGGAAGAAACAGGAACAACAGAGGGCTCTGTAACCCTCTCTGTTTACTTCTGTGACATTGGGCAGTGAACACAAAGTCACAAGACATGCCCCAGCAATGCAGCTCCATCTAACCTTGTTGATGGAGGGCGCTTCACCTTAACACAGAAGCCAAGACTGATCAAAACAAAACTACATCAAGAGTAACCTTGTTGCAATGTTGGGAGAGAGCAGCTCCAGTGTCCCTGGTTGCTAAGACTATTCTCAGCTTTTTAATTAACAAAAAACCCCAACCAAACAGTTTTTTTTAAAAACAAATCTCACTCTTTTATTAGTTCAATAACTGAATCCTAGAAATACACCACTATCCTTTCATCAATTATAACAAATACTCATGTGTTGGACTGAAACAACATTATTTCATAAAAAAGGCAAAGCCAGGTTTTGTGTTCAGTACTTAATTTAACAATGGCTGGAAATAAAATATGAGGATCAGGTGTACATGACCTGTCAGCTTGCAGTGAATGAGCTGCTAGTAAAAAAACTGATGATTGCCTTTGTCCTTTACATGCTTTTCTTTAGCACCCAGTGTCATCCTCTCCATAATTTTTCCAGGTACTGATTTTAGACTAACAGGCTTGTAGTTTCCTCAGCCCTTCCTCATGACCTTCTTGTAATCTGTTTTGGCTAAAGTGGAATAAAGCCTCCCAGTTTTCATTATGCCTCCTAGCTTTGCATACAGAGTTTTCTTAATGCCAGGTGCACTTAACTGTTGTGACCTTTGTTAGAAATCCTGCAGCTATCTGGTATTCTATTTTATGCACTATCTGTTGCAGTCAGAGGAACTAGTGAGAATCTCAGCTTAAAAACAAAACACAATTAAATACTTTAGGATTGTCTCAAAAGAAAAGACTTGAGTGCAATCTCCACAGCCTTAACTACAAAAAAACAAATTAAAAAAATTAATGCAAGCTATAAAAAGAAAATAATTGTAATTTTTATGCCAATGTTTCATTTATTGAGTAGTAACATTTATGACTGTGTAGACTGTGTATATTAATTTCAAATGAATAATTTTTTCTAGAACTGCAACAAAATTAGGTTCACAAATTGCAAATCTAAATGGAATTTGCTTCCAAAAAACATTTAGAGCCTCAAGCTGATACCTAGACAAATAACTCCACAGGAGTCAATCATAGTGAGAAATGTAATTTGCTCCCCCAACATTTCATGTACACATAGGAACGAAAATGAAATTTTCACTGAACAGTACTGAAAAATGTCAAAAATTCCTGTATGCAGATTGCATTACAGGAATAGATAATTATTCAAAAGTTAACCATGGAAATAAGTGACTTTGATACTAGCTGGGTGTGGAGCATAAACCTTGCTACATGGCAATTAGGTGCAACGAGTAGAGTGCACGAAATTAAATTTCAAGTCATAAACCAGGACAGACATCTATTTATAGGCCTATCATCTGAAACATTATCTATTATTTACTTTTATTTAAGGATCTGTACATTTCTCCCTGGCAGCACAGCAGAGAGTATGCTGTAAAAGGCTCAGCAAATCATTACACTTTGTTCCCATGGGTTCTAGCTAAAAGTGTTACATTTTCTTATTCATTTTTGATGGTTTATGCTGCTCACTGATGTAGTAATTGGAAAGGGGATGCAGCTCACCCATGGTCTGGAGGCTATGAAAAAATGAGAATCCCAGGAATTCAGCCTACACTGGATCAACATTTTGACTTCTAATTTAGACATATTTGGCCTCTCAAATGGCCTGTAGGTCATTAGACTACATCATGGTTTGAGTCCTGGGGCTTCCTGGAGCAGTCCTGATTGTATGTTGAAAGGGATATCCTGCACTATGTTTCAGTTATCAACATTGAGCAAGGGCAATGAAAAGAAAACACAGGTAACCTTAGGCAGACTGAGAATGGAGGGATACAATAGCACCTTCTTCAACAAAAAATTAATGGAGAAAAACTAAATCCAAGTGCTTGCAAAAACCCAAGACAGATTTCCCACACCCAGCCTCTATGAAGTTTGATTTTACCCACTCACAGGCATTGTCTCATAGTTTTCATTCACTCACACTCTCACACCCACAGGGTCTGTGCTTAAGAGGTCCTGTCTAGAATTTCTTTTTGCGCAACATAGAGAACAAGAGACTCCAGCTATCAGAAATCCTTCATTGCTTACAAATCCTGCCTATAAGTGTCTTGTACGTCTGAGGCAAGACTGCTGCTCCCTGTTGGCATTTCCTTGAGGCCATGCTCCTCTCAGTGGGTGCAGGATCCTCCACCCATGAGTATTAATACTGTTATTATCAGCACACAATCCTTCAGGCTTGGCTGAATCAATACCTTTCACTGCTGGAAACAGAGCTCTCTGTTACCTGCACAAACTGTTTTCACTCTTCTGCTGTGCTGTCTTCAGGTCTTTACAACCCCTTTCCCACCCTGCGTCCTCTGTACCGACCTCAGTAACTATCGAGGTTTAACGACGTCTGGTTTTCATCTCGGGGGGAAAGTCCATGGGTTATGGGAGTGGTTCCCTGTGGGGATCTGGCAGAGCTGATCAGCTGGCCAGTTTTGAAGATTGACACCTGGTTAAATCACCTAAAAGAGTTTTACACGCCTCTGTGGAAAAGCACATTTAAGAGCGAACAAAACCTGGCAAAAAGCTCTCTGCCTTCCAGCCCTTGAACAGGTAACTGGGCATGGTCTAGCAGGGCCTGGCCGGGCTCTGCTGCGGCACTAGCCGGGCCGGCCCCACACGGCCTGGTTGGTGCGTGGCTCAGCTGGGATTTCTGCTGCCACTATGCTGGGCCATGCCACTGGGACTATCCCAAGGCCGCGAGCAATCAAGTGGCCAGGACTCTGCACCAGGAGTGGCCCCGTGGCTGGCACTCGGGGCAGCCCCAAGACCTGGGAGCGGCCATGTGGCCAGGACTGCTCAGCTGAAATCCGCACGCCTGGGGTAGCACCATGTGACCACAGCTCTCTCAGCATGGCTTGCAAATGAACTTTGTTTATTCCAGTAAAAGCACCAGGAGTAGCCCTGCGGCCAGTGCTGGGTGGCCCCGAGGCCAGGAGCGGCCAGGGTCAGAAGTGGCTACTGCTGGCCCAGTGCAGCAGTGGCTGGGACTGCACGGCCAAAATCGCCGCAAGTGGAGCGACACTGCACAGCTGTGGCTACCTGGCTGCCACAAGACTTTGTTTGTTTAGCCGCTTTTAGCCAGTTATGCTGCAAACAGAAAGACAAAAGCAGTGGCAGCAGGCTTTTTTTCTTTTTTCCTGGCACCCTGCATGCAGGAAAAGTGCGGGGTGGCGCCGGGAGCCAGCGCGGCTTGCTGGTGCAGTGCCGGCAGGGACCACAGGATCGGCAGGGAAAGACATAGAAATTCCTTGATTGCAGAGCCTGGACAAGATCAACCTTTCAGCACTGCAGAACTCTATAAAAACTGCTTCAATTGATAAAGCTTGAGAACAAACGAACCTACAAACACCAATTCCCTCCTGAATCAGGAGAAGGAAAGGGTGAAGACATGTAGAGGAAACAACACGGGACACTGAGGTCAGCGAAGGAGTCAAATGCTAGATGGGAGGGGATTGAGGAGATGCCTTAGTCTTGGGCTGAAATTCTTTTCTAACGCTGTGGTGAAAATGTATTTGATATATCAGACTTTGTTTTTCCCAGTAATTTGTGGAATGCATTGGGGGGATGTAGTGTTCTAACTACAGCTGTGAGCAGAAGAACCAGCGTTGAAATAAGCAGATCTTGTCGTAGCCGTGATTTCACTGAGAAGCTTGAACAGAGAAAGATGAGAGAGATGAGAAATAGTGCCCCAGGGATAGAAGAAGAAATCCTGTGTTCTCAGAGATAAAAGAAGAGAACTTTTGTTTTCATGCTAGAACAGCTTATTCTTAAAATAGCACCCCAATAAATTGACATAGCCCATGAAAGCAGCTATGGGAAAGCTGCAAGGTATGGGAGGGACTTTAACTCTGTGAACAGATTTTCCTTTTCCCCGTGGGTGATTCACTGTTACACTGAAGCCACGAGAGAACTGTTTCTTGTGGAGAAGTCTCCGTGGCATGGCAAGAGAGACTCCTCTCCCTAAGAGAACTGAAGAAAGACTATCCTAGAGGTGGTAAACTGACTGAAAGTTCTAGGTATTGTCTCTTTTTGTTGTCAGTGGGAGAG
Organism: Molothrus ater; assembly: GCF_012460135.2. NCBI lineage: Eukaryota > Metazoa > Chordata > Aves > Passeriformes > Icteridae > Molothrus > Molothrus ater. Next base: position 28,320,380 of record NC_050479.2, read on the forward strand.
AGGTGTGGGGGAGGAGAAGTGTTCTGAAGGTTTATTCTGATTTCTTATTATCTTTTTCTTTTAGTTCTGTTAATAAAGTTTTGTTTATATCCTTTAAAGTTTTGAGCTTGTTCTGCCCTCCTCCTAACCCATATCTCACAGCAGGAAATGAGTAAATAATTCTAGTGGGTCCACTGGCATTTGGTCAGCACTAAACGCACTACACCAATTGATGCATTGTCCAGAAAACTCAGATTGGCGAACCAAAAACCACTACAGTAACCCCACAGCAAGTCCACACACGCCCCAGTACCACTGCAGCCCACATGCAGCCCAAACTCAGCTGCTGAGACAGAGACAGGGCAAAAGGCAGCTGAGAGCCTGGTACAAGGCATGGAACCAGGGTGCACCTGGCTGTTCTGCTACTGAGCCCCACTGCAGGACCGTGCAAGCTGAGCACCCTTGGGGGTGCATCTGATCATCTGCCAGCCATGTACAAAATGTAGAGGGGAAATCAAAGGGATAGTAAGTGATACTAAGTTCCCACATGGCATCTACATGACCCTCTAATTACTCCAGAGGGGCCTGCCAGTGGCAGAGGTTAACCAACAGCAACTCCTACCATTGCTGCTTCAATGTGTTGCTGAATGAAGAGAAAAGAATGATGCTTCATACATTTGCAAGACTCCATTTATGTATGTATGTGCATGTAACACCCATTCCTGGGGGGCAGCTTTCACATAATATCCTGGTGTGGTTATTTAACACCAGCCAGAAATGAATCTCTAAATAAGCCACTCCTCTTCCCTCCACCCTTCTGGCAAGAGACGGACAAAGGCAGGAACTATAGGTAGAGATAATAATTTATTGAAAGCAAACAGCAATGGAATAAGAAAAGCACAGTAATAGCAGCAATGTTAATAACAAAAGTATACAAAAAGAGAAGGTGCTTTACGCATGAGGAGTTGTTTGTTAGCTCAGCTTAGTTTTGCGCGGCTGCCAGGACAAAGTCACGGTGGTGGCCGTTCCCATGCCCAGCACCACATGGTTTCTCCAGATGAAGAAAAGCTGTTGGGCACTTTCTGCAGTGAGCACTCCTGTTCCCAAGCCTGAGACAATGAAAACCATGATGGACAAATCCTCCAAAAGCTTGATAATCTGTGCTGTGATGCCTGGTTTTTTCCAGATCACTGTGCTTCACTGCTTCATTTCCATGCGACATGGCCACTTTGAACTGTTCTACCCTGCTCCACCTGGCTCCACTCTGCTCCTTTTAGCTCAGCTTGGCTGGAACCAGGTTCCTCTCCACCCCTCTCTTTCCCGTAGATGCTTCCTGCCCCGCCACTGCTTTTCAGCCCAGTGTCTTGGAGACACGGCTGCCACTTTTTCAGAACCCCGTCTCCAAGCCATGTCTTGGAGGAACTGGGAAGGGGAAAGGCAGTGGCAAGAGAGGACAGGGTCCCCACAGCTGATCCCAGCAATCCCCCCAGTGAAGAGTGAGACAAAGTGACACACATGTAGGAGTGCACTCACCTTTTCTTTGTCCTGAAACCATGCCTGCAGTGATGATGTGAGTGTTATGGAATAGCAACCTGGACACATACAAACAGTGCTGAGCTGCACCCTCTTTCCACAGCCAGGACACCCTGGGAAGGATATCAAGCAGCTGGAAGTGCAAGGGGAATGTGAACCAGCAGCTGGCAGGCTGGGACCCACCAAAAGTTGCACCTCTCCTTTTGAAGTCAGGCACTGTGCAGTGGTGAACTCGGAGAGACAGGAAGCAAGGAAGAGCATGTGCTGGAAGGACACTGGTAGAGGTGGAAGAGGCATGCTCTGGTCTCCATTTACAAATGCTGTGCTGGTAAGTACCTAACAGGAGCAACAGGTAGGTCTCTCAGAAATGTTATGCATCCTAACATTCTTTCCCTTCTTTCCCTTCTTTCTAGTCCCTCATTTTTCAGCTGCTAAATCTGCTGTTCCATTAGCTGGACAATATACTAAAAATGTCTGTGGCACAATAAGATGGAGGAAGTAAGATGGAGATACACCCCAAGTTGAGAATAATGGGGAATCCTGTGCTGAGGTATTCTACTGGTTTTTTCTGGATGATACCTTTCATTGTGCTTGCCCAAGGACTTAAACATAAAAGAACAGCAGTAAGAAACAGCTCTCTTCAAATGAAGCCTCTTAATACCTCAAATTTCAAGTTTTGAGCTTAATTACAAGTTGTTCTACTGAATGCTATTACATAAATACGTTATTGAGTTATACAAAGCTCATTTTATCAGTGACTCAGTACTGTTTTCAAGGGAAATAACTTTCCTGAATATAAATGAAAGCATTTCTAATAGTTCTCTACAGAAATAAAATACTCCACACACGAAAATGAAACAGAAAAAATTTAAGCAACTTAAAAGTCATGACATTTCCAACATATTTGTACTTCTGTATCTCCTTAGAAGTCTTTCTGAAAACATATCTTAGTATCATCTGCCAGGGACTATGCATGAAATACGATTTGTAAGTCTAGTATTCCTAAGAGAGGTTTAGAAGCAGCAAGATGTAAAAAAAAAAGAAACAGTCTTTTTCTAATGGTTACTTATTCTTCAGTTGCAGTTTTGTTGCTCTGGGCCAAAGTATCTTACCTAACAATTGCCACAGCATCAGAGACTTTGTAAGAGCAATCCAGTCTATCATCACCTTTGTTTCCATTTTCTATATACCACTCCACGTTAATACTTATAAGTAAAACTCTTGGGCTCTGCTTCCATTAAAATCAATACATTTCTTCCATAAAACCACAGTGGTACTCACTCCAGTAGCTGCTGCCATCAGAGATTTCTTTGCAAGCAAGGAGGTAAGAATGTTATAATGATAAAAGCAGAATCTTTCCAAAGCTGACTGATTGACTTGGTTTTCTCATAGCGTATTGTCCTGGGGTGACTTCAAGATGCTGAATTGTATCGTCTGTTTAGCCATTCAGTCTGTTTAGCCCAGTAAAAAGTTCTGCATCTTTAAAACTAGATCTGAGAGCAAAGGGGGTGAGAAGGAAAAGCGGTGGAATTTTTTTGGCAGCTGTATTCAAAACACAGAGATAAGCAGTGCTCTCAGAGTCCTCTGCTCTGCAGAGAGACAGGGAGTTTCCCCTTGCTGTTTTCACTGCTTTTTTTCTCTCGTTAGCTTAGGCCAGAAGGTTTTTTTGGAACTGTTCAGCCATTGTTCATCCCAGGAACACCAGGATTATTATCTGGGGGGCCCCCCCAAGCTGCACTGTGCCTGGGTCACTGGGCCCAAGCTCCAGAGAGAGAGACCCAAGCCCCAGAGAGACTGAGAAAGGCAAGGACACACCCACAAACAAGGACTCTGAACTACAAAAGGACTCTCTTTGAATTTGCCATCTCTTCAGAACAATGAGCGGTTCCATTATTTAATATTATTAATTTTTTCATGTTTGTGAATGCTTTGCTCGTTGAATCAACAGTTTTTTTCCACTTTTCTTGAAGGAGATTTATGTCTCCTGAACCAGTGCGGGGAGGGGCTGCTTGAATTTGCTTTCTAGAGGGAGCCTTTTGGAGATTTCCTCCCAGATTTGCCCTAAACCAAGACACATATGCACTTTATTAAAATATGAAAAACTCCTAAGTCACAGCATCACAGAGGAAAAAAGAACAAAACTTTTTAATTGTTTAAATAAAAATTAAAATTCCATTTTGCCTTCTAGCTCTGAGTCTCACGGTAGACATTTCATTGCCAAGGAAAAAACTATGTCATATATAGTCTCCAGTGAGATTCTACAGATTACACTTCTTTTTGCATTTTACTGGAATTGCCAAAAAGTGGCAGCAAGAATGTTGACTGATCTGCAAAATATGGATAGACAGCCTGGAATGAAACAAATTCAGTTAAATTGATAGAACCCAGTGAAGTTAGATAGCAATTTTCATTGCCAGTAGGGCTAGTGGGAAGGTACCATAAAATGAGCAAATCTGAGAGAGAAACATGTGAGACATTGTGAATAAGGGATTTCACAAAATATTATTATTAAAGGTTCTAGTTTTTGTTGAGGGGGTTTGGTGTTTGGGGTTTTTTTTTCCATTTTTTGAGATGAGAAAGAAAAATGAATATTGAGAAGAGATTCAGACAGGTCTGGAGAGTGGCAGACATATATAGATACTGCTCCTTCTTCACTAAACCTCCAGAACTTTGTCCACTTTTTCCTTTTCTGTACCAAAAAAAAAAAAAAAAAAAAGAGATACATACTTTATGAGCCCACATCCAACTGATTTTGGCAGAAGACCCCAAACCTTTCCAGAGCTAAAAAGAAAGCCCACTGAACCTAGAAGATATTTCAGAGTTAAGATGAATGGACTGAAAGTGAGGTCTGGTATTGGAGGACAACCAACCAGTAGTAGTCTGACTTGCCTGAAGTTCAGTGAATAAAGAAATCACAGCAGAACTTTTATGATATAGCAAAACCACAATGTGAATATAACAACTGATAAGTTCAGGGCTAATATAAAGGATATGAACTTCAGAGGAGTGGATGGATGCCTCAAAAACTGACAGAGGCAGCTGAGAATGGGGTGTGCTTCAGAACATTATTGGCTTTATTTGGATATGCCTATTAAATATTTATATGATAAACATAGAATAAATGGTAAAAAAATTAAATATTCTTTAATAAACTCTTATTCTAGTTGCTGCCACATATTAGTCATCAGAACAAAATTTCCTTTTGACTTTTTAATGTATTAAAAGCATTTCTACTTATTTGAAATTGAGAAAATATTTCCCACAATCATTTGTTGAACGTTAGCAGTTACAACTATTTTCCAAATACAGGCTACCTCAGATATCAACTATTCCATTTGAATAGAAATAAATCCACCAATTGCCATTTATCTAATGCCTGCAATTATCTGTTCTCTTTTGTTAAGATGACTTGGAATCATGAATCCATTAGAACAGGCAATCATTCCCTTCTCCAAAGAAGCGTCTTCCTGCGTAACTCTAATGGGAGTCACAGTTTAACATTTCACTTGAAAAAAATTACTGAAAAATCTCTGTTGGATCCAACCCTGCTGAGAGAAATATGACAATGAGCATTACTGGTCCTATTCAATAAATCTTTCTTGCTCTTTTCTCAATGGCCATTTCTCTGTTTCATCCTTTGTACAACATACCCTTTCCTTTGTGTTTGGTGGTATCTTCAATACAGACAGCATGTATTACGTTTAATAGGAAAAAAATATCTTGGGTTTTTCCTCTTTCTTTCCCCCTCCTTTTCTGAATTTTTAAAGGTGTTTATGTTGTGCTTTAAAGGTGGTCTTAATTCCTAGCTGTATCTGGTGACTTAATGTGCATCAGTGAGTACCAACATATTTTTCTGCAATGTTATTAATATGCCTATCCATCCAAACAACAAATTCCCAGTGGCATAAACAGTGCAAAGAATTCCCTTTTGCATCTTAATGATACCAGCATACTACAGAAACATCCCTGAATGTTCACTTCTGTCTCACTTTCCATATGTTAGGCAGGACCCCTTTGCATTCTGGAAAGCAGGCTGGCCTCAGCAAACTCAGCTTCTGGACTTGGCTGCCTCCATATCAGTGTATTTATTCTGCTGCCTTAAGGAATCGGAGTAAGAAATGTCAGCACTAGATGGAGCTCCTGTACAGCAACATCTCGCGAAAAATCTTTAGGGCTTGAGTGCATGAGAAAAGCAGGAATGGATGTGCAGCCCTGATGTAGCAGCAGGATGCTCTCATGGCAGTCAGATTCACTGCTGCACCCCCATGCCCACACCATCCTGCAGGGCCCCCATCTCCTGCCAGGACTGCTCCTTTTGAAACGTGGGGGCATCCCCAGAACCTTCCTTCATGCCGAGGATGTGCACAGCTTTAATACATCACATGCAGTCTCAGGGGGGTTCTGTATGTGGGACATGACACCAAATCAGCTAAGAGGTGAAATGACAGTGTTAGCATCTGCTAGCCAGTGAGCAAAGTGTCCACCAGAACACACAACCAGCGTCTTTCCAATGAGCCCCTCCTTTTTCACTGAACCCAACTGCTTATTTTTAATAATAAGCTATATTTGTAAAGATTTTCTATAATCTGGGGGGTTTCTTTGGCAGTTACCATTCCTAGGGGTGGTGCACACTACAAATACTAACTCTTCTGAGTCAAGTTTTTCCTAACGTTTGGTGGTCAAACTGGTTTTTATTCTAATTAGATATTAACTGGTCAATGAATAGTCATATCTGATACTATGAATGCAGTCCCAAAATATAATGACCAGGCTTTACACTGTCTTTGAGCCGGGAGTTTCTTGTGCAGTTTTACATCCCCACAATCTCACATGGTGGGGAGGTGAGCTGAGAAGGCTGCTCCTGTCTCTATCCAAGATCACTGTGATGGCTGAAGGATGTGCAAAGATGCAAAGTCGCATTCCCCATTCCTTAACCCCTCCAAAGGACCTCAAAGAGGAGATTTTTTGCTACATCCATTAAAAAATTAAATATAACCAATGCAGACAGAAATCCTTTGCAGTACATTTTCACCCAATCAGTTAGTCTAATCTTCAACACTGGATAGATGGGTGGAAATTGCACTAGAAAGTGTAGCAGTGGAGGTGTGACATATTGGAGCAAGTGTGGCTATCATGGAGGGAAGCCATACCTTACTTAATTCATCAGAGGTCCTTGACAGTGCCATGCAGACAGGGCTGATGCCTACTTGGATAAAACCTACTTGGACTTTCAAACAACTTTGACTAGCCAAAAAGCTTTTAAGGATAGTAAGCTGCCATGCAATAACAGATATCTTCATGTGAATGAATAATTAAATAGAGGTAGGAAATAAAAAACAGGAGAAAAAAATTAGTTTTCTTAGTGGAAACTGTGGACAGCAAAGTTGCCCATGGATCTGTCCTAGGCCCTAGGCTATTCATCACATTAATAAATGATCTGGAAAAGATGGAGAAAAGTGACAAGTTTTCTGATCGTACTACACAGAATTACTCAAAATCAACAAAAACTGACTGTGAAGTACTGCAGCACAGCCACATGAAATGGAGCCATGGAGCAGATGAGATGCAGTACTGATGTAAACAGCCATATGTGGAAGAAAACAGACCTGGCTTTAAATACACAGCAATTGTTTCTGACTTAGTGTTCTGCAAAGAGAATTATGACAGAGAACTTCAGACAAACCACTTCCACTAAGCAGCAATGCTCAGCAACTTTTAGAAAAGCAAACATCAGGACTTATTAGAACTGGAAAACAGAGAAAAGAAAGAAAAGGTGGACAGGGAAAGATTATTTAGTGTTTCCTAAAATAAGTAGGTTTTCAAATTAAATCATCAGGTTGCAGACTCAGAATAAACAAACTGGAGAAGGTACTTCTCTTTACATAGTACATAGTTAGTACATAGTTAATAAGTAGAATTCCTTAATATATTATATTGTGCATACCAAAATTTTGCAGGTTTCCTGAGAGCAAGGGAATGGGATATAAACACAGCAAGACTGTTAGATTCAAAAGTACTGCTTCAGGGAAGATAGGTGTCCCTACACCACAAATCACAGGCTGTGGTACTATATATTGGAAAAATATCATTGGATGCTGAAAATCATCCCAGCTTTAAGTTTAGTATTCTAGAAGAATAGCTAAGCAAAGTACTTTGAATGGCATATACTTGATATCTATACAAAAAACACTTTGCAAGGCATAATTATTGAAATGATAAGAAAAAACAATTACAGCACAGTAAGAGGCTAATACCTACTCGTATCTGATATCAGTATTTATTTTCCAGAGGTCTGAGTGCCCACAACCCTAGAAAAGATATTGACTTGTAAAATTCTTACTCATTCTCAAATTCCTTGTTAAACACCACTTGGTGCACTGACCTATAGAGAGAAATTGCTCCATGAAGCAAACCAGATGGTGATATGCTACTATCTACTGCTCTTATCTCAGTGTATATTAAGCTAAGGCTTTATCTTGCCTCATAACCTCCTTTCTACCCATTAGAAAAAGTCTATTTAAATTCTGACTGACATATTTATCTGGCACCCTTTCATCCTACTCCTGTGATGTGGTCTTTGCCTCTCTCAAGGATATTAAATAGAAATACATTTTCAATTTTGAGAAGTACACATAGTAAAGCAATCCTCAGCAAAATCATGCAGCCACTACTGGACCTTGGCCCTCTTGCACTGCCACACATTTTTTCTCTGAAAATTGAGCAGTGTAAAATTAAAAACAGTGTAAAATTTCAACATTTTGATAAATTAGAGCAAACTGCTGTGATTTGTTATAAAGAATTACATGGAGAAGAGTTACTTGGTGCACCATAGTCAGTGTACAGAACATATTGAAAATATATACACAAATGCCACGTACATACTCCACTCTTTCACTGAGAGACAGAATTTGTAACTTGTCCTCACTGCCATATTAACTCCTACCCTAGAACTGTTTCTAATTAACTCCTGCTGAGCTCACACTGAGCAGACAGGGATGGCCATCAGCCTCCCATGCAATGCCCTGCTCTGCTGCCAGCAGTGGAGGGGAGAGCAGCACCCACCCTGCTCTGCCTTGGGCTGCCTGCTGGGCAGTGCCCAAACAGCTTGCCTAATTTCATTAGGGTGATTAAACAGTCACTCTAAAGAGGTCCCCTGGTAACTCCACAAACAGCCTGAACACAGAACGCAACCCCCAAACTGTAAATCTGGCAAACAATAATGCTTCAGTGTACACATGCACATAAGGATTAAGTCTAACCGTTGTGTGTCCTAAAATTCTCATGAGGTCAAGTTCAATGGGATTATCTATGGTTTTGTAAAATTCATACCATTTCTTAGCTGAAAGCAAATCTTGCCAGATGTTAACGTGCTATTCCAGTACTCAGAGGTCTGTGCTAGACTCAGACAATTCTTAGATATTAAGCAATAAAATGCCATATATGTGAATTAACTAATGGTTTTGAATTTTAGAAATTACCAAAGTCCTAATCTAAGCAAAGTTTTACATAGCTTTTGATTTGTAAAGATGATCTATTCCTTATGAAATTTTTTTACAATCAAGTCTTCTGTTTGTTACCTTGTTTTCTGATCATCACTTGGTCCTGAACAAATTTCTACTGTTATAAATCTCTACAAAAATAATTCAACACAAAGAAGTCTCCTTTTGATTCATCTGAAGCCTGTTGACCTTGGTTCCTTCTTGCCATAGTTATCTACTATTTCTGCTCTTAATTGCATTAGTGAAACCAACAGAAACAAAGAACAGGAGCAGGGGAAAGAAACAATTGAAGACATAATTGAAAAACAACACTAGAAAATTAGTATGTCTGCCTCCAATAAAACACTGAGAAATAGATGTAAGGATTGCCAGCTTAGCCCAGTGAGTCCCTATCCTCCTGCTTTGTGGCTGCTATACTTTCTTAAGGAACTGAAGTTTGTATCTGACCACAGGACAAGACTGTACTTCATCATACTGGAATCTTTGAAATAGGCTTAAGAAACTACAAACAGGAGAAGTAACATAATTTTACAACATGCTGGGAAGACTTGTTGGCTGAAATAGCCCAGAGCAATTGAGCCTGATGCTGATAGCTGGCACAAGAAACCTTCAGCTGAAGCAGGTGAAGTCAGGTATAATGGTAGAAAAGATGGTACCCAGGTGACCTTGATTAGAGGCATTACCATCCAGACCATGGAGAGATGCCTGGGGAGTCAAGCAGCTCCAGGAGCCTGAGGTTTCACCTGTGCATGGGGTGATCCCGACTGCATCCCCTGATCCTCACTGGGTCAGCGCAGCATGGAGGGGAGAGAGGGGCAAGCAGGTCCCACGCTGCTCAGGAGGGAAAGCACAGGGACATCTCACAGAAATGGGATGGGGGCATGTCATGGGGGTGAAATGCCTACTCAGAGTGGTACTCCTTGCATTTACTGTCTGCAGATTCCAAATGTTCCTCCTGCCTGTATCAATTATGGGAAAGTCTATAGCAGACAGAGGTAATTTTGAGTTAGTTTTAAAAAAGCCCAAACAACCCATAACAAAACCAAATCCACAAATCTCCCAGTATTGGGAGGCATTTGGATTATTTAAGAAGTGAATCATGTTAGCTGAGAAATCCACAGAAGCAATTAAGTGGCCAGTGACTCAGTAGAGATGTAGTTTATTGACATTACTGAATCTTTCATTTCAGAAGCAGTTTCTCAGCTAGTGTTGATATGTAGAAAATCACAAATGTAAACAGAATACTTTCAGCTTTCAAATAAATTTATTTTTCTTTTTTAGTGTCAGCACACTAATTTAACAAAATTATTTTCTCACTTAATGCACTTTTAAAATTAGAAACATAGCAGAAACACTAACATAAAAAAGCCCCAAACAATAGGAAAAAGAATACAAACCCTAATAATTACTTTTAAGTATGAAGTATTTGCCACAGCTGAGGGGAAAAAAGAACTTTATAGCTATCACCTATTATTATGTCATTATTGGAACTATGCCAATGGTTCTGTATCCTTTTTATCACTGAAAAGACTGTGAATTTCATTTGCTTACTGGACTGGAAGATTCTGCTTAAATGCTTCCTAAAAGGAAAAAGATATAGAAAATTAATGTCTTGAGTTAGGAAATGGTCACTAGGTGTGTAACTTGGATGTGAACAGCCAAAGATAATATCCTCTCTCTGGCATACTTCAGGGGCTACAAAGGAAGCTTAAAAGTTTTCCAAAAAATACCGAATTCTGTTCAGATGTGTCAGCATTTGGATGGTCTTAACAGTTCCTAGAGATTATTAAACACTATTAAACACTAGAGATTATTAAACACTATTAAACACATAGTTAAAAAATATGATTTAATAGCCCTTCACAAGCAAAGTCCATTGCTCTCTAATGTGGTTTTGACTGAATATTGCTTATTTACTGGCCTCTATTTTATGTCATTATACCCACCGAGGGACCAAAAAGCCAGCTACATTTTAATGACATATTTTTTCACATGTATGTGACCTGACTACCAACAGAGCTGGTTTCTGCCTTTTCCTAAATTAAAAGAAAGCCAGCATCAGGCATAGCCTTGTCTGGGTTAATGCCATGACCCAGGATTAGGGAAAAGGGCCTGGGAATATCAATGATTAAACTTGAACTCTGACAGAAATGCTGTTTCATCATCTCCAGCAGGGCTTATAGCCATGACCTTTTAGACTCAATTCACCATCAGGATAATTCTGCAAGAAATCCAACATGGTCTTTGCCTTTAAACTCTTGTTTGAGGTGTCCATGTGAACTGATGTTGTTTGTATATTTCTTTGCATAAAGTCTCCAGCATTCTGCTATGTGTGCCCATAACATAGAACCAAAAGTATGTGACTGGGCTGCAGGATGACTCCCCAATTGGAAAGGATCAAACACTGGCAGAAATCTGTAGTCACTTGCACATGCACAGAAACAGACCTTGGGCACAAGCAGAACACTTTTTTTGCACTGACAACTGACATCTGTACACAAAAAATGCCAAAGGGGTGATCGATTTCCTTACAGAACTCTTCTGTTCTTCTGTCCCTCTTTTCAGGGACACACATACACAAACTGTTGTCCATCCTTCACTGTTATTATTTCTGCATGGTTTTTGCTGTTTTCTTTTGTATAGGCATTAGGAAAACAGACTCTAGATTCCATTTGGTAATACAACAAAACATGTCAGAAAACATTAAGAATGGTAGCTAAGGGAGAAAATGTTTCCATCTACATGTGGCTGCTGGTGTAAATAGAGGGTACCTGAGGATGTTTTTGGAGCACTCTCCAGCTCCTGTTTGAGCCATTGCTTGAATTTCTGCAGCGATGAAAGATGAGAGAGGGGAGGAGGACAGAAGTCTGGGGGTTTTTAACCACAGGATCTTAATGCCATTAGCATCAACAGCTGTAGTCTGTAACACCCTGTAAATGGGTACATTGAATGACACTGCCCTGCTTTTCAGCTAGGGTAGAGTTAATTTCTTCTCAATAGCTCTCATAGTACTATGTTTTCTATTAAGAATGAGAATGGTGTTGATAACACACTGATATTTTGGGGGTTTTTGCTGAATCATGTTTATCCTATGTTTTTTTTCCTTGTCTCGTGGTCTGCCAGTGAGGAGGCACACAAATGAAACTGTGAGGGAGCATAGCTGGAACAGGTGACCTAACCAAAAGGATATTTCAGACCACAGAACAACATGCCCAATATATAAGCTGAGAGGAGTTACCCAGAAAGGCAGCTGGTAAGGGTCTGACATTGATCAGCAGGTGGTGAGAAACTGCATTGTGCACCAATTTTTTTCCCTCTTATATTGTCATCATTGTTATTGTTTACCATTATTATTATTATCTTCAATTATTAAACTGTTCTTATCTCAACAAAAATTTTTGCTTTGATTCTCCTCCCCATTCCACAGGGAGAAGAGAGGAGGGCTTGAGCAAGGGGCTGCACAGTGCTTCACCTCCAGCCCAGCACACATCTTGGGTGATACTCTGCTGTAACCAAGGCAAAACCTTCTCTTACCTCAAGAAGACGTTAAAGTGCATACCAGAGGGAAGTCTCTGATTTCAGAAATAGCATTCAGAGTAGGACTTCCATTTTCACTTTCTTCTTCAAGGCATGATTCCTTCTTTATCACCTTTTCCAAAAGTTTTGCCCAAGTTGTCTCCCCACTTTAAACATGTAAATTGAATGCAGAAGTCCAGTACTCATGCTCTACAAATTACCTGCAGAAAGAGCTGACAGCATTTTCCCTACATTATGAATTTGGGATTGTAAAATTGGTAAGAGGACTAGGACAACTCTTCATGGAAACACAGCAGACATCTTAAAAATGCTCACTCTTGCACAACTATTCAAGGCAATTTCAACTTTGTACAGTGTTTAATGCATGTAGGAAACAGAAATTCCTGGAAACATCCTGGAAGAGGATGTGGGGAGGGAACTGAAGTGGGGAGGGAACTATAAGCAAAAGTAAGAAAATTAGAGAAAGAAAAAAGAAGTAATAAACACCCCATTTGTGACGGTCATCTCATGGCTTCAGAGAGGTACAGAGCAGGTATCCACCCCTGAGCTTGGGTTCCTTTCATAGTCCATGGAGATAATGAGTGCATGGAGGACACATCTTACGTCTCCCTGAAGAGAACATCTCAGATGTGTTGAACAGTGTGCATGCTGGCAGTACAGATCTGGTTTTCTATTGATTATAAAAAAGCCTTGGGGATTGGAAAATGTCTAGTTTTAGTCAGACAATTCCCATCTGTCTCTAAGGGGTTAAGCGTTTCATTTTTTCCAAGTAAGTATTGCCCTGAGAAGTGTATTTAATAATATACACTTACCTCATTGATTAGTTATTTAAATAAAAAAGTATAGCAGGCTAACTTCGTTTTTTCTAAAGAGGAGATGCCAAAAGAGTAATTCAGATCACATATCTTCTTAATAACTACTTTTGTATTTTTGATTACTATAAAAATCAAATACATATCAAGTGCTGGAAATTACAAAGAAAAATTCAGGCTAAACCATCAATTGTTACACTGTATTAAAATAACTAAATCCCTCTAGGTCATGACAGCATTTCTCCTTTTTTTTTTAGATAAAGAGATTGTAAATACTTTTGACTTATTGCCATGAGTCAGGCACTGGTTTTTCCCCCTCTCTGTTTGAACCAGCAGATTATTTCTGATACTGACCAACTACTGAGGAAAGCTTGCATGGGTCACAATGACTGCAGGCATAACAGAGTCTGTGCACTTCAAACAGAGAATGTTTTCAGGGTCTGTTGCAGAACTGTTTTCCTAAGCAATACTGATTAGTTGTGTTTGCTACCAGCTTCATATATAGAAGTATCACCTTTAATGCCATCCCAAGCCCACTGGGAAAGGAGCAATCAATGATGAGTGGGCAGGTGAGGAGCTGCTGAGAGTGGTTTTGCACTGGGAGATGAGTACTTGCTGCATCAAAGCTCAGAAACCATCAGATGAGCTCTTGCAGGATCAAGCCAAGTGAGATGGTGTCTTTTATGTGGAAAAAAACATATCTTTTCACAGAAGAGTTGTTTATTACATCTGAGATCTCAGCTGCATCCCATAGAGTTTCCAGTATGTTGGAAGTTTATGCTCTAAATGTAAGTACCTTAGTTTAAGGCAGTGAGTCTAAGACACAGCATATAAAATCAAGGTAAAATACTAAGAAGAAAAATTATTTGTTTAAGGTCACGAGGCAGCTGAACTTTAAAGCAAAATCATGAGCAGATCCATTTCTCATTTATTGTGCTCTCCGGCACTTTACAAGGGAATAAATCGATAACTGCTTTAATATGACTGAAAAGATTATCTAGCCACTGAGTTGAGTACAGGGTTTCTAAAAAGATTAAAGTCCTCATTTAGGTATGACCTTGAGTTATCAATGGACATTAGGACACATCTACATGCCTTACTTCAGTTCAAAGAGGACTGTAACCCTCTGCTGCACCCAGGACTTACAGGATGCTCTGTGGGAAGACACAGACATCAAGTCACACAGCTTTTGTATGAAATAGGCATCTCTGGCTCCTCTAGAATGGTGATGTTCTTTTACACAACACTAATCAGAATTCATTTTTTACAATGAAATATTGGAAAAAAACTTTTCAGCCAAGCTGCCAGGTATTTTAACCACCATGAAGGTTAAGAAAGAGAAAAACAACCATCTGAAAACAAGAGATAAGAGTTCAACAGGCACAAAAATTTCCCTGCTAGTAATGTGCCTTGGAACTTTTCCAGCATTAGAATCTAGTGTTGGATTTCTGTAGCCAGAGAGAGCTTTGTCTTTCTCATATGTATCAATCTACTTAATATTTAATCCTGATATGACATGGCATAGAGTAGTGGTTCTAAAAATGAACTCCAGGAGTTCAAATTCTCAAATTCTCGAATTCTGCCTGTCCTACATGTTTGGAAAGTTTACATTAGTCCAAGTATCTTGAGAAAAGAAATTTTTTTTTGAAAGTTTGCATCTGTCCAGAGATTTGAAATGTTTAATAAGGCAGTGTGCAGAGATTACATGTGAGATGGTCAAAACTGCAAGACAAACCTAATCTTAGGATGGCATATCACTTCCTGTGTATGTGGTCTCTATGGGAATGCCTTAAAAATAATACATTTTTTTCCTAAATTAAAATCTAAGTCTTAGTCATTTCATGATATATTTAAGCATTTTTTCACCTTGCCTGCAAAGTTTACTGAGAGTTCAGCTGTGAAAATAGATCCTGTCCCTGTGTCACTTTCCATGTTTGCTTAAATGTATAACCATGAGCCTGTCGAACCATGATGAAGTGGTGTGTAATGGCAGCAAATTTTAAAAATCCATCAGTTTCCCCAAGTCAGTGATGTGCAATTTCCACTGCAGTGACCTACTTAACAGAGCTGCAATCAAGGACGAGCACCAGGGTAAAACCATTTACTCTGGGAACAGACCATGCTGTTTCTCCTCTAGCTCCATTCCTGGTGCTTCCCCAAATCAAGACCCAACAGCTTATACTTCCAAAGCAGATCTCACAGTATTTGATTTTCTCCTTAAAATCCCCATTACATGCTTATTGATCAGCATCTGCACTTCCCATTAGCTTCCAAATCTTATGCTTTCCACATATGGTTTGAAATCACAAAGCAGATATAGGGATAGCAGCAAGTATTTAAACCAAAAAACTACACTTTGTCCATCATTTTTTTCTCCTGGTGGTCATTCTTGGGTCATGGTTTTTCAGTGTCTGGGATAGGCAATGGATTGCCTGGTAAACAGCTTACTCAATTTCCCACCAAGTGACATCAACGTACATGGCACTGTCAATACTGCTGGGAGGGGAATCAGAGGTGTTCTCCCGATCACCTCCCAGGCATGTGATTTTTTAAAAAAGTGATCTCTCATCTTGCTTTCACATTTGAAACAAATCTCAGCTTTCTACTTTCACTCCCTCAGGTTTCATCCAACAGACCTGAAGGATAACACCTTCACTCTCTATTTGGTTTAAAACACAAAGGAGGCTTTCACTGTATCATAAAACAAGTGGGATGGGGGGGAAAATGACCTCAAAAGTACAGTCCTGCTAGAAGATTTGCAAGAATGAAGTGCATTTATAAATATTTTAACAGTTTGAATTTGGCTTAGGTGTGTCTTACAGATCATGAAATAATCACCAAGTCATGAAGATTAGTTGCCTGCAGTGTTTAGAAAAACACTGCAGTTAGAAAAAAAAACCCCAAAAAACGGTGCATATCTTCATTATCTTCATTTAGTACAAGAAAGTGCAATTCTTGTGGGGTCACTGAACTTAAGAGCATCACAGAACCATCAAGATTGTAAGAGACCTTCAAGATTATCTAGTCCAACCAGCAACCCAGCACCACCATCATTACCCCAAAACCATATCCCTAAACACTTAACATCATTAACACTTAACATCATTAACAGTATGTTCCTATACTGTTATTTATCCTAGAAGGATCATCTACCCTATTACAAAAATAACCCCAAACAGATAAGAATTTTGAAGCATTTACTCTTACCAACCTTGATGCTGAACTTCAGTTCATCTTAATTACCTTTCCTATTACACATCTCTTTTCTGGATCTTAGTGCCCTTTCTCTTATCTTCGATGGGCCAAAATCAGACATGAGGTATCGAGGACGGAAAGCCAATTTTTTAGCTAATAAATGTATGAGATTTTTTAGGAATAGCTAAAGAATGAATAATTATATTTATTAGCAGATAAAATTTGTTTGTAAAGACACATAAATATTAAGCAATCTTCTATTGTTATTTGCTTTTACTCATGCTATATCCTAATCAATATTTTTTATTTATAACTCTGCGAGCAAACTTCTTCATTATGCCCTTTATACACACTAATGAAAGAACACATGTGAGTGCTGCAAGACTTTCACATGAACTATGAACAGTTTAATAACTACTTGCATTTAGGCTGCCTCAGCTTCCCAGGATACCCCAGTGACAGCACCAACATCACTCAGAGGAGCTGAGGTCACCTTTGGCATTCCAGGTTTTGCTGTTTTGTTTGCTTGTGTGGTCCTTGATGATCTAATCAATTTTAAGAATCACAGCAGAACCTATCACATGAAAACAGATATCACAATAGCACAGAAATCTGCACTCCTGCCATGCATCCAATTCATGTAGATCTGACTTTGAAGAATTGTTCCACAAACAAACACCCTGGAAGAAACTTACCCATTTGCAGGTTTAATTCCACAGTCAGTGGGATGGTAACTCACATGTATTCAGACAGGTTCCAGCAGGCTCAAAAGGGCACCTTCAACATACCTTTTTTTCTAAGCCCTTGAACACCTACCTCTTTTTTTCCCTCTCTTCAAATGTCATTCCTCCCTCCCACTGGTAAATAATAAGAAGAAAGCTCAAAGTATGGAGAAAAAAAAAACCATCCTGGCTTCTTTCTGCCTGAGAAAACTACTTACAGAAATACTGGAATATATAAAACACACACAAATGGAAATGAAACATGGAAGAAGACATGTCATTCTGCTCAGCACAGACCAAATTGAAAACAACCTACCAAAACAAGCCAAGGTACTATTGACCATAAAGCCTATTTTTGGATGGCCAAAGTGCTCTTATATTACAAGCATTCCTAACTCCTGACACTTCACTTTGTGCAAAGCAGCAGTTTCCCAGAGGAAGCTGCCAGGATGAATTAATGGTCATGAGTGGAGCACACATATGAGGAAAGGACAGGTACCAGAGACACAACATTGGAAGTAGCAAAGAGTTTATAATTCAGGTAGAGAACATGCGTTTGAATTCAGCACCTGATTTTACATCAAGAGCTGTGGGAGTGCTTCTTGGGTCAAAGGGCCTACACAAGATGTGCTGCAAACCAGGGTTGGAGAAAAGCCAGGAATGCGTTTGTCCTGCTCTCTTGGCCTGGAGGCACCAAAGCAAGGATGCAGAGCAAGAGGGAGCTGTGCCAAATCCCCTGGTCTGGGTTAGATAAGGGTCACACCTAGACATGCACCCACAGGCCAGTTCATGCTTTAGTGGATCTTTTTATGAATGTAGGAATAAATGAAGAAAGGGTCACTGCTTGGTGATGCAACAGGCCTCATCCTTGGAGGGATGAAGGCTGCCCTCTGACTGTTCATTGTCCTTTATCGTCTTTTAATAATTAAAAAAATGTCCAGTTACAGCACTGACATCTAGCAGTGCAAAAGATGGTTGCAGAAACATTTTGTCTGGACAGGAGAACAATACCAAATACTTTTCCCATCACTTCTGACAAATCTATTCTTGCAACTTAATCTTCTACTGAAGCTGCAAGCCAAATATTTTGCTTTGCAGAACAGAAATCATCTGATGATAAGAACTCACTATCTGGGACATGAGTAATTCATATTACAGATTGAGAGATAATTAAAAATGGTAAATATAGTACTTTCAGGAGACTTTGTTCATGACAGAAACTGCACTGAAGGACCTGCAGTTCAGCAATAGCACAGATTTTCCTGAAAAAAAGGGAAGCATTATAAATGTTCATACACTTAATCAAACTCTCTCCAGTGGCTTGCCTTTTTTTAGATTCCATTTTTAGCTCTTAGGAAATAAGTAATTTTGAAGAATGAGATATGTTAGGAAATATTTATTAGATCTATGCTACTCTTTCATAAAGTCTTTTTTGAAAATTTTTTAAACTATGCAGGTCACTTGAGCTCAACCATAACAAGGCAACAAGACTATCCTTCTGTTCACCACAGAAGAGCATTTAGCTCCCTAATCATGTTGCTTAGTGCATCAGTGCTAAAAAGAATAGTAAAGAATCATCACTGAACTCTTACCAAAGCAGGAATTGACAAAGCCATACCACCTACAAGCATGGTCCCCTCCGATCCATTTGCCACGGATGTTGGATGCAAAACTGAGAGTAGTGCCTGAGATGCACACTAACATGTCACTGACGCTGATGTTCAGGAGAAGCATGTTGACTGGGTTACGCAGCGTTTTAAACTTGCAGAAGAGGATGAGGACAATCAAGTTATTCAAGAAACCAAAAAACAAGATTAATCCAAGAAAAACAGCCACTACTGTGTGCCCACTTCGTGAGAGTCCAGCCCTTGGCTCAAGAGGATGTGCAGGTGCACCAAAGCTCAGGTTATACATCCAAGTGTGGTTCATTTTGGACTTTGTCATGGATCAGTAAGGACAGAGATGCTGGGTGCCCTTTGCTGAAGCAGTTTCCCAGAAGTCAATCCATCACAGATTAAATCCTCTCAGAAGCCCTGTCATCTTTGCTCAGATGAGATATCTCTTAGATGGTTATGCAGGTGTGAAACACTGTATTGCAGCACAGGACTATTTTCCTGCACTGTGTCTTTCCAGGGGTCTGCTCTGCAGTAACTCCAGGGCAACAGAACCAAGTGAAAAATCACCTCAAATTCATCTTCCTTGCTTAAACCTAGGATAATAGTAGATGATCTTTTTTGATGTTCAAAATGGAAGGTATCTTAAAAAGATGCTTCAGCATGGTTTCCTCCTTCAGAGCAGATGGACAACCCTATCAATGGCAGCTACCCTCCTTCCCTCTGACAGTGGGTGTCCTTCTGAAAACACAGAAAAAACAAATAGTTAAAACCAAACAACTCCTTCCACACAAAAACCAAAAAATAAGTACATAATTTATTAACAGCTCCTCCTGTTTTGAACTGGAACAAATTCTTTTCAGTTTTTACTCTGATTTTTAACAGAAACATCAGTTTGTTTACATTTCCTTGGATGTTTTAAACAATTTTTCCCTAGCTCACAGTTTAGCATGGAGATTTTGTTTGCACCTTCCTAGCAAAGTTCCTCATGTGAGCAAATGCATGCTGAAACTTATCTTTTGCATCAGCTTCCCAGAGGAGAGCTCTATCTTCCTTCACATTAAGTCAATCTACACCAAGTGAAGTTTCATTCTGGGCTTGACCTTAATTAAAATGATGACAAATTTAGGAGGAGAAGGTATTTCTTTACCCAGAAAGAAAAATATTAAATGCAGTCCCTCAAGCTCTCATGTGCACACAAAGGTTTGCTGATCTGTGATAACAATACCTCTCCTCCCACATTTACCAGTGAACAGATGTCTTCCTTTATTATTTACAAAGCAGCCAGACACCCAAAGGCTCACATCTCTCCTATCACAGGCATAAATTTTACCCACATGGAGTGAACACATTGCTTGTGTGCTTTGTGAAACAATAGTGTTTAGTGTGGATTCACAACTACATAGCCTACCTTCTCTGTGGTTGCAGGCAAATCCTGCACAGAATTTTCCATAAAAATGGAGATGTGTGTGTATGTGGGTATGTGTGTATATATATATATATGAATTTCCACACCTCAGTGCAAAATCCATGATACTCATAGCTTGCTGGACTAAAAAATTTGAAAGCTTCACTTTCATGTGTCATGTACTCCTAGAGTGATTGCACACATGTTAAAATGGAGCATCTCCTATATTACTCCTAACTGTTGTTTCCTGGAAACTGTCTCATAGAAAAACATGTATTTAGCAACTGGAAAATTGTGAGTTCAGTTTACTGAAGATTCAGAGGTTGCTTGCTTTTTTCTTTTATATCTTTGTGTCATGATAAGAATTTAGAATAAGTATTTTGTCTTTCTATTTCTCTACTTTCACAAATTCACTGTGCTAAATGTTACAGTGATTTTAAAGTCTAACATATACAAACTGTCTTAAGGTTTTTTTTCTGGTGAGTAAATTATGTACACTTCACAGATCTACTGTTTGGTTATTGAGAATCTGAAACACTGATGCTTTCTGATTTTTTTCCTTCCCCTTTAGGAGGTATATGATAATTTATGTTGGAAAGGGTCCCAGGTAGCATATGAAAGAGAAAGGACTTTTCTAAGTCCTCTTCCTGCAATTTTGAAAAAAAAAAAAAAAATCTCCTACCCAATTCTGGTTGCAGGTTATAGAAGGAAACTAACTGGGCCTAACCATCAATATACCCAAAATTATATATAGTGTTTAAAAGAATAGAGTGAAAATTTAGTGGAACAAAAACTAAATCTTAAAAATACTCTTCTGAGCATTTCTCCCATGCAAACAGCCTGAGATAGTTGGGACTGTTCAGCCTGGAGAAGAGAAAGCTCTGGAGTGACCTCGTTGCAGCCTTTCAGTACTTAAAGGGGATTTGAGAAAAATGGGGAGAAACTTCTTAGCAGAGCCTGTAGCAAAGGGGTAAGGGTTTAAAACTGGTTAAATTAGGGTCAATAATGAAGAAGTTTTTTATGACAGGGTGAGGTGAAACACTGGAACAGGTTGCCCAGAGAAATGTTAGATGCTCATCCCTGGAAGTGTTGAAGGTAAGGTTGGACAGGGCTCTGAACACCCTGATTGAGTTGAAGATGTCCTTGCTTATTGTAGGAGGGTTATACTAGATGACCTTTAAATGTCTGTTCCAACACAAATGATCCCATGATTAAAAATTCAGCTCAAAATATAAATAATAAATAGGTCTATTATACAGTCATCCCGCATTCTTAAAAACATATCAAGAGTTCATATTTTTAGTGCTTATAAAAGGACATTTACTCCTGGATGGGACTCAGCTGATTACAATTTAGCAGTGTGACACCAGGTGTGCAGGTCCAGCCCAGTGTCCAGGTCATTTCTCCACTGGCCACCACTCACACAGCTTTAGCTTGGCAAGTTCTGCCCTGGTGTGTTGGGAAATTATACTTTAATGCACAGGCAAGATGAGCAGGTCCTGAAAGTTCAGTGTAAGACACATTTTAAAACAATATTACTTGATATCAAAAGATGACAAACACGATGCACCAAGATGTTCTTCAAGAAGTTTTGGGTGAATTTAAGAGACAAAGGTCTGCAGAGGAAGACATCTGAAGATCTGGGCTATGTATGAGTCAGTCTCTTTTTAGGAGCTCATGTATAAAGTGCTAAGTTTTTTACACTTATGGATGAGGGAAAAACTAAATTCAGATTTAAAAAAAGCTTCTAAACTCCCATAACTAATCCCTTGAAGAATGGGTCCAAGTTTACCTAATGTTAGCATTTAACTGAAAAATACACATTATTGTTGAAAAACACTTGTAGATGAGTTTTGTGCTCAAAGCTTTTTTGTTCATTTGATTTTCTTTTTTTTTTTTCCCTCCAGAGAGATAGCTTGGTTTAATAAAGCTGGAACTCTATAAACCCTGTCTTACAGGTGACACTCTGCACTCCCCAGGGCTCCATTACCTAGAAGGACCCCCTGAACCCTCCCAGTTCTTAGCAGGATGCTAGGAGCTTGCAGAATTGCCAATTCTGCTTCTCAAAAAACGTTTAAAAACCCCAAAACAATAAAACCAACAATTC
Source organism: Molothrus ater (assembly GCF_012460135.2). Taxonomy (NCBI): domain Eukaryota; kingdom Metazoa; phylum Chordata; class Aves; order Passeriformes; family Icteridae; genus Molothrus; species Molothrus ater. The sequence continues at coordinate 28,342,785 of NC_050479.2, forward strand.
CATCCAAGGCAAATAAATGAGCATCCAGTTTGTCCCCTTGAATTTGTCTGAGTTGACAGGGAATGGAAAACATACCCAAAGTGATACAAAACATATGGCCAGGTGAAATGGGCCAAAAGTTTGTTTAATGTCACCACAAATTAAATCCTGCATCTGTTGACTGGTTCTGACAGTAAAAGTCTAAAGATACAGCAAAACAGACACCCATCACTGCTTGTATATTCTCTGAAGTAGTCTGTTGGAAAAAAATAAGGTTTCAGAAGATGTTAGATCAGCTTCTAGGAGCACAGGCTTTAATACTGAGAATGAGAGGCTTCTTTTCACACTTGACACCATGCATTAGTTTGGGCAGTGAATCTGGTTTGTCTCCTTTCTCACTTTTCTACCAAATAACTTATTGAACACATTAGCTTCACGGGTTTCCAGCTGGGAGATTCTTTACCATCTTCTCTTGCAACATTGTGCAACATGCCAAAGATGATGCTTAATTCACTTTAAATGTTTAAAATCTGAAGAAAAGGCATAAAATAAATAAAATCAAACTTCATATTACTAAAAAACCTTATCCTTTTCCATCATATCTACATTGTTCTCTTGGGATATAAAGGAGCTATAAAAAACCCTCTTATGTTTACACATCCACATAATCTAAATCAACTCATTGCTCACTTCATATAAAAATCAATTTTAAAATAGTTGTTTTCCTTCATTTAAGAACTTGTATTTCTAATGAAAAGTTAAATTAAAAAACAAACAGAAAAAACATTCAAACAAACCCCTCTACATAACATTTCAAAGACAATTCCAGATGAAATTTTATGAAGAATCACTTTTTTGACCTGCTAACAGAATTATGACAGCAGTAGTGTATTTTTAAGTTGACATACATTTAACCTTGTGTTCCAGATGAGAAACTGAATTGTTTTTAACAGAAAACCAGAGGTAACATCTGAAACAATTGTTTTAAAACACAGCTGAAAGATGGGGGTCTTCATGGGCCTTCACAACACTGAAGTCAGAATTCCCATCTGTTCTGGACTATTTTTCCATGCTCCAAGCCACACTGCAAGATTTCAAGAGATCCAGAGAGATCTTTAGAGCTAAGCTAGAAGACTGAGAGGAGGTTCTATGGTTCAGAAATTTGGGTATCTCCCAGCTCCCAAAACCTCCTGTCTGTGCAAGAATCTCCTGTACAGAGATCAGCAGACTTACTTTCAGCAGTTCACGTTCACGACAGAGACAGACGTGGAAATGAGAACAACGTAAGTACAGAACACATGCGATGAAGTTCACACGTTTGAATGCCGTACTATTTACTCAAGGGGAAAATCTAAGTGTGGCAAACCCATGCTTTTGAAAAAAAAGTTACTTTCATTTAGTATTTTGAAAGTTAAGGCAACCCCTCTTACGTACGAAGAGGAAGTTTATGCACAGAAACGTCTACGGTACGCGTAGATGAGACAGACCCACTCCTGAGCTGGGCTGAAGCCATCAGAAGCGTCCCAGAACCCGAGCCGGGACCGTGGCGGCAGCGAGGACTGAAAGCACCTCCCGAATGCCCGGGTTCACCCCAGGCTTCTAAACACCGCACCAAGCAAAAACCCCTCCAGCCAACCTCCGCGTCCTTCACTAACTTTTTTACACTTCTTTGGGAGGGGAGGGTGGCACAGTACGCTGGAAGAAGAACCCACCTGTATCTTTCATCCACAGCAACCCAAAGGGAAAACGCGCACCCAAGTCTGCGGCAAACAAGTCCCGAGCGGCGGCACCAGGAGCCCCGGTACCCGGGCTGCCTTCCCGGGCGGTGGGGGCCGGCAGGCGGGAGCGGAGCCGCAGGGCGCTCACGCTGCTCGGGATGGAGGCGGCGGGCTCGCCCTGCCCGCACACATCCTTCTCCTTCTCCCCTCCCCGGCGGGCTGCGAGGACACCCAGCTTCGAGAGGGCGGGGGAGAGTGAACAGATGGCTTTGCTAAGTTAAAGAATAGGAGCGAGGCGCATCTAGTCCCGCTCCCGCCCGCGGCTCTCGGCGCAGCCCCCCAAGCTCCGCCCGCGCCGGGGCGGTGCCGCAGCCCGAGCGCCCGGCACGGCGGGCACCCAGTGCCCCCGGTCCGCACCCAGCGCCCCCCGGTCCGCACCCAGCGCCCCCGGTCCGCACCCAGCGCCCCCCGGTCCGCACCCAGCGCCCGGCACGGCGGGCACCCAGCGCCCCCGGTCCGCACCCAGCGCCCCCCGGTCCGCACCCAGCGCCCCCCGGTCCGCACCCAGCGCCCCCGGTCCGCACCCAGCGCCCCCGGTCCGCACCCAGCGCCCCGCGATCCGCACCCAGCGCCCCCGGTCCGCACCCAGCGCCCCGCGATCCGCACCCAGCGCCCGGCACGGCGGGCACCCAGCGCCCCCGGTCCGCACCCAGCGCCCCGCGATCCGCACTCAGCGCCCCCGGTCCGCACCCAGCGCTCCCGGTCCGCACCCAGCGCCCCCCGGTCCGCACCCAGCGCCCCCGGTCCGCACTCAGCGCCCCCCGGTCCGCACCCAGCGCCCCGCGATCCGCACCCAGCGCCCGGCACGACGGGCACCCAGCGCCCCGCCATCCGCACCCAGCGCCCCGCGATCCGCAGCCAGCGCCCCCCGGTCCGCACCCAGCGCCCCCGGTCCGCACCCAGCGCCCCCCGGTCCGCACCCAGCGCCCCGCGATCCGCACCCAGCGCTCCCGGTCCGCACCCAGCGCCCGGCACAGCGGGCACCCGGTGCCCAGCGATCCGTACCCAGCACGCAGCGAGCTTAGGCTGGGCGCTCTTTTCACACTTACTGCTGGAAAACACTTTTTTTGGTTTTGTTAAGCAAGCAGGTATAAACACCTGCTCGGCATCGGTCAGGAATGCCGTTTAAACGCGTGTCAAAATGTGGCGGGTTTGACTTAACAAAACTAAAACCAGACATATCTTAAGTGTAACTTGTCATCTGCTTTGTCTGTGTTTTCCAGAAATCTTTACATTTTAAGCATTTCCAGACTGAGCAAGCACTGTGGTTGCTGTGTGCTGAAACCAATGTTTTCAGAAATATGTCTGTTTATCACAGAAATAGTATGTGGCTTGAAAAGGTATGTAGTGTTTAGGTCTTCCTGTCACTACTACTGCCTACTACTATACTGCTCTTTGAGACATACTGCTCTGGTCTTTCTACAGAGGGAAAAAAAAAGTGCCCATGGGGAATGAATTGCTGGATAAAACTGCCGAGAGAAAAACATGCTAGAGTATACTTTGCTTTGTTGAACGTCTCTTAGCTCTGGTTCTTGCTGAAGTTCTAATGAGTCTTTTAAATTTGTAGATCACAGTTAAAGCCTGTAAAGTGAACATCATAATCATATTAGTCCACCTAGATTTAACCTCTTATCTGATCACACTTGCAGCTTTTTTACCATCTCTGGCTTCAAGACAGAGCAGCCAATGCACCTATTGTTATAGAAAAACAATCCAGAAAAAAAAAAAAAAAGTGCTGTGAAGTTTAGTCACATAATCTTTCCCCAGTGAAGTCTAAGCAGACCTCATAAGTTATCATAATATTAATATTTTGTTCCACAGTTCCACAGCCTAAATAAAACTATTTCATTAAATAAAATAAGAATTTTCTGAAGAAATAAATCAGGAAAATACTTAGTACCATCATTTTCATAAAACACCCTGTATCACAATTTTGCTGATTAGAATTCTACTGTAAACTAAGAACTACTTCTCCCAGAACAAAAAAAAACCCAAAAACAACCAAGTTAAAAATATTGTGCAAATGTCACATTCAGAGAGAGAGCAGGAGTGTATCTCCTTTAGAGACGCTGCCTTAAAATTAAAATTAAGAGTGTTCATTTTTTAAAATATCACTTGTAAAATGTCTACCTCTGAAATTCTCCATTATGGTATCTAGTGACAAAAACAAACACAGTCACTGGTTGCACGTGTTTATAATAATTTTTCAACAGCATGAAAATATGTGGTGTTAACGTAAACTTCATTAACTGGTGCAAAGTTGGACAAAACTGCTTACTAAAAATACTATAAAAATTATTTTGAAATTCACTTACCTGCTATGAGCTTGGAAGAATTTAAAAAGTGGATTGTAGCAGCAAAATAAAAACCTTGTCAATACAAAAAAATTGTCAGGCAGTTTACATTCATTGAATCTCCTTTTGTGCCACAGATTCAGAGCAGTTTGGCAGTGTTACTACCTGCCAGGGTGTGTCAGTGAAGAGTTGCCATGCTCTGGATGGTGTCCATTTGGGTTGTAATTCTGACATCCTGGTGGTGCTTCAGCAATTGAGCATGAGCATTTGATTTAATTCCTGCTTTGGTTTAATTAAAAAAAAAATTAGCAAATTCCAGCATCTTCCATAAATTTCCTGCTTACCTCTTGCTTTCAAACAAATATTGTGACTTTTAGTGAAGTCTCAAATATCATACAGTAGAAGGGACAGCAAATTAATCAAGTGGGGAGCAGTACTGAGAACATCTGCTGTTGTGTTCACCTACATCTGTACAACACGAGGGAAGTTGAGATTATGTCCAGATACCAGTTGCCTGAAAGCATGTTAGAGTTCTTGAAGTTACTTTCTTATGTTTCTGTGGGAACTGCTTTTAGTATCCTCATTTATAATCTCTCTAACTTTGCTCTTTGAAAAAGACCCAGTTAGTCCAGCCTAGCATTAGGGGTAACCTCTGTTCTGGAATTCTAAAAAGAAAAAAAGGTTCCTGATTCTTTCCTTACTTTTACAAGAAAGACATCAGCCATCATGGTTTCATTGGCTCAATATATGCTGTAGGGCAGTTCCTGGGCTCAGTGACATGCTGTGCATACCCAAGATGCTAAAGAGTGGGGGTGCATTCCATGGTTTTGCAAGTAGCTGCCATGATAACATCGGAATAATTTTGTTTTGCATGACAGTAACAAAATAAGAAGAAAACGTAGGGAAAGGGAGGGAAACTCTTCTTTTCTGCCTGTCCACAGCTGCAAGCACTAATAATTCTCAAAATAATCACAGTAATGTGATGGCATTTGACAATGAAGCAAAACCAAAGTATCCTCAGCTTTATCACAGTATCCCACAGCCTATGCCTAGGAAATCAACTCATTGATTGCTTATAAAGAATGGCAGCTGATGACAAATGCATTGGCCTGGCTTACATATGTAGATGTTTTGGATGGCACAGATTCCACAGTTTGTGAATTTGGAGAGAGAACACTAGATGTGAGCCCAAGATTGAAATTGCTCATAATCTCCTTATTCTGCAGAAATCATATGAAGGCAAGACTGAAAGCAGCCACTAAAATTTAGGATTATACATAAAAATGCAATCATTCTTGTTTTGGAATTAAGATAAGAACATGTTACATCATATTAAAACGACTATTAAAAGATTCTGAAATGCCTTCAGAACAGTGTGGAAGAAGATAATTTTAATTTCATATAAACTAAGGAAGAATTTGTGAGTCAAAGCCAAGTTTCTTCACCTTAAAACAATTTTTAGGTTCAGTTACCCACACAGAGATATCTAATGTGTTTGAGACGTCCTTAAAATCCCATCCAACTCTTTTCTAAGAGGAGATAAGCCAGAGGAGTGTGGGTCTCCAAAATGCAGTCTAATAGAAGATATTATTTGTAATAGAGGCTAGAAGCTGTACATAAGGCTTATCTATTTTTCCAAGTATATTATCTGGCCTAATAAAAGATGCTAGAAATTTTGTGTTGAAAGTTTGCCTTACATGCCTTTTGACTATCACAGCAAGAGCAATGTGACCATTCAGTGAACCAGCTCTTTCAGTTGATGTCTTATTTCTGGGAGATGATTTTTCCCAGGCTTCTATGGGGCTCTGAAATGACTACCTGAGCTTCTTTCTCATTTTTGGACATCCTCTGAGTTTCTAATCATGATCAGCTTGTATTTAATTTACCGAAAGATTCCAAAGAGGCATCTAATTTGTGAGACAGAGAAGTATTTTGCAGAGTCTAGATCTAGACAACAGATCCACGCTTCTCTCTGACTTCACAGTGTGTGAACAATAGTTGTGGTCATGTCCTTTCCTCTTTCTCTAACCAATTTTATTGCTTTCACCCTCAATGTGGCTGAGAGTTACCCCAAAGTCCAGGTACCACACAGAATATCTAGGTAAGACTAGAATGTTTATCTTTATGTTAGCTTTCTTTCTGAGGGTTATTGTAAATGTAAACTATTCTTCCTGTAGCTTTGCTTTGCCAACTTCTGGTCAACAGCCAGATGAGTGTGAGTTGGCAGAGTTGCCAGCCAAGAAATCCAGTGGCATCCTGGTTGGGACCAGCAATAGTGTGGCCAGCAGGAGCAGGGCAGGGATTGTCCCCTTGTACTCAGCACTGGTGAGGCCACACCTCAAGTTCTGTGTTGAGTTTTGGGCCCTTCACTACAAGAAGGACATTGAGGTGCTGGAGAAGGGCAGTGGGGCTGGGGAAGGGTCTGGAGCACAAGTCCTCTGAGGGGATGTTTGGCCTGGAGAAACAGAGGCTCAGGGGTGACCCTTTCACTCTCTACAACCTGAAAGGACACTTTAGCCAGGTGTGGGTTGGCCTCTTCTCTCTGGCAGCCAACAACAGGACAAGAGAAAACGGTCTCAAGTTGTGCCAGGGGAGGTTTAAATTGGATGTTAGAAAAAATTCCTTCACTGAATAGGTGAAAGGCATTGGAATAGGCTGCTCAGGGAACTGATGGAATTTGATGGAATTACCATCCCTGGAGCATTCAAACGGTGTGTGGATGTAGCACCTGGGGACGTAGTTTAGTGGTGGATGTAACAGTGCTGGGTTAGTAGTTGGATTTGATTATCTTAGAGGTCCTTTCCAACCTTAACAATTCTATGAATAAATGCTTAGTAGAGATTATTTTGAAGTTGTCAAATAAGATTTTATGTTTTTCTATGCACAACTCATGCCCAGAGTCTTCTGCCATCAGCACAGGAAAGCTCTCAGAAATCCAGACATGGTTAGAAGTTACTCCAGAAGGCAAGAGACTCCAGGTAACAGATGTGTGCCTCATTTCCCCTTTGTAATGGGGGATGTACAAAGAATCATTCTTAGCTGCAGCAAAGGGGAAACTGAGGCAGCAAAGGGAACTTGTTCAGAAAGACCTATGAAGGATCTATGGAGGAAGCTCAGTTTGCTATTAGGGCTTTACCCAATGTGCCTTACATTTATGCAAGATGGAAGCAAGCTTACCTTGTTGTTCCCTCTGGAGATCATGTGTTTCTCTGACCTGCTGTCATCCAGAAAGAACAGGGCTGACCAGAGCCAGACCAGGGATGGGAATGCTTCACAGCCTGGTGTATAGCACAAGTTTCATCCCCCAAACCACTGCTGGCATCTCTCATGCTTTCCCATGGAAGCCAAGAGAAGGCACAGCATACATTGCTGACATTGGTCCTCAGAATACAGATATTCAGTGCAGACACTGATTGAAAATAAAAGAGCAGAGGAAAAAAGCTCAAAGGACTACAGAAGACAGGTCTGGCACATTTGCACTCCTCATATTTGGATTTGTCTGGGAGAGCCCCCTTCCCTAGCAGAAGTCCCCCAGAGATCTTCTCCATCCTGCCTCATTGCCTGCACATACCCTAGAAAAAACATTACAGGCACTTCTCTCTTCCTCCTCCCTCTGTCAGCACCCCCATTTCCAGTACTCACACTGGAAAACAGGAGGGCCACAGCGTTGCCCAGAGGCACCTTCTGTTTCCTTCACTGCCTGGCCACAATAAAGGTGGCTCAGAGACAAGAATGATTTTGGAATGTTATTTTACAGTATGCCAAATCATCAAGACTAAAAATCATCAAGTCCAAAAAATGGACTTTTTGAAGGCCTGGTTATTTAAGCCAGGTTTCAGTTTGCATTGCCCTGCTGGGACACCACACCTTCAGGTGTCTGTCTGAGTAAGCATGTGAGTGGCAGAAACAGAGAGGAATATTTGTGGTGCTTGCCATTGCATATTTAACTCTTGCAAACACATCTGTTCACTGTGTGCCAGGAATCATTGCCAAACAGTATACAGCCTCCTTAACAGCCTCTACTATGTCTGCTTCTTTATAGTCATACTATAACCCAACAGTTGTTTTCATCAACCATGTCTACTTCCCAAATTCTTGTGTCAGTCCCTCTTGCACCTTGAGGAATTTTGCTTCCATCTCATCAAAGCCCAAAAGGCTGCAGAAGCCTAAGACACCAATTCACCCCTGAAACATTTTCTGATCTGATTTTTCTTTGGGGAAAAGTTTTCTCCTGGGCAATAGAAAGGGAACAAAACTTGTGAGTTTCCTGATTCTTATTCAGAAACCATTCCTTGAGATGAGGAAGGCAAAGCACTAATTTTCTCTAGCTTTGTTCTGTCTGGCCATCCTACCCTCCACCAGTGGTTGAGACAACTGGGTACCAGTCAGAGCTTGTCATTATTTTGGTAGAGAGCTGAGGTAGTTTGCTTTCTAGCATTATTTCCAGCTCAGCTGAAATCTGTTATCTCCCTACTTATGACACAAGCCAGCAGGAATATTAATGGAAAATACTGAGCAATTTGTCAGTTGAAGCTAGCAATGCACACAAATGTCAGATCTGCCACAGGGAGAAGGTAGAGCTCTGCGCTGTTTTGTATTTCTGAACATGTTCTTGCCACAGTGCTACATCTTCATTTTCTTTGTAATTGCTTAGCTGTTACTTTGAATCAAAGATGATTTTTTTTTCAGTAGATGCATTTCATACTGGATGTGACACTTGGTTCCTGTAACTGGCAGACTGTTTTCAGCAAAAGCAAGGAGGCAGGTGTTGAGCCCACCAAGATCAGATGCACAGAAGAATAGAGTAGGGTGCAGAAAAGGATCAGGAGATCACATCAGGGAGAGGTCATCACAGAGGAGGATGAAATTACATGTATTGAAAGACTGGCAAGAGTCTTCAATTTGTTTCACAGTATGGTTATCTGGTAGCTGGAAAGTAATGTTTGTATTAGAGTGGGAAACTCAGTTGTACCCTGTAGATACTTCCTCTTGTTCCTGGGCATTCTTGGTAGCAGCTTTTTGTAAGAGACACTGATTTGGGCACCAACTATCTGGGCCATGCTGGTTCTGTACAACTCTGAAATATATGACGCTATATTTTCACTGCTGAAGGTACCTATGCTGTGCTCTTAAAGACAGTTCTGTTATTTCTCTAAGGTACATTTTAGAGCAGACAGCTGCTCTGTTCAATTTCAGTAGGTTTTCTCACATGTATAGGACACTGGATTTGTCTAAACTACAGACCCACAGACACCTTCCATGCTGTCAGGTCCAAGGGTATAAACCTTGCTTAATATCCATACAAGATCTCAGCTCACAATTCCTGCCTTCTCCTGTACCTTGGTTTGGAAGGAGAACTAAGCATAAAAATCAGCTTCTTGTCCTGAATTACCCCCTCCATATCCCTGGGCTGGACATCCAGAAGCCACAAGGCAAGCAGTGACTGGCTGAGATATGGACTGAGGCAAGTCAATACCATGACTGAGTAGCCATAGAGATGGTGGGATAAAGGGCACAAATGTTTTATGATCTGTCCCTTAGAATTTATCAGCAGCTGTTATTGCCTGTGCTCTGGAAATGTTAATGGTTGCATTCTTGATGATGAGTACTGTAGTCTTTTATCATTATTTCCTTAGTAAAAGGAGATATTTAGTGTTGGGCCTTTTTCTTCCTTTCATTTTATTACCTAAATCTCTAGTGTCCAGCTTAATTTTGTTCTGTGACAATCAAAATTTTCATTTATAAAAGCTTTTAATTATTTAAAGATGCTTCAAGCACGAAACCAGTTAAAATTGGCATGAAAAGTTGAGAAAAAGAGCTTCAAAATTACTGTTTGTGTATAAGATGCTTTTAAAAAAAAAAGCTAAATAAAGAGAAAATCAAATTCTGTATATCTGGAAGCCTCAGAAGTTAAATGAATTTGAAGTAACTATAGGTTTTAAAATGGAACAATGTGCAACAAGCCCAACAGTGGATATACACATTTGATTTATACACACATAAAAAGACACATTTTATGTCATTCTGAGAATTTCATTAATACTTAAAAATCTGGCTAGGGACTCAAAATTACCAGCTAGTAAATTTTCCTATATAAGTCAGGAGCAGAATCAATTTTTCTAAAGGGCTGTCCCATTCTTGTCTCTTTCTTAGCATTTGGTCCTGAAGGGGTAGTTTTTCCATCAACACATTCTGCTTTCTGGAGGATGAAAATTATTTCCATCTGTTTTCAAGCAAAGCACAGTCGGTCAAAGCATAGTAACAAGATTTCCAGTGCAACACAAACTGAACTCCTTATGAGCTGGTATCTCAGAGAATTTAAAAAGAATATTTTCAGCTCCATAATTGTCATTATTCTGATCACTTCCAGTTCATGTACTTAGCACTCCAGTCTATCCTTATGGAAAAAAATAAAAAGGAACTCCTTATGGAAATATTCCTCCCTTGCTTACAATTCCCTGCAACAAAATGCTTCTCTGCTAGAAAAATATGTCCAAGATTTCATTCTTGTCAAAATTATAAGTGGAATTTGAAAATGCATCTCTCATATGTCTTTTGGTTGCTTTACCACTGCCTTTTTTTCCTCCTAAGGTCTCTCCCAAACTTTTTTTCCTTATTCTTTCTGTGTTATCCTTCTTCAGGTAAAATCTCAAATCTTATAAGCCTGTCATGATGGAGTGGGACTAAACCTTGACTTTCAATTTTCAGGATAAAATTTCAGTTTAGCTAAATAAAATATTTTTTTTTCTCTGAAAGTTTAGTGATAAAAATATAGAGTTGGTGGAAATGGAGGACAAAGATGGTTTCAGTCTCAGAATATTTCTCTCAGAAAAAAATGTATCAGATTATGTCCTACAAAATCATCAGTTCCATGACATTTTCTACCACTCAGGAAAAACAATAGTTGTCTTATTTCTGAATCACTTGTTTGTGAAGCTGTAGTAGGTGGTAGCTTTGCAGCTGGTCACAAACAAGTGAAGACATGATGAGCAGTGAAACTAATGGTCTCTTTATTTTTATTAAATTAAAAGTGAGTTTTAATTGGTCAATGCTAAGCATGCATTTTGCTCTATGAGAAATTGAGAGAGCTGCTATTTCTCTGATTCCAAAATTAGAAATATACAGTCTCCCACAATTTCATTAAATACCTATAAAACTAGTACTAGCTTTCATTCTTCATGAAAAATATATCTATGCATCAAGTTCATCTTTTGACACAAATTGTCTATCAGCATTTGCCCACACAGTTCACATCTATCTCTCAGATGTAGCCAAGGCATAATTTGTGCTTAATTTACAGAAAAAAAACATAATAACCATGTTACAGCATTTCAGAGTGTTACACATTCAGAAGCATGTTTTAAGCAGTCATCATTTGTAAAACATTTATTTGCTTTCTATTTCCCTTTAGATCTAATTGTAGAACAAGGTTTTGCAGCAGATGTAATTCTCACTGCCAACAGGAGCAGCCATGTTACGTAAGACAAAGGTTTCTTACGAAATTCAGTAGATTTTTTAGCAGGATGACAGCTGTTTTTTCTTGGCATTAGTGATCACAAATCCCTAAGAGAATACTTAGGAGGCTTTATGACAATCCTGGCCAAAAACATAATTGATGAGATCCACATTCACATTCTGCAAAAACCATTTTGCTGAATACTTGTCATGTTCCATAGTTAGTATTGTCGCTTTCTGAAAATGAGAACAGACATCTCTGTCAAATGTCTGCCAAGCCTGTGTCATAACTTTAACAGTAACCAGCAAATCCACAGTAGAAATGGCTGGTTGAGGAAACCAGCCACCTGATCACCTGTGTGGCTAACACCATGTGAAATGCCCAATGTTTCCCTCCTTGTCTCCTCAGTGACCCAGTGGAAGGCCAGGACACACGTCCCTTGCACTAGGATCTGTACAAGGTGCGATGGCAGGTTTGCTCTGATGTTTCAGGATGTCCTCAGACGAATCCAGAGTAATGACCCAAATTGCAAATACTAATGGGTACTCAAGCACCTTGACTGGGACTCTGAGGTTTCTGAAATTCAGCTCTGCTTATATTGCTTTCTTGACTTCCACCAGTGATGGAACTTAACTCCTGTCACCTGATGGGCTGTTGGGACTTGAGAGAACAGGACTGTGCCAGAGGCAGGTATTACTACTGTGCCAAACACCACAACTTCTGCCATTCATTTCGATTCCATGACTTGAGTGCAGCAGAGCACTACAATGTCAGTGTCTTTGGACTTTGAGCATCAAAGAGAATGGATTTATTTGAGGTTTGGTTTAGACTCATTCTATTAAAAGAGGAGTTTATCTCATCTTTGTGGTTATCCTAGAAACTGAGCTGTGCTAGGGGAGGAAGTGGGATTGGGCTCTGGGGCTGGAAGGAAGAACATCTTCTCTCAGCCAGGTTTCTGCCAGGAGTATGGAAGCACAGCACAGTATCTATTCCCTCCTGGCACAGGGTGTTCTTTGGATATAGCTACTCAAATGGGTTGAGAGGGAACATCTCTTGCTGACTTATAGATTCAGTAGTAGGAAAGGTAGACTTTAGCCTTTATGACCAAGATTAGGCTATGTTTGGTAAAAATATGAACAAGACCAATATATACCCATGGAATAATACCTATTTAAATCTGAGCTATGTATATCTAAAAGGAATACATTTTCTAGATGAGTGTTATTCTGAGTCTGTCTCAAAATATATCAACTTACCTTACAGGATCCCTAAATGCTTTCAGGAGGCTCATCAGTGATAATTTGTCAAATCCTGATGCATTCAACCCAACCACTAGCAAACTAAATTCTACAAGACCCTCAGATACAGATATATGCATGTGGAATAATCCTTAACCTAATGAGCAGTGATCCTTGCAAAGCATAGGCTTTAGTTTTTCTGACAGAGTGAGTCCCTTGACAGTATCAGAATGTAAAAGGAGGGTTGAGAAATATTTATGTGCTGGGGTGGTGTTAACTGCTGCTGAGTTTACAACTGACAATTACATTTTAACAAAATGTGGACAATTAAATTTTTTTTCTATCCACTCCTTTGCAAAAGGATAACAGATATTCAAATGGTAGTGCTTAAATATCCCCTGGATTTATGGATTACTGAGTTCTGAAAACATATTTTTGCTGTAGCATGCTGCAGATCTCTGAGAGAGAGGTGACATAGTGCGCAATAGAAAAGACTTACTTAACATAAAAGTAATAGATGTTGGATTCCAGAATGTAAAGAGAGGAAACACAGCCTTGTGTTTTTCCTTATATCCTAGGGTTTTCTGCCATTAGATGAACTCTCCCATGAATCTGTCCCCCCTGCCCTCATTATCTGTTTGTTTTGGGGGTTTTTTTTTGATGGGGTTTTTCTTTTGCATTGTTTCTTCAGGTTTTTTTCATTATCTAGGAAAAAGGCACACTTTTTGTTCAGCACCTATGAAGTTACAGACCATGACAGTGACCATGAACAATGCCCTTGGGAGCAACTGCTGCAGAAGTAGCAATGGTTTCTTATCTTTCTGAAGGTAAAATCTTGTAGCAATTTTCCTACCTGTTCCCGTCGAGTGCAGCCAAAAGATGGCAGCATTTTACTCAGCATCGAGGTGTAGCCTTGGGGTTTAATCACAGGCTGCGACTCAACACCCTTTCTGAGAGGAAGCAAAAAAAAACTTCTAATGGAGAAGACAAAATTTCATTTTAATCCTTGCTGAATATTAACCATACCAAAATGTGCTTATACTGTAAGTAAGAATATTGTATTTTTTCAGTAGTTTAACTTAAAACTGTTGAACTATTATTTGAAGATATTAGAATCAGATTTATTTTCTGCATACTTTTGTGTCTCCCATCAACTCACAGATGTAGTCAGTCCTGAAATTCAATCTGATAATTTTGGACATGTGAAAGGAGAGATGTGGAAAAGTTTGATAACTCCATAGGAGTTTTCTCTGCAGTGAAACGTATATAGATTTTTGTTTGTTAATAATCAGTTGCAGCAAACTTTCCATTCCCATGAGATGCAGATCAGCATTATTTCAGTCACAGAAATGTAGAAAGTGAGGCCAATTGTTGGAACCCTGGATGCTGAGAATTTTAAACTTTCTGTGCTTAAAGGCACACAAGAGAACACTGCAATTGACCTGAGGCTATGGAGAAGGCTTCCAAAATTGATTAATAGCACTGGGATTACAGGTGTGTAGTTGGTTAGAAGTGTGTACTATCACAGGGTGGAAAACTTAAAGTTTGGGGTTTTAGAATATAGAAATAAATATAAAGCAAGATGGAGGTTTTAGGGTGAAGGCAGTTTGTTCTTCTTTACCTTCTTCCTTTTTCATGGGTTTGGGTAGTATTTTGTAATTGGAGAGAGAAGTCTGCATTACAGGCTTCCAAAGATCATTTATTGGGTTAAAAGGGAAAATAATCTAAGTGTCCTTTCTTAATTAGATAGTTTAGTCTTAAAAGACCTTATAACAAGAGATAGTTAGCCATTTTGTGCCTTGCTAATGAAAGGCTGCAGAACTCATGGTTGTGAGGCTTTTCACTGATAAGAAATAATAAACACCTGAGTCGGAACATGAACTACTGTCTCAAGTGCCTTCAATCCCAACCTTGAGAATTCACAGCCAACAGAGTTATCCAGCTGCTTAACTGGTGCCCTCTTGGCATCCTTTACTTGGATATCTGCATAAATTTTTCCAAATGCCACAAAGCATTCCTGCAGGTGTGAAACACATTTGAAACCCCAGCCTGAAGTGACTCATGATGTACTAGAACTTCCTGTACACAATTGCCTTTGATTCTGGACCACATTATAAAGGGACCTCAAACCCTTGCAACTAGCTTTCCAAACAGGTAGCTTAGCTGACACTATAAAACACATCAGGTTGTTTATATCTTAATTAGTGAAAAAAATAATAAAGTCTTTTCTTTATCCTCAAGGTTTTTTTCATCCCCAAGTTCATCAACACTAATGGTTTTGCTAAAGTCCTTGCAGTTACTTTCCAGATGACATCTTGCAACCTCATGTAGGTAAACCAGCTAATCAATGCCTGGAATAATACATGCACTTCATTAGTGCACTTAGATTTAAGGGTATTAGTGTGCAGTAGCTTGTCTAGCTTTGTCTTAAAGCCTTTCAGAGTTGCTTGGCTAATTCAGATGAAGAAAACATTCTTCTCAGGTCTGCTGTCTCTTTGCCTTGAGACTCCAAAAACCTCCTGGATACTGATTGACATTTTGAGGCCTATCAGAGTAATTAAGAGGGCTGAAATTTCAATTTGTAAATGCAGCCCTGGTGGTGTGTGCTGAATATTTCATCTGTGATGCTGGTAGATGTCTGCACTTGTTTGTTGATATTGGATCAATACACCAGTGCACATGCCTGCACTTGCAGCAATGGCACTCAGATGAAAACTGTTCAAGCAGTCTGGAACTCATAGATTATCCATTACCATCACTACAGAGTCCCCACAGGGACTGTGGGCAACACGTTATCACCAGCACCATGCACTAAATCTTTTTGTTTGCTAGTTTTCATCATCTTTTAAGACTAGGGAAAAAAATGCTTTCAGCTTAGAACAAATGGCAGACTGTTTTGCACTGGAGAAAAAAATTATTGCATGGGAATGTAAAGATCTTCAGCTGATCCAGACAGAATGTGAGAGACCAGCCAAAATTGCTTCTACTAACAAGCAATGGGTTTCAAACTTTTCAAGAATTCATTTTTTAAGATGCTACAAAAATAGGCCACTCTGTTGAAAAGGTTCTTCATATTTTATTGATGGCAGAACTTTATTAAATATGATCACTGTGTGAAAAAGGCTCCTCAACCCCTATTATCTATTAAACTTGTTAAAGTTTATATGATAATTACGTCTTGGCTATAGAGGAACTGACAATAATCAAGGCAGAAGGGACCAATGGTGTGAACAATCATTGTCCTGAGGAGCAGAAGAAATTAGGGGTCCTGTAAGTCTCATCCCTTACCTGTGACCTAGCCAAGATGATATAATCATCTGCTTTTTACTCCTTGAGGGGTATGACTGCAACCCCATTTTTCTTTGATACAAAGGAGAATAATATCACTCATCCACAGAGCTTTGGCCCTGTGAGGTTAAGCAGTCAAACCCTGGGCTGCTGAGGGGATGCTGGGGAAAACAAGCAAGGTCATGAATTCCAAAAGGGTTAATAAATCAAACTCAAGCAAAGAGATGTTAGAAAGTTTTCTATGCCATCCAATGCTTTTAATTTGGTTATTTTTAACCGTCAAAGTAAATCTGAGAGTAGCTGTGACTGTTAGAGACACTGAAATAACAGTCTCAGTGGAAATAAAGTCTTGGCACATGGAATGAGTCAATCCACTTGAACATAATTCTCAACACAGAAAATATTGTCTAGAGATTTATTTATGGGCAGTGAGCATAAAGAGTCCGTCCATTTGGCCAGCCAGAGCCTCCAGTGGGAATGGAAGTGAAGCTGAATATTACGGTCCTCAGATCTCCAGCCACAAACAGAGGCTTTTTGTACAGAAAGAAAGTGAACCTCTGGACCCCCTTCTTTCTGCAAAGCAAAAGAAACACATTATTCTTTCTGCAGACTGGAGAACTTTTCTCCTTGAGTGTGGTTTTTCTTCTGTTTGTAACCTAATTCCACCCTTTCCTGAGTATGAATCACACCAGAGTTGATGGAGAACACATACACACTTGATGTAATTTGACCCAAGGTTTCTACACACATAATTATTGGGATCCTTTGGCATGGCTGCAACCTGAGAAGGTAAAAATTTGAAAATAAAATTATTCTGAAACATTTTTCTATGTCACAGTCTTGTGCTCCTATGTGTGTATATATATCTACTGAGTTCTATCATTTTGATTTGGCATAAAGTCCTAAAAAATGCCACTTAAGAAGAAATCCTTGGTATGTTTAGTTGCAGTTCCAAGCCTGACACCAAAACAACTGGACAGAAAAATGAAGGAACTAACTTCTTCTTTACAAGTTTTCATGTCACTCAGGTGTTGATTTAAAAACCTGATTTTCTTCCATCTGGAAAAATAAACTAGGTTGACGCACTTTTTCTCATTCCCAAAGTTTCATAGTGCATGTTTCAATGGGTTATTTTGTGATGAGCACTTCAATTTTACAAATTTCTCGGAACTACTGGAGAAAACTGGCAGACAGCTTTGAACATATCATGAAAGTCAGTAGATTTAATCCAGGATTTTCAATGCTTACATAATCTGTTCCTCATTTGCAGCCTATTGCACCTAGAGTGTATTTCCCACTGGAACAGAAAGCAAGCCCCCTTATATTTGTATAAAATATGAATTCAGGGTGCCATAGGCATTACAAAAATTCACTGTTGGTTCTTGTTTCTCCATTACTTCCCCCTCTAATTGTATTAGACTACCAAAGAAAGAGGTGTTACAATTCCACCTCAAAGTTCTACTGACTTCATTAGCAGCCTGAATATCCATCAAGGACAAGATTTCCAAAATTTCCATTTATCATGAAGAATAATAGCTGCTTTCTCTTGGTCTTCTCAAGAGGACTGTCAGAAGAACATCTGCAGCTTCTAATAAAAAGAGAAAGAGTACTGCTCCAGTTAAGTTGAGAAATAAAAGCTAGTAAAAACCTACTATAGATTGCTAAATTCCATCTGATTAACAAGAGATTACATTTTCTTTTGCTGTCTCTCTGCATTTAGCTTTCCTCACAGTATTTGCATTAGCATTAGCTAAAATGGGCACTTAACCAAATTACATGGTTTCAGTCATACATTTCTATTAAGATGAACTTTCTGTAAGTTAGTCAGATGTACTCTTGATGATTTTGTGTAACTTCAGTTGCTAATTAAAAGTGGTGGTGGTCAGCAGAGCAGGGTGAGATCATGTCTCCTGTAACAATTGATATTCTCCTCAGAAGCACTTTGTCCCTCCAAGCCTCTGCTGGAGTCATTGCTACCACTTCCATTGAACTGGATGGGGCAATTGAGTATGCTTTAAGAAAACAAAGTTTACATCCAAAGAAAGGCTCGACAAGACTTAGGCTGCAACAGCCAAATGCGTGAATCTGAGGCCTTCACTCCATATCTACCAAAACCAGAAGGTTTCCAAACTTTTGTTTGATGGGAAGGTTCTCAAGCCCTCTTGGGCTTTGTGTCTGCATGCATCCAGAGCAGTGCCTGTCAAGCAGTGAGTGGCTCACACTGGCCAGTGTCTCAGAAGATTGCAGTGCCTACACAGAGTGCAGAGATAGTGGGCAGAGATACTGAGCTGCTCATGGCACCAGCTGCACTGTCACGGCCTGGTTACCACCACTGGGCCAGCCAGCCCTCATCACTCCTCCCTGCAATGGAGACATTCACATGGAAGTCCCTTTTGCTTCAGTACAAGATAGTTGCTCTCACCTGAACGAATTCAGCTGGAGGAGCCTCCATCCAAGCTGACCTGTCCTTGGATTCCTGGATTCGTCCTTGAGGCTTCTTTTCCATTTACATTGAAGGGAGCACCATTTAAAACAAAAGCAGAATCTCAAATCACTCTTCCATGAAATGTGCACTCTTCAAGCACCTTCTCTTCACATGTCCTGCTCCTTGTATTCCCTCTGCACCGAGGCAGAGTTCCAGTGAGAAGGTGGAGGTGCATGGTGTGGTAGTTTTTGCCACTTTTCTTGGCAGTAGAGGGCTCAATTTTAGTAACTTTAGTGCTAAACTGGAGCTTGGCAGTAGAGGGCTCAACTTTAACAACTTTAGTGCTAAACTAGAGCTTTTACACCTTCCCTGTGACCTTTTTTTGATAAATAAATACCATTGTATGAGGTCATGCCAGAAGCAGGTGAAAAATGTTCCTAGATCTGTATTTCCCCTTTTTCTTGCATGAGCTGTAGCTGCTGAGTCTGCCAGAGGCACACACTGGCCTGCTTTCATGTCATTTCATGCCCTGCTGGCAAGGTCACCTATTTGGCAGCATCCTGCCACCATGAGAAAGCAGGTAATGCCAGCTGCTCTCCTGAATGCTTGGTGCTCACTCCAAGGCACAGCACAGAAACATGTGCTGCTGCTGCTCACAAACCTCCACACCTCTGGCATCACATGGGCATTCAGAATATGGATAACTCATGGAATACGGGACAAAGAGAAAAGGAATACCAACACTTTCTCTTTTTTTTATTTGAAAAGAAAACTTTTGACGTTCCTCAGTTCCTACAAATGACAGCAATGAATGCAGGAGGTCTGTGTTTGTGTTCCATTTCACATCAGGGGTGTGCTTTTGGAGGAATTATCCCAACTGTCACTACTTAAGTGTGCTTCAGTTTACACTTTAGAGGGATCTCTCTTGCAGATCACTAGCATATCTAGCATGCCTAGACCTCAACAGCCCCCCAAAATGCAAATGGTGTGTAAATGGGATACTCAAATCCAGCTGGTTCATTCTACAGGAATCTTTTCATTGCCCTCACTAACACAAAGCCAAAGCTGACTGCTCCCAGCCCTGAATGGGCACCTCAAGGATCTTCAGCCCCACCAGTGCTCAATCTTTCCCGCCATGCAGCTCTGTCCCTTTTTGGGGGTGAAGAAGGTACTGGGCAGTGACTTGACATCTGGGTTCTGCTGGAGCTAACCCTGCATAAGGAGCATTTATAGCCTTTAAAAATAAAATAAAAATAAATGTCACAAATGCCTTCATGCTGAAAAATTGGAAGTTGTCAAATCAAGAAGATGCTCTGTATGGAAAACAATGTTTGTAGGAACTGATCATCAGAGGCACACTGCTCTTTAGCAGCCAAAGTTTTGCCCATAAAATTAGTTTGGGGATTTTTTATGATGAAACAGAGAAGGCAAACTTCAGGAACCCTGTTTGTTCTTTACATTTCCAGTTTATCCTAATCGAAACAGCAAATCTCATAGCTACTTGTTGAAATAATATATGCTAAAATTATATATTTCCTGAAAACCAGTAAAAAAGTGCACGTTTGAAAATCTGATAGACTGTAGACATTTTTTCTCTCTTTGTTGGGGCCAAAAGGATGTGTTATTTCAGTTTTTTTTAGCCAGTGCAATACAATACTATTGTTAATTTCTTCTGTCTAAAACAAGCCACCCTTAATTGAGTCATAAAATTTTCCCACTAAACTGTGGGAAACCATTTAGAACATAAGATGATAAATAATGCTGTAGAGACAAAGAAAATCAATTACCAGGGCCAGAACCATCTGAAAATATCGTTTTGGAATGACTCAACAACCTAATAGATTCCATTTCTGCTTTCCTTAGAAAACCTATTATTTCAGCTTCTCTCATAATGTGGTATAACTCAATCTTCAAATTGTTTGTTTTGACCCTTTCAAAAGGCTGAATAGACTTTAGGACTAGGCATCTGTGCATTTGGTCATATGCCAGCTTTCCTCTTTTGCAAAAATATTTCATCTTCCCATAATATCTACCCCACAGAAGCAGTATAACAGAGGGATTGTATCCTTCCTCAGCCTTTTCTCACTAGACTATATAAACTGTGGATATCTATCCCTTCAGTGGAGTTTATTCTGAACTATGGAACTTAAGAGCAGCATGGATGCATTCATGGGTTACTGTGCCTGACCTAATATGTCTCTCAGCTGGCACTATCACCCTTGTTAGATTAATTTCTGCTGTGTTCTTTTGACATAACACCTTCCCAAGAGTTTTGAAGTTTTCATCATATAAGCAACTTGTATTATCGACACGATAGCTTTGATGTCTCACTTCCATTCACCTTCCTGGCACCACCTGGGGGTGGAATATGGATGCAGACATGGATGGGAATCAGAATGGAATGACATGAAACTGATATCTGAAGTGAGACCAGAGGAGCATGCAGAGCTTCTGAAGTTCTGTGAACTCTTATCTCCTGTGAGAAACGTGTGAACACACATATTCTGTTCAAAAGGGCTGAACAGACGGCTTTTTTAACATTTATCTCTGTCAATATGAACTTAATTCTTCAAACTTGCAATAAAAATCTGTCTGCACTGTAAAACACAGAAAAATTTACCAGGATCATGTAAATAAGAGCAGTGATAACAGATGCATAAATAAACAGGATATCATGGCATTCAATTTTCATTTGGCAGTTATCTCAAAAGCTGTTCCTGTGGGAAAGTTATCACACATAACAAGTCTTTACTAACCCATATGAATAAATTTGTCTGGTTCCTAATTGCCTTGTTACTGATCTAAGTTGGAAAACTGCCAATCAGAGAGCAGGCTTGGGCGCTCAGCACTATTACAAAGTTTCTGGCTTTGCACTGAGGTGCGTGGTGGCTCCTGAAGTCAGAGTCCACCCATACACAGATCAACAGAAGGGGTTTGATGCCTGAAATTCACAGCAAGTCCCCTTCTGATAGTCAGATGTTTTCACCAAAAAATCCAGTTTTCTGTACCATGTCTTGAATGATGGTGAATTCTCTCAGATGAATACATACACATGAAATGGAGTATATTTTTTTCAGTTAGCTGTCTCTGTTTAGAGTATTAGGTAGCTGTCTTCAAGACAATTCATACAAATTGGTGTTGCAAATGCAAAACCAAAAGATTCAGCTGCAATAAATATGCCAACAGTATCAAACAGTCATATCAACAATGTGAGAACAGTGAGAAGAAGTAATAAATATGGAAAAACTGTCATGACTTTGTGCTTATACCATTTGTGGTCAGAGTTTTCAGTTCTTGTATTTTTCCCAACAGTAAGCATTGTAGAAGAGAGTCTGTAGGTATGACCTTACGTGAAGTGAGAGACTGAAAAACTCAGGCTTTTGTTTCCTTGGGAAAGGAGGGAAAGGAACAGAGAAACATCTGTGTTTCCTTGGAAGGAAGGCATAAGGGATGCATGAAACTGCAGCTTATGGGCTCTAATGGGACCATATACACCTGAGCATATAGGAACTGGTGGCTGGAGAAGAGATTGCTTGAAATTCATTTAAGAGAATTACGAGAGCCTGGAGCCAGAAAAGAGAGAGAAGTTCTTAGTCCATCCGCTTGTTATCTAACAATATCTGCATGTTCATCTGGCTTTGAAAAACAAAGCCAGGACCTCAGCTGAGATAGATTGCAGAGTTTGACACAAACATGCATCAGTCATTATTCAGGTTCTTACATTAAGGACACAACCGCAGTTTAGAGAGAGCTGTGTGAGGCTGGAACTTTGGGTAGCCTTATTATAGAAATAAATTTGGGAAGCCACTTGGAGCTCTGTCTCATGAGATTGCCTTTGCAGAGCCTTGTACAAATGTGCAGGAATCCACAAAATGTGAAGTGGTGAAAAAGAGAAAACAGAAGCTTTCAGGAAATAATAATTCATACCAAAATCAGGAATAATTTAAAAATATTTTACCAATTTTAATAATTTCTTGTCTTCTTTCCTTTTCACTAAATTTTTTCACTATTTTGCTCTTGTTTTCTCTCCAGTTCTCTCTTCACAGAATGGGCTTATTGGAAAGATTCATTAAGGAATTAAAAGCTAGTGGATACTTGTATTTTTTCATTTGTTAGAGCAAAGTCAGTATATGAAATCTTATGAAAGATAAGATCAGTAATTGCTGTTACCTGTTACAAAAAACTTCCTGCAAGGTTTTCCTTTATAAATTAAGAGGAGTGCATAGAAGAAAAAGTGCAAGTCAAAAAATATAGAGACAATTCCAGGAATGAAAAATAGAAAATAAAAGCTTATCAAACATTCTTAAATTCGCAAGATACTGTAGCAGACTCCATGGAGCTAGGGAAAGCCCCATGGAGGATGGAGACTTAACAATAGGAACTGCTGAGTCAGGATGAGACAGCAAAATAAGTTCCTCTCTCTGACCCCCCGCCCCAAAGCTTATCCTTGTAACCTAACAGGTCATTCTCCCTAACCCTTACTATTGGACAAGTTTGGCTCCCCCTATACCCTATAAAAAGGGGCCTGTTTTAGCCCATTCGACAGAAGAAGAACTGTCGCTGGACCCTTCACAGACTCCCCCAATAAACCATCGCTGTGGAACCGCCAGGACCTCCTTCTCCTCTCTCGCGTCTGCTGCAGCCTCCGCCAAGGGCACCCTAGCTAGCAAGCAAAGAGCTGATATCCTAAGAGAGCTGATAATCACTAAAGAGCTGACAATCACCAAGCTTGCTAAAGGGTAGCCCGCGGCAATGGCCATGAGCTAACCGGGCTTTCGGGCACTCAGTCTCTCTGAGGGACTGGGCTCCCGGACCATCCTTGCATCGCTCGATAATAAGGCCAAGATCGAGGCTTTATTGTAAGATACTCTTTGTCAAGCATCAAAATGTCATCGTTTGTAATTCATCTGGATGTTTATGCCCTAAGGGATCTATGTTCAGCTGAAATAAAGAAAAACAGACGCTAACTCAAATATAAAAACTGGCATGAAGAGCACATGTTGTAAAAGCTAATTCTATCCTTTGCTTCTCCTTTGGGTGGTGTAGCTGGGACCACAAAGGGCTCAGATTGAACATAAGTATATTAGCTATTTATGCTCAGCTTGTCCTACAGTGTCCCCTTCTCTGGCTACATTGCTTGCAGCACTTAAAAACCATCCCTTTGACTTGGAACTTTAGGGTTAGCATGATAATCTACATGAGAGCACCCAGATAAAGGGACACACCTCATCTAAGTAAAACTTTTATGGGGAAGTCTAAGAAAATGTCTTACAGGTAATCCTGCCAAGCTCAGCAAAGTATCCTGAGAAACTGGTTGGTGCAAAGACACGGGCCCAGCTGGCTGAGGAGAATTGCATCATGGCAGTGGAGCTGGCTGCAGTTTAGTTTCTGACCAATTACGGTTTGGAATTTGTAGTGTTGTGAGTCAGACACACAGAGGATAGATGCTGCATCCAAAGCTGTGGCAGCTGTTAGAAACAAAGCCTGGGATGAATTTCTTTAGGTCTGTCACCCGCTATGAAAAATTCAGGCAGCTGAACCTGCACACATTCCCTTGCAAATGACAGCTGACATTTCCTAACACTATTACATGGAGAAATCATGACAGATGGACAATCTTGTCAGAAGCAGCATTTGCTCATTTGCTTTCTGTGCTACTGTGCTGAAATTCAAGATAACTTGAAAAAAAACAGCTATATTAAAAATGTGCAAGTTGCAAATCTGAACACTTCAGATGTTTCTAGTGTCCTTATGGCCCCTTCCACATATGAACCACTATAAATCTTTAATTGCATGCTCACACACTGTTTTGCACTGAACCTCGTGTTGGGCAGTAGCTGGATATTCAGTGTTTCTCTTTCTGTCATTCAGAGAGACCTAGTTTAACACATTTCACCCAAACTGAACACAGAAAATTGTACTTGATGAACCTGTGATGTTCCCACCATTGTCACTGAGAGTGACAGAGAATGACATAAGTCTTAACCTTGTTTCAATGATCCTTTTCTTTATTTAAGTGTTCCTTATTTAAAATGGGGAAATGAGCTACAGGCAGAGAGTGGTCAAAGTCAGCAAGTTTCCATCCAACTGCAAGAGTCCAACTTGAGATTGATCTTGTAATATTTTATTATCAAGCACAGTCCACCCTTTCAACCCTCTCTGGTGAAAGGTACTGCTGGTACAGTTCATGTGTCCTATCTTCTCTGCTGTGGTTCCCATGACACTTCAATTATTCATTGTGGGACTGGCTTAATGTATTATCTTGTACCAATTAATGTCAGTAGCTTGTCAATAGCAGTTGGAAGTTGCCACTTCTGTAATTCATTTAAGAGTCTTCCTAACAGTGCTTTGCACAAGGTCTGCATCACCTCCCTCCTCAGAAGCTGATGTTTTAATGGCATCTTCTATGAAGGGCTAAGAAATAAATGTGGACTGACTTTTCATGACTGTCACCCTCCAGAATGGAAGCAAGGAAATGCTAACATGGCATACTTCATTGCCACTGCCTGTGCCAGATCTGCCACAGACATGTGTAATCCCACAATGTCAGAGTCTTGTTTTGACAGTACAAAATATTTTCAAAGGGTGCTTTGCCACACACTCACAATTAGTCTTAAATGAAATTTAGAATTTCTGGTTTGAAAATTCTTACAATAAAAATTAAATATAATCTGAAAGTTAGACAACGTTTTAAACTTAAATGGCTAATAATTTTCTCTTACCCACATATGGTAGGACCTCTCATGAAAGAAATCATAGTGAGCATTGTGAAGCACAGCTTCTTCTGAAGATGGAATTCTTCATTTTACATTCCTACAGAGCATGCTGCCTGAACTACCAACACTTTCTGTGCTGCAGAACTGAGCCTGCCCAGAAGCCAGCCTTCTGAGCACAGCTTCTCAAAGGATCTATGGTTTCTGTTTTACTCAAACTCAAGAACCAGGAGGTGGAGTTCACTTATTCAAACACAGTATTACATTTCAACTCTACTGCTAGAAGCCTGAAGCATTCCACAAGGAAACTTTACCCCTACTATATAATCTTTTCAACTCAGCATTTTCTATCAATTCATTTCAAAGGAAATTACTCTCCCGTTATTATTATTTATTATCTTTCATTTGTGTGTTTCTCTCATGTTTTTTTTTCTTGTAAGAAAATCTAGTATGGTATTCTTTCTCAATCCCCCAGGAAACTCCAGTACCTTCTGAGTACACCTGGTTTTCCCATTCCTTTTTTTCCCTGTTTTTGCCTACTAAAGCCTGTGAGCCTTTAAATGAATTAAATTCCATAGGTGAAGGTTTTGTTCTCCTCTTGTGGTTTCTGGTATAAAGAGTACTGTATACCTTAATTTAAAAGAGCTTGTACTCTTTGTTTCCAGTGGTTTTTTGAGTATTCAACTGCTGCTTGAAGAGGAAAGTCAGACAAGAAATGAGGAGCAGCTTGGCAGTGGTTGAACATGAGGCACTGCGTGCCCAGGTGGCCCCAAAAGCCAATGGCATCCTGGCCTGTACCAGCAATAGTGTGGCCAGCAGGGCCAGGACAGGGGCACTGATACCCCTGTACTGGTGAGACCTCACCTCAAATCCTGTGCTCAGTTCTGGGCGTCTCATGACAAGAAAGACACTAAGGTGATGGAGTGTGTTCAGAGAAGGGCAGTGGAGCTGGTGAAGAGTCTGTAGCACAAGTCTTATGTGGAGTGGCTGACAGATCCATAGGGTTTTCTGCAGGTTTTAAAGAGATCTTGACCTTTAAGTCCTCAAAACTTCTTTGGAGTTGTAGAGTATGAGAGTTGATAATTGTGTTGAGCTCATCTTAAATTCATTCCCATGTACTTGCAAAACACTGGTACAATCTTTAATTCATATTTCTCTTTCATCCTCTGTGGCTGGCACAAATTTCAGACCTCAGTTTGCAAAGTGCTGCAAACTGGGAATCTTGCTGTGGTTTTTATTGAATTAGCATCCTGCTTTGAACTATTAAATTCATACTCCACACTTTGGTGTCTCATTCAGAGAGATTTTCACAGTATTTAATTTGGCAAGTACTTGGAGATTTACTACTCTTAAAAGAGAAAGCCTTAACTTTCATAAATAATAGTGAAAACCCCTACCTTTTCCTGTCCAGAAGGCAGCACTCTGGAGCTGTCTTTGCAGATATTTTTGCAACTTCTAACAAGGGACTGCGTGGATACAATCCCATAGGAGCGTTCCCTAAAACTGCAACTTAGAATAGACTATGCTTAAATTGAGTAAGTTCAATATTTAAAAAGCTTAAGGACTCTACAAGGGTCAGTGGCATCACAGTGTCCATTTTGCCCTGATTGTATTCACAAAATGAGACTTCTTGCCATGTAAACAATGATCACTTACTTTCTTCTTTACTGTCTTAGCATCATGGAATAGTATTAGCAGTTGTGCACCTTTTTTTTTTCCCTTTGAGTGCAAACAAGAGATTTAGATGAATTACTGGAGTCTCTGGGGCATGACTTCAGCCTAGTGTGCTAGAAGAAAAATCAAGAAACAGCTAGAAAGTGGCCATTTTATTTTTCATCGTGTAGTATTGATTGGGGAGAAAACATTTTAGAATTATGCTAGTCAACATAAAGGGAAAAGGCAGAAACATTACCAAGAAATCGTCAATATTAGAAAGAAAATTATCTATCCATTTGCTAGGGAAATAAAGCCTCAATATGACTTGTCAGGATCACTGTCCATGAAGACAGAAGGTGTATCATGGAGAAATGGAACGGAGGTGCAAAAGGTATATTCACAAGCTGGACAAGAAGGTGAGAATTGGGGTATCATACCAGTCCCAGTGAGAGAACTGGGCATCTACAGAGGTTAAATGGAGAGCAGGAAAAGCTGGGACTGCAAAAGAGGGAGAAGAGGTGAGCAATAACAGTGGAGAGGGGCTGAAGAGAAGACATCAGGAAGAATTGGGACTGACTGAGACAACAGTGTAGACAAGGAAACAAAAGAAGCTGAGATATCTTCTGAAGGTGTTGGTGAAAGGAAGAAAGAATAAAAGAAGAAAATGTGAATGTGAGACAGAGGGGGCAGGCAGAAAGAGCCTGAGAAGTGATAGGGCACCTGAAAAAGAACTGGCTACAAGAGGACACAAGAGCTGGAAGGAGTAGAGGAGAGGAGATAGAGGAAATAAGACTGGAGCTGGATAGATAAGAGCAGTATGGCCAGGGGAAGAGAAGGGCATGACAGAAAGGAATCAGCAGAGGAATACCTGGATAATAGCACACCATCAGGTAAAATCTAGAGTTGGGCTATGGCTAGAGCATATCCTATCTCCTGTCTGTTGAGTGCATATGGATTGCCTTCAATGAAAGCCAAGATGTGATAGACAAATCAGGGCAAAGCCACATCCAACAGGAGGCTACATTTTAGCTGGGTGAACTCCTGGATCCAGGCAACTGGAAGTATTCTGACATCCATGATTTAAATGCAGCCTCTCTATGTTCAAATGGCCAAAGTCCCTGTTGTCAATCTGAAGGCTCAAAACTGTGGTCCTGCCACAGGTGAGTAGAAAAACTTAGTAGAAAGAGGTAAAATATACTGATTGTTTTCTGAGAACACGATTGTTATGGCAGTCAAATATCTTCATGCGACTTTAAAACAAAATGAATATTTCTCATAGAAACTCATTTTGAGTCCCTTGTATTGGGAACAAAATCTTAACAATTTAGTATGGTAAATGTTCATATCATAATTATGGAAAGCGTTAAGTGCATTCAGAGTGATGAGGTTTCACAGTGCTCAGTTCAGCCTGCTCTAAAGGGCTGACATTTTTGAATGCAATTTTCATTTAGTTTGTTTTTAAACACAGAATTAAGCTCCACGTCAGTACATCAGCTCAGAAGAACAAAGGTATAAGTTCACAGCACCCAAATTGTATTGCTACACTGTTGGTCTCCGCTGTCAAGCTACCTTTGTTTAACACTGAAAATGGAACATGATTTTAAAGGATCAGTAGGTTCAGTGAATAAATTGAAACTCAGTGTGATAAGAAGCTCTAAAAGGAACACATTATTCCAGCTACTTGGATCACAGTCGACAACACTCTTGAGTGCTCCTCAGAGGAACTCATAGTCATAGAGCACACAAAACCACCCAGGTGAATCTATTTTAGTTACCTCCTAGCTTCTCAGGAGGGCAATTTCTTAACATTTGAAAGATTTTGATTGAGACAAGAGGTCAGAGCCTATTGTCTCAATTTAGACACTAAGTGGTAACTTGGGTGCTGAATGAGGCATAAGCAGGCTATAGCCACAGCTCCTGTCAGTATCTAAAGTGCATCCTGGTGTGATAAAGGCACACAAGACAAGAAATGAGCTCAGCAAGAGCAATACCTGCAAGCAAATGACAGGTTTGAACTCTGGCACAGTAGTTCCCCAAGAAAAGGCAAAACCTGAGCCTGAATCACTTTTCAGAAATGGACTCATCACTTGGTTAAAAACTGCAAATTCAGTGAATAACCTGAAGCACCATCTCATAAGCAGCCACTGTTCCCTCTTTCTACCTGTCCTTTTCTCAGCAGCAGATCAATCAGCCTAGGCTAACTGAGGCAGAAATTATTATTTTTTACAGAATCTAGCTGGACAGGCTATGCAGCCACTTGCTAACAGTGAATTTAGTTGCAAAATTAAGCTAAGATAGTTTCTGTCGTACCCTGCCTGTGCTAACATAGAAAAATCTTATACTGCTTTGCTGACCAGGGTGACACAATTGTTGCACACAAATGTGCCCATAACCTTCCAGATGTTTCTTCTGAAGTCTGGCTACCACGGGGACTCCAACCCAACACTTCTTCCTTTTAGTAGAACATGTTTTTTCAAGATTTATGGAAGATAATCTTACCTCTGCTTGTATAAATAATCCAAGGGATGAACACATTCTTCCATGCCTTGTGCTCCCCTGGAAATTAAAATAGATATAACGTACTGTAAATGTATTTCTGTACACTCCTGTATGATCTCCTCAAATATGGCCATCATTATTTTCTAGTTCTCTTGTACTGAGACTATTAAGAATAACTGTAAGAAAATTTGAATTGACTATCCAAGATGTGCTCTTAAAAGTGGGGAGTTTTTTCCCCAGAATGTCTGTTATCTTTGTTTTGTAAAACCTTCTGGGCAAAAGAAGGCATCAATAGCAAATTTAATCTAGATCAGAGTTCCCTCTAATGAGCCAACATACAAACCCACCAGGAAAGGTCAGAATTTCTGGATTTCTGCCTGATTCCTTTCCAGTACACATGCAGAAAAAAAAGGAAAGACCTTGAACATTTTAAAGAGTAGTAAGGGGCCTTGGAATGGGCCTTGTATGTAGGAGAAGAACAATTTACTCACTGATTAACCAGAAATGTGCAGTGGTTACCAAGTATAAACTTGTATCTGTCAGGTTCTTAAATGGACTCATTTCTGTTCTTGACATACTTCTAGGTGTTCCACTGCTTTCATACATTGTAAGAATTCTCAGTGAAGGTTATGCTTTCTTACAGGGATAAGCAGCGGTATAAAAATGAGTATAAACTTGGTCTGGGAAAAAAATTATTTTAAACAAGTGCATTGTGAGCTTTCTCATGGAAACAAAGAATCTTGTAAAAATATACTCACCAAATATCATCACACTTTGTGTGACAATTGGAAAGTATTTAAATTCAGAAGAATAGTGATTCAATAGCAATTTAAAAAGCAATACACCTTTTTGTGAGAGAAGTGGGGGAAATATTACTTTCAGGTGGAAGGAGGAACAGATATGAATTAAAATCTGCAGTTGAAAGTAACAGGCTATTAAAGTATACTATATGCAGATACAACCCAAAGACAAGGCCTACAGGGTAGAAATTGGAGTTCTTTCAAGCCCTTGTTTTGCTGACACTGTAAACAGACTAATCAATATGTCAGGAAGCAGCAGTAAAACCATAGGATGTCAAAAAAAAATAAAAAAGAGTGACTTTTGTTCCCTAGAGGACAAGTTCAGACATCTGAAGATGTTTACCAGTTTCTGTGGAGTCTGAGGTTTATACCCAAGAGGGAGAATTAGCAGTTACTATTTGAGAACATACTCTGGGGACACAAAATATCAAGTCACATATGTAAAATGGAAAAGATTACCCTTGCATTTATTAACTTTTTAAGCACTGTCAAGCATAAATGCAGGTTAGTGGTGTAATATGGGGTTGGCATCCCCAGAGAAAGGGCCTTGGATCCCACCACCAGGCAGATGAAAATCATCATGATGAGACCAAAATGCCTGAGAAAAGTAATAAATAACCTCTTTCTTATCCTATAAAAGAGACTGGTGACTCAGGTTGTTCTGCTAGATGATTTATGATCTACTCTAGCTAGAAGACAGAAAGATTCTTTATGTGTATGCAATAGATTCTTAAGGCAGGAGCTGAGCTCCTTTTGCAATATCTTTTCCCTTTGTTAGACAGGACATAGGCTGTGCATTTAATTTCTGCTGGATTAATACCACGATGTGGATTACATCAGACTTCTCTTTAACAGCCATTTGGTGTCAGAACATTAATTCATTTTAAATATACAGGAACTGATGCAGACAAGACAGGTTTCTTCTCTGCTTGAAAAATAAAGTGAAGTTCATGAGAGGAACTGAACCAAGCTAATGTCATTATTACAGGAGAATTAATGAGACATGCAGGACAAACCACAGACATAAAGACAAAGGACTTACAGACTAGATAAAGAATTGTCAGTCACAGATGTAACCTGGCTAGCAGTTGAAGAAAATAATGAAAAGCCAAGTGCATTTTGCTTTAGAAACCAGATCCAGTAGTAATACATTTTCAACCCCTGTCACACTCTTTCCAGGCTTTATTTTGTCATGGGCAGAGACAGTGTGATATAACCTGACAATGCCTGAAAAAACACAGCCTGTCAATGGCAAAGCATCCCATTGAAAAGTAGAGACAAATATCTGCAAGGCATTGTTTGTGTGACAGTGCTTGCTCCATTTAGGAATGTGCTGTAAGGGATATACTCATTATAGTTCTGCCTTAAAAGATGTAGAATTTATTGGAGAAAAAGGAGAGGTTGAAGACCTTTAGTACCTAGAGATGGCATCAGGAGACCTGTCCCTAAAATGTTGTCCAACAGCATGAACTACAGATGGGGGGATTATGTGAGAAACGCACAACTGGAAACCAAAGTTGCCACTTTGGCCACCTTTGCAGTGCTAAATTTTACAGTTTTTAGTGCTTCTGTGGGCTGCCTGAAATGTCATTGGGTGAATAGTTTCCATTTCTTGAAAGTCTGTTTTTTGCTTGGGTCAGCTCTTGGTAGAACATCAATACAGCAGAATGATAAATCATTCTTAAAAATGCACTGATTCTCTCAGACAGGAAATGCAGCAACTTGAAGCAAACAGTTTAAAGCACAGCAGTACTGGAAATTGAGGCACTAACTGAGCCTCCAAACTCCTGTTGGAAACCTGGCATTTTGGTGCTGTAGTCACAGAAAAAGCAAAAGCTTGATTAGGTCTAAGCAGCAGGATATGAGGTGGTACTTGCAAAAAAAAAAAAAAAAATTCTGACACACTCTCATTGCCAGATCTCCATAATGCTCACCCCAAAATACTAATCCTGGAGCTGCAGAGCTCATAAGAAATATTCTCTTATGCACAGAGGTGAATGTATGCCAGAGCCATGACTCTGCTGTGACACAGGGAAATAGATTTGACTATGGATAAACATCAACAGAAAGCTGATTCTCAAAGGGGTGCACAGTATAATGAATCTTCTGGCTCTGGGCTCCTTAGAGCATCCATCTCCATTGTGCTCCTGGTTACACACACCCACTCTTCAGTTAACAATCATCACAATCAAAATAACACAATGTAGCCTTATATATTTTCTAAAGGAACTGAGATTCCTTTCCTCCCAAGACAAATTTTCCCTCTTCCCTTGTACTGAGCTGTTCAAATATGGTTTGGCTCACAGGAGCAGAGCACAGCCCAGAGGCAGGTCTTGTCAAAGTTTGGTTTACAGGAGGTGGGAAAAAAGGTACCTGCTCAGCAATATGTGGGGGCAGAATCGGTGTTTTGTTGCCCATTCTCCTGCTGTGATAGCTGCCTGCTTGTATGAGTTTAGCTATATGCACACAATTCTCTGAGGTATACAAAATTTAATCTGTTGTTACTGCTCATGTGCTCTTATGGCACATTTGGAGGCAATTCTGCTTAAAACTGCTTAGATAAAGCCAGATGCATTTGATGAATATTACAGGGGAAAAAATCCTCTTTAACAATTTCAAAATAAGGCTATGTTTTTTATTGCCCATGCTTGGTTACCTATAACATTTCTTATAATATAATGGAATTAGAAAAATAAAAGTTTATGCCTTCTAATTTCAACTCTCAGATGCTTTGAACGGATTTAAAGCTAAAAGCATATCCAGGAGAATCTTGTCAGGGAAGGGGACTGGGATGAAGAGAAAACAGATGTGCTGTGATTATACATCATCCCATGTTTCCTAATGATATACAGTTGTATCAGAAAACTACTCAGAGGTCATAAATGCTTATTTCATCAGTATGCAACACTGAAAGCATGGATACATTATAATGAGCCACTAGGGAGTGCTGGAGGAAAACTCAATATCTAAGAATATAATAGAGTTTTCCCTATCACAACAGTACCATATTTTGCCCTTTAGTTTTAGGTTGTTTAGTTGATTGTTTGGGTTTTTTTTTTCTTTTCCCCAGAGCCTGGATTAATTAGCTAGACACTAATTACCTGAGCCATTTCCTGCACAGCTGTAAATGGGTAATGTATTACTCCCTCAGAGCAGCACTGCTGTAACACATCTGTCATCTACAATGACTGCAATTGCAAAAAACATTGCAGATATTATTGTCATTACTCCCAAGTTTATAATCAACGGTTGGTCTCATTTTCTACATTTGAAAGCCCATCAGGTAGAGGACATCTGTACAGAAAAGAGATTTATTTACATAGGTACTAATTGTTTTGATGCAAATATCAGTAGCAGACCAACAGTGTGGAATTATCTTCTGCTTCATTTATTTCAGAGGTCATTCATCAGCCATACATCTTCAAATGCATATCTTTCCACTGCCTGGCTTTCAGTCTTAAAACTAATTGTGTGTTTTAACTGATCCCTCAGATGCAACAAGCAGTATTTCAAGATTTTATTGCCCCTCCTTATCTTTTAAGCTTTACAGAGCACTGGTAGTTTTTCGGGACAAAGAGAAAGCAGTTTTTGTCAAGTTGAGCACAATGAGTAAAACTGAGTACATTGGTTCCTAGACTGAATATCCACTGCCACCAGTTGAGGGAGAGCTTCTGTCCCCTCACGTACTGACAGCCAAGGCTCATGCCAACCCCAGCTCACCCTCTGAATCCACACAAAGTGTCCTCCATGCTGTTCATCCTTATGAGGCATGTATGCTGCCCTGAAAGCTACACTCCATCTCTTTGACCCCCTCAGGCTTCTCTACAGTAGGCATTTGTAGGGACAAGAAGTACACTCAGCAAAAAATTCCTCTTCTCTTTAAAGGTTCTAGAGCATTCCCCCAGTTATCAAGTGGGGCAACCAAAAGCAGTGCAGGGCTATCAACTCTCGACATGCAAATTTCCTGACAGAAGAAAAGCTTAGAAATATTTAGAGGTATTTTCATTTACAAAATGTTCTCTAATTTTCTAGATTTTATCTGAATTATTCATATCAATTTTCGCTACCCAAGAATAAAAACACATGTTTTGAGTTATTAGCAGAGTGTGAGAAGAAGCCTTTTGAATTCCAAGAAGATTGACTTGTTTTAAACTGAAATGTCATTTAATTCCATTTAGAAATTAACTTTCTCAAATAAATGCATTTATTGACATGATATTATTTAAGTTCTGGTAGGAAGTACTGTGCTTTTCCTTGCAACAAAAATAAGAGTTTTGCAGTGGCATTCAGTGAGACCACAACTTTACAACTGGTACCAAGCAGACTACAAGAAAATGGACCAAGATTACATGCTGTGCAGCGCAAAGGGCCAAATCATGACACAACTAAGCTCACACACATTACAAAAACAGGAGAAAAAAATCAAAGAGGAAGACACTATTTTATGGGGAAGAAATGAGAGACATGGCAAGGATACTTAAAAAAAAAAACAAAACATGACCAAAGTGAAAGCCATCAAAAGGCATGGGATGCCATCAAGTGCAAGGACATGCACCAAAGCTTGCCAAAATTGATCCCCATTGAAGGCTGAAACAGAAAAGAAGGACTTAGGAACACTCTGGAATGGAGATACCATCAAAGGAAATGAAATTGAAAGAGAGAAAAAAAAGGGAAATTTAGTGACTACAAGAAAATGGACCAGGATTACGTCTGGTGAAGTGCAAAGGACCAAAACGGGCCCAAACTAACCTCACAGATGTTGCAAAGTCAGGGGGAAAAATCAAGGAGGAAGACAGAACTTTGAGGGGAAGATATCATAGACATTGCATGGATACTTAAAAAAAAAATTGTCGCCAAAGGGAATGACATCAAAAGGCATGGGATGCCATCAAGTGCAGGGACATGGACCAAATGTTGCCCATTTGCTCCCTATTGAAATCACAAGATTCCGTTTCCCTTCCCGAAAGGAAATTTCATTTCCTTTCGGGAAGGGAAACGGAATCTTGCGAACCCGAATAGAAAGGCTTAGAAACACCCTGGAAAGTTTATAGGATCAAATGAAATTCAACTGAAAAAAACCCCAAAAAACTAGAAAATTGGGACATTTAGTGACTACCAGAAAATGGTAGGAAATCAGATGCAGTGCAAAGGACCAAAACAGGCAAAAACTAAGCTCACAGATGCTGCAAAAGCAGGAGAAAAAAAATCAAGGAGGAGGACACAACTTTGAGGAGAAGATACGAGAGACACGCCTTGGATACTGAAGGAAAAAAAAAGGTACTAAGAACAGCATGGCAGAGAATTTAGATGGCTTAATTATAGCCTCCAAATTAAGGAAAATACATTGTAATGGCTCTATTCCATTGACAGTCATGGACATACTGTTTTTTAATTCTTGAGTCTATATCATAAGCCTAGGAGAACTCATGAAGTAATAAATTGTAATATTTAAAGTATCTTTTAATATTTTTTAAATGGAAAATCCTGCCTTGTGGGAGATTAACAATAGATAACAAGCATTTGTCAGCAGATTGTCACTGGCCTCCAAATACACAATAAGGCTTTGATTTGGTTTAGTGCACGGATTTTAAGTGTTCAGAATTTTTATGTATGATGTTCCTGGAAAAGATGTGTGTGGGCAAAGAACTGTGCCCTCACACATTTCACACAAAACACGTTTCTCTGTGTTTCACTGCCCTGAGAGTGTTCCATGTTTGTTACAGCTGCTAAGGATGCTCCAGCTCGTTCATCTGTGGAAACTTTTTTCCAGGCAGTGTCTGCTGGCACTCAGGACTAAGTTTTCTCCTTAGATGGACTAAAACACGTGGGCAGAGCAGCTTGCGTATTGCCTAGCCTTCCCATCTAGTCTTTCTCTCCACCTCCCATGAAGCCTAGGAAAAAAACTCTCATGGTGTTCACTGTGCTGTGGAAGTCAACATTTGGGCTCACATAAAAGGAGCACAAGAAGCAAAAAGAAAGCATAAGTACAAAACAGCCTATGAATGTGAAGAATAAAAACCTGCAGAATACAGCTTGTGTCTCCCTGTGATAGAAGGTGGAGTAGCTACCACAGTGCAGCAGTTTCTTATACGTGGCTGGGAACAATGAGCTTCTGTAACTCAGATCCTGCCATCCCTGAAATCTGCTTCACCTTATTTGCACATTTTTCCTGCCACTCCTGGTGTCAGGTGTGTGACCAGTTGTCCTTTCCAGTCTGGTTCTCCACCAGCTTGTCCTGTAACCTCTGGCTTGTGGTGCCTGTGCCCCCAAATTGTAACTTCCCACTCATGTTTATGGAAACAGGTGGGAAGCTGGGGTTCCTGAGAGAGAGTTCAGTCCTGGATGTGCAGATGCCCACAAATCGACAACATATGCGTCACTTGAATACAGGTAGTGATTGAAGGGTAAGAATAAATCAAGGTTTAAACCTTAACCATGGCTATACAAGTGATGTCTGTGGTGCACAAGGGGATTGCTTTGGTTGATTTTGATAGCTTCTATGGTTGTTTCATGCCATAGCTGCCAATCTAAAAGAGAGCATTAGTTTCCCCTATGTCCCACGTCAGGTCCTAAGGCATCTTAGATGACTCCAGGCTCCTACACATGGCCAACAAACTAAGACCCTAAAACAGAGAGTCAATGGAGAAAACATCAGATGAGTAAAAATGAGGTGCCTACTTCAGAATTGAGTTGTGCTCCAGGCTACACTGGCTGGATTGGCCAGACCTGTCCATATGGAGAGAGCCAAACCAATGAGCTTGGAGCTCTCCTGCACAGAGGTTACAAAAAAATGTGTTAATCTCAAACCAATCTCACCAGAGGGATCTCTCCAGACCTGTGCTACTGGCAGTTAGTTATGCTTTGAGCTGGGGCATCACAGTCCCATAGCTGAACAAGTCACATGCATCCTGTGGTGCACTGTGCCCCCCTGGCTGTCCCAGCAGTGGCACTAGGCAGAGATGTGATGCAGTCCTTTGGAAGTCAAGTTAGTACAGAAGTTATGTCATTTAGCTATTTTCAACTTTTATCACAGCATTAGGCTTCTTACATTTGAAACTATGCAGTTGTGAGGAACAAGGTAATTCACTTGACTTTGCTAGTTCTGTTGATACTAGAAATGCAATCGGCTCTGCAAACAGCTGGGATCAGCATGAGATGTGAATTTCTAGGCTCTGGAAGGAAAGTTTTAGCATGTCCATTCTTGTAGAACTTTCCATTTCATCTGCTGTTTGTGACACAAGTGTTAACTAGGAAATGAGGTAACACATAATGGTTCAGAAGTGCAGTGGTGGAACATGAATGCTATTCTATACAATACAGAGCAACAGGATGGTTTTAAATATAATCACAAATATGGCACTTAGCAAAATAAACCATTAAATTGTAGATTGGCTTTCAAGTGCTTCAGGATAACAAGTTGCCACCATCAACACCTGGCATTATAGCATTTTATAAAAATATAAAAAGACAATTTTTATAAATGGTGAATAATTAATTAAATTATTAGAAAACCAGAGTGACACAGAGTTTCCTATTCTACACAGTATTTCCATGCAATCAGGACCACAAACAAAAGTCCTCCAGAAAACAAATGAGAAACATGAACAACTTTGGTGATGGTTTCTTTTGACCTATCAGTACAAGTGCTGTCATGCATATTTCAATTGCAAATCACAAGTCTGTAAAGTAAAGAAAAAAATCTATTACATGTGACAATGGAACAGTGCTGTACACTTAACAGCCAAAGGATTTATTTCCTTTCTATCTAAGAGCACTCCTAAAAACACTATCTATAATCCTCCTGATTTGGGGACCTACATTTGGTGGGATAATCCCACAATGCATTTGTACAGCCATGTGATGTCAATACTCTAAGCTTAATTTACATAAGACTTTTTTATCCAGATCCTATGCAAATGTGTGAACGAAAAGATTTTGGGTAAATATACGTATACATAAAATACACTTCAGTCATGCTTGAAGCATGTTGAGTTTAGGACTGCTGACCTTAGGAGAATGCTTTGTATTTCTGGCTTCTCATGTTAGACTAGGAAAGCACTGGTATCTCCATAAGAAAAGTATTTTAACCTTAGTATACAAATGCAATATTACTGTATTTCACTTTTCATAAAATTATCAAACCCTTTAGACTTGGTTTTCCATGGGAACATCAATATCAGTATTTTAAGGCCAACAGGGATTACAGGATGCAAGCATGCATGTGGGGAATTTACTGAGAAACAAAACAAGCCCCCATTGTAGACAACATTTGCATTCAATGCCCCATTCTGGGTCATCTCAAGAGATTAAAAAGCTCTGGGCTCACCTCCTGTGTAGGCACCTGTGCAAACAACAATCTTCTGGATAT
Organism: Molothrus ater; assembly: GCF_012460135.2. NCBI lineage: Eukaryota > Metazoa > Chordata > Aves > Passeriformes > Icteridae > Molothrus > Molothrus ater. The sequence continues at coordinate 28,381,279 of NC_050479.2, forward strand.
CTGCTGCAGTCCTTAAGGATGAGGGATAATTCACACATGCACTATCAGTCCTGCCCTGAGCACACAGGCAGCTGTTTCTGTGTATCAGGTATTATCAGTGGCCCACAAAGGGAGAGCAAAGCTCTGCAGCAGTGAGATTAGTGAGCTGTATGTAATGGGACAGCAGACATCAGGTAAGATCAATAATAAGTACAGCGTCCCATGCAAGAAGCAAGGATGCATGAGACAGCAATCCAAAATACAGAATTTGGTGGGAGGATTTCCTTGTGCTGACACGCTGTTTTCTCTGGGTGCCTGATTACCCATTGATTTTCATTCTGATTCTTGGTCTGTGTGTACATAGCACCAAACAAGGAGGTGCTTGTCTTCACTGGAGTACCTGGGTGCTATGAAACACAGCTCAGTCTAAACCCAAAAATCAACAAATTTCTAGCTATTGATAGAAGAGCTGTGGTCCTCATTTGTAATAGTATTCAAACAGTACAAAACATATTATCTTACTGAGAAAGTATTATCTTGTCTAACCATAGAATCCTTCAGCTCAGTGAACATTCAGGTTTTGCTATAGGAATAGCCACTCTTATACAGTCCCTACTCTAATTGCTTTGATCCTTTCATTTGCTCTGAAGTAAAGAGCCAACTTCCAAAAGCAAAACCAAACATCCTCAGTGCTCTCCCAGGTTAATGTACTTGTCCAAGACATTCCCAATCTTAACCAGTTGAAATATAGTCACTGTCACGAAATTTATGTCAGAGAACTCAGTTTGGGTTTTGTCTCTTCCTGATTCAAGCATACTGTGATAGTTTATTGTGGTTTGTTAGTAGATGCGTTCTTAGAAATATTTTCCATATGTGAAAAGAATTTGGAAAATAAACATGATTATACATTTTATAAGACAACACAATAACCATTTCAACATAAATAAGCTATACTTTACATATCAAAGAGAAAACATGAACAGTAGTAACACAGTCCAACAGAAACAATGTTCTTTTGTTCAAGCTATTACCATTACCTGAGCTATAATACCTCTTTTAAGGAGATACACAACAGTGTCAGGGGTACCCACTGCACTGGCCCAGAGATAATAATATTGTGGAGGGCAGGGGCATGAAATATCTGAAATTTCCTTTCAAAAAAGATTCTTTTCCAGAAGAATTTACCATTTTGTATTTATTCTCCTCCACTAAGCCAAGTTCACTTGATGAACTCTGGGGAAGCTGCTGGGTCTTCTTTTTTTCAAGTAACATTCCTCCAGTCTCCATGTGCACAGGCTCAGAGGCTGATGGCACAAAGTGATTGTTAGAAAGGAGGAATTCCTGAATCCATTAGATATTGTTCACATTGACATTGTTGCAAGAACTCTACTAATGATTTTCAGAGGAGGCAGGAGGATGGCTTTTATCCCAGGGAATATAAGGCAACACAATTTCATTGGTATTGCTTCTCTACTGCAGATGGAAAATTAAACAACTTCATCTTGTGCAGTTTGCACTACTAAACTGTAAGTGGAAACAAGGACAGCTTTAAAACAAGGCCTGTGAAGGTCAGCAAATGTGCCAGACATTGCCCTCTTCATCCTCATGCATTAGAGAGTTGGATGTCTTTTGATCTGATACTTTAACACACCAAGATTGGGTGGGGTTTATGGTTACAGGAAAAGTCATAAAACCACAGAGAATGAAATTATTTATTTGGAAGGAGGCTGAGTTTCAGCGTCCTGCCAACACTTCAGTATCTGGACAGTTTTACAGTTAAGGGAAGGCTTTTGTCACAGTTGTTGTTAAAACATCTGACTTATTTGCTCAGCTCCATTCAGTAATCCACCTACCCTCAGAGTAGTTGGAAAGACAACATTCCCAGGTTCAGCTGCTGGTCTTAGGATGGAGTGAATTACTCTACAGAGTAGACGTATTTTGGGTCACTATCTTATGAAAGCAGCCTGTTTTTTCAGGTGAGTGGCATGAATCCCACCTAGAATGTCAACATCTAAGTCAGTTGTAGCCAACAAGAAATCTTCTGTGGATTCCAGTAAAGACCACTCCACCATCCAAGTCTCTGAAAAACTTCTCTCTGTATCTGGCTTAAAAATACTGATGTAGAGTATTCTTACAAATTTAAAAGTTGATCACTAAAGCCATCACTTGGCAGGAAGTGTCTCTAATGGCAAGCAGAAAAACTGGAAACAAGATGAATGAGATATGAAGTGAAAATATCCTTCTTTAGGGTCAAGTCTGTATCTTGTGCTAAAATGAAAGGCTGCTCCCAGAAGTGGTGAAATTTTGCTCCTGAAGGGGCTATTTATTCGCAGAAGAAGAGAAAATCTCCACAGAGTCTTTTTTTCCTTCACTAAACATCCTTGGAGTTCTGTCCCCACTGTGGGCATCCTCTGCAGTCCTAGGGGTGAGTTTTGGCATTCCTGTAAATCATTTCAACACCCAGAGAAGGCAGCTCTGCTCTCTGCAAGTATAGCACTGAGATATCTCCGAGAAGAAGGAAAGAGACAAGCAATGTAAAGAGAGAACCTTATGATTGCATGTGGTTTTTCCTTTCTCTGACTGCAAAGAAACAAAAAAGCACTTAGCAAACTCAGCTGGGGACTGCATTCACCTCCCCAGCACATCTTCATTGCACCTTCTGAGCTCCTGCAGGGCACCAGTTGTCTAAGGATGCAAGAGAACACAGTAAGCGTGACACATGCCAGGGACAGGAGGGATGTGCAAGCTGCCCTTCAGCAAGCAGCTCCCGTTCCCACGTTGTCCCTCTTTCCTATGCCTCAGCCTCCCACCATGAGCAATGTTCATCCCTGGAATAAACTTCTTCTTGGCTTCAAGATTATCTTTCCAGCCTGATAACCTGGTAGAGGTCATGCAGGAACAACTCTGCTGCCTGTAGCCAGTGCATTATCCCATATCTGAGCTTGAACCTGAGCCAGGACAAACTCACAGGGCAGGTTCTCTGCCCTGGCTGGCAACAGGAAAGTAGCAGGACTTCCCTGATGAACTGATGCTCCCAGAGTAGAATAGTTCCTTACAAAAGTAACCTGAGTGGTTTTCCCCTCTGCTTTCTTGTATTTCTGTCTCCTTCCCATCCTTCCTATCTCTCCTTAATTTGACTAGGATTTTAATTTATCCACTGTGCTTTTAAGTTCCAAAAATACATTTATAATATGCGTACCTTTTAAAACTACTGCTTGAATTATTTATGTACACATTATTTAAAAAGACATAATGAGACTTGGTTTTTCCCCTCGCAAATACAAATACAAATTATTAGGCCTTCAATTTTATTTTCATAATACAAATGATTGGGTGATTTACCTAAGCTACAAGGATGTTATAAGATATCCCTGACTGTAAAACTTTCAGTCCCAAGTTTTATAAGAGATGTCATGAGCTTTTCAAACTGATCAGATCTACACACTTGAAAAAGATAAATCTTGAATATCCTTGGCTTTTGAAATCCATTTGGAGGTCATATCTTTAACGGCTCTTAATTTGAGGGTAGGTAAGTAAGCTGACAGATAAACACTCCAGGGGCCTGCAGGATGCATTTTAATTAGTCATGAACTGTCATGCTTCCACACAGAAATTATTTTATATTTGAAAAGACATTTGAAGATTCTAGGAACTAAAATAACTTCAGTCTGCACACTGATTTCTGTTCTTATGCTTGCCTTCAGCTCCATATTATCCCTGATAATATAGAGACTTTTAGTGTCTTGGACATAAACACAGCAAGAACAATGGCAATTCAGCAGCTGTTCCTGAAGTAAGGAGTGAGAATAATATTGCTGTTACACACACACACACTAAAAGTAATACAAAATTATAGAAGAGAAAGGCAAAATTCCTCTGCCAACTCCAGAAAATCATGACAAAAGTACATATTTTTTAAAGAATGACTGCATTTTTGGTGTTACATAATGAAATATATAGTAGATGTCTGATGATCAGGAAATGAACAGTGAAGCTTTCTTTTGAATGAGCTGCATATTATGCTGAAGTGTGCAATAGAGTATCTAAACGTCATCTGGAGTATTTGATCAATTTTATTTTTTTTTAATTGAGTAAAAAAATAATAATTTTAATTAAGTAAAATTTGTTTGGGAGATTATTTTGGTTTCAGATACAGAATCTACATATTTAGGAATCTTATCAACTCTCTTCAATAAGATTCTTTACCCTCTCTTCTGCACACACTTCTGTATGACATGTAATCCTATATATAATTTTATCTTATAATAAAATGTGTAGTTTTACTAACATTTTTATTTATTAGCTTCTGGCAGTAGAAAAGGAAAAAGGAACATGGTGAGGGGCTAGAGTCAAATTCACATTTTCATTAATATTGAAAAATAATCATTACATCTCAACTGGGTCCATTGTATTATATGCTTCATCTGTACTGTATCTAGTCAAACAAATTTATTCATTGCACTGTGTTACACTTGTCAGCAGATACAAAAAACGTTTTCAATTGACAATATATAATTTTCAAAGTTTTTGAAAACTAAGTTTTTCCAAGCTGTGTCTCTGAAATCCACTTTACTGTAGCCTGAAGTCCTGTACTCTTCTTCAAGAACAATTGGACCAGAATTCAGAAAGACTCTCCATAACTGAGTTAGAAGGAAAATAACTTGGATCTGATTTTATTACAATGAATTTCTCCAGAGGAATATGTTTTAGCCTGAGATGTATTCCAGCAAAAGTCAAAGCTAAGTATTCCATGTACCTGATTTATTTTTATAATTATGTTCCAGTTATGTTTTTTCTTTTGTTTTTTAAACAGTATTGCCCATTTAGCTTGGCTAATGAACAGATCACTGTTTAAGTTTATAAACTACTGCTTTTACTCTGTGTGAAGATGAAATATGACAAAGTAATTTGGGTAGATCCAAAATAGATGTCTACTGGATTAGAGATAGAGAGGAGTCTGCATAATTTAATGGAAAGATCATAATAAGAAATGTTAGATAAAAAATAATATTCTAGCCAAAAAAGGGGAAGCCAAAATGTTCCTTTTCTTTTTAGAACATTTTCAATGACTTTTTACTAGCTCTGCACAGTATACAAATACAAATCTGCTTTCCAAATATCAACCCTGCAAAGTCAGGACAGGATTATAAAGTCAAGTTGTGGTATTTGTTGGCTTCTATACTGTCAGGAATAAAATATTTTTCTTTAAATTAGTATTTTGCATTCTTGCACAGATCAGCATCTCTAAAATTCCAGTGTGATTTTTTACTCTGTGATGGCACTAACTTGGTAGTAGTGAAAGAATAAAAACCATTATTGATGCTGCATTTTAAGCTCCTTGCAAAGCACTCAGAATTTCTACTTACCCTCTCACATAATTTTTAAAAACTCATTTATTTTTTAAGTATATTATACCATCTATCATCATTGATATAAACAAAACTCTACTGTAGTGAAAACAGTAAACCCTGTGGAGGTACAGATAAATATATTTATAAATTCTGTACTAAGTTTTGCCCTGTCTTACTATTTCAATATTGCAGGGACTTCTAATCTCTATGTCCAGGCACTTATTTTAACTATTAAAGAGTTACAATATCTGTGTTTGTGCCTGGAAATTCATATGACTAAGAAAACTTTTACAAAATGGATAATGTATGAGGAGGCTAGTGGGCTGTTGTTTCAATAAAAGCAGTATAAAACTGTACTCACTTCCTTGAAAATTCCTAATTTTTATTATTTCTCTCAGAGATTGCAAAAAAAAGACATTAAAAAATCTTTCACCAGTACACGTAGCCTTTTGTGCAATTAGAATAGGGTTAGATTACTGTTGGTTTAGCTATGAACAAAACTGAATTTTTGCCTGGCAAAAACCAGGCTAGTTGATATGATTGTTTAGAACCACTTTACACCACTGAACCACCACTCTGACTACAGTCTGACTTTTATGATTGTGCTCCTTCTGTCACCACTGAACCACCTCTACTCTTTTATTGTTGAATGCCCTCTACTGAGATATTTAACCTAAAGCAATTAACTTTAAACATGTTCTTAAAAATCCTACCTTCCAATTCATGCCTTGAACATTTTTATAAGTCATGTGCTTTGAATGGGTTTTACAGAGCTAGTTCCCAGGGGTATAAAATATGCAAGAAAGATATTCTGTATTCAGAAACCCCTTTTCCATCTCTTAAACCAAAATTACATAGGCTTTTATGTTGGCACCCACCCAAGCTTCCCAGATGCTGCTATATTATTCATAATTAGAACTACATACCCTTTTTCAGTGATTTCGTTATAGTACTGTAATTCATGCACACAGAAAGAAAAATATGAAGATAAATTAATTCCTAAATAACACCTCATTTATCAATATACATTTGTAAATGGATTTTGCATCCACATTTACAATTGTGATCTGAAAGATACCAAGAAAGCTGCAGGTTTCTTGATTTTCTTTTTTTTCCTATCAGAAGAGCGTAAGAACAATAAATTCCTCTCAGCAGCACGGAGGTTGCACGTGTGCCACACAGTTGTCTGATTATTGACCATATTGTTTATCAATACTATATAATGCTCAACATAGTGGCTGAATGTTTGCTAGCTATCTTTCCTCTCTAAAGACTAATTAAGAGATTACCAGTGCATAAGACTATGGGTCTAATTTACGAAAGCATTATAAATATAATGCTTATATAAATTATAACTTTATAATGGAGGGAAGAAGAAGAGAGGGAAGGGGAAAAGAGTCAGCCATGACCACTGCTCATCATAAAGATATGATAATACAGGGTTTTTTTGCAATTTAAGCTTGGTGGGTACAGAAAACTTTCTAACCCTCTAAACAGTGAAAACCTGTTAATAAGCCAGAACATGTGCTAATAACAAAGAAAAACATAGAAGTGCTGCAGTGTATTTCTATGGCACTTTTAAAGGTAAACATTTTAAAGATTTTGCTGTTTTTACATTCAGAAAACTGTCAAGTGTATTATTCTTTAAGAACAAATTCAGTTTTGTGCTTAAAAATGTGAACAAAAAACCAAGGCTGGGACTAAACCTCTGAAGAATGTGACCACCAAGAAACTCGCTCAGATTTAAGATAATAATGTAGCAATGTAGGATACAAGGGAAATTTCTAGGCTACAGGTGAGCTAACAGCTGGCCAGAAACCTGGGGATAGAAAAGCATTTGTCTCCCGCCTCTCTGCTTCTGCCACCAAGCTGTGAACAGCCTGAAATAAGGACATAGGGCTCTGATGTACCCAAATATTCAATGGATCACACAAATGTGAGTCACTGTAACCACAACTTGTAACCATCATTCCTTTGTTTGCACAAAACATTTTGGGAACAGAGGCGTGGTGGTTTGACAGGAAATGTGTTTTTTGGGATGCTGTGTTTTGGCCAATGGATATTCAGGCTTTAATGTTGCCATTTAACCTGGCCATTTAGGACATGGATCCGCCTCTGAGAACACAGGAGTTAAAAGCAGAGCTCTCCCCTGGGAGGGTCCCTCTTGGGTTTCCGGCGGGAAAGAGTTCGGGTCTCTGCCCTGGCCCAGCTGCTGGCTGGGCAGGGGGAGGGGAAAGCCATGTGGCCGAGAGAGGTAGGCCTGAGCCCGGGGGTGGAAGGGTGGAAGAGAGAGAGAGAGAGAGAGAGACACCAGGGAGCCACCGGGCAGCCCCCCCTGAGAGACACAGAGAGAGAGAGAGAGAGAGCCGCTGCCTGGGACTGTAACCTTGAGACTGGATAAACATGGGCCTGTGCCGGCAGCACGGCTGGGAAGGAGAAGAGGCGGGGGTTCAGCCAGCCACTTGTAGGAGCTTTTAACCCCTTTTTGGAGAATGAGAACTTTACAGATCATTGACCTCTCCTGGAAGATAGAGTGGAAGATGAGGAAGGAAATGTGCAAGTGTGAGAGAGGTCTGGGTGAGCGAGAGATAGTAGAAGAGTAGAGAAGAATCCTAGTGGGAAGAGATGATGGAGTGGCTTTTGCTGGACTCTTTTTGTACAGCCATGGACAGAACCATGTTCCTTGTGACACAGAGACTGCATTCTAGGGGGAGGCAATGGCCACAGAACCAAGAGGGTTCAGTGTTGGTGCCCCTCGGCCCCAGGGGGTGAAAAAATATGGGGGGGGGACAGATATCCCAAAGGAGAGATTGTGGGGACAGGTGTCCCAAAGGAGAGACTGTGCCTTTTTTGGATCGGGACAGAGTATCCTTAAAAGACAACCCTAGAAGCAGTTCTGGTCCGTGTTCAGTGGTGAGAGCACTGGACATGAAAGGAAGAGGTCACGACGGCAGATGTACTCCAGGGCAGTGCCACGAGTGACACAGAAACACACGAGGCTTCAGCTGTGTTTCCAGGGGAAGCCCATGGTACAAGAAGGACTCCTCTCCTCTTGATGAACTGAGGATTGATTGTTTGAAGGGTGGTGATGGACTAAGAGTTGGTGATTTGAGGAATAGATGTATTGGGTTGGAAATTTGATGGGGGGAGGAGGAAATGTATTTGTAAGGTTTTCATTTTCCCTGTGTGTCTGTTCCTTTTTATTTGTAGTTGTAGTGTAGTTAATAAAGTTTTGTTTTCTTTCTTCCCTAAGTAGGAGCCTGCTTTGCTTATTCCTGGTCACATCTCACAGCAGCTACCAGGGAGAGGGTATCTTCATGGGGGCACTGGCATTGTGCCAGTGTCAAACCACGACAGAGGAGTGAGAGGCATTCACATTCATGCCCTATCTATAGTCTACCCTATCTATAGTCCACCCTCACACAAAACATTGCTTTTCAAAGCATTGCTACTGCTGAACTATAAGTTCTCCACTCATACCTCTCTGTTCCCCTGTCTCTCTCATCTGAACTGTCTGATTTTTAGAGAGAAAAATAATCTCTGATTCATACAGAAGCTGGAGCAGGAACTTTTTAGATGGATTTACCCTGATGAATTTATCACTTAATTTTTTTTCCTGTCACTGAAAGCAGGTCTAGCTGACCTACTGCTGTGGAAAGCCTCCTCAGGGCCCCTCTTTCTTCTCTCTTTTTAACTTAGCTGAACAAACATCTTCCAGATAATTCTGTATTCCTAACAGAATTCTTTATCTCTCCTTTATATGTGTGTGTGTATGTTTGGGTTTTATATATTGGTTTGGTTGTTATTGTTTGAGTTTTTTTCCTTGGCTTCTCCCACACATATTATTTCACCAACAGAATTCTCATAAGTCAGTGATCTTCTCTCAATATAGTTTCAATATCCCACATCTGATTTCCCTTTGGCACCCTCTTGCTGCCTCTACTTTTTGGAGACTATTTATTATGTCTTCCTTTTTAAAATTCATAATACACTGAGAAGAATGGTAAGCCTTATGGCCATCATCATGGGGTGATGGATGAAAAAGGCATAAACACACTTCCTTTTCCAGATTTTTGTATCTTACATTTTCTTATTCACCTGAACAATCATTGCTTCACTTTAATTAGATACAGTTATTTAGAATATGATCATTTGAATATGGCTATTTACCTTTTGTGTTTCTGATCTAAAAATCACTAGACAATGGGCTTTGTGGTTTTTCTGTAGTTAGCATACCATTGTACATACCATATCAGAGATATATTACATAGATAAAACTATATATGAATAATTTACTATGAACTGCAGACATCAAAGATTATGCTTTGTTTTATTTGAAAACTTAGCTTTGATAAGCACTTTTCTTGGCTTTGGGTTCCACCACAAACAGTGAAATAACAATGAACTCTCGGTTTTCTCTCCAGCTACTTAGGTTAATGTATTTTCTCCCCTTTATACACCTTTAAGACATACTAAACTTATCAAAATAATTGTGTTTTGCTTTTTACATATTTGCCATTGGGAAATCTGAATTTCTGAGTGATAAAGAGATTTCAACAGAAAATCAGATTGGAAACAAAGGAAAAAAGAAAACAAGATGGAAAAAAGAGAACTTCTACAGAATCACTTGCATTCCAGGCCATGAGATAACTACACATGATGCTTTTTTTCGAAAGTCTTCCAAGTGTCTGAGTTTATGACATCCTGTAATTTTTACCAAACTATACCAAGACTAAGTTTCCTCTCTGATGACTTTAACCACTGTAAAATTACATATGTTAACTGAGCTACCTTCCTAGGCTCACTAGGAACAGATAACTACTTCTGAGGAATGGTCCTCTCATATTTAGGTGTCTGAACTGAATAGTTTGAGTCACCTTCTTGATATTCTGCCAACACTGCATGAAACCCTAAAAGGTTCAAAGAGCTGAAAGAATACAATATGCTTCAATGACTAATAACAAAGTTTTGTCTCACACAGAACATTAAAGAATGGCTTTCTTCTGTCCAAGAAAAAAAGAATTACACAAATAATGGACTCACTTAGAAATGGAAAATATTGTTCCCAGGAAACCACATTTGTTTTATGTCACTACCAAGAGGAAAAACTGCAAAATTGTTTTCCATTATTGAATTAACCAGGGTGGATAAAGATCCCCACCAACCTACCATTGCTGTTTACCTCTACTGTAAGAAACCACCCCCTCAGTCTCTGTGCAGAGAAAAAGCTGCCCATGGGTAGGCAGAACGAGTAGGAATCAAGATGGTGGCACTCATGACAAAGCCACCACACAATTAAACCATGACCTGAAATCTTCCTTAGAGCTGCACTGCCTGGTGTATGATCAACTGTGAGATAAACTCTAACACTAGTCTCAAAGCTGGGGAGCAAAAGCTTAATTAAGTTGACTAACCCAATTAATCCTTTTAATTCTCAGTACAAGAGACTTCATGACACTACAAGCTGCAGGGCTGGACACTGCTTGCGTATGATTTTATGCTCTCCAGCAAAATGTCAAGTGTCTTAGATGTTTCCTGTAGTAAACCCCATAGATTTGGGAAAAGCACCATGGAGAATCTGAACAATAGGAATGCTGACACAGCAGCTAAGAAGTTCCTGTCTCCCTGGACCTCCGCCCCATAACCTATCTCTGTAACCCTATAAGGCAATGTTACTTTAACCTTTACTATTGGTCAAATATGGATACCCCTAAACCCTTACCATTGGTTAAGTTTGGATTCTATCCAACCCTATAAAAAGAGCATACTGTACCCCATTGGACAGAAGAAGAGCTGTGGCTGAGACCCTTCACAGACTTCCCCAATAAAGCCATCTCTGTGGAACCAGCCAGCGCCTCTCCTTCTCCTCTCTGCTGTCTGCTGCAGCCTCAAGCCAAGGGAAAACTTACCTAGCATGCAAGAGCGGAAATCCTAAGAGCCTGCAATCACTATAGAGCTGATACCTGCCTAGCTTGCCATGGGGTTGGGCCCGTGGCTACCGGCCCGAGCTAGCTTAGCCTTCGGGCACCCCGTCTCTCTGGGCTATACTGCTCTGCGTGATAATAAGGCCAAATCAGAGGCTTTATTAATTCCCAAAAATTGAATCTGGTGCCAGTAGTGTCAGATGTATGTTAAGAATATATAAATATATTCACTGTCCTAAAACACTGGTGCTAATTTTGTTTATGCAGATAAAACTCTGTAGTGATACCATTTTTGATACTTACGGAGATTTTTCAGCTTTAGGGGTTTTTATTTCTCTGCTGCTACTCTGTGATTTATCATTAATCTAATTTACCAGTAGTGACATATAACTTGTTCCCACCTGCTGGCTTTTCCTTCATCAGATGCACTTAATGTTTCTTTTCTGCCAGAGCATATATATCTGTAAAAGCTCATATTTCAGACCTGAGTGGAAGGGTGATTTATTTTTCATTTATTTGTTCTTTTCCTGGAACATAAACTTTCTCAAAAATAAGAGAGATCTTTCTTAGTAATTATCAGTTGTTCATTTCTCTCAAGACAATGATAACTGATGCTATTAGCTTTCTTTAAAACATGCTGTTAATACCTATATAAACAAGCACAAAAATTCATGCTGTAGCCACTGTAATGTCCTGATTTTTCCTGGTGGCTTGTAAAATATGGAGTAAATTCACAGCACTAGAAGGTGTACCTTCTATTCTGAAACCTAATATCTCTGCCATGTTTTCATAGTCCTGTTTTTCTGAACAAAATTAAAATAATTATAAAAATGTATATTTGATATGCAAATAATGCCTTGCATTTCACTGAATTACTGTCATGGTGACATAGAAATTATAATTCTACTCTGCTGAATACTATAAAATTAGTAAAGATGCTTGATTATGGCCCTACATTATGAAGAGCTGATTAGTATATATTTCCATTACATTCTTTATGCTATACTCTTGGACATGCACATTGCTTTCTGTAGGCAATACAGGCTCAATCCTTTTCACATTGGCAGTCAATAAATCTTCCCAAGAGATGCTGTTGCTGTGGAAGGCTTGCAGGGTGTTTGTCTGCCAGATGTTTAGAAGGCTGGATTCTATATCTGACTATTTTTACCGCAGCCAGAGAAAAAATAATCAATTTTTGAACTTAGTAATAAGCATTGTCAGTCTGGGTCAGCATTTTTGACAGCTGAGAAGCTCTATTCAACACAAGGTGTTGAGATGATTATTCTTCTCTGAATAGGAAAAGGAAAGTAAAGGGCAAAGGAAAAAAAAAACCACAAACGACGGAGTTTGAGACCTCATCTTGCAAAATGTGACATGAGCAACAAAGACAGCACTGTGCCAAGTAAGATTAACATCATTGTGCCAAAATACAATTCCCCAGGCAACTTCACCCACATTTAAAAAGATTTTGCCCAGAAGCACTATCTTCTTAGCATCTTTGGGATAGTGATGTTTACAGACACATAAAGCATTCTCTCAAGTGGTGGTTAAACACTAACAATGCGCTAAGAACATGCACTGACAAAACCTTTACAGATCATTACCATCACCCGATTGGCCTCTAAAAGACCTTTGAAGCATACTCACAGTTCACCATCTCCAAATGAAACATTACAAAGGAAGAAAACGGGAAAACTCTCAAAATTTCCAGGGCAGAGGAGGTTTTTTGCCTCTTCTCTCACATCTCTTCAGCGAGAGCCTGGTTGATAGGAGCAAAACCACCAAAAGCTTCCAGGGGGCTATGTGGTCTCAGAGACTCAGGGACACCAGCTACCTGAGGATGTCTGTCCATACCAGACTTCATAAGGCTTCTCTAGAGGCCTTATTGGAAGGTCAAAAGGGTGCCGAGGAGTGGAGGCAGATCTTTCTGGTGTAATGCAGTGGATGCAGGGGGCCCAAGAGGCAGCTTAAGAACCAGATTCTGAAGACCTCATTTATGAAGTAAGGCATGGTACTAGTAGGTGTAAGAATAGAAACTCATGGTGCTACACAGTGGTGAGCAGGGTCACATTACCACTTTGAGCTCACCTCCAGAAGCAGGGACACGACTTCTTTCAGAGTACTTAAAGAACCCAGCCACTCTAATTCCAATTTACTCTTTGCAAAAGTACTTTTAAGGGCCCTGCCTTATGAGCAGTGGTGAAGAGATGACATATTCTGTTCTTTTTCTCTTTGCGTTGCTCAGCATCTCCGAGGTGTTGCCACATGGTGGCTTTCTGTAAGAGTACAGTTTTATTCCCATCTGAATCTGAGTAAAGGCACAACTTGTCATCCAGCATCCTTTACATCCCTTGCATCTGCATTCCTTCTGGGGTGCTACACTTAAGGTATTTATGAGCTTTTTCTTCCAATCTCTTCAGGATAGACCTCCTGCTGGACTCTTCCCATCAGGTAGAAGAGGATTCACCTCACTAATGGGAACCTTCCTTGGAGGGGTTTTGACCACTTTTTAGGCTGTGCACTGTATACTCTTTCTGGGTGAACAGACAAATTTTTCAACAAGGGTATCCTGCAGCTTATGACAGAATTCGAATATATCTCACATATTAACATCATGATTCGTAGTATAATTTTGTGCCATGAAAAGGCCATCATTTGTCATTTAAAAAAGAGAATGAATCATTTGCAGCTGAAAATGTTTTATTATCTCTTCTTGAAATTACTTGGTCATTCAGCATCTCACACTATGTTGCCTATTTGAGAGAAGGAAACAAATAACGTCAGCAAGATCTTAGGAAGCCAGATAATGAGCTCTCTTGGTATCAGTTCTTTAGTTACAATTTCTGATCTGATGTTAAAGCTCACCAGTTGGTCTCAGTGTTTGTAATAGATAATACACAGAACTTCAGAGTCTTAAAATGAGAGCTGCTGAGTGCACCTCTATTTTTGTCTTAATAGCTCACACGCTTTTTGCATGGGAATAATTGAAGGTTACGAAAACTTTCACAAAAATGAACAAACTAATTTTAACACCCAATTTAAAACTCTTGGTCTAATATGGTAATGTTTTACTGATGTGGAATGCATTTGAAGTAGAGCTGTATGAAGATAAAGTAAGGCAGATTTTAGCCTTAACTTCATTTAGTGAGCCTATTCTCCAGTTACAGACAGGTTGTTGCATGTCTGCTTAGTACTGTTATTATAGAAATATTTCCACCCTCTTCTGTTATTTCCTTTAAGGTCTGCAGAGTCGTCCTCTCACTTCTTGTCTTTTTTTTCAAAACTGCCTACAAGACTACGACTCTTTGACAATTCTGATATTTCTTCTCCTGGCACTTTTTGAAGTTAATCACTTCAGCTCATTACAAAAACAAAAATAAGATCAAGGGCAATCAAGTAATCCAAATGACAGTTTAAAGTATCTTCACAGCTATAGACTAAAATATTTTTTCTCCTTTCCCATTGTAAGATATTTTCATGCTGTTCATTTGAAACCAAATCTGAGAAAGTTCTTATGCAGCTAAGGTCTGGAAATTGGCTTCAGAAAACCAGCAACCTGCAGAAATGAGGTGACAGAGCAAACTCCATTCTTACTGCCACCAAGCCACCAAGCAGCTCAAACCTACACGTGAGTCCAGATTCCCTGACTGCAGCTGGAGAATGAAGCCATGGAGAATGGAGCTCTCCTGGCATGGCAGGGTAATGCTCCTTGCAGCAAACGTCACCTTTCTCTGCAATATTGCTATGGCCACAGCCTGCACCATTTCTTCTGAAAATGTAACCCCCAAACTTCAGCACAGTTGTCAAATATCTTGTTCTCATATCTCATAATGCAATATATAAAGGGAAGTGAGAGGAGCACTTTGTGTCCTCTGGAGACTGCATTGCTGGTCAGCTGCAGGTAACATCCAGAGGTACCAATGCCTTCATAAGAGAGACAGCTGTGAATCTCTACAACAGCTACCAGTGACAGGAACAATATTTTAGCCACTGTTTCCATCTATCTAACCAGAATTCTGGTTGTTTTGGAAAAAACCTGTCCCTCTGTTATTTGTGGGCAAAGTGTATTGTGCAAGGGAACCTTGGTCCCTCAGTAGAATCCTTAATTTTCTGCAGTTGAAATACCCATACTGTGCATAAATAGGCTAAAGGTTTCACACTACAGCCTCCTAATGTATTTTTTCAAATGCTATTTTTTCAGCCTTTTATTCTTTAACTGCTCTTTATTTTGTTAATTTTTTTCCTTGAAGTAAAGTTTGCCAAGGAGACTGCTCTAACACATATGTCAGATATGAAAGCATTAATGTTTTATTTCAAATCCTGACTATAAATTTGCTTTTCCTAGTGGGGTTCCAACAGACAACTGCTTCATTTTTTCCTTTCCTAGTGGAAGTTTTGTATTCATTTATAGCAGAGATTTATGAGTCAAGCTCAGCAGTGGGAAAGCAGTAGCAGCCTGAAAACACAGCAAAGTGCATAATGAGCATATGTACCTGAGCTACTACAACACTTTACAGCAATAACATTACTATTTTAAAAAATCTGAGCTTCCAAAAAAAAAAAAAAACCAACCCTGCTACAGATAAGACCGGCTCTTTCCCAGAAAATATTATACATATTAATATAATATCCCAGCAAATAGGTAATACGATGCTATCTTTTCAGTATCTCTGAGAAGCATTTCCATGTGTCTCTTAGCCAGAAGTGATATTCAGTGTATCAGCGACTGGGGTAGAGTGGTGATGAGAAGCTGCGGTAGCCGTGTGACCCCTGCTGGCAGGAAATAATTGAGAGTAAAACGTGAGAGGAAATTAGACTCTGATTGTAATGAATGACACGCTGTGACTGAATCAGTAACCTACATAAAGATTTGCAGTACCAATAGATGAAATAAATAAGAGGTCCTGTCATTGTGAAACGTAAGACAAATGAGTAAAAATTCTTCATTTAAAATGTCAGTTTAGCATTTTTCCAAGAGAGGATGAAAACCTCTGCTAGCCCACCTAGTCTTGTCCGGATGCATTTGTGTCATGGATGTCATTTTCATCCCCAAGAGCCAAACCTATCTAGGATAAAGGATGTGCTGACAAACTGCCCCACCTGGAACTAAGGCAGTGCTCAGAGCTTCCCTTCTGTCCCGGTGACTGCAGTTCACCCAGCATCCAGGCTGCTGCAGGAATGTCTGACACATTATCTTCTCTTGCCGTTTAAGTGCCAATCTTGGACATGGTTACTGGTGTTTTCTAATGTTGTGGCCAGTAGTAGTGGCCACAACAAATCCAGGCCTCAGTGGCACAGAGTTGAGCATGGTCCAGAACTGACACCTACTTCCCAGATGGATCACACTGAAGTCAATAGTATGCTATAGCATATTTCATGCTGCACCTTTTTCTTGAAGCCAAGTAAAACTTAGGAGATACAGAAAGGAAAATGCTCCAACAGACTCTATGATCTTGTTAGTATATAACATTCCTCTTAGTATATAACAAATACCTTAATTTGGATTACACATTATTCCCCTTTCAAAACACAGTAGATTTCAAACACACTTAGACTAGGTTCCACGTTGATAAGCTGTCATGCATTTCATTGGTAATTTGCATTACTAAGGCTGAGACTGACTCATGACCCATCAGTCCAGTGCTCCAGACTCTCCCTCTTCTCTGGGCACAGCCACTGAAACACACTCTCAAACTGAGGGTCTTTCCCATGGAGTGGTCAGTTGAGCTCTCTGCTATAACTTACAAAATTATTTTCTTCTCTGAAATATCTATAAGGTTAAAAAAAAAAAGGAGAAAAGAAAGAAAAATGGATGCAGCTGAAATAGAAAAAAACAAACACAAAGTTTAGTGTAGCTAAGTTGCATCTGGCATTTACATGGGAGGAACAAGCCCAGGCAGCATTACATGATGGGGCCACCCAGAGATGAAAAGCAGATATGCATAAAAGGACCTGGATATTCTGGCGGTCACTAAGTTCAAGCCAGACACGTACCCTTGCCATCAAAAGCCTTTTGCCACAAACCCTATAAAAGCTGGCTTTTGTAAATCATCAAAATTGGTAAATTTTGGTAAATTACTAATTCACTGGTAAATCATCAAAACTGAAAGCTTATAGTGTATAGCAAATACTTACAATTCTGGTATTGCTCATGCAGCTAATTAAAATTATTGCATATTTGCCAGACTAAATGTACATAAACAGTCCCACATCCCCACTCCTTCACTCAAGTCTGCCAATTTACTGAGGGTCAGTTTTTCCCAGTTTTTGATCCACTGATCATTACAAAACTCCATTTCATATACCAGATCCATGTTACAGAGACCAGTATACAAACAGTTTTACACACCTTGCAATCCCAACTCACAAGGTGCTTCCCCAGCAGGTTCCCACCACCCATAGAGAGAGGAGACATGGAATAAATAAGATTTATTTCCTGAAGATGTCCAAACAACAAGCTGAAATCAGCTATGTGGGAGTTAACAAGCAAGATTGCACAGGAGAGGACAGAAGAAATCCCAGATTTTCCATGCAGGTAGGACACTCCACAGGGCTTTGGCTTCCAGTGGGGATAGGAACAAACCTCTTTAACTCATTAACCAAGGGCTGAACTTGGGTAAAGAGTAATGAACTTGGGTGATCTTTTTGGTCTAGCAATTTTACACTAAGTTTTCTTAAGTTTAGGGAAATTCAATATGACAAAGAACTGAACTGCCTCCTGCTAAAAACTCGTGACTTAAAACACTACAAGGCAAACACATACTGCACGTAAGACTGGTGAAGGGTCTTATTAAAGACATCACTCCTCACGTGCATCCCAAGAGCTGAAGCAGAAATTTGGATGCAGTAATGGCATTCAAAACAGAGCCAGCCCTTCACTCAGTGAGCTGGAAAGGTATTTTTCACTTATTTCTCATGTGTGTTCCTGCTTCTGCATCTGCACTCTAGAGATATAGACACTGAATATATGCTTTCTATAAGAAAACTCTTCAGGAAAATTGCAGTGAAGAATGACTTTTATAATTGGTGCTAATATATGCATGGAAATTGCTGATCTTAAACAAGCTAAGCAGGGTTTGGAAATATTACAGCATTTCTATTTGGTTGTGTGTATAAACAGCTGTTGAATGCTATTCTGACAGTATTTACAGAGTAAATATTTATTTGTCTTAAACACAAAGGCAAATATTCTGCAGATTTGTGGGCTTGCAGATATGATTATTAATTAATATCCTCAGTGTAACTTTTGGCACTGAATTTGTTAAGTATAGTAGCCTACAAAAATAAGCAAGCAGAATTTGTTTAGTTTTGGACAAAACTAATATGAAACTTGAATTTAGCTAGTGCTCACTGGACATAAGTGGTTTGGCCATGCACATCCATGGAGTAGATCCATTTTATAGAACAAGTTTTAAAAGGAAAAATTAATGCCCTTATTTTGAAAAAAAAATTAATAAGCATATCACTGTTCTCAATAGAGATTATTCCAGAGGAACTAAAAACCCCTGGCAGGTGTATTGGTGGGCAGAGATAAACTAACAGCTGAGGTCACCCAGACAGAAGCCTTCCCACTAGAAAGAATGTTGGAGTTCACACACATTATCTTGTGTCAGGGTCACAACCAGCAGACAACACAGACACTGATGACCAAAAAATCTTCGTGACAGGAATCAGCCAGACATGGTTTCTTTTGTCTCTTTTCACACTTTGCACATTGTGCTTTTACAAATGCCTCTCTACCCTTTTAGCTGTTTTCGCTGGTTTTAGCACTTCCCCTATCACAACGCTTCATGTTGCCATTCCCAATCAATTCCACTCCTCTATGCTGGATTTTCACTTTTCTGACCTTTTCTTTTCAGAATGAATGAAGATAAACACAAACAGGCATATGGCTACAGCAGTATGTCCCCACATACAGCTAATCAGCAATAGCTGCAGTACATTCAATTCACTCTTGAAAAAAAAAGGTAATTTAGATTGATTTTCAAGGGAAGCTGTGCTTGGAAAACAATAGACTTCAATTTTCAAAGGTATAATAAGAGAGAATAAGAACTCATTACCACAGCTCTTATATTATACTTCCTCCCCCAAAAAATAAAAATTAAACAGTGCATGAAACAACCATCAGAGGGTGCATATACATCATGAGTTTGGCTTGATCCCTATTTTAGTGTTAGGCCCTGGTACATTAGCTGCTCATACACATAAAATGTGTTCATTTCAACTCTTGGACCCAAAGCTCCAATTGCTCCCCTGAGGATTCAGCCCCAGCCTAAAGGATGTGGGCCAGATCTCATTAATTAGTCTGAAGGAGCTCATAAAAATTGTATGAATGTACTTGAAGCATTCTTTTCCTAAAACAAGAGGACTGACCCTTAAAATTTATAGACTGATCTGAGTGTGAGGGATATTTCTATCTCTGTTGATAGATACTTTGAGATAAGAATGGACTTGGAAGGTGTAAAGTATTTTTTCACTTCCTACTACATAGTCCATGGAAAACGAATCAGAATAAGAATTTAAAATATAAATAGGGTAGTTACAAATAAGTTATATTCAGATTTGTCTGTGCAATGGTCCAGATACCTCCCAGTCATACGTTTCCAACTATAAGCATCAAAACCTGCTATATTGAAATTGAGCAGAAGCTTTAAACTATGACAAGAAGCAATCAGTCAGGAGAAAAATCAAGAGCTAGTGCAAAAGTTACAATCATATGATTTTGTGGCTGTGGTAGTTGTCACAATTACTGAACTAGCCATGATGGTATTTCTATGGCTATTAAAGAAAGAAACTCAAACTTTTCAGGCAGAATGTCCAGAAATGAGGCAAAAGTTCTCCTATTACATAAAAAGAGACTCGAATTTTCTCTTGGAGAAACTCACTGGCATGTATGAGGCTATATTTCACAATCCTGTTTCCCACGGTTCAGAATTTTACTTAAGTCAACAGGGAGGTGAAGCACCAAGTTTCATCTTCAAAATTTGGCTGTACTTCATTTATGGTTGCCAAAAGAAAGAAAAAGCAATATTGCTATTTTAGAGGGAGAAATTAAATTTTCCACTCCCCTCTCAATTAAAAAAATTAAAAATTGAGAGTTAGCAATTTTTTTTAAAGCAATCTATTGTCAGACTGAAACCAAGACAGAATGCCACAAACTGAGAAGCAGCAA
Organism: Molothrus ater; assembly: GCF_012460135.2. NCBI lineage: Eukaryota > Metazoa > Chordata > Aves > Passeriformes > Icteridae > Molothrus > Molothrus ater. The sequence continues at coordinate 28,401,705 of NC_050479.2, forward strand.
TCTGATAATCTGTTTATCTTTCATTCCTAATGCCAGTGGAAGTTTCACTCTGAATTATGTTCACTGAACACAGTTCAACGCATCATTTTGGACAACAATTGAAGATAGATCTACTCTGAAACGTTCTGATGAAAAGACAATCACGTACCTTTAGCCTATGCTAGTACTTCAAATGCTTTCTCTTGTTTTGCACATCCATAGATCCGCATGGTTTAGCACACATTAGTGTGCTATACATCCATACACACAGCAACATTTAGAGTATAGCCCCCTCACAGCAAATGCCTCTTTTATGAAAAATATGAAGTATAGAACCTTATAAAAATGGGTTAGGGTAAAAATAAACACCAAATCACAGAATTGTTAAGGCTGGAAGGCAATGTCAGAGACCTTCCAGTTCAATCCTGCACTCAAAGCAGGGTCAGCTAAAGCAACACTGAACACTGACCAGGAAAGGTTTGGATCTCTCCAAGGATGGAGGCTCCAGAACCTCTCAGAGCAGCAGAGTGCCAGTGTTTGATAACTTCCACTGGAAAAAATAAAAATCTTGCATTTCATTTCAATTTCCAGTATTTAGTTTTTATGCACTGCCTCTTATCCTGCTACTGGCCATCACTTAGCAGAACCTGGTTTTGACTTTTATTTTTTCCTGCAAATATTCATACATTTGAATAAGACTCCCTGAGCCTTCTCTTCTTCAGGCTCAACAATCTGAACACTCTCAGCCTCTCCTCATACAAGAGATGCTGCAGTACCTTAACCATCTTAGTGGCCCTAGCTGGACACACTCTAGTCCATGTCTTTCTTTTACTAGGGAGCCTAGAACTGACCTGGAATTCCAGATATGTTTCATCAGAGCTGGTTAGAGATGAAGAATCACCTCCCAAAATCTGCTGACAGTGCCCTTTCCCATTCAGCCGAGGTTGCTGGAACTATTGTGCAACTTTCTAATATTTACAGCATTAGCGTCCTATAGAATCTATTCATAAAACTGGTATCTTCACATGAATTTGATTTTTTACATGGAAAACCCCAACTGCTTGCATACATGATGCTTACATAAAAGAATATATCACTCAAGAATGTACAGCTTATAGAAAATCCAGTCTGTTAAATAATAAAAAAATACTTTGTCTTGGAGCAACTGGGAAAAGACACAAGCTCTTTAGACAACAGTCGCTCATAAAACAAAAACATGAAAGTTAAAGCTATTTATAGTGCCTGAGATTATAAATATTCAGAAAAAAAATTAAGGAAACACTTCTCAGTTTCCCCAGTCTGCTTCTGAAGTTGTTTGATCTAGATAAGCAAATAAATTTGATTACTTGGAATAAAATAATAAAACTGTACCCATGATCAGAAATACCTTTTTTCACCAAGGTGCAGATAGGATGCAACATGTACAATTTAAAGGGGAATAATCACTTTCTGTGCTATATGAAAAAGCATTCTGTGTGCTTTCTTGGGTATTTCTACTGCAATTGCCAATGGATAAATATCCTAAAGTGTAGCAGGGGCTGTAAAATCTCTGTCCATAGTAGTTTCAAGACCTGACAAGGCAGTCCTAACAAATTTGGTCTTATCAGATAGCTGAGTCATCTTTGAGAAAGTTGCTGGACTAACAACCTTCCAAGTCTTCTTGCACCCTGAGTAATTCCATTATTTGATGGTCCAGATGATTAGATTTCTTCTCTGATATACATAGTGTTTGGAGACCTGAAAGGCCATGTGGTTCCACATGGAAAATAAATTCCTTGCAAATTTGTCGTGCATTTCTTACTTTATTTGTACTGTGCTGCATATGAAGCAGGAGGAAATATAATTTGAAAGTGGAAATGCACTCAGAAAATTAATTTATGCTACTTAAACTGTAAGCAATTTCTTCCTTCTCTCAAGGCTGTCAACAAAAGTATAAAATCAAAGGCGATCTGAGGAGATTTGCAATCTGACAAAATAGGGAATGGGAAAATGTGTCAGAGACTTATCCTATTTAAGCCTATCCCAAGATCTGAATGCCCTTTATGTGTTACAGAATTAATCCCACTTCTGATTTTCTACAGACTCTGGAACTCATAGAATTAGGTTCATCTTCCCCTACACCCCCAAAGTAAGCAAGATCTGGAATAGCTCCAGAATGAGAGGCACCTCTTTATGTTAAAACACATGTATTTCCTTGAATTTGCTTGTTTTTCAGATAAGTTCACAAAAATGGAATGCAGAATTTCACATTATATAAAAGATTTTATGAAGCAAACACGACTGAAAAGTGTTTGTCAATTGAAAGGAATAAAAAGCTATTCTCTGTGGAGGAGAAACTTTTACAGGATAAGAAAAGCTTTTACAACACAATCCAAAACCAAACAACATCCATTTCACTCCAAGTCTGTCTTCCCAAGTGTTGTGCAGAGTTTTACAAACCTAAAAATACGTTTAGTTTAGTACAGAGTAACCTTGGCATAAAAACTCCAGAACCTGAGTTTAGAATCAAAATATCACCACTGTTTTAATCACCTTTTAAATAAAATCCGTCCAAAGTGAAATTTGCAAAGAACTTTCCTCTGGAATTCTCCCCTGAGAAAAAAACCCTGTTTTCCAATTTAAGTAATTTAGTTAAAGAATTAAAAAAAAATAAAAGTCAAGAATTCTAGCCAACTGAAGCTGGTAAACTTCATACAGCTTCTTCTGTGAAGGTCTATTGACCTGGTATCCCTAGATCATCATAGTGTTTTCTTTAAGATTTGCTAAGCAGTTCATCTTCAAAATATACAGAATAGTCCATCTCACCAATATAGTGCAAGGAGTGAATTGAGACACAGCAGGACTAATTCAAAAGGAATTCTAAAACTCAGTTTGATAACTACTAAAATCTCAAACAAATGGGTAAAGTTGAAGGGCTTTTTCCCCTTCGCTGTGCCTTCACACACGCTTAGCACTGACCTTCTACTGTAACCTCCAGCTTCACAACTCCCTCCGTTCTCCACTCCTTCCCCCTGCAGACAAGACCCAAATTGTTCTACCCTGTGGGACCCCCAGTGTGTTTGGTGACTGTGTGTGAGTGTCAGAGCCACAGGCAGTGTCTGTACGTACATGCCAAAGCTGGGGCAGGCTGAGAAGGATGTCTGTCCTCAGAAGGCACCCCAAGAGGACAAACGTATTTACAGAACAAAATCTTCCTCCTTAATCTGCGTTTGCACAATGGGCTGTGCAGGGAGGATTCTCCACACCACTCTTTCAATGAGCACAGCCCTTCTTTCAAATAAGGTTATGAGGCACAGCCACCACCCTTGCATCCTGCCCCGGGCACCGCCTTGGCAGTCCCTGTACATGCCAACCCACTTACATGCCAGTCAGTGTACGTGCCTTGGTGCATCAATAAAGGCCTTTTCTGCATGGAAGCTGGAGAAAATGGCTCAGGACTACATCCCTTGGCTCTCCTGGGCTAGAGACCAGGAAGGTAAACAGCTCCACATACTTAACAAACAGGAGCAGAAGTCCCACAGGGGAAATGCAAAGAAACTGTTTTTAAAAATGGTTTGCAAAGTCTTTTTCTACTTATTTATTTATATCCTGAACAGCACAGGCTGAAGATTGAAAGAAGTGTCATTAGGGAGTGACTAGAGACAAATAAATATTCTGCATTAGAAAGCAAACAAGCCAAAACAAGGTGCTTTTTGCTCTGTGAATATTCCCTCTAGGTCTCATTAACTGTCAGAAATTAGGCAAAGTTCTAAACATTTTCCACTGTGGCTCTTGCTGCTGGGAGCATTCATATTGATGTCACCATTTCAGAAGTGATTCAGAGCAACTTGAAGGCAGAAGTCAGACAAACTTTCTACTGACACTAATATCGCTGGCTGTCATTTTACATTAAAATTTTGTTCCCTGTGCTGCAGCAGCGCTCAGTTTGTGTGACCTTCCTGGTACTGAAGTGTCGAAAAAAAAAAAAGCTCAGACATAGCTTTTATGTTTGTTCTTGTGAGTTTTCATTGTGACCTTGCCTGCCCTGGGAAGAAATGGACCAAAAGTTGCCCTTTGTTGTTACTGCTCTTTAAACTCTCTCTTCGCTAACAGCTTTGGGAACCTCTAGGAAGACAGTGTTTTTAGGACTGTGCCATGCTCCTTTTCAGTGCAGCTCTTCTGGCACTGGGATAAGAGGGAAGTTATGCCAGAATACCTCTTTTACTTCCCATTCTGTGCCTCTGAGGCACAGATACTCAAAAGCACATTGATGGATAATGCAGCCCCAATAGACATCCTGGCTCTCCCAGGAGGTGCCCAAACCTCTTTTTAAAATCCAAAAGAAGTATAGAGGGGAAACACACATGGGTCAGGTTGAACACAACTATGACTGCAGGAATCTATCCTCTGAATTCATTCCCCCTGCACTTACAAAATGAATACACGTAATAAAATTAAGGGTCTACCAGCCCAGCTAGCAAACAGCTCAAAAACTGTGTTCTTTATAGCTGATATTCAGCTCTTCTGCTTCTCACTGTACCTGGAATTACTACTCCATATGAAAGTTTATCACAGATAATTTTCATTAGTTAAAACAGTATAGCAGGATGAGGAACAAGAACCTAGGGCAGAGTCACTGCAGATAAGATGATTATAACTAAGTCAGTTGACAATTTGCCATTTCTCTTGTTCCAAAAAGTATGACTATTAATTATGTACACATTTTTAAAAGAAAAAATGTATACACTGAATTACATGACTGTGGCAGTAGCCCAATTAATATACCATTTCTGCTAGATCATCTATTATAAGCAATAGAAAAATTTTATGTCTCTGATAAATATACTGAAAACTATAAATGACTTTTTACCACACTGCTCAAAGAACCTAATAAACTGGGAAAAAGTTAAATCTAGAAAGGTCTGCTCTACTCTTGATGTGGGCATCATGGTCTCACCAATCCTTAAGAGAGCAGTGTTCTGCTGTTAGCTTCGCTTCATTTAGGAGCTACTGTCACACATCATATTGTCAAGATCAGTAATACTTCTGGGAAAGAACAATTTAATAAAATTTGGGTAATCAGCTTTTACCTTGAGAGAGGGTATCTGAGTACAGCTGCAATGAGGAGTTTAGAGCAAATGCCAAATTAAACTCACAACTTCGCCCACAATCTCCATTAGCTGCCAAGGCATAGATCTTGGGTTTGTCTGTTTGCAGCAAGGAAGAACAGAGCAGTGAGAGTTATCTGCTCTAAAAGAAGTCTGCATTCTAATTTTCTTTTTAGAATCTGAGCCAGAGCTTTATAAAAGCCCATTTCTGCATGCCTTTATAAATAGTAGCTCTTTAGAAGTCCTGTAAATTGTATTCTAAAACGGCTTGGAGTGATTACTTTCAGAATGAAGCATAATTAGATGTGTCAGATGTTCTATCAGCATTTTCTTCAGCACAATGTAAACAGGTATAAAAAAAGTCCTTGGGCTAGCAGCTTAAAGCACAATGAATTACTGAAAATTAAAATACAAAGTTAACTTGGTCACTCTTTTGCATCAGCTACTAAGTAGAAGATGACCTTTGAGTGAAGCAAGAAATGCCCTGTTGTGGCTGAAAGAAACCCATACAGGTTTACCTACATATAAGTTACACAAAATGGAATTTAATTCATTCTTATCAACCAGTCTTAAATATACCAAACAGATGGCATTTGAGACACTGTTACCTATGTGGGAAGCACATGTTGATCACCTCATCCATTATGGCAACACACCGCTCCTTCATTCTCACTACACGAAGATTCATGAGAAAGCTTGCTCATATATTCTTTCTAATCAATTGGGTAATAATGACACAATATATAACTTAAAATATAACTGAGAACATATAAATTAAAATAGCAAAGATGCAAGGCTTTGAGGCTTTCTTGGGGGTGGTGCTGGAAATAGTTATAATGAAATCTAGAGGCAGGAAAATGGAAATGTACATTATATTGCTTCCCCTCAGTGACAGGGCATTGGAAGAAAAAGTCAATCCTGCCATATGCAATGTATTATTTATACACTGTCAGACTAGTATGTAGTTTTAGCAGTAAAAAACTAACCTGGGTAGAAATAGAAATCAGTAGTATACAGGCACATGAATATGAAGCTGGCCATAAACAATTCTAATTTAGAAGTGTTACAGCAGAATTGTACTTTTTTATCATGTCTGCCGGGCAGCAACCTACATTATCAAGCAGTGCAGAACAGGAGGCCCTGAAGAGTATGTGGCAGCAGTTGTGCCTGACTCCTGTCACCCCTGGGGGTGTTCTCTGTCACACATTAAACCAGAGCACAGCAAAATGTGTAACCATAAGGCATGAACTCTTGTTTCCATCTCAAAATGCCCAGCATAGTACATTGGGCTGGAATGTCCTGCAGAATTTCCTACCCTTTTTCCTTCTTTCTTTAGGGTTCACTTATCACACAGCTCTTGGTATCATCTATTTTGCACACACCAGTAGGACAGTGTATCACTGCACGTGCTGCCTTCAGAGAAAGAAGACAGCAGAAACAATGACTTCGGCAGGATCAAGTTTTCATTATTGGAAAACTGATGTCAAAGCAAATTAGCAGAAGTAAAAGCAGATATAGCAGAAGGAAGGACCCAGTATATAAGACTGGCCTCTCACTCAGTAGCTAGCCACACAGTCTTCTCAATGCATTCATCCCCATCTTTGCTCTTGCTGGGAGTTGGAAAAAAGGAAGGAAGCTGCTCTTAAAACACCTGTGCAGATGGATGTATGATCACTAGCAAAGCCTAGTACTCGACACATAATGTTTATTTATTGACCACAGTTGGAATGACTTTACTAGAAGTCCAGCATGACCCAGAGAGATAAGACCTGAGGTTACCAAACACTAAATAGTGGTGAGCCTTGTTTTGAGCTTCTCTCTGTATTAAGTGGAGAGAGGGAGAGATCAAAAGAGATGTTTTCAGAAGACACAACATGCATGGTTTTGAATGGGAAGATAGGAGGAATCACTAGAGGCATCTAGATCTCCCCAAACTCCATACAGTGCACGTAAGCAGAAAGATACTCTAAAGTCCTAGGTTAAATTAAACTATACATAATAATTCTAACACTAACTCTTGTAAATTTTGGCAAGATCCATTTCAAATGGTCTGTAGCTAAGCAAAAAATAGCCAAAGATCTCTTTCTTTCTTTCATCTTGTAGACTGCAGACAGAAAACTATCCTTCAGAAAAACGTCCAGGAAAACCTGGACAGGATAAAAAAATGGGCTGACTGGAATCTTATGAAGTTCCACAGAACCAAATGCAAGGTCTTGCATGTGGGGCAGAACAACCCCCTGCACTATTGCAGGCTGGGGGCTGGCTGTCTGGGGAGCAGCTCTGCACAGAAGCTGGCAAGGGGATTAGACATGATGACCTCCAGAGGTCCCTTATAAACCAAAATATTTGGTGATTCTGTGTTTCTATGAAAAATCCTGTTCACAGGAATACTAGAGGAGCATAGGGAAAACTTCCAGCTACTATGCAAAGCAAATGATTGAAACACAATTCTGTCAGGTCTGAAAAGTATTGGAGAGGGAATACAAAAATGCAAATGTTCTACGTACCAGAGAAACACAAGATTTGGAGTAAAACATTGGAGAAAATACAGATAAATGAAGAAGAAAAATTGCTTTTAACTTAAGAAAAAGCACACTACACTTTGTCAAAATTTTCTTCTGCTACTGTCCTAGAACTGGACACCAATTTTTCCGTATTTTAAAACTGAAATTAAATAAAATTAAAAATATATTGCTTTCATGGAAAACAATGAGTAGAAATACTTCAAATATTAACATATAAAATGGAAAAAACCTAAAATTTTGACCGAAAAGAGAAACAGAAACCTTAGATATGAGAAATAAACCCAAAAATAAATCTAGTCATTATTTAAAAAATCAGTTCTTAACAAAAATTGGTCAAAGTGCCCCTTTTAAAGAAAACCTGTTTACAAAGGGCCTGGAATTAATGAAATTATGTTGTTTTGTACAACAGCACAACTCAGTTCTTCAGCTTTCAGCTAGCCATACATTTTTGGCAATGCAAACCTGTAAAAATTTAGTTTAATAACCTATAGCTGTCATTTCTCTCAAAGACAACTTTTCAGTAAACAAAAAGGCAGACATACTAATATTTATAAAGTGGCAACAGCATGAATATGACAGCCTTTTATCATACTGCTGTGACGAAATGTATTGTCATCTTGCTTTAAAAAAATTTGTTGAAAGACAGCATTCTATTTCCTTTTAGATTAATGATAAAATGGTTCTGTTTAACATCTTTTTGTACTCTAACATGAAGCAGGTCATAATTCACCTGCACACTTCTGAACCAGGATAAATACCTAATTATATGTAGTTGATATTTAAAAGTACAACATCTAATACAATAGAACAGATGTGACTCCTGCAGTATCTGCTGTGACTCCTGCAGTATCTGCTCTTTAACACTAAATGGTGGTGAGAGTGACCTGCAGCTGTTACAGAAGCTAAATGCCTAATGTATACATGATTCCAGAATATTCAGCAATATTCCACAATGTTCATCCCTTAGGAACACTTGAAAGCCCCTGCCTCTCTTTTCAAAAGTTCAGTCTTTTGCAGAAAAACAAACTAAAGACAGGGTTTGAGACAGCTACCACAAAAGTGGTCTGGTACTTAGCGACCCTTTAATAATTACACACCATATTGGCCAGAGATGCTAGAAGTGGAGAAGAAGCAATAAAATAATTTCAAACAAAAACGATTCAAATGAAAACAGTAAAAAGCTAAAACTCTGAAAGAGTTTACAAAAGCAATAATAAAAAGAACCCAAATTATCTATTGTTAACACTCTCTGTTCTGCCATCATTATAAACCACTCTAGTTTATAAACACTTTTTATATTTTGCAATCATGACAGGCTTGTGAAATGGGAAGTGAAGCTAAAAAGCTCAGAAAAGATGCCTGTCCAGAAATGTACCTTTGTAGTTTGGATCAATACTGTTTCCATTCAATCTCTGAATTTTAACTAAGGTGGTGTGTTTTTAGGAAGCTCTGATGCATTAAATTCTCTTGGTTGGAAGTGTTTTGTTAGTGGGATTACATTATAAGCTTTCCATTTGGTTCAGCAGAACCAAGCTTCTGCATCTTTCAGAAATCTTGCTTATGTAAATATCTCTTTGTTCTATGATTTGAGTAGTAGTATTAAAACTTTTACTAGTTTTCCTCTCTAAAATGCCTGGGTACAGCCTGAAGATTTTGGTACAGTTAGTAAAATGGAAAAACTGAAAACATTCAATGCTTTAGCCATTCTGAAGAATATAAGTTGCAACAGGTAAAACTGGCTGAAACAGCAAGAAAACCACAATCTAATTCAAACATCATCAACTTCCCAAGGCCCACAAATATCCCTATGTTTTTTGGCTGCAATGACAGGATTTTCTCTTGTGAGGGTGCTGCTGTTCTTAAAATATCTTTTTGACTAGGTCACCAGAAGGTTGTTATGGTTACTAACATCTTGCTTTTGAAGACCCTCATCATGAAAAGCAGCTTTTTCTCTCATATGTGGAAGGACCATGCAGACATGGGGAAAATTATTAAATTGCAGGGGATTATAAATATAAGTGCAACACTCTAGCACCTAAGAACAATAACAACAAGGGGAAAGAGTGAAATTAATCTGATATAGAATAGGTGCTGTTGTATTTCCAGACTTACTCTGGGCATTTGAGGAACTATAAATGAACAGACACAATCATTATAAATTCTAGGACTGTTTTTCCCTAACTGTAAAATAGACTTAGAAAACCATCAAGAAATTCATCCAGCATCCTTGTAAGCCAGTGAAAAGGAAAAAAGCTACCTCTGAAAATGTTTGATTCACTTGTTAATAAGGCTGTCATGCTTTTCTGAAAAACTTCATTGCTACTTTAGTGATATTTATCAAGATGAGCTATATGCTGAGCTGAGATCAGTGGAATACAACTCCACTGACTTGACCAGAACCATTTGTGCTCAAAGACTTGAACCACTTTCTTTTTGATATTTATGGAACTATCAAACCTTGGGACTCCTACTGCAGCAAGCCTTTCTGTAACTAGCATGTATGCCAGCTGAGGAGCATTACATAGCAGCCTATGCTACCTTAATTATGCAAAATGCAGAGCTGGGTACTGTGAGCCGAAAGTAAGAATCCTGATTACATAGATCTCCATAAGGGTTGATGGTGCTATATCTTGCAAAACAAGCTGCTTTTTATAAATCTTGCTCCTCACAAAGCCTGCTGTTTAGGCCATGAGAGCTTAACTGCTCTCATTATTTGCACTAGACAGTTCATTACTTGGTGTTATTACCCTAACAGCCATTCAAGGCAGAAATGACACAGGTTCTTTACTCTCTATTATTATAAAATTACTATTTCAGATGCCAAATGTACCTTTATAGATTGGATCAATACTGTTCATTCATTCATGTATATTCTGGGTGATTGCAACGTATTGACCTAGGTAGCAATTTTGAAAATGCATTCAAGAGCTGAGTTGAAAATAGATTTTGATGATATGTTTCTGAGTACTTTTCTCAGTTTTGAGGATGCTGTGCAAATTCCTTTTTTTTTAATTATAAAACATATTCAAGGCAACCTTAAACACTCAAGCAAGTTTTAAGTTTTGCCCTACAGATATTAAACTGATTCATTTGAAAAAGTCAATTAAAAATTTTCATTAGGAGAAAACCAAAACTTTAGCCAGAATTCACTCTGGCGCTTCTTGCACAACAGATTTTCATAAGATATATGATATATTCATAAGATATAAGAACTTCAGTGCAGCATGAATTACTACATATACCAGGCAGATTTTGGTGGCTAATGCCAAAGGGTGAACAGTATCTTGGGAATACAATCATGGAATCATAGATTGACTCATAGAATCACAGAACAGTTTGGGTTGGAAAGGACCTTACTGATCACCTGGTTCCAGCCCTCCTGCCCATCTTTTTAGCCCTTCTCTGGATTTTCTCCAACAGGCCCACATCCTTCCCATATTGGAGGTCCCAGATCTGGAAGCAGCACTCCAGGTGGGATCTCATAGAAAGGAGTAGAGAGGTAGAATTCTCTCCCTTGACCTGCGGGCCTGTTGCTTTTGGTACAGCCCAGGATGAGTTTGGCTTTCTGGGCTGTGGGATCAGAATAGCTGGTACAGGACTTTCATTCCCATCCTCACTGTCACCCTCTGGCTTAAGAGTGCATGTGCTGCTTTTCACCCACTCTGCATTTTTACACATAACATGCAAATTCTGGTCCAAGTCTGACACAAAATTTCTGCCTTCTGTCCAGCCACTCAGATCTGCATTCTCTCCATTGGCAAAAGGGACAGGATATAGGAAAAGGACTGTACCATGGCAATCCTTGGGATTCCCTGAAAGAAGGGTTTTGACTTGTGTTTGTGAATGAAATAATAAAGATTGTTTTCCATTGTTCATAAAACAATTTTAGTCAGGATACCAGCATGAACAGTGAATTTGTGAGAATTAAGGAGTGCAAAAGTCTCATCTAATAAAATACAACAACATCCAGCAGAATACTAGAGCACTAATACTGGAGATGCTTAGTGAAGTGAAAGAATAAATCTCATAACCACAATCACAAACATTCCGATTCTGGTCTTGTAGAGAATGATCCCTTCTCTTCTCACTTTGGATCCTCATCTAGCAGTAGATACCACACAAAGTCTTTAAAACATGATATTATACAGAAATCATGCAAAAATTACAACTCCACTGAAACACAGGGCTTTAAATAATACTAATCTATCTGAAATGAATCAAATTGAAGACAAATTAATTCTTTCAGAACACTGATGCATTCATGCATTTCCTTCCTGACACTGAGAAATGTTCAATTACAAGTTTTATTTGTTTTCACATTTAGATCTCTTTATGGTTTCACATAGATATAGGTTTTCCCAAGGAGAGAGCAATACTGCAAATGCATCTTTGAAGAGATGCATTTTAAATTTTATATTGTAAGCATATCTAAAACCAGAACAGGTTGCTGTGAGGTGGCTTGCCTTACTGCATTAGAGGGTTAGAATTTTGTAACCAAGGCCATGGGGGCAGAGCTCTGTTCCTTGTAGGCTCCTTGTGGGCACTGGGTTTGGTACCAAGTGATCAAGTCTCAGCAGAACAGGAGCAAATCAAAAACAAAACCACAATTAAATATACAATGAGATAATCTGCAAGATCTTTAGGCAGGTAAACTCCCACCTGAAGGGTCCCTTCAGAGACCAGTGCAATGCTAGACCTGTGCTGCTGTACATGAACAAAGATTAATGTTTCTGCAGCTTTTTTTCTTCCCCTACTGCTGCCCTGGGTAATAGCTTGTAAGCAATGGTTTAAGCTAGGAAAGGGACAGTTTGTCTGTGGTCATACAAGGAAATAAAGCTTGTGGAGTCATGTTTTGTATTTGATGCTTCCATTAAGGGGTGGTTTTACTCTCCATTAAACACCAAAGTTCCTCTAGTAGGGGTGAGGAAGCAGGGCATAGATGAAGAGACACAGGAAGTTGGGCTACCTCAGTTCTGTTGTGCAGAAAATTCCTTGCTTTTCATGTGGTCATTGACAGATGGTCTTAGCAGACACAGTTTTCATCCTCAATGAGATGACTGTGACACCTGCCTTTGAAGAACTGATCAGAACTACTATCACAGAAAAATACCTTTTCCTGTGTCCCTTCAGAAACAGAGTGATGAAGGCTGCCTTTAGACCATGTCCCTTGCTTTCTTCACCTCCAAACCATCCTGAAGCTGCTATGTTATCCAGAAATTACAAGCTAAAGTGAAGGAAGAGCCATCACAGCACAAGTCAAAGCAAGACTGTCTAGTCCCCTTAACTGATTTCTGACACCTCAGGGGAAAAAAAGTTATGTCCAATTTGGGAAATGAGTGGCTATGTTTCTGTCAGGCTGTGTTGCCAAAATCTGCCTAGAATGGTTGATTTCCTGTGAAAGCTTGAACCTCTGGTAAGAAAATTATTCCAACTTCACGTCACATTTGTTTACTCATATTTTTACACAGTTTGTTTATTCAATCAGTCACTAGTTTTATGCAGATCACACTTCACTTTTAATCCTCTCCTATCCTTTATCATGACCTAGACCCTCCAGGATTTCCTTGAAATACAATCTGCCAACTGAGCTATGCACCACCTCACAAACAATACTTCTCTTCACTTGTGCAGTAGAAGTGTTCTTAGCACAGTCCTTATACTTAATATCTTCTTAAAATGCTTATCACTGATACACCACAACCCTCTATTCACTGCACCTTAGTTGCTGCTCATCACTGGCAGAAAAATAACACTCCAGGAGCAAATAGATATTTCACTGTGAGGCAGCAGGAAGAGATTTATTTCTTGCTAGCTTGTATGACAGTTCTCACTGTCTAACACACCACTGCTGACCATCTGAGAGGCACCTGTATTCTTGCTTTTGCAATTCCTCTACTTTACAAAATCTCTGCCTCCCCTGGAAATAGAGAGTTTTTAATGAAACAAACTCATTCCAGTCTCCCTAGAAACACAGCTGAGCAGCCTTCCCAGCCATGCCAGGAACACTTGCCTCTTCCAGTTGCATAGCAGGTCTTACAAACCCCAGTGAATCTCCACTCAAAAGCATGGGAATTACTTATTTCCCCTTTCATGTATCATTCCCAGGCAGCAATTCCTTATCTGCAAGTACCAAATCTGTACAGAAGACACAAAGTCAAATGGGACAGCATCAATATGGGAAATGTCATACACTACCTAAAAATAAAAAATGACATTCTCATCTTTACGATAACTGACTTTGTCCCCTGCCCACTAAAATGAAATTACATCACCCCTCCACCTTGTTTTCCCTCTCACTTGTCTGCCCTTTTTACTCAGGTACCATTACCTCTGGTAAGAGAAAGCACTCAAAGCCACTTGACCTCCTCTCCCCTTTCTTCTCCCCCATCCCACTGTGACAGAAAGGCCATTCCAAACAGGGCCTGAGAGAGAGAGAGGGAATTAAATTGATGGGACTTCTCCATTAATTTGCTCATTCTCCTAGCTCTGTTAAATGAAATCTGCGTGCTGATACTTGCTACCAAACTTATATTCCAAAATTATTTTTGCTACAGTTAATTTATAGGTACAAAATAAAGCATTCATTTATAGTTTACAGGGAATAGGGGTGGAGGGGGAAGTGTATACATAGTTATTTTGGTGGGTTTTACATGTTTAAAAATGCATACAATATGTAAATGAACTGTATTGTTCAATTTATTCATTGAATTTTTCTCATTAAAAATAAATAAAAAGGAGAATTGATAAGATTACAACACAGGAAACGATTAAGAGTGGCAACAATTCAGAATAATAACTAAGCCTTCTGCATATCTTAAAAATACTGAAAATAGAGCATTCCATTGCTTTCAGTTAAAACTAGCTCAAGCTCAGCAATCACTTGCACTACAAGAAGAGTGGCAGTAATATTTATTTTTAAATCTTCTCTGAACAAAAAAAATAGATTAAGATGTAGATTTAGACTAGTTCAAGGAGTAAAGGTACAAAAATAGCAAAAGCCAGAGGTGACATGATGAAAATAAAATACAAAACGTGTCAAAATTCTGCTTTTCATAACATAAAAATGCTGTGCTAGCCAACTAATTACCATCTAATTTTTTCCTGAAATGTTTTCCCACTCAGATTGCCCATTTGTTCTTTTTAAGCTACTACTTCAAACACATTAAATTATATGATTGCATTTGTAGCACATATAGTAATGCAATTGGCATTAAAGCAAAAATCATGTTCAGAACAAAAGCTTTAATTAGATCTAAATATAGAATTATAGTGCCACTAGTTGTTTCAAAAGCCTTTTGAATCATCAAAGGTTAATTGTCAAGATAACACTGGCGTGATTAAAGGGAATAGATATGTCACATTGATTCGGCTCAGCATTAATGCACTAAGTAAATCCTAAATTACTGCACTCCCTCTAAATCAGACTACTGAAAATAGATTCTTAAAAAAACTATGAAATTATCTGCTTCCATCCTAGGGATTATTGTTCTAGATAATTGAAATGTTATATATCTGAACAAGCTGTCAATATATGAAGGTATGGCACTGATTTAGTAAAGCAACTTCTAGACTAGGAAACCCTGTGGGATTTGAGCACTTGGAGCCATTTTGCTTATATTATTTTTTAAATTAAAAAAATAGGAAAACAAAGAGGCATGTAAGAGATGAAAGTGAAATTAGATTAAAATATTTCATAGGAAGTGAAGAATCAGAGGCAACATCAACTTTAGCAAGTACTTGGGTATGAAGTGGGTCAACAGGGAAGCAGCCAGTGTTTGTCTTTTGTAGCTGTACAAGATGGCACAGAACTTTCCCCTTTATCCACCCCTCTGGAAGCAGACTGAAGTTGTCCAAAGGGTCATGACTGATTTAGACCTTTAGGTCTCTTTAGGTTAGGATGCACTTGATCCACAGTAGGAGCACTAAACAGATTCTCAATTAATATTTATCAAAAGAATATTGAGTTTATACACATCCAACTGGTCTACAACTCACAGCAGCCAACATGCAGCTAGAGATAATTCAAGGAATTCACTACATGGCTTTAGTTATGTATCAAAGAAAAGTGTAATGCAGATGCAGCTACAGATCCCCATAATCTGCTTCAGCAAATGGCAAGTAAAGTCTCCTATGGCCAGTTTATCTCTACATCAGGAGAATTAGCATGGAACCACTAGAAAAATACAGATTGAAAAAAAGCTTTTGGACATGCATATCAGTTCTTTTTCATATTTGGTAGGCTTGTGAAATACCCATGAAAATTTGATGCTTTAAGGGAGAGAACAGGATTGTGGAAATGAATCCCACTATTTCAATTAAAAATCACAATACAACTAATACAACTTCATGATTTCCTATTTATTTTTGGACAGACGTGAAATCATATATAAATCTTACTGGATAAAAGCTCAACTGATCAGAACACTTTTTTAAAAGCAGAATAGAGCAACTTGGAGAAACTGCACAATTCTTCAGGCTTTGTTCTCTGTGTTGAAAAGCTTTAGCAGTTACTCATTGTGCCTGTCAGCAATTTTGTCTGTCACATTAAAAAATGAATAAATCACTTTTCTGCCATACAAGAACTTTTTCTAGATTGCACTTCTTGTCCGAACAATGTGTCCTCAGCTTGGAAATGAAATCCAAACTGTGATCTACTCTTTCTGTTACTAATTCTACAAAGGGGTATCATCATATTGCAGGGGTTCCATACTGCTGTCTCCTTATCACTAAGGTTCCATACCTTCTTGGTGTTTCTCATGGGCAGCTCCTCAGAGCACTGAGTCTTTCTTCTTCATAAAGGAGCCAACTGACTCCAGTTCCCCTCTCAACTAACCAACCCACTCTTTTATAGCACTCTTCTTCTCATTGGTTACAGCTGTGCCCTGTTAAAGTCAGGCCTGTCCTAATCTTTGCTAACTGGCCCAGCTGCAACTCCTTTAGGAGTTTAGGGGTTACATTACTCTCAACACTATCTTTATTTTCTTATATTCTATCCCCCTACAACAAAGTATGTTCTTGTTTAACTTCTCCTGGGACACTTCTGGTGATATGCAATGCATTATTAAGATAACAAATGAATAAAATAAAAATTCTCAAATTCTAAGTAGAGCTTGCAGAATTTCAGTTTCTTTGGTGGAGACAGCCTGTCTAAGTCCACATTTATGTGCTTCTTGTTCTTTTGCTATGAGTTTGGGAATCAGAGTGTATTGTTGCCCTTTGTATTCAATATATGGCTTTTTGGCCTTCATATATTTTATATAGAAAATCCATTAATTTTGGTCTTAATTGGATTTAAATACATACATACCTGACTTTATAATTTCTGCTTCAATTTGAGTAATCAGTCATGCTTAGCTACAGTTTAAAATAAATATTTAAACTTTCTTCATCATTATCTGCCTCAGATAATGATGAAGGCTCAGAATAAAATAACTTTGTAAGCAGTGGAATGAACACTACCTGGAAAAATGAACAGAATGGGAAAGTTGCATCAGGAAGTGGAATTACTTGTTTTCTGTTCCCTTTCTGATTCAGCATGGCCAAATATGCTGAGCAACTGATGACAAATTGAATAATGTCAAGGGGGAAAGGTGGAAAGTAAAAAATAGTGACTAAGCAGCAAGTCAATGCTTCAATATATAACTTTTTTCTTATCACCTACCATGTGAAAAATTAGGTGTTATGATTTTTTCAATCTTATTATTGGTCAACATGTTCTCCAACTATTTATTTACAAATGCAAGACAACCTTCTAGTTTAACTAATAGGCTACACAAAGAGCCAGCATTGCTTACCATCACACTCATATAAAGAGCATAGAAGCAGGGAAGACAATATTCTAAGAAGTATTAAAAATCAGTGCTCTATTCATCATACATTCTTTCTACTGACTAAAAGAACTCTGTAAATTTTGAACAAAACCAGTTTTTAAAATTTTCAATTCAAAGTTTTCAAAATCATAAACATCAGCGAGTCACACTTTTCTCCCTGAAAAAAAGTCCTGAAAAGTAAAAAATAATTTTTTTTTTTGGGAAACCAAATATTTCAGTAATAAAAAGGAACTTACTTAAGAACTCCTATAATAAAGCCTCATGATAATTCATTGTCTCAAGTGTCTTTGTTTTCCTTAGGTCAAAATCCCAAGCATGATTCAATTTCCCAGGATGGATTTTATATGAGTACTCTTGGTGCAACCTCAGATGGTTTATAAAGAAGGAAAACCAAAAAATACAGCTGGGGCTTTATTTGAATCAAGGAACCTCATCTATACAGAAAAGCATGCCATGAGAAACCTAACAACAGTTCCTGTGAGTACCTCTGAAATAGAGATTTTTTTTAATGTATTTTTCAATTTCTGAATTTTTGTCTAAATCTTCCATAAGTAAAAAAGCCTAAAAATGTTGGCATGAAATGATAGTAAACAAAGTTAAACGTTCTCAAGGATTCATTGAGTTCACAGTGTCAAGTAGACACACGTGAATTTCAGAGAAGTTAACCTACTGTGGTTTCAGCCTTTAGTGGTGCAGTTTCATAATGGAGTTTAAAAGACACAAAACAGCAAATGAACAATGTGCATGTTCTGCAGCGCAAGAACAATTTTCCTTGACAAATATCCTTCTCTGTTGTTGTGAAGGTAATATCTTAAGTTCTGGTAAATTACAGAGCCTGCTACAAGAAATATTGACACATACACTACATTTTCTGCCAGTAATGGCTGGAAAGGAGAAGACATCTGCTGAGGGAAATGCCTTATGGTGGAGAAGAGATGATGGGCAATCTGTGAAAGGATGGGGCTACTGAATGTTTTAATGTTACCTTCTCCATCATTTTTGACTGACCTTGTCCACTTCACTGATGTTATAGTTTGAAAAGGTTTGAGAAATACAGAGCTGCAACCTGTGAATGAGATTTAAGCTTCCTTGTGATGGTAAACTTTGTCAAAAAGTAACCTTTGTTCACTTTTTAAAGAAACAGCTAACACTTCTTGTGGAGGGTTTGTAATATCAAAATAATTGCTGTGTGACAATCAATCCTGAAAACTACAAGACCCTCTCAAGTCCCACCCAACAATGAGTTGTCCTCCAGCCTGGAATGACTAGAGCAAGTCAGTAAATAAGAAATAATTGCCAAACTGCAATATGTACAACAGCTGTCTATGTTCTAGATGTCTGTGAGAGAGGGCTCAGGGGAGGGCAGAGGGCAGAGAAGAGTCATGGTGCACTAAGTAATTTTTTTGCCATGGTCCTGGTTATCTCTGTGTTTAACTTCTGGGTGTCTCAGCAACTTCTTAGCAAGTGAATATTCCTAATTTGCCCATAAAACAGAGTATGGAGAGAAGACCCAGTTTTCAATTCTTTCTTTGCAGCAAAACTCAAATATATTTAAGAGAGAACAATTCCTTGTCTCTGAAATTATTTCCACTAGAGACTTTTAGGGCTTCTTCTTTCCAGAACTGTAATACCACAGGATGCTGTGAGTTCAGTTGTGCTGTCCTAGTGAAACTGATCTTCTGCTGATGAAATCACTGCCATTTCTGAAGTTTCCAAATCAACTCTTCCTTCCCCAAAAGCAATCTTTATAGAAAGCAGTTGGTGTAAGGGAAACATTGTCTTTCCTGATGTAATTTGGTGAAGAAATAAAAAGTGTTTTGAAGAATCAAGAATACTGGAGACATAGTTTTTCCCTTCCATTGAAGGAATGGAACTACTGCAGCAATTCCATATAGAGCTCGGAGTCCCCATTAGGTGCTCAGCAAATAATTCCTAGAAATGCAAGGTAGGGCAGATGTGTAGGTGAAACCCAAAGGTTCCATCCAACCCACTTTGTAACACTACTCTGACAGCAATCCAGCATTCTCCATAGCAGAGCAGACCTGAGATTTTTGTAGCCTTTAGCAGACTGTTGTTCCCTGTTTCATTGTCACCAGGACTGTCAGTGCTGCCATTAACATTACTTCAGAAATAGCTGCTATTCTGAAATTCTCATCTGCTCCTATGTCAGAACTCTAGAAGGCTTCAGAAACTCTCAGCAGAGATGTCATTATCAAACCAGCAGCATCACAGTCACAACAGGAACCAACATGCTCAATTAGTCTTAATGTACTGTATTTCTGTTCCTAATTTAATAGCCTTGCAACCTTTTCTGCAGCATCTGTTAGCTGCAGCAAGGTCATCAACTCTTTCATTAGTGCTGAATGGCAGAAAGGACTGGCAACATGCAGAGTTTCCTCAGAAAACCCAGTTTTCCTGAGTGTCACTTATGGTTATTAGTACAGATAGGACTTCTTTCCTAGAGAATCACTCTGCCCTTTGGTGGAGCTGGAACTGGGTTAGAAAGTGACAATTCTTCAAACTACGCTAATTACAAAGATGGGAAATTCAGTGAAGGAAGAGCTACAACCAAAAAGTTTTTTAAAGGGTGGGGAGTTTAATAATATAAACCTTACCTTTTCAGCAGCAGGGGGAAAAAAGTCAGAGAAGTGTGTAAAGTGTCAAAGGTACTGGTAGTAGTCACTTCTAACTAGCACTGTTAGAATTCAATTGCCCATAAGGAATTAATGAAAGAAGTGCAAAAATAAACTAGTCAGTTCAATTAAAGCATCTAAAGCAGTAGGATAGAGAGGATAATCCAGAAGAAAATAGGTATCTTCTCTGGACTAATTAGTCATTGGTCATCTAAACTGTAATAAATCACCATTTATTAATCTAACTGTTCAATATGTAGACATAAAAACATATAAGAACATAATAATGGAAACTAGAAGTTCAAAATTCTGATGCACCCATAGGTTCTAAAGAAAATGGAGCGCAATGGCAGGGTTGTGATATGACATGTCAAGGAAATCAGGCTCACCAGGTAAAGCAAATGAGATCATAATTTAGACTGTTTGAAACACCTCAGTTGAGAAATTTGTTGGGGTTTTATTAGAAACAGTTTACATTAATTTAATTAAACTATTCACAAGAAGTACTATCAGCATAAATCACTCAACACTTCTGCACTTTTAACTAAATTCTGAATAAATCTTTTAGCAAATGTATAAGGGTCAAGATTTCTGTTCCTGACATTTCTAACATTAGAAAGTAAACCCAGAAAAAAGTCTCTGTAAAGTGCTGCTCATTCTCCAAACATGAGGCTTTTATTCTTCTTCTGTTTTTATTCTTTTAAAGAGAACTGATAAACTTCTTTGCAGATCCCCTATAGTGAAATAGGAGATATATTCTCACTTTTTGATCATAAGTCAAATAAATTTGGACCAAGACCAGACCACTAAATTATATTTTGTGTCTATACAGCCACACAGGATGGTATATGGCATGCCAAGACTCAGTGCTACATGCCAATTTTGCAGATTAACCTTTCCAAAGCAACTAATATATCAAATTGTTCCAGCCATTTGATAAAAATGTTTTACTTTGTTTAGGTCAAGATAGAGCCATGGGGTTTTAAAAATTAGTTTATTCCCTTAATCTTAAACACATTTCATTACTATGACACTGAATAAGCATGAGTAAAGGAAATATAAACAGTTTTCATCAGGAATCATTCTTATCAGCTACTCCTTCCCAAAGGTTAACACACTGCAAAGCACCTACACAAATAAGGACTTGTGTTTGCAAATACATTGAATGAATATGCAGAGAAACTAAATGTTGATACCACTAGTCCTCCTATTCCAACCCCTGTATTACCAGGCTTGTGCTGCTTTGCTGTAGTTCTCCTGTGTTGTGCTTTTTTTTTTTATTTCTGTTACATCTCAGAGACACCAACAGAGAACACAGATTGCCAGGAGCTGACAGCAATCTTCTGGTACGCTGTGGAATGGTACCAGTAAAACATACCAAGAAGGAAAATATACTTACAGTGACATTTTTATCATTAGATCCAAAGAAAGAGGCAAGGAGGTAGGGAAATCAGCTCACTGCACTACAAAGCACGTGCTGGTTGGCAGACTGAATTCCTTAATGACATTCTTATTAGGTTCTTTCTGCCAAATCCTGTTTGCTTTTGCTGTCAGAACTGTCTGCATTTATAATGAATAACTGCTTAGAAACTACTTACATAAAGCATTGTTTTCATGTCACTGCCAAAGATGGCATCTCTAGGCAGATGAGAGAGCACCTTGTGAATGAGTTCATTGAACAGTAATTTTTAACACATTTGTGCTGGGACAGTGTTTCTATGGACACAGTCTAACTGGTCTGGACTACAACATCCTGAGGATGAAGACCTCCAGATGCAACATACTCTTAATTTGAGTGATCTGATACTATATTTTCACTATGTTTGCAATTGAGTTAGCTCTACAGTGAAGGCAGGCTATCAGAGTAGTTATGAGAGTAGTGAGGTGCAGTGGTTGTGGGAAACCCTCCAGACAAATGTAAATACACAGTATGCCAATGCCCTAGTGTAATACAATCCCAGAGGCAGAAGCATCTTGGCAGATGGGGAAGGGTTGCAACACATAAATGAGCTTGCAGGGTAGTCTTGTAAAATCTTGCCAAAATTACACTGTTTACACAACAAATAAAGCAGAGGAAGATGTCTCTTTCTTTCCACACACTGCAGTTTTACCTTTATGCTTTTATCTCCAATGTTTAATTTCCCCCTGGTCAACACCAGCTCTGTATACAAAACATATAAAGAATACATAATTTAGAGTGAATGTCTCACAGTAAAATTTCCACTATGGAGCTGGTTTGCTTGCAGTACTTTTTACTGTGATGATGTGACCGATCTGAATCCTGGCTATTACCTGAAAGTTTCTACAGCAAAACTTGTTCTTTGTGAATAATTTTGTGTATAAATGTAATTCAGTAACTGTTGATGGATCACTAATATGTCTTTTCCAAATAAAGTGTGACACAGGTTGAGCCCTGGGCAACGAAACTGTTTTTGAAAACATCTAGACTTTTAAAAGTAAGCTGTACATAGCATGCACCAGAGTCCTTCTCAGCTTTAAGAAGGTATTACTAGAAAGAAGTTTTTTAACGTGGAACAAAACACGTAGTGGCACAAAGAATTTAAAAGAGAGAAAACTATAGGAGAAGCCTAAAACCTTCAAAAGGCAAGAAGGTCAATCCTAAAATGCAGTAGTCAAGGTCAATGGTGCAAATAGGTGGAAAGCAGCCTTGCAGGCTGATGTAATCCCACAAGTATTTACTTATCATCAGATATGTAACCCACACCTACCCCCCATCACATTGGCTCCAGTGTGATTTTACCACCTGCATGTTAGGTAGTTGTATTCATGTAGTGTAAAGTGTGACTGCAAACTGCTCAGAGAGAAAAAAATAAAAAGTTGTATATGTACCTCTAAGCATCATTGCATAGCATATAGGACAAACTTTCTCAGTGCCTGGATTTGACTTTACTGGTAAGGAGCACAGAATCACTGTTTGAGTAAATTGAGTACCAGATAAAACCACATCAAAAGAAAAAATTGGAGTCTAATGCATATGTAAAACTTTGTCTTTTTTAAGTACAGTGGTGAGAGGGTGTATGATTTTTTTTTTGCCAGTGTTAGAAAATTCTAGGGGCCATGTATTTCATGTAGTCCAGAATTCACCCCTTAGCCTTTCATAGTAGGTCAAATAGTAACATTACTACCCTGCTGAGAGTATATCTCAGTGGGCTGGGTGATGGGGGAGGACAGAACTTTTTCTGGCACAATTACAAAGGGAAGAATTGTCAAGGTCTTAGCATGACTATCCCTTATCCTGCACAAGAGCCCTCTTCACCTCTCAAATGCCTTTTCTTTCTTCAGGCAGGCATTGCACAGTATGATACCCAGGCTACTGCTAAAAAACCATGCCTGCTGCTATGAATCTCCCTGTCAGGAAGCAGCAAGGTCCAACTGTGCCATAAGGAAAAGGCAGTGGGAAACCAAGGATGATGAAGCAGCTGGCAGACAGAGGGGCCATGACAGCAAGGGTCAAGTCCCACGGTACGTGACTGAGGTAACCAGAGAAGGTGTGGTGACAGCACTCAGCTGGGCTGAGAGTTCAGATCATGAGACAAGATCACAGCGACAAAGCAAAACTACTCTTGACAACAGAGTCAAGCCAACATGTCAAATCAGAGTCTGGATCAACAGTGCCCACAGCTGGGGATGGGCATGACTGTGGCACAATTGCAAGGTAAATCAGGTGGGCAGAGCTGAGAAACTTGGGGGCAAGAAACTCAGCTTAAAAGCAAATCTGAAGGAAAGGAATGGGGATCCATAGAGCATCTTCAATCTCTTTTTCACAAGAGGTCTTCTCAAAGAGCCAGCCTGAACACAGACAGCTACACACCAAGCCCAGGCAGGCAAACTCCCAGGAGGGGAGGGGAATGTGCTGATACCCTCTGGACTTCCAACATAAGCACTCAGTGTGGGTTCTCCTTCTAAGTGATGATGATCTCTTGAAAGAAATGAGAACACAGCTCAAGTGGAATCATGTATTTTTAGAATGACTGTAATAAACTTTTAGAGTAAATCTTACTGTTTGCTCTATGGTCAAAAAAGACATGTGGCTGTAAGAAAACTTGTCAACCATACTATCTGAGGATACTGATTCTCAGAAAAATGGAAAAATAAACTGCCATCTGGTTGTGTTTAAAAATGGATAGAGACTGTTGTATTTTAGGTGACATGCATCCTATTTCTCAGTGACAGATGGAAAAAGAATATATACTCACACAATTTAACTCAGACAAGTCTTTATTCTTAGTATTGAATTCAGACTCCTTGTCAATGAAAAACATTGAATCAGAATGTGAGATTATAATTAGATAACTAGTTAGCTGAGTACAGCTGAACTACCAAATTAATTTAGATGGAAAAATCAGTGAGAGACTCAGATAAGAGCCTTGTTATGAAGTTCTTTATAAAACCCCCATGAATCGATAAAGTAGTCATTCCTCCAAGCTAACAGAGACCACCTTTGTTATTTAAATCATGTAATACTAATCTTGCTAGCTCTTGTGCAACCACACCAACCTGCAACCCCATGATATTATAGGTTGCTCCAGTTTTCCTCTTTTTCACTATAAATAAGGGGGAAGATATTTTTGATCTAGTCCCATCATGATAACTGGTGCAAGAAAGGGCCAGTCAGAATGAAGGATGTCCAAAAGAGAACTAGTTCTTGTGGAACCTGAGTTAGAGCTGATTATGGACTTCATCACCTCAAACTTGAATCCCACAATTGACTAATGCTTAGACATCTGACCCCAGAATTGAAGTTATAACCCTGTGCCTTGAATTATCTGCATAAAGTATGAGGAGAATTGGCTAGCTCAGAGTAAAGTCCATCCAAACAATGAATTATTAATTGCCTCATGTGGTCCTGGTGTCAAGTAAGTTGCGTTCCCCGTAGGTTCAGAACCTGCAAGGAGTTCACCTATATTATATGAACCATTTTGCTATAGTGCTGGTGGGTGGGTGAAGATTCCACTCATATTTTTCAGCTTAGTAGATGCCATTAGCTTCTGCAACACAGTTAAAGCTGAAGTGGGGTCTCTCAAAAAATACACAATTGTAACACATGCTTACATGTGAATTGCAGATACAGTCTTTAGGAAACAAAAGAACTATCATTCTGCAAATGCATTTTTTCACTGCAAAGTACAGAAGAGTAGGAGTTTCTGGAATTCATGTTTGGTAGCAGGTTTAGTGTCTCAATATTTATTTTGGAAAAGGTCTGCATGGAAGCGATGCAGTTTTTCTTAGAACAGCCAGACAAGATTCTGCCTCAGCCTTCACGGATCGTTTGTTACCAATCTCCCAATCCAGAGTTTAGTTTGGGACTTACACTGCATCCAAAGAAGAGCAACAAAGCTGACAAAGAATCTAGAATGCAAGTCCTGTGATAAACAGCTGAGGGAACTGCAGTCTCTGTCCTTGAGTAAAAAGCAATAGGACAAGATGAAATGGCCTCTCGTAGAGCCAAGGGAGGTTTAGATTAGATATAAAGAAAAATTTCTTGACAAAAACCTTGTCAAGCATTGGAATAGTCTGCCCAGAGATGTGGTGGAACCACCATCCCTGGCAGTGTTAAAAAAAGAATGTGAATGTGGCACTTAGGGACATGGTTTAGAGGTAGGCTTGGCAGTTTTAGCTTTATGATTGGACTTGATATGTTAAGGGTTTTTCCAACCTAAATCATTCTATGATATGGTCATTAAACAGGTGCTTTAACTTTGTGTCTACAACAAATCATCTAATTATTCATCTTTTTGAAATATGCTTTCCTTACTTATTTACTTTTAGCTCATACCTCAAGGAATTAATCTGGTTTCATGTATGAAGAACTTTACAGACTTTTCAACAACCCACGTTCTTAAAAGGCATGTTTTGTATGTACAGCCCCCATTAAATTCACAGGGGGCTGTGAATTTAACAGTCCTTCTACTGAAGGACTGTTAAAAAGTGTATTCTGGAAGAAGGGCAACATATTAACATATATTGAATATTGAAGCCTCTGAGTAGCAGCCCCTTAGCTGTTGTCTTCCCTCTCCTTGAGTTAGCTTGCTCCTAGAGGGTTAGAGTGAGACAGTGATATATAAATAAAATATTACTCTCTTTTGCAAACTAATCAGTGAGTAGGTAGATCATAAATAGACATTTCTTAATTTTATCAGATTGAAGTAGAATTATATAAACTATAGGATTGCTTCTGCTGATGGAAGAGATTTTAAATAACATTTCTCCAGGCTTTATTTGGAAACTGGATGGTCAGATGATAATTACCCTATTTGCATTTCTAAATTACTGCCAGCAGAGCCTTAGCTACGGCAATCTAGCAGAGACCAACACTTCATTGGGCTCAAGAGGCAATTAAGCTACTGAAATCCAAAAAAAGGGAAGCATGAACAGTTTTTCAGTGTCTTGCATTAATTGTTCTAAAGACTTTACTTACCTTCTTGAGATTGTCTGATGTGTAAACTGGGATGATCATTTGCATTATGGTAATGAAAATACTATACACATCAAAAGGATGAAAAAATCCTGTAACTGCCTCATTTTTAGTGATTGATTTCCAATAATAAACCTGAGCAGGTTCAAGGCAAAGGATCTCACTGGGTAAGTTGCAGATATGAGCTGCAGACTGAGTGCTTGCTCTGGCTTTACTGCCGGGATGTAAAAATTCTACATAGCTTACTTCCCTACATAGGTGAAGGAAGCTTACATACAAATTCTACATAGCTTACTTCACTATTTTCAGGGTTCGACTATCCAAACTATTCAAGTATATAAAAAAGAAAATTATTTGAGGAAGGTAGTGTCTGTGTGTTTGGGGGGTAATTAACAAATGAAAAGCTGAAGAGTAAAAAACTAAAAATCATCTCAAGCAGAAGCAATACCCAGGAACAGGCTCAGTGCTGAAACAAATGTTTTACAGACTAAGACAATGAAAGTAAAAATCTGAAGTACAGAAAGCTATTGCACTAAAACTCTTCCTAGTATCCTCTCTCTCTCCTTTCAGCCTGCATTTTTCCTATTTGACTAATGAATATTAATGATCTGAGTTTCCAGGCCAAGTGAACCAACAACCAGATGCTGTTGCCATATCAATGTACAAACCCTAGCTGGAAAGCCCCACTCAAGACCACAGAGCGTGCTTTTGCAGCCCCATGGGAGTAGATCTCAGTGGTCTACTCACATCTACAGACAGTATGGAATGTACTAGGCCACAATGCCTATGTGACAAACCCAGTCAACATCCCACACCTTTCCTGGGCCCTTCTTCATGCACTCATTTGCACATCTGTACTGGTTTGGGCTAGCACAGAGTTAATTTTCTTCACAGCACTTCATATGGTATTTTGGATTTGTGGCCAAAAGAGCGTTGGTAATTCAGGTAATTTTGCTATTGCTGACATGGCTTGCACAGTGTCAAAGCTTTTTCTGTTTTCCACCCCATCAGTGAGAGGGATGGGAGTGCACAAGGAACTGGGAGAGGACACAGCTGGAACAACTGACCCCAGCTGACCAAAGGGATATCCTAGACCGTATGAAGTTTTGTTCAGATATACAAGATGAGGAGAAAAGGGGGAAGAAGGAATATTTGGAGTTATGGCATTCATCTTTGCTAGTAACCCTTAGAGTGATGGAGCCTGGCTTTCCTGGAGATGGCTGAACACCTGCCTGACCATGAGAAGTGTTGAATGAATTCCTTATTTTGCTTTGTTTATGTGCAGCTTTTGCTTTACTTCTTAGAGTGTTTTTATCTCAATCTACAATCTTCCCATTTTAACCTTTCTGATTCTACCCCCTTCCCACAGCAGGGGAGGTGGATGATGGGAGGGCAGTAAGCAAACAGCTGCAAGGGGTTGAGCTATCTCCAGTGGTTAACCCACAACACCACACCCGCTCTGCACCTCTCTTCATAAAGAGTCTTCATTTTTACTTACTTTGTCCAGTATCTTAGCTTAGCTTTATGTAGGGAAGATGAAATTTTTTGTCAGGTGTTCATGTCTCTGGACTACTGCCATTCCCTACTGTTTGACTGTGGTGTCCCCAGGACCAGCACTTGGCCACTTTTCAGGTAGAGCTGTGAGCATTTGAACCCAAAGGACTCACCAAGACTGGCAGTGGGACATACCAGATGACAGATGAAAGCTGCAGAGCACAAAGAATTTTGTGCTGTTGTAACAGCAGTTGTACTCTAATGATGTTTTGATGCATGATCTGAGATGAAAACAGTGAGCAACAACAGGAACTGGGTACCAGGTAGTTCAGCTCCCAGTGAGGACAATTGTCCTACAGGCAGCATCTGACCTAACTGCAGGGTCCATTATTGACAGCAACTACAGCTAAAAAGAGAGGTTTCTTTGCCCTTGGTGATAAACTGTAACTATTTCCCAAAGTGCATGACTATGTTGAAGGGCATCAGAGGTACTTAACAGCTGGGGTTTCAATAAATTTTTGGTTCAGGCATAGCTATTTCATTCAGCAACCTCAGAGAGTGCTTCAGCCCATAAATGTATGAGCAAAGCCTTTACTAAAGCTAGACAAATGTGAAAGGTATTACTTCTAACAGTATTCCAGACTTTGCAGTCTCACAAGATTAATTTAGGTGCTGTAAACCATGTCTACCTGGCTATAAACATTTAAATAAATTATAAAGGTAGTCAGGAATATAATGTTGGAATTTCTGGAGAACAGCACACAAATTTCTAGACAAAGCTTCTTGATGTGATACTTCAGTATGATCATTTTCTTTAAAAAATGAAAATTGAAAACAAGGCCTTCAAAAGCATTTTCTTTCACACTGTCTGTTGACATGTGAAAACCATACAGAAGACAAGTGCATGGCCTGACAGATGGAATACAAAACTGGTTTTACTTGCACTTGCTCTCCAGTTGGCTGGATTTAGCAAATGGAGGCTGCATGAGATGAATGAGTAATTGGAGTCTCTACAGCCAAGTTCACTTTGGGTGAGAGTGGTGGGCTGAGCCAAAGCACACAAGTGCCATTCATGTGGATGTCACCCTTCATTCTATTCTCCTCACACAAACAAACTCTTCTTCTTTTTCTAAAGCCATGGAGTACTGGGAATGAGGAGAGAGAAAAGGATCAGAAATCAACTTTAAATTATTATCATCTGGCACTGTTCTCAAAACTATTGAGAGAAACATGGGTAATTAAAGCTTTTATTTCAAGATATTTTGGTACAGTTTCAACAGACTACTTTCTTTTCCTTTCCCTCTTTCCATAGTACTTTCCATCTTCTTCTGAGGGCTTATTCCTTTCTGCCAGGAAGCTGTCACTATGGTCTTTCCTCTCAAGTTTTACTACAAGGATTAGTAACTCCAGGAAGACAAAAGTTCATCAACTCTGGTCTCCAAAGTATTTGTGTTTTGTGGTTGGACTGTTTCATATCTAACAAATTGTGAGATCTGATTGGAACTCTCATGGTCCAAGTGTTCATATGTGTCTTTCTCCTGCATGGAATTTTTGCTGCTAAACAAGACAAGAATAACATGTATACTTCCCATCTGCCTATCACAAATAAATATATGGGGAAATTAACATCTCTAAGAGCTATGCTATTTCAGATTAAACAAGCTGGTGATTAAAAAAATACTGAGAGACCAGAGAGACAGGAGAGCAGGGAGGGAGACATAGAGAGACATAGGAAGCTATACATACATTCATACAGGGATGTACCTAGGCTAAAAAATCACAGCCATCACCAGCACAGACATTAGGGCAAAATCTACATTAACAGCTCATCTTACCAACATTGCCTGATTCTTTTCAGGGTACCAGTTTAAGTTATTTTGGCAAGGGAGTAATTTTCCACTATAATCTATGCAGGCATATTTGTACTATTTGGAAGTGCACCTATCCAGTACTACCCAGTACAACTGGGAATACACAAAATACTTTTGTATATATAAGTTTCTGAGCCACCTATTTGCTGGAATTACCAATGACTTGATTCAACATAATGATTTTCCTTTCAGCTTGCACTAGGGTTTGAGATAGTGTTCGTACCTAGTCAGCCTATCACATGTGCATAGAAGAAAGGTTTCCAAACCTTTTTGATCTACAGCTTCCCCTAGACTTCAGATGTAAATCTGACAATAGATTTTAATTATTTTTTTTTTGCAGAACCTTTTGCAGAATGCTTCAACATAATTCACACACTGGAAGTTCAGAACCTAGCAATATTTCCCAAATGTAGTTCAGGTGTATGTTCCAGCTTTGCCTTCATTGTATTCCTTCTTCAATTCATGATTCACCTCACAGTATGGTTTCCACAGCTAAAAGCAGAAGGCTGAATAAACCAGTAAGTTCATATGCTCAATCCAAGCCTGGCCTTCTCAAATTAGTTTAAGTGCCCACTGTGGAACCTGTGATTAATGTAAACTTGTTTATTTATAAAACCTTCCCATGGAAGCCTTGGCACAACATGGAAAGATAAATTTCTGATAATTATTTTTGATCTAATAATGAAAATGCTATATACAACAGATTTTGTGGTCTTTTGCTTGTTGTTTTTAGTAAGTACTGCAGTAATAAATCTTCAGTGCCAATGAGAGACACAAGATGTGCACATAAGAATTGTCCTTTTTTCTATGAATAAGTTTCATACTCAAAAGTTCACATTGCTTGTAGATTAGTTGCAAATCTATGGAATATTGCTTTCACTAGCAGTGAATTTATTCTCTGTATAACAAGAAAATTCAAATGTTCTTTAGCTAGTTTTGGTTGGTTGTTGGGCTGCAAAACAATTTCCAAATTCATTTAACTGGTATTCACCAGGAGAATTTACTGTTTATGTAAGACCATAATTTAACTTTGGAAGGCAGCAGTGAAAATTTATTTGGTTAAATCTCATTAGCTACTGGAAAACCTATTTGGAAATTCCTAATCTTCCTCACTTTAAAACAGAAATTTGGTACTGTAAATAACCTTGACTATAGGCTATAATTCTAAAGCCTGTAATTGCAAACAAAAGTTTACACACAAGGCTGTTCATTACTGTCCTTCTTCACAGGAATATTTCTACTGAGATAACAAAAGCTAGTTTATACCAAGGTAGGCACTTGTCTGGTTTTGTATCTATTCAGCTGTATCCTGGAAAAGAACAAAAGCACACGTCTAAGTAAAATATGTGGATCTGTGCTTTTGTTTGCTTTGTAAACATCAAATCACAAAATGTTTTAGGTTGGCAGACACTTGTAGAGGTGATTTAGTCCAATCCTCTTGCTCAAGCAGGGCTACCCAAAGCCAGTTGCCTAGTTCCTGTTCAGATGGCTTTTGAGTATCTGCACGAATGGATATTTCACAGCATCCTTGGGTAACCTGTGCCAGTGCTCAGTCACTCTCACAGTACAAACATGTTTACTGATTTCATAGGCAACCAAAGTGTTTCACTTTGTGCCCACTGTCTCTGGTCTTGTCACTGGGCACCACTGAAAAGAGCCTGGCTCCATCCTCCTTAGACTCTCCCTTCAGTTATTTGTACACATGGGTGAGATCCCTCCTGAGCCTTCTCTTCTCCAGGCTGAGAAGTCCCAGCTCTTTGAGCTTTTCTTAATATGAGAGATGGTCCAGACCACTAATCACCTTAGGAGCCATTTACTGTGCTCTCTCCAGTATATCCATGTACATCTTGTACTGGGAAGCCCAGAACCGGACCCAACACTCCAGGTGTGGCCTCACCAGTGCTGAGTAGAGGGAAAAGCTCACTTCCCTTCATCTGCTGGCAGGACACTTTTTAATGCAGCCCTAGATACCATTAGCTTTCTTCCTATTTGGACACATGACTAGTTCATGTTCAACTTGGTGTCTACCAGGACCTCCAACTGTTTGTCCCCCAGCCTGTACTGCTGCCTGGGGCTGTTTCTCCCAACGTGCAGTGCTTTGTGCTTTTCCTTGTTGAATTTTGAGAGGTTCCTCTAAGCCCATTTCTCCAGCCTGGCAAGGTTTGTCTAGATGTCAGCACAGCCCTCTGGCATATCAGCCTCTTCTCCCAGTTTGGTGTCACCTGCAAATATGCTCAGGGTACACTTTGCCCCATCACTCACTCAGATGATACATGATGCTCTTCTCTTTGCAGCTGTCCTAGATGCCTCTTCATAAGGTCATGGACTGTCATAGCTAAGGACTTCATAAACGTAATAATAACTTCATAAATGTAATAATGCTTCTGTGCTACATTTACAGAAATATTTGTGTGTACATGTCCTCCCTCTCATTCATCTAACTTCTCTGACACTACAGCTAGAAAAATTCATGAAAAAGTAATAACATCAAACAGCAGTTTTGGAATGTTTGCACTCCAAATGCAATTCAACTGCACTGTGATACAGACACTTCTCAGTAACGTCTTTCTATAAATTCAACTATATAAGTGCTTGAACACCTTTAATGACCTTATTTACTTTCTGCTTCATTGACAGTCTGAGAGAAGTTGAACAGCACTAAGACTTTCCTTGCCTCAGAGGAGAAAACACCAATATCTAGACTGCAGAGTAAATATACTCTCCAGCATGTTGCAGTCCTGCTCCTTCAGTGACTTAGCATCAGCTCCTTATTCCCAATCAAAATTATAATCCTCACATTGCTGTAACACAGAAGCACTACCACTGAAGTGGCTTGTAAGTCATCTGCCTGAGCTTTGCATGAGGAAAGGAGAGGCAGACCTTTAATGAAGCACATCACTAACACGGGTAAAGTCCCATCCAGCTAGTACTACTGCAAGTAAGGGTGCAGAAGGAAAAGGGTTTCCTTTTACTAGTGCTATAGTGGCCAGCACAGACTTCCAGCAAAAACCCCAAGTGGCTTTTCTTAACAAGGAGCAGTCCTCAGCCACTATGCTACATCCACAGTACATGCATATACATCCCTAGCCCACCCAGGGTATGTTTATTTTTGTTCACTTTCTGGGCCAGCGGTATAAAAATAAACCAGGGGCATGCAGATTTGACTGTTGTATATCATCAGAGGAAGGCATGGGCTTCTTCAGTACAAATTCCATCTTGATCTGGATTAAATACAGCCCAAAATGGATGCATTCGAAGTCATTACTTCCAAAGTGCTCTAGGGTAGAGCAATACCAATTAAAAAGATCCAAAGGGCTTGGGAAATTATGAAATGTAAAACAGCAGTGAATGAGTAACTTGCTGACCCAGCCTAATAAACTAGCTTCTTTGATGGATGATAAAAGAACTTTGAGGAACAGTGGTTTTAACTGCTCACAAGTTTTTATTATCACTAATTTAGCACTATCTCTGCTACTTCATTCTGACCCAATTACCAAAGGATCTTGCATGTGGCCTTCTGCACTTTCAGAATAGATAAAGCACCTTAAAATCTTTTTCCAACTTTGAAAATGTACATGGCTGCTTTCAGTTAACTCAGAGGAAAAATGCATCATGAAGAACAAGTACTTTATGTACTTGCTACATTACTAGCTTAAGTAATGCTACGAATCAATTTAGGAATGCTGTTTAATTATTTTTTTTTCCAATTGAGTCTGAAGCCTGAAGCAACTTTTTTGAGTGTTGTGTCTTGGGTTTCTATACACTTGGTGTAAAAACAAGAGCCTCAAATTTTACAAAATGAAATACTGGGGCTACTCCCACATGAACAAAACTGCTTGACAAAATAGATAGACCTCACTGTAGTCTGAAATACAATTATTGCCTTAGATGTTATAAATTTATTCTTTGCAAATAACTGTCTAAATCATTAAATGATTCACATAATTTCTGCCAATCCACATATAAGTAGTCATTTTCATATTATGCTTTGACACTTACTTGTTTGCTTGCATTCACTGGATGATCTGTCTCTTTATTTGTATGTTTTCAATGGCTGGGAATGTCTCAATTCTGCTTAGAACTGTTATGATCCAGTTGTATTTGAAACTGTTTGTTACCCTCCAGATAATAAATAATAACTGTCTGAAGCACTTAGCAGTTTTCTTTTCCTTCAGAGATGTTAATATAAAAGAATAGACTCTCTTCCCAGAACTACATGTTCTCATTAGCCTTTATAAAAACCACAAATCCTCAAAATTCTAACTTTTCCTGAAGAGAAACACTGCAAGTTTTAACTCATTTTTGTCTGAGTTCCCTTCCCTGCTATGATCTGTTGTTAAAAGTAGAACAAACCAAGACAAATAATCACATTCCAATCTTTTTTTTTTTTCTTTTAAATCATGCTTTACAATATGTTCATGCATGAATGCTATTAGTTCTTCAAGATTATCTTGGGCTTTATACATCTGGGTCAGTGTGCCTGTGCAATGCAACAGTGTAACTCCACAGAATCATCTATTTTTAGAGGAGGATAACAATATCAGAACAATTCCTCCCGGGTAAGCATCACTAGGATGTAGCTGAATGGTGAGGAAGCACACAAGTAGCTGGGCAACTCTGTGCTACTTCCTTGGCTACACTGAGCTTTCTAACTTAAGAGAACAAAGTTATAAGAGATGAAAGTAGAGTGCTGGTAATGGCTTGATTTTATTCTTGCATTTTCTTCAGAACTTTTTAACTCTTTTTGTTATCTTGTACATAGCAATTCTCTCGGCTCAGGTCTCAGTCCCCAGGGTCCACTTATGTCTCCCACATCATGCTGTGGAACATCATCTCTTGCAGGAACATGAGTGGGACAGAAAGCAAACATTTTCCTGGTATTTCCACATGGCAGAAGAGTCTCTTGCATGCAGCATCATGTGAAAATTCTACAAATTGTAGCAGTTGGTTTGGTGGGGTTTTTTTTTCCCAATTCTGGAACAACAGCTGGGCAATTGCATAGTTTTTATCTGGTGTCAAGGTAAAGTACATTGCAAGGGCGCTGTGAATTCTAAACTCATACTGGTTGTTCAGGTAGATATACCTGTGCACAATTTTTAATCATTATCAAAAGTTATTTTAAAATCCCATCATTCAAAATCCCCCGTTGTGTTACAGGCTGTGATTTAGTGAACAAAAAAAAAAATCAAAATGCTCTCATAAAGCACTTTGAGAACTAAAGTTGAAAACTGCAATGTGGGAGGCAGGGTGTACTGCCTGTAACCCATCTCAGTGAAGACTGCCATTAGCTGATGTCATGTGATCAGCCTGACCAAAATAACAACCCGAAGGCAGATGGATGCCTACTACCTGATTTATAGCACATTAAAACTCAGCACTCAAAACTCTATCATCCCTGTCTTGGCACATTTAGCAGCCACTACATACCAGAACCTCTGCTACTGGTGCTAGTCCTTGGCACAAGGTTGTGAATGTGACCAGCTGTATCCTGAAATAAGTTGGCTCTTGGCCTGCTGTTGGCCATCATGGGTCTGGAGAAATTTATAGTCCTTACAAGGTACATGTGGATAGTTATAGTTGAGATGGGACAGACTTACAGTCTGTCCCCTGCAGTTAAGTTAGACATATTCTGTCTCATTTGCAGCGTGACATAGACACAGCTGGCCCTGGTGTCATGCATGACAAACAGCTGGCCCTGCAGAGAGCATGGCCAGCCTGCCTCCTGCAGAGTTCAAGTCTCCTCCACCATGAAGTCCCATAATGCATCCTGCACCTTTGCTCTCCTTTTCCCATCCTCACAGATTGCAACCTGTCTGAACATGTTTCTGCAGCAAAACTGGCATGAAGACTGAGTGAGGTGCCAAGCAAGGTGCTTTACAGAGGCAGCATGACTGAGTCACAGACTGAGCAGCCCAGCTTAAGGCAGGGCAACTGTTAAAAGTGTCTTGGGCACCCCTAAAGGCTTGTGGATTTTGCACTGTTCATATGAATATATCCTGTAATATTCTCTAGCTTTCATGCAGCACTGCTCAGCTGTAGCTTTTTGATGGCCAAATTTACTGCTGGTATAAAATTCTGCTACTTTTTGAGAGATTACTACACAAGATGAATTTGGAGCTAGGTCATGTTTTAAATGATCTGTTATTCCCTTTACTCCATGTACCCAGAAGCAGTGGAATGAACTCACAAGTTAGGTATAGCAAACACAAATCAGAGGAAACAAAAATCAAGAGGAAAGGAGTGGCCTTATAATCAGGGCCCAGGGTTAGGAAATCTCAATTCTCAAGGCTTCCTGAAAAAGTCCCTTTTCCAGGTGGTTCTCCTTACTATGCAGATATGGAAAGCGCATTGGGGACAAGGCAGACAGCGCTTTCAAAGCACCAGGTACTGAAGGCACCAGCGCCACGCGCGTGCTGTGTATGAGAGCGTCCACGTTTGCCTGCTCATTCCAGCAGGTCACCACCCAAGGACCACCACAGTGGCAGGCGACAAGTGACCAAGCCCGCCCGACCCTGAAGCACCCTGAAAGACGAGGCTAGCGGGAGGCTGCGGGCGCGCTCCATTCCCCGGGCACCCCGCAGGGACCGCGCGGCCGGGACCGGACCGCTTGTCATGAGGGAAGCGCGGGCCGCGCGCATGCGCCGCCACCGCTCCGGCCGCGTCCGCGGCCCGGGAGGGAAGGGGCGGGCGGGGGAGCGGGCGCGCGCTGCCGCCGCCGCGCCTGCGCGGGCGGTTCTGGGGCGGGCGGAGCGGGGCCGAGCGGAGCCGTGGGTGGCCGCGGCCGTGCCCGGCGCTCTGCGTGCCGCTGCCGCGGGGCATGGTGAGCAAGGGGCCGCTGCTGCGCCTGCTGACCGCCATCAACCGCAGGAAGATGAAGCTGCTCATGGGGCTCGCCTTCGTCGCCTACGTCGCCTGTGAGTGAGCGGGGGTGGGGGCGGGTCTGGCACGGCCATTCATTGCCCGCTGGCACGGCGCCCCCCGTCCCCTCCGCCCTGCCGTGCGGGAGAGGAGGAGGAGGAGGAAGGGGATGGGGAAGATGTGGCGGCGGCGGCACCTCCCGCACCCCGTTGCGCTGCCCGGTTGCGGGCGCGCCGCAGCTCTGGTCCGGCGGGGCAGGGGCTCCCCGCGGGAAGCTCCGGGCGCGGGGTTCGGGGCTCCTGCCCTGCGGAAACTTTGCCGCGTGCGGCCCTGCCGGGCGTCCCCCGGCAGCCGGCGCTCCCCTGCCCCGTCCCGAGCTCTTGCGGGGAGCGGTAAGGGCGGGACGTGGCTCCGCGAGTGTTTCCGCAGCCGCTCCTGTCCTCAGACCGCGCTTTGTCCGCCCCGATCGCCACCTGGTAGCGGTGAGCAGCCCTCAGGGAAGATTTTCCAGGGTAGGCCTCGTGTCTGGCTTTTGTAAAATCCTCCCAAGTCCTTTGAGGGCTAAATAAATGTTTGTTTATTAACTCGGCGCGTAGCTGGAGTTCTGAGAGCCGGGGAAGAGGCACAGAGGTACTTTAGAAAATCTTAGAATAGCCAGTGACGGGGATGTTTATGACTTCACTTACTAGCAGTGACTCAGATAGATTTAAATGGATTAAACGCTGTCCTGTCAGCTCTCTTCCCGTACTTATTTCTTCTGTTGCAATTTTAATTTATTTTATTTTAGCCGGTTTCGTTTTCAGACTCCGGTAGATTCTATGCGGACAGCACGATATCTTGTCAGTGCAGATAGGGAGCAAGCCGTTCTCTTGCTGCCTGAAGGCACATAGGTATAGGTGAGCTAGCTTTGGGGGTAGGTGTGTGCATCACATTTCAGATCCTTCCTTTGGATTTGGGAAGGTGGAGAGGTACAACACAAGTAATTTTGTTAGAGGGGTGGTGTTTCCTACCACAGAAACACAGCAATTCCCTTCATTACCATATGTTACTGTCTTTACTGGACCTCACTATTTAGGTGCTTCTGTTACCATTGAAGTTGTGTTTCAGCTCTGACTTTCAGGACAGTTTGTTTGTCCGAGTGAATTTAGGTCCCTTGCATCTTGACAGCTTAATGTCAGTTCCTTTCTTTGAAAGACTTACATGTTTTGCTAAGAGTGATAGTTTTCAAAACATAATTTAATAGGCTGCTATGAAAACTGGATTTGAGTGGTAGGTGACACAGTCATTGGGACCTAGCTATTGATTATATTCTCTGGACAGTAATTGGTGTTTGCTTTCTAACGTTGTGAGTAAAGTAGCCTTAAGGAGAAGCCTTCTGACTGCTTGTTTTTTGGGATTCAGAAGGAGAGGGACTGCAGGTCAGTGTGGCAAAAAAGTGGCTTGAAAAGGCAATAAGTTGGTGTCTGATGGGAACATGTTTTTTGCAAATCTAACATGCTGTGCTTTCCCATCTTTTGACTAGAGATCAAAAGTTGTGGAATCTTTAGGTGTCAGCTACATAGTATGGTATGGTATGGTAGCAGATGCCACAGCTCTATCAGATTCTAGGGAGAATATTTTTTGTTTGCTTTTCTCAGGAGTAATTATTTATGATCCCATTCACCTACCCTAAAAGGGTACTCCTCACAATGTTACTGAATCATCACTACACTCTGCTTGCAGTCAAATAATGCCTGACTGAAATAGCAGAGAATCTGAGAAAACTGAGCAGCTGGTGTAGGTGTATGTGCTGGCACTTCTTACATTCCTTCTTTCTGAAGTACTCTCCAAATGACTAAGTGTTTTTAGGCTGTGTGCCTCCTTTCCATGAATTTCTATTCAGTATTAGGGCATGGGCATTCAGACTTGCAGCACATTTTACAGGGAATGGAATAGTTGGCAAGGACAATATTTTTTTCTGAACTAGAGGACAGGACTTTTTAAATAGTGCCATTTTGTCAGCCTGTGTGTGAAACCCTGAGCAAATGTTTTGGGAACGTAATTTAGAAAAATATTGTATTCAATATCATTGAAATCTTTTGCCTTTGAATGCAAATTGGTTACAAAGGTGCCTGAAAACTTCTCTGTGCGAGTTTGCAAACTAGAGAAAGAACTTTTGCATACAGTTGAAAGGCTGTGAGCTATTTCACTCTCAAGAGTCATTGAGTGGCTCTCTTGGTAGTTTCACACAGTGGTGGATGGCTGGGCTGTGTTCATTATCTCTGCTCCCCATCCATACAATGACTGAAATTTCTTTGCTGTGCACCAGATGAAGGAGCTGGTCTGGACTGAGATCACCCTTTTGTGTTACAGCAGTTTGACAATGTGGGTATTCAACAGCTGTTTGGGCCCTGCTTGAGGAGGTGGTGCACAGTGGTAAAAAGGGATAAAAGCTGGCAGTGCTGCTGGCAGTGTTGCCATCACATGCTTTGCAGGTCTACACTTAGGAGCCTGTCTCCGCAGGAGTCCTGTTTACTTTGGTTGGAGTAGCATCATGACATGATATACACTGTTAGAGTCATATTATAAAACCCCTGGAACTCCTTTATGGACTTCAGTTGGTTCCCTAGTAGCACTTAGAGCCAGAAAGATCCTTACTTTGGATTTGAATTAAGGTAGTATTTGATGCCTCATTTCTGTAAGTCTAATTTATATTGGTTTTAAAAAATCATTCACTCAAAACATTGTGCTATGCATGGTTTGTATGTATAAAAATAGAATTCAAAAGGAGCATTTCTATGTAGCAGGCAATTAAAAGCTGTTGTGACTTAAGCAACTGTTTCCTGGAAAAAGGAAGTGAATAAAGTTTACCTTTACCTTTTCTGTAGGCCCTGGGTGAAAGGGGTGATGTTGTTCCCCACTGCCCAGGTGATGAATTTGGAGATACTGCAGCTAGCAAGCTGTCTGAATCACTCTGTAATATGTCAGGCTGCTAGTCAATTTTTTATTTATACTCTTCATAATTAGCTTAGTTGACTCACCTTCAGTGCTGTGTTCTTCTGTGAGCATTGCATGACTATACTATGCTACATATAGTGGGAAACCTTGCCCAGAGGTTGAGTTTGCATTGCCCTTTTTTAGAGAGAAAAAGTCTTCTGCTCCAACTTTCATTTAACCCCCAGCAGAAGTGCAGGAGTGCTAATGCTAATCAAAGTGGGGTGGAGGGGTGTGTGGAGGTGGACTGAAACAAATTCTTTCAGTCATGAGCTCCACTTACATCATGGAGTAAGCTGTTGTGAAACCACAGCTTCAGAACATGAGGTGATTATAGAAGTGAAGTGGGTTTAATTGATTTTTGTTGTCTGTAATGAGAAATGTAGACAGATCATAAAAGAGCAGTGAATTAAATCAATAATGTTAAAAAACTTCAGTGTCACCACAATATGAATAACTTATATGCAGGCTGAGAGTGTTCTTCTGTTTTTAAAAACCCCATCTGTGTGATGGGATGTCAATACATAGACACCTTAAGCTCACTCCCTTGGAAGTTTTAAGAGTATATATATATATTCAGCTTTATATGGACGTGCAACCATGCTTCAGTGGTACTGTCTTTGCAGAATCAGAACCTATTTAAGTTGTTGGAAATGCACTTAGAATCTTGTAGTCAGGATTTAAAGACCAGAGCTCATCAATCTGCATGGTTTGGTTTAATCTTGATGCTACTGTAAATAATCTGCTGATGTATGACAGGGCAGTTGCATGTTCTTAATGAAAAAGTTAAGAGCTCTATTTTTGGTAAAGTAGAGCAGTTCTCTTTACTCATTTGTAGATCAAATGGTTCTCAGGAAGTATATCAGTAGCCTTTTTCCTTTTCCCAGGGGAAAATGGAAT
The DNA here is from genome assembly GCF_012460135.2 of Molothrus ater. Lineage (NCBI taxonomy): Eukaryota > Metazoa > Chordata > Aves > Passeriformes > Icteridae > Molothrus > Molothrus ater. Next base: position 28,442,291 of record NC_050479.2, read on the forward strand.
AGTAGGGTGCTGTCATGAGATCTAAGCTCAAGACCTCGTTTCCTTTGTAAGATAAGTTATAGCACAGCTATTAGAACAACTTAAAATCAAATGTCAAAATAATGTGAGGGAAGTACATCCCGTAGTATAGTGGCTTGACTTTTCACAGCATTTGCTAGTTTCCATGGTTGTTATCCTTTGTTTTATAGGATTAGCCTTTTTTTTGTCAATTTTTCATCAGCTAGGAAGAATACAATATTCGCGTCTCAAAATATCGAGGTGTGAGTGAGCTTTCCAGTTTGAATCTCACCAGCCCCTTGCATGCTGCTTGTCTTGCATATGTTCAAAACGAAGATTAAATGTTACTTAATGTTTTGTTTTGATAAGCTTTTACTTCCACTTTTCGTAATAGAAGAGCAGTTATCAAGTTGGTCCTCCCCTATTGCTTCAGGGTGTCTCAGTGTTAATCAGCATCAGAAATCTTCCTTCCCCAGCCATTTTTAACTAGATGTCAGGACTGATTGGCCATGGAAGAGTTCAAAATGGTTGTGTAGGATATCAGGCTTGCTGGCTGGGTTCACATTCACCAAGTTGCCTTTCATTTGTGGGTTTATGCAAATAGGCTCACTGTTGTAAGAGCTTCCACTTCCTTGCTTGTCAGGCTTGCAACTAGCTGTACTCCTGTAGCTTATGAAAATTTGTTCATGCTTCAGTTGTTTGTCAGGAATAGATGGACTCTGACTATGCCTTGCTAGCCATGATGTTTTAAAACAATTTTTGGCATCTGGAGAAATTAATCTTATGGTTCCTCTCTTATCTCCATTTAATATTTGTCTTTCATCTTTTACCTCCACTTAGTATTTGTCTCTTCTGCAGCATGTGCAGGAGACAGCCTGGTCATCATTCCACTCAAGGACAAACACTCCTTCTTTATCCTCTGTTTTTGCAAAGGGAAATATTTCTCTGACATTTATATTGCTAGTCTCTTTTTTTCTAAGGTTAGTTGACCAAAGCAGAGGTTGGTTGAAACTGGTAGTTTTCAGCATCTCATTTATGGACTGGAGAGAGAGAGAGGTGGAGGTTATGGCATCAATTTACCTGAAGGGGTTTGTGAAAGGTAGCTGGGAAAAGTGAATTTGTTTGTTACAGTGCTGACCATTGGAACATTCTCTGAGTCCACTGAAAACAATCTTAGCTATCAACAGATGGGTCAGTGGAGGAGCAGTGGTAAGAATGATATGCTGAAGATATGAGGCAGGAAGGAGTAGGAACAGAGAACTTGAAAAAAGACTAAATAGAAAATTTCAAGAGAATTTTCCATCTGGGAAACTAAGAACAAAATTCAGTCATAAAGTGATGATGCTAATTGAAATGTAAGAAAAAGTACCCTTGGCTACCTTCCTATGCAGTATGAAGCTCCATTAACTCTTGTAAAGAAAGAAAATTTGCATAATGTTATATCACACAGCTGTGGGAGAGTATTGGCTTGCCAAGGTGTAAGCGTTTGTTCTTAAGAGAGTGGAGAAATTTCCTGGTGGTTGTGTTGCCTTTGTTTTGCTAGTTGATGACTAGCTGAAGGGTTGACACAGAGCTGCAGTGGTGCTGTCCAAGATACAGAGAGAGCATCTTTCCCTTAGCAAACCCTGTGTCTTTGTGTCTAGGATACTTCTCATGTGGGAATAGTTCCTATCTGCTGTCTTTGATTTGGGGCAGGAACTTTACTGTTGAGCAAGGCATCAGTTCGGGAGATGCAACAAGAACTATTTGCCATACAGAGATAGATTTAGACTTACCAGAGGTGTATTTTCTTTTTAATCTTTTTTAATACTCAAGTTGTTGTACTTTCCCCAAAGGCATGATCATAGACTTCATTCAGGAAAGTGACATTTCTTATTACAAAGTTATGATTAGTAATCGTATGTTCTTATCTCCACTAATATTGTGAAATGCACTCATCAGTAAAATAATTTTCTAAAGCAAATTGACATACTGCTGGAATTACAAATGGACTACAGTTGAGAGGGTTTTTTTATTCCTAAGGAATCAAGACTATAAAAGGTGATTTTAAATATATTGGGCAAATCATAAAATGGTTTGCATTGGATGAGACTTTTAAAGATCATCTAATCCAGCCCCCCACTTCCCTGGGGGAATGTTCTACATCTTTCAGTAGAACAGGTTGCTTAGAGCCCTGTCCAACCTCATGTTGTTTCCAGGTGTGGGCCATCCACAACTTTTCTGGGCAACCTGTTCAAGGCTTGCCACTCTCATAGTAAAGAATTGCTTCCTTGCATCTTACTTAAACCTACTGTCTTTCAGGCTAGCACCATTTCCTCTTAAGGGTCCTCTCACTACAGGCCTTGCTGGAAAGTTTTTCTTCATTGTTCTTGTTAGCCCCTTTTAAGTAAAGCCACAGTAAGGTCTCTTCAGAGCCTTTTCTTCTCCAGGCTTTTCTAGCCAGCTCTCTCAGTCCTGGTAGGAGAGGGGTTTCTATTCCTCTGACCATGTGCAGGTGGTGTCTCATGAGAGTGGAGTAAAGAGGAAGAATCACCTCAGTTGACAGGGTGACCACACTTCTTTTGGTGCTGCCCAGTGTTTTTGATTTGTTTTCTGAGCTGAAAGTGCATATTGCCATTTCATGTCCAAATTTTCTACCAGTACCCCCAGGACCTGCCTGACAGGGCTGCTCTCAGTCCTCTTGTAACCCAGGCTGTACTCACACTGGTTGTTGCTCCAACCCAGGTGCAGGACCTTGCACTCTATGAGGTTCATGTTTGCCCATTCCTTAAGCTTGTCATTGTCCCTCTGGATGACATCCCTTCCCTCAATACACTTACCAGCTCAGTGTCATCTGCAGACTTGCTGAGGATGGGCTCAATGCTGTGTCTGTGTCGTTAATGGAGATACTGAGCAGTACTGGTCCCAGTGCACCCCTCTGACGGACACCAGTTGTTACTGATCTCCCCCTGGGCACTGAGCCCTGGGTGCAGCCACCCAGCTGCCATCTCTTGAGTAGTCCATCAAAGTCATATTTCTCGATTTAGCCACAAGATGTTGTGTGGGAAATAATAGTTTCCTAAAGAAAATAATTGTTTTATTTACATTATTAAATATGTAAAATAATTAAATTAAAACTTTAATGCAATTGTATTAAAAGCATTTTATGATTTCCCTTTACATATTCTCCCTTTTTGTCAGGTTTGTCTGGAAACTAAAACCTTATATATTCCAGGAGACTGAAGTTGCTGAGTGACTGTTGAGAGCCAGATTTAAGCAAAAAAAAAAAAAAAGAAAGAAACCCAAACCCTTTTTTGAATGCTGTTGCATCTCTCTGAAATGGAAAATTTGACGCAATTCACTTTGGATGTTCAGAGCATAGTTTGCTCTAAAAATTCTGATTATGACTGTATATCAATTCATATTTTTCCTGCATGCTGTTTTTGTGAAATCTATTTGTAACAAACATCATCTTGTAATCTCTATATTTTGTGGAGCAGAAGTTGAAAGGTGGATGATACAGGGAAAAATCCCTGTGCTTTCAGCTAAATCTATTTAGACAAAAGTTTGTATAAAAGTTTCTTTAACAGTCCTGAAAATGCAAACAACAAAGCAATTGGGAAAGAATATGGTTTTAAAAGAGATTGCATCTGTTTTGGTACTCTATGGACATCATGGTTTTGCTTTTTAAAATATCTGTTTTAAAATGTATGTGATGCTGAAACTAGTGATGTCACTAATAATTTCAGATTGAGTGTATTTACTGTTGAGGGCCTGTGGTAGTCTGTGACTTGATTTTTATGTCATTTAAAGAGACCATAAAGGAGGGATAAAGATACAGGCTTCTTTTAGGATTGTGTTGTAGGCATGATTGGTTTGTATCCAAAGGATAAGCTCCTGGACTATTCCTTTGCTGACAGTATCCCTGTCATTGCAGTCCTCTGCATTCAGCATCATTTCAGAGTGGGGCTTCTCTAGAAAAACTAAACAAACTTCTAAATTTTCAGGAATGTAAATATATTCAGTAGGAACAAAACCAACGCCAAATTCTTTACTCATATATGACTAATTGCCTTTAAGGGAGCTTTGAGAAGTCTTGAAAACCTACAACAATTTTACTGTAAGACTGTGCCTGCCAGGTAGTTACAGCCTAATCTCAGTGGCTGGGGAAAGAAACAAAAAAGCATTTGGGTTTTCTACAAACCTTGAGTGATTAATGTTTAGTCAGATAAATGTAAATACCTCTTTAATAAAAATACTGCGATTACAGAAATATTTTCTTTTATAAAAGAGACTCTTTTAGAGAGTTCTTCATCATTTCACTCAAGAGATGATGTCCTTCCCTGGAAGCCTTCACTTTAAAGTGAAATGTCTGTGGGAATGATTAATGGTTAATTTACTTTACTCTTCATAGTACTTGCAATTAATCCTTGCAAAAATGCTACAATAAAAATTATTTCATTATTTTATGAAAAGGATGCAAAGGGGAAAAAAAACACCTCAAATAGGTGTAGTCCTATTTTTACTCTTCCTACAGCCCATTAAACCAGGCTACAACAATTCAGATATTCTGCTCACTTCCCTAATGCCAATTTGCTATGACCTTAATCAGTCAATGGGTGAGGTTTACAATCCGTCTTTGAAAGTAGAAGCCCTGTCTCCTTCTGTTGTAGGTGAGTGTCTGAATTGTTAGGTTACAAGTCATGCTTCTGTCTAGTCCAGTGAATCATGAATTCTTCCCTTGCACAGAGTTTTGGTAGATGGCAGGAAGACTGTTTATGAATGCCCTCTAGTTGGATAAGTTGGAAGTTCTTCACAGAGTATGTTCTGTGTGGCTGTGGGGGGGTGAGGATGTTAAATCTCTACAGTCTGAGAATTGGCACAGGACTATTATCCTGGATTAATACCTTTTGGCTTAAAAGATTTGGCTTTAGACTTGAATTTTTAAAACTGGCTTTTACAGTGAAGTTCTGGGTTGTGTTAGTGTTTGCTCAAATTTGGTCCATTAGGAGTCTCATGCTTTTGAAAGCTGGGTTTGTGTAGTGCCTAATTTGTGACCTTGCTGATGTGGAAGATTTTTCTTAACCATCTGTGTTTGCAGACTTTTGGGGCCTGAACTTGATGGGCCTGTCAAGTGGTTTTGTGATGCCTGTAAGGATTTTCATCTTGAATTTAGGCTTGTAATTTTCATCATTCTCCTTGTGGATTTGGACCTACTTACCTCTGTGTTTCCATGATTCTTGCCTGAATGTCAAACCAGCCTTGACTTGACCTTTAGGGCAAGGAAATCCTCTGTGAGCCAGGCGTGATTCTGGTTCTGCTGCTGGGTAAGCACATTATATAAACAGCTGTGTATTTGGAAGAAAAACAGCCAAACCTTATTTCCACTCTTGTACAAAAATATTAGCTCTGATCCCTTCAACCTTGGTGTAAGCTCCATGTGAGCACCAGTAGCCAGAGATCCTTTTTAGAATTGCATATTCAGAATCCTTTATGAAGGCAGTCAGTATGTTGAAGTGAGTTTTTGCAATATCTCTCTACACATGAGAGACTTCAGGGTTCTTCAGATCTCTCTGTATGATAGTTCCTGTGTGATTAATTTTGCAATTTTTTTTTTTTAGTGGTACCCAGTACACTTTGGAAAAGTTTAATGCAAGGTCATGTTCTCCTACAGAATTGAGATATCAAAAACAGTGTTTCTGCAAGGATGTGAATGCCTTTTTGAGCTTCCCTTCCCTGCTGTGGACACTGAGCACACACAAGTCACATGTTTTCTTTAGGAAGCCAGTTCTTTGAATGCAACGTGGCTTCACTGTCTTTGCAACAAAACTGGGAGGGTGGTATTTGTTGCAGCTGGCAACTCTTTTTTTTTTTCTTCTTCAATCAGTTCCTACTTCACCAGCTAAACCCAGATGCTTCCTGCCACTGCATAACCACTTACATTCTGTTTTCTGTAGCCCAGAAAAATAATTCTTTGTAAGTATAGCTCAGTCCTGTTTAACTGAAGAATTCTTTACCTGTTACTGCCGGATTGTCATCACTCATTGAAAGAAAAGTGTTTTTTTCCTTAGTGTTGTCATACATAATTCTAAAATCCTAGCCAGAGGGTAAATATCTTGAATTTACTGTGCTGAACACTGTATTCTGTTTTCAGCACATTAAATTTACTTTATCTAGTTGACACAAAATCCAGGTTATTTAAAAATTCAGTTGGATTTTATGGGTCATTTGTTCTAATATAATAAAGCTCCCCTATCTTTTCCCCAGAAGATGACAGGTGTTTTTATGGTATCACCACAGATAACACAGAGCCCTCCTACAGCTTGTTTCTTAGTCTGTCATGGATTCTTTTGAGTTACTCGTGAATTACTCAGCAGCACTCAGCACTTAAAAACAGTTCAGTAGCTTTCCCATCCCCTGAAGGCTAGAACAACTGCATTACTGAATCCTTATTTGTGTCATCCTCACTCCTCCTTCTTGGGAATGTCTCATTTCTCCTGCCTGGAAGGTGCCTGTGACTGTAGCAGTATTTTTGGTTTTGTTTCTGTAACACCTTATCCATGAGCTCATTGAGTAATAGTGATGGAAATGTATGTGCAAAGCCTAAAGGTAGGCAAAATATTTTACAGCTTACAAAATCTGTGGACACTTTAGAAGTTTTCTGTATGTATGGTAATACTGCATAGGCTACTCCCTAAGACCCAATGTAATTTGGTCCTTAGCTTGAGCCTTGTCTCTTAAAGAGCAACTCCAGAATGATTTTCTGGAGATGCTTGGAGTATATTTCTTGTGTTGCTTGTTTTGCAAAATCCCTTACAGAACTGTTCCATGTTAAACTTGTTTATCTTGATGATGCAAAGTTGTCAAGTGTTCGTTGTCAGTGTAGCCTGGTTTATGGCTTCTAATTTTTTCACTTTAAACTACAATCTGTTTCCTAGTTGAAAGTTAAAAGTAAAGTCAGTGTTCTCATAGTCTTCCTATAATCTCCTAAGCCCTGACCAGTTACATCTTTTGGTCTTTGATTTTATATTGTGATTTATCTTTCTATAAAACTTTTTCCATACAAAGAGTAATAAATGAGTTTTGTTTGCTCACTTGTAATATAACTTACATTGCTTACTTGCAATATAACTTACATTGTAAGTTATATTGCTTAGGTGTCTTTTGTGGTTACATCACATTATATATGTATTTAGACAGAATTATATGTGTACACAAGCACTTGCTACCTTTAATGCTGGACTCCTGAGGCACCTCTTTGGACTGGTTTAGCTCTAGCCTGTAATGGCCAGTCTTTTGTCACTCTGCAGTTTCCAATTTGTGTGGTTCAGGTCCACAGGGCTCTTTTCTTGCTCTTGTCGTTTTTTCCAGTATCCCTAATAAACAAGTGTTCTGATTTATCCAATCTGTGTGCAGTCCCAAATTACAGGTTAGATAATTCCTGCGTATTTTTTTACAGTCCCATGTAATATCATCAGAATTCCACCCATACTCTGAAACTGTGTTCTAGACACTTATGTATGGGAGGTGTATATGTAACTTAGTTTGTGATTGGCATACTTAATATTGTCTTAAATTCCATCTGATGATAATAGGAAAAAATTACTTTGGGTACTGCTGTATGACATTTGTAATCTTTTCTCTCTTCTTATTTTCCAGCTGTATGGGGAAATTTTGTCAATATGAGGTAATGTATAAAATTTTTGTATTGACTGTCCTTATATTTAATAAAATTAACTTACCTTTCCTATCAATATATGTATAAAGCAGGGAGAAAAACAGCAGCTCACACTTTTGTTTGGGTGGTTGCTAAGTAGCTGATACCATTTTTTTTAAATAAAAAGTGTTCAGTCTCAAAAATGGTTGTATATTTGCTGTAGATCTCATCTGGAATTTTACTGACACTTCATCTGCTTTTCTTTTTACGAATTCATCTTCTGATTTTGGCCAGTTGGTTGGCATACCTGTTTGTATAGGCTTGGATTCTGCTTTTCCTTAGCACAGATGTGACTGTATCTCAGTGATAATGTGGGCTTAAATATTGAAGAGCAGCACATTGTCCACTGCTTCCCATTATTATATTTCTGTACCTAGAATCAGAAATGTGCTTTGGAGAGTTTTTTCTTCCTCCACAGTTAATTGGTAGAAAATCTGATGATTTAACTGCTGAAAAGCAGAAAATCCTGCATTGTCCCCTAGAATTTTTTCATTTAGAAACAGAAAGACAATATGTATGCAGAACATGCAGATTTCCACATTTCTGCTTGCATGTGAGTTTGTCCTGCAGGAAAATTCACTGGGAAGACACAGCTGCAAAAGAAATTGAAGAGAATATGGGGACAGCTTGTTCCCTACAGCAAAGTCATTGTGTATAGAGGACAAAATATTTTACCATGTTGTTTTGCTAGTAAGGGGTTTTGGTATTCTGTTGCCACTTCTAGCAGCACATAGTAAGGAAAGTTTGAGACAAAATAAGAATAAGAATAATAATGAATTTTCTCTAGGCTCTAATGCACCCCTGACAGCTTACCCTGGGAGTCTGTTCCTATCCCACTCTCCTCCTCTCGGAGTTTCCCACCCTTGATGCAAAGAGTGCTCAGCTGTCAGACAAACAGCTGCTGGGCTGCTGTAGGTTGCAGATGGAGATATCAGTTAGATTACCATGTTATCATGACCAATGAACTATGGCAGCTTAGCAGCTGTTACATGAACAGCTGAGCATTTCTTAACAAAGGACAAGAACCTCAGAGAGGGGTTTGAGGAGGACAGGTGGGTGTGGGATCCTGATATTCCTGTTTATTTCCTGATCCTGTTTATTTCCTGATAAACGGTCCTTACAAATTCTGCCACTACCTGCCTCTGAATTCTTGTTTGAGATGTCCTTTTTAGAGCTGTTGAGGGTGAAAATTATTTCTGAGGGACTGATGTTGGTCCTCAGCCAGTAAGATTGTCTTCATTAGGAAGAAATGCTCATAAAAAAATAGATTGCTGAGTGGCCAGGCCTTGAGTTGCAGGATTTTACTGTGAGTAAAAAAAGTAGGAACTATTTTTGAGGGGAACTTCTTAAATTCTGAGGGGGTTTCCAAATTTTCCTTGCTCACTTATAAGAGAGGAAAGACTATCTGTTCCACAGTTGTTTGCATAGTTTTTTGTAAATTTCTGTTACTTGGGTAAACATTTTCAAAATCCACCAGGATAGCTTAAAACCACTTCTTTATAGTACATTCATTCAACATTAGCTTCAGGGTTTTTATTGCCACTAGTGCAATAAATGACAGCTTGGTTTGAACAGATAGTTCAGGGAATGTGTGTCTTACCGTTGGAATTTACTGTATTCTTTAGAGATACAAATGAATCTGGTCAGTTAGGTCTTTGCCTCAGTAATAGACGGAGTTGACTTTCTTAAAAAGTGAGTTTTACAGAGGGTTATGAAGGGAATCATTGCTTTAACTTCTAACAGTGTGGTGTATATATATATATATCTGCTTAACAAAGGATCTTCTGTTTCTCTAGGTGTAGTGAGTTCAGGTCCCAACTAAAGGAGCTCTGTTTTCACTTGAAAGTACTGCATTTTATGTTGGATACCCATGATTCCTCTAATATGCAAAAACTTAACTCCTGTGAGATAAATAATTCCCCTTTCAGAAGGTTTAATTGAAAAAAAACCCCAAAAACATAGTAACACAAATGTTAGAAAAATTACATAACCTTGATACAAGAGGTAGAATTTAAAAATGCATATTCTACGCTTGTAAAAGTTTGCTCAAAAGTGAACATAACTGAGACACTTTACCCAGTTAGGTGCTAAATAAGACCACACAGATTTGTGCAAGACACTGGCCTTTTTAGACCGTATTCTATTTTCATGAGTTACCACAACATACTTCATCCTTGGCCTCATGTCAAATGAGTAACATTTGTGTGAGAAGTCAGTATTGCCCATCAGGCAGTTACTGAAGATGTGTTTTAGTGCAGTTGGGGTTTTTTCCCATGTGTTTGGAAAAGTTCAAAGTCAAAGTGGCATACATTTGCCTAAGGGAAAAAGTGTCAGCATACAGTTGGCAGAGACCCTCCAAGAGACGTTTTGGGCTTTTGCACAGTAAATTTGCACTCAAAACCAGTAATTAGACACTTTTCTAAAATACAGGTAATTTTCTATGTAAAATGAATGTCATTTTTATTTGTACTGGTCTTTCCTGTGGGCTTGGTTCAGTTTCTGCCAAACTGATGGATTTCAATGGAAATTAGACCATCCTCTTTAATTTGTTTTAATTATGTTTTTGAAATAATACTAACTTGAGGTGCTTTGAGGGTGCTGCTTTAATACGATGCTGGTGCAGTGGAGCAGTTATTGCTTAGGTGTGGATTATTGTTTTTCTTTTCTTGCCCACAGGTCTCTTCAAGAAAATGGGGATCAGAAGGTGGAAAGTAGAATAGAGGAGGTTAGTTTGCTAATAGTTGTAATCTGTTTTATTTTCAGTTCTCCATTTTACTCATTTCATATTGAAGTGGTATATTTAGTTTATATTTAGCTGTATCTCCTTATTCTTGATTCTGCTAAAACCAAAGCATTGGATTTGTGTCTGTACATAAGTTTTTGAACTGTTCTTCACTCTAGTGTAGTTTTTAATTGATCTCTGACTCCATTTTATTTTCATTAAAACCTTTCTTGAAAGTGACAGATCTGCTGATACATTTACCGCAGAGACTATGGTAGAATTCTCCCAAGAACTGTTTTATTTGTTACTTAAAGGATGTACACAAATTCTTTCCTCTGACTGCCTTACAAAATGTGAAGTATTTACAAGGTGCATTACAAATTTGAAGGTGCCCAAAATTGCTTTGCTTTGTTCTTAACTAATGAATAAATATAGCAATGTTTATGGCTGGGAAGGGTGCAGTGCCAAGGCTTTAAGCACAAGTCCTGGCAATTTCTGGAGTAGATATGGGGACTGAACTTACTGGTGGTTCTGGACTGCTGTACCAATACCTCTGAATTTCCATTTCAGCCTTAGTTTATTGTGAAATATTGTGAATGTGTGCAATGGATGTTTCTCCAAATGTTTCAGCCTTCCCATCTAATAACAATAAAACAAAGTATTAAATAGATAGAGAAGTCCTCGAGGTTGATACCCCTTACCCTTGTTGTATGTGTTCCTGTGCTAGTGTAGCCTGGTCTGCCTGTTGTCTTGCATTCCAGCAGTTTTATATAGCAGTTGTTCCTCTGGACACAGAGAGCAGCCTACTGAAATTGCTTAAAATCAGTGGAGAGCCTGTATTCTTAGTTTGTCTTTTGCATTCCTCTTTCTCTGTTTTTTTGGTTGGTTTGTTTGAATTTAAAAAAAGAGATTCTGGTAAGTGTTGCAGAAAGCACTGTGAAAATTCCAGTTGTTCAAGAATGGAGAAATATTTAAAATTCAATGTGTAGATCAGAGGTACTGTAAGGTCTGAGAAGTTGGACATTTCTGGATCTTATTTTTAAAGTTGTATAATGTCTTACACCATCAGAATAACTGTTTCAAGAATTATTTGCTATTCCACAGAGCTAAATATTTAATGAATATAAATGATAATGCCATATTATTTCCTCTTAACATGAATATGCAGCTTTATTCAGTTTATGAAGTTACTGAACTGTCTAGCTCTAACCAGAAATATTTCTATAAAACAAATTAATGGTGGTTGCTGATGTGCTGCCACTTAGTACCAGTTAGAACCTCTGACAGCTTTCAACTTATGTATAGCCCAAAAGGGTAAATTTTGTGACAAGGCTTTAATGAACTTAAAAACAAGAGTTCAGGGACTCCTGTTGAAATTCAGCAGGACTGTTAGAAATTTGGGTCCTGTGATAAAGAAATTGAAACTGATGCTGGCATAAGTGATTCTCTCTTCTAAAGCCATGAAAATGCAAAGAGAAGTCTTGGTAGGTGAACTATATTTTCTAACAAATTTCCTTTCAATATTTTCTTAAGCCTAAATATACCCTCAAATCACGATGTAGAACATATTTAGGTATTTAAAGTGATGTATCTTTGAATTTGCATAGTATGTTCTGAGAGAATTACAGACATTTCACTGGAGCTAATGCCCTTCTCTCTGTGTCCATTTAAATAGTTGATGTTTCAATTACTGACCCATTGTTCTGTTGTTGGATATAGATTACCTTTGACAGCCTCAGACAAGTCACTTATGACTTACTTTGTCAAATAGGAATCATAACATTGGATGTCCTTGTCAAGACTATGGTACTCATAGCCTTGAGATGTTTTGTTTTCAGTGATAAGTTAAGGGATTTCATTTCACACTTTTCTAGGTGATTTGATTTTTGGTGGAAAAGATTCCATTTTTTTTTTTTTTATGTAAAGGAGGCTTTAAAATGTAAGTTTCTTGGCGTGTCTTCAGTAAAGATCTGCATAGGAGACTGCTTGCCATGATTTCAGCTCTAAGGCAACTTCCCATGTGTGTCTTTTGTGATTTGAATCCTGTTTTATTCTTCAAAGAGTAAATGTTTTTCCTTTATTTTAGGTTGTTGCACCTCTAAGGGAGAAAATCAAAGATCTGGAAAAAAGGTATGTCATCTGCTGAATTTGGGAAGCAGCTCAAAGGCACAGTTTTTTTTCTGTAGCAGTCAGTTCTGCAGTTGTAAGCTTGAAATAAATTTTTGTATATACCTTCAGAACCTTTGATTTGTTGTCATATATAAGTGAGGGCAGGGCATTGAATGCTGAGAGAGTAATGGTTAAGGTATTCTGGCTGATTGATCCTACTAAATCAAGCTGGGAGTGCTGGACTCTGTAATGTTCAAATCCTGTGGAAGTATTTGCTATTTGGAGTCCAGCTGACGAATGGATTACTGTGGTTTATGTCTGCTAGGACATACTGGTTTCATCTTCAAGAGACTTAAAAGTATGTTTTACCACACTTTTCCCATACTTTTGATTGGTTACTCTGCTTCAGCTACTGTGCAGTGACTTGCTTGTGCATCTTAGCCTATATGTGTGCTTTGGATGAGCCTGGCTGACCTGCTTTTCTCAGGATCTGTAAAGGAATGTGTTACCCCTCACTCTGCCTGTTCACCTTGGTGTCACATCAGTTCTCTGATCTGAGTGTCCTCATGAACAGATGATTTCATCACAGAATGAGGTCTGGTATGGCAGTGGGAACTGTCAGCCTGACAGGCACATGCTGCTTTTGCCAGTGGTGTATTGTTTTACAGGTGACACTGTTGGTGTCCCAGGCAAAGCAGAGTGCTGCATTGCAAAGGGTTAAGATTGGATTGTCCAAGCAGTACCAGTGAGCCCTTGTGGGGTATTGCATACTGGTGGTTGTGCCCTCTTCCTCTGGAGAGGGAGCAGAATACCATTGCTGCTGGCCAGATGTATGCTTGACACCTGCAGTACTTTGGTGTTCAGAGTTTGGTCTTGTCAGTGAGCAGCTGCCCCTCCTCCTCCCACCCCTCCTGGGCTGTAAGGAAAAAAAAAAAGGAGAAAAAAATTCAGTTATGTTTTTTACAATTGATTTGAAAGGTTCAGTGACCTGCCATATCCAATTTATTTCAGTGAGAATACTGAGCTGGTTGCTCACCTCTTAATGTGCACATGAACTTCATAGGTTGAGCTAGGTGTATATTGGCAATGTGAAACAAATTGCAGGTTGTGTCACCACCTTGCCAATTACAATATTAAATTGATTTATTTAATCTTTGTTGATAGTCCAGTAAGCCTTCAGCTTCAGTTGTGGGTTATTCAGGTATTTTCTTCTGCCATCCCTGGAAGACCTTTGTGGGAGGGTATCCTGATTGGCTCTTTTTTATTAAATAATTGTTGTATTTTTTCAAATGAGCGATGAGTTGTTGAGTAGAACCATTAAGTTAAAACTTCTCCCTCAAGCCATATAAATACTATGGCCTTTTCATGTGTATTGATAAGTCTTGTTTCAGAACTCTAGGAAAAAGGAGAAGGAATCAAAATACTTTTTTACCTCTGTATGAACCAATCAGGAAATTATACTTTCACAAAAAGGGTGCTCTTATTGGGTTATTATTATTTTTCAAATAATGTAGCCATTTACCTCTGGTGGTTTAGCTGAATGTGGGTTGTTGCAATTAATATTTTTTAAATTTTATATCTGTGTGAAGTGGCTGTAAATAACTACTCACTGTCAGATGCCTGAAAGCTGATCCTGCTTGCAAAGCTTATTCTAGTGTCAATGTTTTCTTATTCATAAGATGATAAAACTTGAAAGCAAGCCATCTTCATGCTTTTGAGAAGCAGGAAGGACAAGAATTCCTTAATGCTAGTCTCATGACAAGAGATTGTTTAACTGAAGCTAGAGCTGTAAAGTTATTATTAAGATTTGCACAGCAAAACCATTGCCATGTCGTCATCAAAGCAAGCATCAAGTCAAGATAAACTCCATTTTGTTGCCAAAAGGTTTTTGGCTGCCAGACTATGTCCCACTGCCTCTAAACTGCTACTGGTGTAATACAAGGAGCAAAAATGGTTGAGAGGTCCTTTGGCAGCAATATGACCCCAGGCTGGATTACTACTACCTTAAAAGAGTAGTCTTCAGAATGGAGGAGAGAGACTTGCCTTGTATCTAGTTATTTGGCACTTAAACTTATTTTGAACTCCATAAATCTCTTGTTAAGTGTGAATTTTCCTTTTTGTCTCAGAAAGGATATGGATTCCACATCTGCATTGTGCTTGTGCACTGTCTTTCATTTCTTCAGCATAAATCAAAGCAATTGTTAGTGGCCTGTATAGTGATGTAAGGCAAGTGTAAGTAGCTTCTTTCTCAGTCTCCCTGTGTGGCTAAGATTGGAAGGTTCCATTGCCATATTTCCCCTATCTGAGAAATTGAAAGCAGCTTTCATGCTGTGATGAAAATTGGATCTGAAGCATCTGTGCTCTGGTGCTGAAGAATTCCTGTTGAGCCAGTACTGCAGGTTAGAAGCAGAGGAGGAGGGCATGCTTCTAGATCACAGTTGTAGGGTCAGTTCAGTGAGTAGCTTTTGGTGAGGATAAGAAAATGTAACTTTTGGCATTTTTGGCTCTTGCATGCTACACCAGGCTATCTCTCACCTGTGGACTTACTGGAGGAGAAGAGTAACCACAGCATGTGCAGTGTCACGCTGATATTTAGTAGAAGAAAACATGAGCTATTAAATTGCCAAGACTATGAAGCTAATTTCTGAAATAAATAAAATTTACACCTTCTTTCAGAGGGCTTTGTTGCTCTGTGCAGAATGCATGCCAGGGAGGGAGAGAAGTTCTTCTAAGCTTTGAAGCATCAAGAGCTTGAGAGAGCACTTAAGATTCATATGTCACATAATTTTATTTTATGGTGTTTTTGGTTTGATTAAGTTCTTGTAAAGAAGATGCAAAAATTAAATTACTAGCTTCAAGACTATCATGTAAATGACAGTCTAGCATGTCTAAGAAAATTAAGATTGGTTTTCATACTGAATAAACTCTGTTGTAGAAATTGTTGAAATATCTTAAAATGTGTTTGTTCAACATTCTGATTGTAAACTTTATATTGATTTTTGTAAAAATTTAAGGCAAATTAAAACTTTGTTGTAAGTTTCACATTGAAACTTCAAGGAGAAGTGTTTGAAGTCAATGTGGTAAGTCAACAAAATTTGTTCCAGAGTTTTAAGAGGGTTGTTTGCCTTTTAAAACTTTAGAAAGAGGGTATCCAGTCACTGCTCATGTTTTATTCTCTTGTGATGTCATGCCTGACACTAGTTCAGCTCTCAAAAGATAGAGGTCAGGTGATTCATTATATAAAATCAGGGAGAAATTTTTAAAGCACTGTTTGCAAATGAATTTTGATATTTCAGCATGCATAGGCATTGTCTTGTGTTGACCCAGATTCTTTTTTAGAATAAAGGACTAAATATACTCTTAGCAGAACTTTAAGAGTGGAAGGTTTTCAGAGTAGTTTCTCACGTATCAAAGAGAGGTATGTGAAAGAAAACAGGCTGAAACTTACTTAGTTTTTCTTCTTTGTTTTGAAATGTTCTATAGTTTCACCCAGAAATACCCACCAGTGAAATTTTTATCAGAAAAGGATCGTAAAAGAATCCTGGTAAGTTTGTATTTACTCAGAGATTGTTTTGGGGAAATACCAAAAAATTCTGTGGAATGTAATCTGTTTTGTAGGATTAAAGATACGAGAAGGGATGAAGGGAATTACCTTGGCTGGCACAGGTTTTAGGACACTGCTTCACTTATTTGTGTTGATGTTCTCAAACTCAGCATAAGAACAATACATGCTGACTCTGCTTTTGAAGTGTGACTTGCCAACTAAACTGCTCTTGCCTGTAATTCTCAGGATCACATTGCCAAAGAGTCTTCACGTGTGCTCCCAGAGAGAGACTTCATGGCTTAAACTTTCAGAGACTGGGAAACTTCTAAAGCATATCTTAACAGGAACCTTGTGTGACCAAATTGGGCAAAATGTAGTCATAAGGCTAGAAAAGAAGTTGCTCTGCAGGGAATGTTCATCTTCTCTGTTGTTTCTGTTATTTTGAAGCATCATAAGCAGTTGAGGGTTGAAGAGGATGGCAGGTTAACTCAGGAAAAGGAGTTGTCCAGGGCATTCTTAAACCTAGTGAATTGTGCTGGAAAACAGCTTTCCAGCTTTGTCTGCAAAAATTTTGATGTTATCTGTGACCTAGATTTTTCCATGTTTCTGTGTGTCTTTGGTGGGGGGGGGGGGGAATTGTCCTCATGTTTTGAAGGCAGAGAAAGTATAGCTACTTGAGAAGTGTAAAATAGAGTATGAACTTCTGCTTCTGTAGTAATGAAAGTTAAGTCTACAACAAAAGCCTGCTAACGTGCCTAACTGAGCTGGTGCTTTTGTTTGCTTTGACTTCAAAATCTTGAAAAAAAAAGCTGAAAGTATGCAGAGAAAATTATTTTATTGCATATTTAGGCAATAATCTTCATTGCTATTGAAAAATTTCACAAAGTGTTACCAAATCAGTTTAGTTCTGCAATGGAGTTCTGTCATTTTTATGACAGTCTGACGAAGGGAGACCTGTAGACTCCCAGTGCCCCTGTTGACTACAGAAAATAAACTGAGGAAAATAGAGAGAGGTTTAATTTTGAAAATTCCTAAATTGTGTACTTCGTGTGTTTGCAAGGGTATAAAGTAACCTTAATGTCATGTTTTCTGTGTAAGTGAGAATGTACTTCCAACAAAAGTGTCAGTGAAAGCTGTTAACAGGCTGTGGAGCTCTTAATGTTCACTTCCAGACTTTGCCACTGAAAAATACTGGTTATTTTGTTGAAATTTGTTGCTTCAACAGAGATGGCAAGTAGTTGGAATAGGAGAGTTTTCAGCTGACCTGGAGGTGAATAGCTTTTTGGTTCCCAGTGTATTTTGTAGAGTTTAAATAACTACAGAGAAAGCTGGCCAAAAGGAGTGGCAGGTTGTTCTGACTAGTTTTGTGCCGACTGGGATGGGCATTCATAGGCCTCCTGCCCATGGGAGCAGTTACCTTCTGTTACAGTGTTGCTGTCATACTTCTAGGGGAAATAATCCCATATTCTTTTGAGTAGCTAAGTTCCCATAAAAATGTTGCATGACACTTCAAAATTCTCAAGAACTAGCCAGCCCAGTGAATTTTGCTAGATCACATATTTTGTTTTGTATTTTGTTAATACTACATCTTTTTCTAGAATGCATTCTTAATTTAACTTTTTTTTTATTCTGAGTGCAGTTTCCAGCTCCAGCACTGTCCTGACAAGACAACAGCTCTAGCAGTTAGTTTTTATTAAACAGCATCTCTCCGGAGATGATTTCTGGTCGTGGTGGTATCTCAGCTGAGACCAGATATCCTGACACTTTCATTGAAAAGAGATCTTCACCTTGTTGTGCATGATTTATCTATTTCCTGAGTTCTCTGAAGTGACTAGGCCACAGGCTTTCATATGCAAGAGAAACAGTTCTATTATGTGGAAGATAGTGTTGCCATTGGTTCAATCTATTGGGTGGTTTTTTTCTGAATTCAATATAGTAAAGTGATAAAAGCAGAAAACAAAAAAAATTAATATAATTTCCTTATGGGGCATAAGATGTTTTGAATCTGATTGCAGACAGCAGAAACGTGTAATAAATAGAAAACCTGTAAGTGCCTGTGGTGAAGATAATTATCTGTAATATTTGTGCCTTTTAGTAGGTGCTGAAGTTACCAAGCATACATGCTTTACTAAGTAATTAAATATTTTCATTAATGTTGTCTTAATAAAGAATTTCTTTTTAAAACCCAAGTGTTGGTGCTCCAGTTCTGATACGGATATGATTCATGTACAACTTATGATTATGTGGATTAATATGTCATTGTGATTTGCAGGAAGTAATATTTAGAAGTGCTGCTTGTATCAGTAATTACAGGAAGGTTATACAAAGAACTTCAGTGATAAATCATCTTTTCTTTTTTTTAATGTTGCATCAAGTAATGATAAAAATGATAATTTACATAGTTTTTTTACTTTTCCAGGGGAAATTCAACTCCTTTTTCAATCATTTCTTAAGTTCTTTGTCTAATACCCATGGAAGTGATATGTTAATAAAGCCAACTTAGTTTCATCATAAAAACTACTTGTAGGTTTAAGGTAATTGGAAATTTCTTTCCAGACAGAATTGGTTTGTGCTTTTTTTAACCTTTTTTTGTGCTTTTTTTCCTTCTTACTGTGTGTGTGCTTTTTTTCTGTGCTTTTAATGCTTTTTTGCCTTTTTTGGTTGGCTTTGTGATTTTTTTTTTTTTAAGGGATATTGGGAAGAAGACACTTCCTTTTACTGCACCAAAGACATATGTTGCAAGCATTGAGTTTATCTTCTCTAGTATCTTGGCAATAGAAGTAGCAGCAGGAAATTTCCTTGAGCCTCAGTTGAAGGAGTAGGTTCAGATCTTCTACAGAAAAGTCTTATCCTGTTCACCACAGAAAAGCCAAAACCCTTGGAACATTCAGCAAGGCTGCAGTTTGTTTGCTCACCAGGATAAACTCATGGCATTAGGTTTGCCGTGCATGGTTTGTTTTTTTTCGCCTCTTGTAAGTGGTGACACATGGCAAAGGGCTGTTCTCCCTCAGTTACTGGTCTTCTGTCCTCATTCTCAACATTCTGCTAGAAACCTGCTCTTCCCTCCTCTCTCTTGCAGCATGACATGAGCCTTGAGATTGTTTCTTTTATTCCAGAGGGAATTTCTCCTAAATCCTGTTTCTCCTTCAGATTTGTTAGGGAACTGAATGAGATGTTGAATCTGCCACAAGAAAGCCCTGACAAACTCAGAAGAATACAAAATAGACCAACTAAATGATTCTTTCATTAACTGCCATTTACAATTGGTTTGGCACACTGGTGTCCCTGAATTTTTAATAAGAAAAGGAAGGATGAGAATACAAGAAGTGGACATGCAATTTTTGCAAAAGAAAACAGATGTAGTTTCTGTATGTTTTTTTCCCTTTTCAATCTTTGGAGGTTTTCCTTTGCTTTTTTCCTAGTTTTAAAAAAAATTGCTAATCTTGCTTTTTTAAAACAGTGGATGGCAGGGTAGTGGACAGGATAAATGTTTAGTCTTTGACTAACCCAAAGTAAAAGAACTTCAGGCATCTCATCCTTTTCCACACAGCACTTTGTCATTTCAGTACACTATCCGTTCATTAGATTCCTGCTTGATTCCATTTTGTCCTTTCATTGTTTAGTTAAGTGTCACTACACTGAAGAATGGACATCAACAGCGGAATCACTTTGAAAATGTGAATTTGACCATGCAGATATCTTTTCCAGCTGATACCACACAGGTCTTTTACAATTCTAGTTTTCAAGTGTTGTGATCTGTTGTGTCTTGGTTCTTGAAAACAGTTTATGAAATGCAGAGAAAATAATTGCTTCTGTAGATGGGTCTGGGTGTGTCACACAACTTGCAGTTCTACTTATTGTGCTGACTGCTTCAGTACTAAATAAGTGATTTTTTTTTTTTTGCTTGTTTACTGTTGAAGTCTGTGGTGTAAAAAGGGAAACATTAATGAGCTTGTTTCTTCAATGAAAGAGGAGTACAGAGTTTTAAATATTTTATTTTTACTTGTTTCTTTGCAGCAGAACATCAGAGTTTCAATACAGGCAAATGCTGCATGTCAGAGCTAATGGTATAGAATAGAGTTTTTTTCAGTTGTAAGGGACCTGCAAAGATCATCTAATCCAACTGACTGACCTCCTCAGGCCAGGATGATGTAAGCTATGGATGCATTAAGACACAGAAAGAATTATTATTTTGGTTTTAGGAGATATTTCAAATGAAAGGTCTTCAGAGAATTCCCTTTCTCCTTTCTGGGTGAAAACTTACAGTACTTAGAACACCCAGCATGTCTTCCATGTAAGCCAGACAGAAGCTGGATTTGACATGTCTGATAAATCTGATGTGAAAATGGCCTGCCATTCTGTCATACCTTTTTTTTTCCTCTGAGAAATGGGATTTGCAGAAATTTCTCCTAATACCTTTCTGCATCTTTTTAGACTTTGCTGTCACAAAAAAGAGCACAATCCAATTTGAAGGAAAAAAAGGAAAATAATGTAATCTGAAAAAGAGATTTTGTTGATGTGAATAGATAGCTGACCTTCTAGCCTGAGAGTGATGAAACATGTCAAGTATGTCTCTCAAAATTTTAAAATCTGTAAATCTTGGGAAAAAAAATATACATGGAAATGGAGTTGTTTCCCCTGGAGTAAGCAAAGATCTGAAACCTACTGTTCTGTCTTCATGTTTGTAGACTTTGTCTAGTGTTTCTGTAAAAAGAAAAAGAAATTTATACCAACTGTCCTAACGCAGATAACTGGAGGAGCAGGGTTTGTGGGTTCTCATCTTACTGACAAACTAATGATGGATGGCCATGAGGTTACAGTTGTGGACAACTTCTTTACGGGCAGGAAAAGAAATGTGGAGCACTGGATTGGTCATGAGAACTTCGAACTGATAAATCATGATGTCGTTGAGCCCCTGTACATTGAAGGTAGGTAGTCTCTGCTTTGGTATTTGCACTTTTTTGTGCCTTTCCCTTCTAAGTGCGTGCATCTGTAAAGAAACGAAATTTATGTGCTGAGTTCTGGGTTGATCTATCTAGTATCTGTATGCTTTGTTTATTATTAGCCTGTTTTCTGTGAGCAGTATGAAGAGGTTCAGAGCACTTTTGTCTGAAATCAGTTCTTCTTTTCTGACTGGACAGGAGGAAAGAGACCTTAAAAACATCCTGATATGTCTGATTTTGTGAGAAGGCAAGATGACAGTGGGTCAGTCTGTCTGTCCCATCCATTGTCCCACTTTACTATGTGCCTGCACAGGCTTACATACACAGAATATGTGGTCCAGATATTTCATGAACTGAAGCGTATTTGAGGGCTGCAGCTACACTAGACATGCATCCTGCAACTGTGTATGGTCAGTTGAGAGGAAATTAACTTTCCTTAGTTGCCTTCAGTGTCTTCTGTAGAAAACATTGCTCCTGCTTTTAGGTGCAAGCATTCTACAACCTGAAGAGTTGGAAAACAGCAGCACTGAATTTCCCTAGTTTTCAACAGAAAAAAGAAATAGACCAATTCTAAAGGAAGAAGCAAACAAACAAAAGTGTGTTCTGCTTTAAAGTAGTAGCTCAACATCTGAACTATCATAAACCTCAAACTATTAAATAGTCAGATTTCAAGGCACCATTAACATGGTTGTATTGGAGAGAGATATGCATTTATAGACTTCTATGGGAGTATCTAACCATATAATGAGTCAGTGAAAGCATTGCTCAAATTACACTGCAGTTCTGGTGGGTGTGGTCCATCCTTTTAAAACTCTGTAGCAATGTACTTGTTCATTTTAAGAAAAAAAAATGACTCGGTGGTTTGGGTTTTTTTAATTTCCTGATGAATTCTAGTGGATGGAATTTCACAGGAAATATCTCTAGTAATTGCATCTCTTGTATTATTGCTTGTGATGAATTCCTGGCAACACTACTGAAACAGTCCTGCAAAAACACATGCTCCTTCTCTGTTCCGACAATGCGCTGCTTCAGATACTGCCTGTTATTTAGAAGTTGTTTCAAACTTCTGCTTCCACTGACAGGATAATGGAACAAGAATCTTATTAACTGACTCCAGGTGCTGGTGGCTCATACCTCAGCCAGATCAATTTGTCAGCTTTTCTAATCTTTTCCATTCTTTTCCTTCTTTCTGACTGATTACATTTGAGACTTTCTTAGAGAATTATCATCATTGCTGTATTGTTACCCAGCTAACTAATGAATGGGAATTCTGAGATCTTTCAGCTACCTTTTCCTATGGCCTATGTAATTAAAACAACAATTCCCTATTTAGTCCTGACAGCTAATTATTACATGTTATTCAGTGGGTAGTTTGTTGAATGTCTTTTCATCTTCCAACAGTGTAAATTGAGGCTGGCATGGCTAAGTGTTAAAATAAAATTAACTTTCATACACTAAGAACATGGTAAAATTTCATTTCATTGCAGAGTTTATAGTCCAATGAGGCAATGGGGAGACAGTTTTTTAACAGATCAGCAAGTTGGCATATACATCAGATGCTTCTTTTCTTACTCCCAGTTTTCTCCTTTTTACTTGTAAATAGAAGTTGGAATGACTGTGCAGTCATGATAAAAAGTAGGTTTGTGTCTAAAGAATTTCTCTGTATTTGCTGTCCTGTTTAAACCAGGTTATATAAGGTTGTTTGACAGCTCAGTTCCAGAGAGGAAAATCAGTGCTTTATTTCTGAAAGAGACCTCATTTTGGTCTAGAAAGAGCAGTGCTTTCTCTTTGGATGTGGAAAAGTGAATTTAGTCTCAAGATGGGTAGCTTTCAGCTTCACAGTGGTGCCTACGCACAATCTGCCTTGGCTGCGTCATTATCTTTGAACCATGACACCAAGTGGGACTCAGCATTCTTGCATCTTCATCTAGGTTGGCCAGAGACAATAAGGAAACACATAAACACACATTTTATTTTTTAGCCTTGTGACAACTAGTGTTCTCGAGTGCTGAATGTCTTTCTCCTCTACTAGGATTTTATTTGCTTCAGCATTTGGAAATGTCAGTGGGAGATGCACAAGTTTTCACTTTGTTTTTTCCAAGCAGAAGAAAAAGGGTTTTGAATTCTTTAGTGGAATGAAAGTAGTTCAGGAATCTTGAAAGATAAAAAATAGTTAAAAATAAGTTGGAAATAACTATATTAACCCTTTTTTCCTATTATAGTTCAGTTCTGTGTTTTTTAAGATATTTTCATTTCAGCCTGACCCCTCACATACAGCTTTAATACACTATTAAATGGGCACTTTTTTGGTCCAGGAAGACAGAGGTTTTTTTTCTGAAGGCTAGTCTGGAAAGAAAAGACTCTCTTAACACTCTTTTTTGTAGTATCAGGAAAAAAAAATAGAAATACACCTTTACTTATTTTCTGTCTCATTCTCTACATTCATTAAGGTTACAAGTGCCCCAAGGTAGTTTGAGAGCACTGTGGCTTGTGTTCCTACAAACCATATTGTAAGGACACACAGATGTTAATTGGAAAACAAATGAGAATTAATTCTTTATCTGGTGTTACTGTGATGCATCCCAATTTAGGGTAATGGATAAACTGCATTAGAAAATGCCAAAGGAAATTCTGTATTAAATAAAGGTATGTTATTATTGATGTACTTGGTTTCCATAGTAACATAAGCATTAGTGCTGTTTTGTTTATACTTACCTTTGCATTCAAGTTGACTCTGTGTTTATAGTAAAAAGTAAGGGTTTGTTTTTATTTCACTGCAAGACACCCAAGTCTCTATTTCTATTGTGAAATATTGTTATACTTAAATATATGTTTTTTTAAAAAGCAAAAAAAAACCCAAACAAAACCACAAGAAAACAAACAAAAAAGAACCCCCAAAAAACCAACCAGAAATACACAGCCCATATACCCCAAAAAATCCCCAAAACCACACACATGAAAAACCATGACACTTTCAAGGTGATGTCATAAGAAGGCACATGATCATTCCACAAACTGGACCCCTAAGCAGGAAAAAATGCCTCTCAGTTCTCAGTTTTCAGCTACCCTAGGGCACACACAGCAGTTGAATAAATCTGAAAAAAACATCAGACAGTTATACATAGCCCATATCCTTCTCCCACTGGTGTTTCTTCTTCCTGCTTCCTCAGCAACTTTTGGAAGCCTTAAAACAATCCTCTGTAAAGTGATAGGTGCACATTTCCTTTAAACCCAGCTATCTGCTGTATCTGAAAGATGTCCTCAGCTGAACTGCTGCACGGTTCACAGGAAAACAATTTGGCCTTGTGTTTCTTTTTGGTTGCTTGGTAGTGTTGTTTTGGTTTAGTTTTACTACACCTTTCACAAATTTGAAATAAAAACAGGCTTAAAAATGCCACAGATTTACAGTCAGCAGTGGAAACAGTTGAGTCAGTGGAACTGATTTCACTCCCCTAATGAAAGGTGCACAGTATGTTTTGAAAAGTACTGTATGATACTTCTAAAATTGCAGTCTATGGCAGCTGAAACTGCTACCCAAACTCTCTGGGCAGAGCAGTGAAGAGTTGGTCCATTCTGATGCTCAAAAACTTTTATTTAAAATAAGTGCATGTGCACTACCTAAGTAATATAATATGAAATGAGAGAGAAGTGAAGTGTCAGTGGTAGGTAATGATCAACTGTTTTATGGCTTATGTTCTGAGATTTACTGATTTTCAGTTAAATAAAACTGTCTGGTTTTGCTCTTGGTTTATTGTTCTGTTTTAATTCTTCATGCCAGCAGTCCAGTTTCTGGAAAAACATTTCTTAAGTGTTGGCTCTAATTTCAGTGACTGTTGTGAACACAAAGGTAGTTTTGACTCTCACTGAAAACGTTTTAAGATGATATGATAAAAACACATTTTGCAAGTTGAGAGACAGGGTGTTAGCACACGATGTTAGCACGTGATACACATAGTGGCAAGGATATTGTCTTTCAGAGTTTGCAGGAGGTGTTGTAGTTGCTAGTTACATGTACATAGGTAAGTAAAGTATTTATAGACAAATTCTATAAACAGTATTTATAGAGTTTTAATAAATAATTTGCTTGACTGGGACTAAAAAAACCTTTTATTTTTAAGGACTTTGCTGGCTTGTAGGGCTGAGAGTTGATTTTTAAGGCTAAGACCAACACTCTCACAAAATTGGTCAAAAGAATAGCTATAGCCTTCTTGTGAGTAACCTTCCAGATGTCAGGAGGGATAGCATTTTACTAAACAGTGTTCTACAGTATCCCAGAATTGTTCAGTCTTCAGGTCCTCTCTCAGGTAATTTAAAACACATACAAATACAAACGCAAAGGATATCTTTAATTCATGGCACTTTTTTTTTGTTTTTCTTTGGCTTCCATACTTCCCAGATTTTTCCCTTCCTAGTCTTTGTTCTCTGTGCTTAATATGTTCAGCTTGCTGGTTTTAAATTGTTTGGTCAGGAAAGTCTATGGCAAGGCAGAGGGTAACAAATGCTACTTTATTTTGTTTGTCCAGAGCCAAGTGCAGTGGTGCCTTGATCTTGGTCTGGTGTGAGGCTGTCCAAAACTGCTCCAGTATGAGCAGTATGGTAAATCTTTATGAAGTTATTCCAGTTTGCCTGACGTTACAGACAACATCTTTAGCATCAGGTAAATGAACTAGTATTTGTCCTTTTTAGTTCTGGGCAATTGAAATGTCTCGCTTCATTGTGTCAGCTTCTCTGGCCTGACCTCCAGTAATGAAATCAGCACAGCTGTTTTTTTTTACAAGAAAAGTCCATACATTCAAGCTGAGAAACCTATTTGTATGCTTCTGATCAAAGCTCTTCTGCTCAGTGCTTCCTGACTAGCAAACACAGTGATGGATGCAGGTGCTTAGTGGAGTTAGTGACCCGTTTAGTCCTTTCTGGACCATGACACATGTGGAAGGCAGAAATTGAAGATGTAGGTCATTTCCTGTCATAGGAAAGGTGGTAGATTTCTCCCTTACCATTCACTTAGGAAGCATGGAGAACATATGCAGTATTAGGGCTAGAAAATGAAGATGATATGAAGGAAAGTAGTTTTATGGCAGTATTTTGGAGTTTTATGGAGTATTTTGTCCTAGTCACCCTTGGACAAGTGGTTTTACTGATCATTCTTGTTTAGCATTAAGGAAAATACAAGATTGAATGTTTGTGTCCAAATTTAGGTATTGCAGATTCCATGTATGCTAAATATCAGGGATTTTTTTTAGCTTTTCACATTGAGAAGGGCATAATTGGCAAACATTTGTTGCTGTTTATCTTGCAATATGTTACTTTAACCTTATGTTGAACACAGAGTTCTATATTTGCCACAGTGTACCTTGTGTACCTGACTTGAATGTTTATGCCAGCTTCTGTGTCTGTGCTATTTTGAAATTAATTTGATTTTTTGGCCCTTTTTTCCAATAAAATTGTAACATAACAAATTTGTTTAATTTTTCTTTATCAGTAGTCTATGATCCTGTGCTTGCTAAACTACTTGCTGCTGTATTCACAGTTAACAAAGTTCTAGTCTCCCATGTGAGCTACACATAGAAGTTGCAGAATTTTATTGTTATCATTTGTTACTCTGTTGTGGTCCTTAACATAACACTTTGCACAACTGTTCACATGGTTGTTTTCGAATAATTGCGCCATGACTTTATTGCAAAGCCAGCTCAAGGCTTTGTATTAAATGTTGTAAATCTTCTTTACCTCATGTAACAAGAAAGAGTTGTGGAGGTCAATAACTAGATATATTGCTTTCTGCCCTTCAGTAGATACTGTCCCAGGCACAAAACAGTTAATCCTTTGAAAAGCTGTAGCTTGGAGAGCTTTCCACAGCTCTGGCTGGAACAGAGATAAGTTTCCTGCTGTCTTAAATAACTTAACTTTGTGCTACAATGCACAAGGTTGTCAGCCAAGCTGGGTGGATGGCTTTGTCTAGCTGGCCTGCTGAAATTCTGAAACAGAAAAAAAAAAGAAAGCAGGTATTTTTCAGACCTGACAGTTAATAGAGGGAAGGTGGAATGAGAAACAATTATTCTTATTTCACCAGTGTCAGATTGATGGGAGCAAATTTGAAAAGTTTGTGGTAGAAACTTTTCACCCTACTGAAATATCCAGCATTCTCCAAATGTTTTGGAAAAATGGTTATATTTTCATTGGTCTGAGGTTTGATATATGAAAGATTCCTTCCCAGGCAAGAGGCAGAGGTCCTGTAGCTGCCTGGTTGCCTGTCCTGATCTAGAAGATGGCCATCTGACACTTGGCAATTTCCCCATCTTCCATGTCTGTGCCAGTTCTGCTCTTGCTGAACTTTTTCCATGCAGGGATCGATTTTTGCCTTTATGCATGGGGGAAAAGTACATTGAGGTAAATGAGATGGGCAAAACTGTACATCTGACAAAAAAAAAACTTGTTTTTTTTCCCCCAGCTCCTTCTTTGTTTCATTTAAAACAATTGCTAGCTGGGAAACCAAAGAAGAATGAAGGACTAAAAGAAGGAGAGTGCTTTCTTGCTTGCTGTCTTGCTTTCATCTTTATTTTGCACTGTTTTTCACACTTGATTTAATGTTTAAAAATAAGTAAATAAACTTGAATAATATAAGGAGTTTTGGGGGTTTTGTATTTTACATGCATTTCTTTCTAGCTAACAGTTACGTGACCACTTGGATGATCACAAGCCTGGCTGTATCCTTGTGGAGCAAAAGGAATTGTAATTTTTGACCTTCTGTATATGAATTGCCACATGCCATTAAGGAACCACTTCTATTTGGGCTGCAATGGGTCAAAAATTAGGAGTATTTAAAAAACAAAATCAAAAAACCACAAAACAAAATTAAATTAAGTGAAAGGAGAGGGAGGCAGGAAAGAGTTCATTTCTGCTTTGACAGGTTAGGATTGGGCAGTAAATTACTAACAGACCAAATTGTTTTTGAAGTTTTTTCTCTTTCCAAAAATTCCACCAGAGCTTGTCAAAACTAATGTAGAAAGGGTTGTGAAGAAATAGGTAGAAAAAAACCAGCATAAAACTCAGGTCAGACTTCAGCTTTGAGTTGGCTGTAGGTGACTTCAGCAATTACTTTGTTAATTTTTCTGCACCATGGCGTTTGAGTTGTGCTTGTCAGCATCTTTGCAGAGCATTCCTTATCCCTGCTTCCAGTCTACCCCTTGTCTTTGGTTTTATGACAGTAACATCCAGTGGGAAGAGGATACTTAAAGCAAAACCTGAGGCAGTTATGTATTTTATTCATGTTCAGAACTCATCTGTAGGAATTGTGTTGAAGTTCAGTAATCCAGTTAAAATTTACCCCATGCTACATTTTTCCATCATTTCCCCAGCACAAAAATTGATTCCAGCTTTATTCACTGCTTAAGTTTACAGTGTCACAGTGACCAAAGTAAGGAGTAGTTATTCCATGTCACACTTCATCATGCAGAACAATTAACTAGCTTCATGTTACAGAAGTAACTCCTACAAGTTTCATTTGGATTAGCAATGCAGGCAGGGCTTGGAATTGAGGCTGAGCTGGGAACTTTGTTCTGCCAGCTCTCACTGCATCAGGTGATCTTTGGATGCTGTTTGTATTGCTATTACAGGTGCCTTGTGTGACAAACTCTTGATGCTGCACCAGAGTTGATAGTGGTTGGATGTACTATTTCCTGATCATTCAACAACAAATAGCAGAGAACCTGCTACATGAAATTTTACTTCTCTGCACCTTTTTATGTGAGAATAAATATTCAACATTGCACATCTGCCAAAGCTGTCTCTCTTGAGCTTTCTGGGCTGTTTTGACATCTTCTAGGCAGCAATTTATCCCTGCTCTGTAGAGATAAACAGCTGTAGACCAAAGAGAGAATGGCAACATAAAAGCAGATATATTTTGTGGCATCTGCATGAGCATACTGTCAAATATCATTTCTCTGTCAAGACAGTAAAACTTGTAGTTACAGTCATTAAGTTTGCCTTAGGAGCTCATCTTATGTTATGTTGATAGTTAATTGTTCTCTGGGGTGAGCTATGGCTTGAAATAATTTCTCCTTATTTTGGTCACTTGACATTGTGAGTTTAATCAGTGAATAAAATTATTTTGCAGGATTTCTTGTGTTGCAGTGATAATGCAGGGCTGCAGTATGCAGTGAACTTTGAAATGCTTCTTCCAGATGAACCAGTGTGTGCTTATCCAAGCTGTGTTACATAAAAATCAGGAGCTGAGCTTGCCCAGTAGACAATAGACACAACACTTAATCTAGAAAAACTTGATTTATATACAAGCACACTTCATTAGGGATTCAGAAAGAAAGTAGGTTGAATATTTTACCATGCCAATATTGCTGGTATTTTTAAAGTGTTATTACCAGAAGATGTGCTTATCTTGAAAAGAATGTGATGTTTTGCTGTGAAGGAGATACTTACTTACCTACTTTTCATTTTTTCATTGCTCAATAGCCTGTTGAAAAATAAGGGGTGACTTTCACATGCATAATTCAAGCCACTTATTTATGCTCTTGCCCTACTAGTCTGCTTTTTTTAACTATATTAGAGGTCAGAAAGCAAAGGTTTGCATACTTGCTTTGTCCAGTGATATGAGAATGGGAAGGAAGTCTTGAACAGGAGGCACATTCCTCTAATATTTCAGTGTTCTCAGCTAGTTAAAAGCAGGTGATAACTTCATAGTTGATATTTTATTTTTTCATATAGTTATAGGATAAGGGGAGATGGCTTTAAACTGTAAGAAGGTTTAGATTAGAGACAGCAAACAGAATCACTCCTGTGAGGGTGGTGAGGCACCAGAACAGGTTGTCCAGAGAAGCTGTGGATGCCTGATGAACACTTGAAAGTGTTCAAGTCCAAGCTGCATGGGACTTTGATCAGCCTTGTCTAGTGGAATGTGTGGTGGGATTGAGGTGATCTTTAAGGTCTCTTCCAATTCAAACCATTTCTGATTTTTTTTATTTTTTCCCTACTAGACGTAACTTGTATACAGCTTGTGCTGGTTAAGTAAGTATGGTTGTACTTAAATAGAGAAAAAGGAAAACTTTTTTGGTTTTCTTTTTGGGTTTGGTGTTTTGTTTTGGGTTTTTTTTTTGTTTTTGTTTTTGATAGTCAAGGGTGCTTCTAACCTGTTTTAAGTAGGAAAAGTAATTTATTAGAGGAAAAAGTTCATAATGTCACAGATACTGTGAAAGTTAAAGCCCCCAACAGAAGGCTATGAGAAATCAACATGTGGTCAAAGTACAGATTATTTTTAATGCTGTGATTTTCTATTGCTTTTTAATAATAAAACACCTAAGGAAATAGAAGGAAAAAGTTTGTTTGACCAGTAGTGTTCTGTTCTAGGGCAAGGCAGCCTTGTGCCAGGCAGTATTTTCTTCTGTCAGAATAGCAACTAGCCTTGACTTTTCCAGCTTCTTTCCAGTTTCAATGTCAAGTCTTCTTAAAAAAAACCAAACCCCTAACTTTTCTTTTAAAACACAAAGGAATCATTTTCCCTTTCTTTTATCAGGCCATTCTAATTATTACTTTACCTTTTGATTGCTTTTCTTGAATGTCCTTGGTGTAGAGGATTTGTTCTTCCTTAAACATCTCATTTGAGTTTATGTTTAATTTTTACTTTTGCAGTTGCTTATCCAAGGGTGGTTTTTTTAAGATAGTTCTGGCTTGCTGTGATTCAAGATACATAGAAGACAGAAAGACATTAACAAATTTACAACAGTCATGTTATGAAAGGCTTGCAGGTTGAGCTTTTGAATATCAGATACTGCCTATGACACTGAATCTAGTTTTCATTGCTTTGTTTTTATTGTAATTTAACAAATTTGTTTCCAACAGTCTTTTGTTTCTAATACCTCCAACCTTCAATCAATTCAGACAATGAATTTCAACTAGTTCTTTGGTTAATTGTATTTCATAACAGGGAGTGGAGGAGTGTGTCAAAATCTCTGTATTGGGTTTTGATTTGTGTGTTTATTTTTTAATTAAAGCTAAAATACTCTATTATCCAAAGTTGCATTGCATATATGTGACAAAAGTAGCAGGGGAAAAAAAGACAGAAGTTGCATGCTTGTATCTTGCTATGTATATTTAATATATAAATAATACAAAGCTGATTAATGTTTCATTGACAGATGATGTAAAAATAAAAATACAGTATTTATTTTTCCCAAAAAGTTTCTCCTCATATTGAAAAAATGTTTCTATCATTTTTGCTTCACAGTGTATTTTAGAAAGATACCCTGAAGTTTGTAGCTGCTTAAAAACTTGAGGATAACAGAATGTTACAAATACTTTTGCAGCTTCTAAACATTTTGGAACTTCTCAGCTAAATTTTTTATAAGTGGAAAAGTGTGAACACCAACACAGACATATATATCCATGTCAACAATGTCGATATATTACATTATGCTCTAGGTGTTGTTTTACTAAAAATTAAGTTTTTCTTAGAGTTACAACAGGTTTGTGTACATATCATCTGTAGGTAGCAATACAGGAAGTGCTGGGTTCCAGTGCTAGGAAGTGCATAAAGGAATACTTATTTCTTGACTTCAGTTCTTTCTCATTTAATATCTTATTTGGGCAAATAATAATGCTTTCCCCTCTGTTTTTCTGTAGTGGACCAGATCTATCATTTAGCATCTCCTGCTTCTCCTCCTAATTACATGTATAATCCTATAAAAACATTGAAGACCAACACTATTGGGACATTAAACATGCTGGGTAAGTGGATTTTTTTTTTTATTACTTAACTTGTTTAGACATCATATAATCCTGACAGAATTGCTGGGGAGATGGGAGGATGCAAATGAGTTGCACATTTTAAAAAGTTGTTTCTTTACACATAATAAGATTAGGGGTATTTTTACCCTCTTTGAAGACTTTTGTTTTCCTTTAAATATATCTGCAAATGAACACTTATAACATGGCTGTCAAAGGACAAGAACTTTGTGCCTGAAAGTTGGCTATGGAGTGTGCTGTAATTACAGAAGTAATAGGAACAATTAAGAGCATGGGATTTTTATAGTACAGTTGTGTTCATGATTGCTAGCAAATTCTGAAAGAGTGTTTAATGTCAAGCATCATGCTGGATAATTAGAAGGTCATGATTTCAGCTTTGTCTGCTAGTTTTGATGCTGGGAATGGGTCAGTGAAAAGAAGGCCTCAAGACTTCACTACTTTTTCCTCCCATCTTTCTGCCATTTGGTATGATGCAGGCTGATCTGAATGTCAGTGATCCTAAGAATTGTTGAGTCAGAAAAACTCCTGGGCATTAGCATAGCTGAGTTTCTTATTTGAGTGATACTCTAGAGAGTACAGTTCAGAGAATCAAGTGATTCAGAAGCTATTGAATGACAGAGGTGAGAGATTTGTTTGATTTGCCGTGCGAACTTGAAGACCAGAAAGCCATTGAAATGGACTGGAGGATAATCTCAAGTGATGGGTAGGATGATCCAAGCAGTTTAAAATGGCATAATAAAGGAGAAATTACTGATTTTTGTCTACAACATGTTATTCTGTGTAAGTTTCTTTACATGGCTTGTCTTTAATCTATGTAAGGAAGGATTTGATAATCATAATATACTGTGTTGTTTCAAGATGCTGATTTCCTAAGTGGAATGCTTCCCTGGCCTTTATTTAGATTGTAATAGATTAAGTTTTTGGATCTTGATTCAGTGCAACTGCTAGTCTCAGAAGCAAACACATCCCATGTAGATGCTGCTCTGCTATTTCTTAAGTTTTCTAGTTTGGAAGTGGGAGCTATGGATGTGGTTTACAACTAAATTTGCCTACTGAAAGAGATCAAATTGTCTTTAAAAACATGTAAAACAGGATCACACTAAGGCAGCTAGCATGAGTGAAAGATTCTTGCACTTGCTCTAATTATGTTCTTCTTTCCCTTTTGCCCAAAATCTAGGTTTAGCTAAACGTGTTGGAGCACGGCTGCTGCTGGCCTCTACGTCAGAGGTTTATGGAGGTAAGAATGAAACAGTATTTAGAGCTCTTCAGATATGACTATGTATTTACACATCTTTGGTGTATGATAGATTTTCATCACTGTCTTAGCTTGCTTTTTTAGGAGATGTTCTTCTTACAGTTTAAAATGTGAGAAGGGCATTTACAGTGCTTGCTTTATGTATTTAATCAAGAGTGGTGGCAGGAGACTTGCAGTGTTGTCCATATCTTTCCCGTGTCCTTTACGTCTCTTTTTCCAAAGGGCTTGTGGGGAAATTGAGTGTTGTACTCAAAGTCCAGATGCCATAATGAAAACCTGAGAAGAAAGATTTCAATAGTAAATATGCATATCTTTTTCCCATCACATAGGAATTGTATTGTTAAGATTTAGCAATTGCCCTGTTGTCTAAGAGACAAAGGACGTAACCCCCAAGCTAAAGGAAATACTGGTTGTGCATGCAGGTTCTTGTGGTGTATCTTAAATGTAATATTTGGGAATGCTCTCCATCTTCCTCTTGCTGTTAGAAGTGAAGGAGTGAAAGAATGATGGATAGAATGGTGACTGGATGCAGCAAGAATCTTTAGTACTTCCTAGGGTCTTTAACAGACCCTGTGCCTGCTAGATGAACTTCCTTCTGTTCTGAACTAGTGCATAATTGATAATAGCAGTGTTGAAAGATTAGTGGAGATACACAGGCACAGTACCCTGCTCAGTGGGAGTAGTTTGAGTCTCAGCTGAGAAGAACAAACGAGTAAACAAAACATGGTCAAAGGTACAAGATACAAAGCTTTGTGAGCAAGAAGTGAGGAAGGACAAAGAACACAGCTCCAGGTGTACACTTTTGGTGGAGCAACTTCAGAAGATGGAAAGTAAATGTCCAAGCAAGAGATCACTAAGATGATTGGCCAGCCAAAGCGGCCTGAGCATGTGCAGCGTTCCTACTGCCTCCCAAGCCTTAGATTATCTATGGTCATGCTCTACAGAGAAAAATGATAGCTCCAAGGACTCTTCTGCAATTGAACAATCTCCCTTCTGGAGTATCTCTTCTCCCACAGCATCTTTTCAGGCCTTTTTAAGATTGTTGTGAATTTTTAATCATGTAGAACTTGTGTGCATTTACCATTGCTCTGTGCTGTCATATGGCACAAATTCATCCATAATCATGTCTGAACAGCATAAAATCTGGAACGTTTAATCAGAGCTGACTGTCAAGGTTTTTTCAAAAAATTAGCTCTCAGCACTAGGAAGTTCTGTAGTAATGTATGCAAACTTCAAACCCAGTAGAAATTATACTATTCTAAAGACAACAGAGGGGGAAATTTAACCAATAGTTTGTAATTTTTCAAGCATATAAAGCACACACTAGTAAGGTTCCTAGGTGATTGTTGTTTGATTGTTTTTTTATAATCAAGAACTTCTATGCTGGATCAAACCAAAGGATTGTCTAACCTGATTGTGCCCAGTCATAGCTAGTAAAAATGCTTAGGGTAAAATAGAAGAAATGTAAGTATTTTGTGGTGCATCACTCTTACCTCAGTAAGAAACGCAGTACATCTCTATTGTCTCTATTTTCCTTTCCTTGTTTCCTATTTTATGAAATTTGAATATGTTTTACTTTCCTACATAACCTATAATGCCTCTTACGTAACTGCTGCCTACATAACCTGTAATCTTTCCTCTGAAGCACATTAGGTAAAAGTTGTGTTCATGCCCTTGAGCCGTTGACCCTCTGTTCACACACTCTTTTAGGGAAAGCAGTTGCTGGCTGTTGTTTGCTTGTACTCAGTTATTTTACTAGTCTTTCATCTTCTGCCTCTGCTGTTTTCATGTTTCCAGTGATTGTATTTTAAAGAAATTGTGTTAAAACGTAAGATTTTCTAAAGTGCAGAATTCAGAGAGAGATGTGCTGGCTTGTATAACACAAATGCTCTACTGAAAGTTTCATCACATATAGTCATCTTTTGATATACCATAATCTAAGGTGTTTTTTTTTTCCCCCATAGATCCTGAAGTTCACCCTCAAAATGAGGATTACTGGGGGCATGTGAATCCAATAGGTCCAAGAGCCTGCTATGATGAAGGGAAGCGGGTTGCTGAGACCATGTGCTATGCATACATGAAGCAGGTATTAAACTTGTACCAGACTCGGTGTTTTTTCTGTAATTACTGAAGTCCAAATGTATGGCAAGACTGGAATATGTGTATTTAGGGGGAGGAGGGCAAAGAGAATGTCTTAAGTAGGAGTACTTACCATGTTGTTGCAAAATCTGTTTTCTTTAATGGGAAGGTTTTATTGCTCCCATCTGTTGTGTGTTTTCAGATGAGCAGTCTTCTTATGGAAAATGTACTTTAGTGTTCTTAATAGGTATAATATGTCTTTCAGTATGGTAAATAGTTTTTAGACAGATTAAACTGAGGTGACCTTAGTGTG
The DNA here is from genome assembly GCF_012460135.2 of Molothrus ater. Taxonomy (NCBI): domain Eukaryota; kingdom Metazoa; phylum Chordata; class Aves; order Passeriformes; family Icteridae; genus Molothrus; species Molothrus ater. The sequence continues at coordinate 28,477,701 of NC_050479.2, forward strand.
CTTAAAAGTCAATGGGATTGAATCAAGCCATTACTGATAAATGTGTAATGTTGAAGGAGAATAATCAAAATGAGAATATACAGATAAGAATGGGAAAGGTCTTTAATGAGTACTTACATAGAAGCAATGTATTTTAAGCACTTTTGAAATGTCTTAAAATTATGTAGGTATAAACTACAGACCCTAATGAATATCTAGCTGTGTAATGCCTGTTTTCAAAGACAGTAACATGAGGATAAAAATGCAATTTAAAATATGTTTCAGAAATTATACATGCCAGTTTTCTTGTGTTTCCTAACCAGTAAGTAGAAACTCATCATTAACTAATGTAGCATTGACTGTTTACCTGTAAGTAAATCTTGCTTAATTGAGGTTCATCTAAGCTTTAGGAGACTATTCAATTAGCAAATATGGCACACTAAAGAAAATGGTATCAGTATTTCTTGTTTGCAGCCTTAATATAAAAAAGTATAAATCACACATAGTGTATTATATAGAATTTTAAACCTTTAAATTAGAAAATTCTAAGTACTTTATAAACCTTGAAAACAGAATCAAGCTGAAGTGGTAAGACTTTCAGAGATGGTATTTTAGTATAGAGTAGTAATTTTGTCTCATCTCTTCTACCAGACAGTGAAGGCAGAGGTTCTGTCTCCTTTGTTCTCTTTTAAATCATTTAAGGTCCAACATGGCGATACTGCTCTTGTTCAGGATGACGTCTCCAGTATTTCACTGTAGCAGAATATTCCTTGTCAGTCTGGAAACCCATTTGCAGTTGAAGATTACAGTTTTTATGAGAAATTCTCATGCTCTAGGGTGTTGCATTTTTTGCAGTATTCTTTTAGAAGGGCATGAGTAGGTAATTTTTAAAATCATGGGCTATATCTTAAAACCACAGAGTGAGTCGTGATAGCATCTCAGAGATTTTATGCAGGATTTACAATAAATGGGAAAGGTTTATAAGGTGGAACTGCAGTGCACATGTACATTAAGTAAAAACTCATTATGCAAATGGCCTGTCTGTCCTAGAGGCAGTTCTGTGACATATTTCTTGTACTTTGTTATGCGTTAGTGAAGTCTCCCCAAGCTTGTCCTAAGTTCAGCTATATTCTAAAACACTGTTGAGCTGGTGTGGGGAAAAGAGAGGGGGTGAGCAGTGTTTAGGTGATATGGTGTTACTAGTGGAAGAAACCTTACCTTTTGAAAAGGTCTGATTTCCTCTATGTAGATAAGCATTGTGCTTTTAAAATGATTTTCAGCAGGAGTGAATTAGCCCCAAACAGTTAGGATTTGCAGTATTTCAAGCTAAAATATTTCCAGAATCTCTCAGCTTCAATTAAAATAAGAAACAGACAAAGTTATTTTGCATTTTTTGGTCATTTCTTAAAAAGATTTCCATCATCATGCACATTCCTAGATACCTTAAATACATAATAGTGTTTCCAAAAAATGTGAAGTAAAACTAACCTTCTGCATTATATTTCAGACAGCCTGTTTGAATCAGAATGGTTTTTGAATCTAGTCAAAGTTGACTATTTGCTGTTGTCAGAGTTCCTCAATAGCTTGTCCTGACCAAGGCATTTTTAGTGTGTTCTTTTCTGCTAGTGATGTTGTTTTGTTCACTTATTTTGACCCTGTGAATTAATAATTTCTTGACATTATGACCTGAAAAAGTGGCGAGGGGGAGTTTCAGCACACACTATTGCAATGTGAATTTTGTGCTTCATTGAGGACTTGCCATTCAATTATCTGTGCAACCTTAAAAAAAATTGTATTTGACATTCTGGAGCTACCTGGAAATCTTAGTATTAGTGTTTGTGCCAATACTCTGGATTAATTTAAATACTGACTAGAATCTGATACTACCTTCACAGCAGGGATTTGCATCATCTGCTTAGGTGTGTTGTAAGTAAAAATACATACCAGTTAAAGTGCTGTGCATTTAAGGGTGTTTTGTGAACTAGATTTCTCTCTTCTCTTATACTAGTGACCTACAAGGAAATTCTCCAGAGCTGAAGAAATACTTCAAGTCACTAGGGAATGTTACAGGAGAATTTTTATTCTCCTTCCACTTACTTCATCCATTTTTTCTTACCAACTATGTGACTCTGAAAGCTTTGGTGGTAAGAAATGGGCTTGGTTGTGATACAACTATCACATTAAGTGATAGTTTTGGAATTGCCTTAGAATAGCTGAAGTGTTGAACTATAAGCATAACATTTCAACTGTAAAATTGTAGGCTGTGTTCAGGGACCTGCATTATGCCCAAAGTATAGAGTCAGATGATTTAGGCTATCCTTCCTAGCTTGTTTAGGAGCTTTAGTGTTTATGTAGTTCAGATCTCAGCATCACTGTTTCTGCAAAATAATTCTAAAAATCTATTAGTAGAGTGTTAATGGCATTTTTTAATACAATTGACAGCACATACAAATAAAATTCCTTGGACCCAGCCTCACTGTAGAGTATTGTAGCTTAAACACATCATAGATGGATCCAGTGTACACAGTGCTAGTAATTCTGCTGTGATTGCAATTTAGAGGTTTGGGAACAATTTTGAGTGTTAATGATCTGTGAAATACATGGGAAAGAATATGAATCAGTAAGAAAGGGACTATTAGAGCAAGGAATGCTGACAACAATCTAAGTAATTTTGGCTGAGATACTGGTAAAGATTTTTGTCAGGTCACAGTGATACCCCTGCTACTGTCTGGACTTCTCCAGCGGATTCTTTTTAATTCCAGTTGTCTGCTGGAGAGCAGACATTTATAGCTTTTTCTTTTATGCAGGGAGGTCTGGCTCATACTTGCTGTTTAGATAGATCCACAGACTTTACAAGGAAGGAGGCACTGGTAATTAATAGGAGAAACTTGCCTGATATCCTTGTGAATTATGGCCACAACATGTCATATTCAAATTTTTTTGGTTAAAAGAAACTTGGTATTTGAATTGTATTAATCTATTTTCTAAGACAGTCAACACAAGAAAATGCCTGTTCTTAAAAAGCTTATAAAATTAAAATATGTCTTTTTAAGTTATGGAGTTATTATAGCATCCTTGATACCCTTGATAGTTTCTGGACCTGGGATCTCTAAAACATAAATCACTGGCAAAGACTCATGCTGGAAACCATGGACAGCTTTGTTTTGCATGGGAGACTGCATAATTAATATTACATTTTAACTGACAGCTATAGAATAGTCTTGAGTACTTATTCAGAGGAGGTATCTCTGTAAGCAATAACAACCTTTTCTGCTTCTTTACTGTTTCTTTTCATCTGTACAGGCACAGTCTCTGTGAAGAAATTCATACTGATAAATAATAGAGTGAGCTGAAGTGTTCTGCTAGTCCACAATCCTGCATTTTATGATCTTGCTCTCAGGCTCTTTTTTGGATTGCTCAAGGAATTTTCTTTCTGATCAATCTGCTGTGGGAAGACATTGTCTTAAACTGTGAGGGCAGGAGGCAGTTGATAGCATTTTGTCTCAGCATTAGGGATAAATCTCAAGCTCTCTTATGTTTAGTAGTATAAATATGAGCCAAAGAGGGGTATTTTTCTTTCTCTAGGATGTAATAAAATATTGTACATGACTTACTGCTGCAAACCTGGGAAAGTAATTGACTTTGATAGTGGGAATATGGTAGAGGTAGTCAGTCATTACTACATGTTATTGATAATATTCGGAGTAACAGGACATAGCTAAGACAGAGTTCATACAAAAAGGAGTAGAGTTACTCAGCATATAAAAAGGATCACTTCAAATGAGATGTTCATGAAACAGCAAAAGCAGCATTATGACAATTTTTAAATTACTCCAAAATCTCTTTGTCTGTGGAAGAGTTTGTTTTTAGGAGACAGATTCCAGTTTTAAAGGGGCAAATGAAAAATTAGCTGCATAGAAAATAGATTTTTCAAAGCAGTTAGCTGCAGGGAAAAGCTTTGCTAAATGATACTATAAAAGGTTACTCATTTTAGAAGACAACATTACAGTGGGGTGAGGAGAATAAATAAAAGGGAGAAGAAATAATGAGTTCATTGTTACTATGGGTAAGTGCCTACAGAGAATGTGTTGTTTTTCTTTTCTAGATCCCTTGCTAGTTTCCAGCCAATACTGGAAAACAAGGCTGCTGCTGTAGCTTGTGCTGTGCAAGAAAGGCTTTTTGGTCAGCATTGTTGAATGAGTTATTTTTATCTTGAATAATAGCTTCCAAGTGCCTTATTTTCTGCACTTGTTGTTAATGGCAGTATCTGGAAAGCCCATGGGAAATACAACCTGTTCCTGAAGGAGTCAGTGGCCTTCTTAAGATAAAGTGCTAGGTAAAACAAAGGAGCAGCTCTATAAAAGTATGTATTTCCAAATGCTGTGAAGGCTTTGGGAATCGTTCTGTAATGTGCTGCTGGAAGTATACATTTGAAATGTTACACTGCTGTACTTTTTTAGCTAGCAAGAAATAAAGAGTATGGTCCCAGCTGATGCATTTTGCATGGGAAGAGACTTCTGCTTTTTCCAGAGTCTCTTTCAGCAGGAAGGACCCAGTGGATGTTGTGAGGTTCTTTTTTTGCCTCTGTTGTGGATACAAGCTTGTTGGACAAAGACTGTGTATCTTTTCCTGTGGCACAATAGTTACCTCCCTTGTTACTGTTAGTTTACCATTTAGTTGCAATTGTGCAAACAAGGCTTGATCATGACAAATGAAATCTTACTTGTAGTTAAATGGAATTAAATGTTGTTTGACTTTCTCCACACTGGGAAGTGTTGGGCTTTACCTGTACTACTTGGTGTTTCTGATTTCTCAACACCAAGTAGTAGTTGATGTATTGAATGTCCCTTTTGCCTGTCTCTCACCTGTAAAAAGCTAGTTCTACTGCTTTCACAAAACATCTTTGAGGTTTAGGAGTCACTTGGAGACCTAAGAGAGAAGGTCACATTTTCCTGCAAGTGTCTCTTGTAGGTGAAGCTACATTTATTTCCAAGAAAAATGTGTTTCCAGATCTCTTCTGGGTGAAGTGTGTGTGAGCTGCAGCTTTCAGCCATGGATGTGCTGACAATACACTTCTTCCACATACATCCTCTTCCAAGACAAGAGCAAGTGTTGGTCTAAGCCTTAGTAAAATACACGGAAAATACAAGATGTTCTGTGTATCCTCTGAAGGAATGGTTATGGAAGGAATGTTTGCAACTCCAGACCACTGTGGTTGTGACTTCAGTTGAATCAGAGCACACAGTTTGCTTCAGACAATTTTTTTCCAGTAACTGATACAAGGATGTCTTTTTCTGGGAGGTGGGAGGACTTGGTAATATGAAGAGGATACATAGGCCTGTATTGAGGTTGATACCTTCCTCCCTACCTTGTGACTGTCACTTTCAGATGGTAGCATCTATCTGCTTACAGTATACCATATTGCTCTGAGCTCAGCAGTATCCTATTTTAGCTCACAAGGGCCAAACATCCTTCTTGTAGGCTTTATCATAAACTGTGGCTTGTCCAAATGAACATGTCAGTCAAAATATCTCAAGAGAGATTACTTCAGTCTGCAGTCTCTATCTGTTAAAATGCTTTCTGTAGAAAGAACTTCTGGAAATTACAAAAATGTTTCTTGATAAAAATTACACCATTGAAGACTTTGATTGTAATGCATGTATTTACATAGCCTAATAAGAAGGGCACTAGAAAATATTAGGGCTGTAGTTACAAAACCACTTTATGGCCCTTGTAAAAGATACTTCTGACATGCTCAGCTTTTCTAAAGTATGGACTTCTGTAATCTGTGGAAATGTGGTCTTGGTACTATATCTGCTGATTGTGAGACTTCACTTTTATGTGCAAAGAAAGTAGCTAAGTCCCAGGTGAAATAAGTTGTTATTGGAAGGGTATTATTGGAAAATCTTAAAAGTTCTTAATGGAAGAAAATGCATGTGCTAAAATCATGAGCTGTTCTAGCACTGATTTAGATTTGCACTACAAATACTGACAACTAGTATAAATTACCTTGGTGTGTGCACTACATTTTTCAGGAGGGCTGAGGAGAGATTTGAAGTGTTTCATTATTAGAAAGTAATGCATGTTAAAGCTGAAGGAGAGATTCTTAAAAAGCTTTTTTTCAGGGTAGATAGATGCTTTTATTAAGGAAGTAACAATTCTTTTTTCTTTGGCTACAGGAAGGAGTTGAAGTGAGGGTTGCCAGAATATTCAATACCTTTGGTCCTCGAATGCATATGAATGATGGAAGAGTTGTCAGTAATTTTATCCTACAAGCTCTGCAGGGAGAACCACTAACAGTAAGTGATGACCTCCTGGTGATATGAAGAACAATTCACCTTTATATCTTGTCTTGATTTGTTGCAAATGAGGACAGATTTTAGACAATATTGATGTTCCCCTCCTCCAAAATGTAGTTTTCCAGTATACCAAACCTAAATGTAAGGAAGTACATGTCTGAAGATGTGCTCTGTCAATGGGGTTGCTCTTTCCCAGAAAGAAACAAGGCTACCAGTGGAAATTTGCAATTTGCACAAACATTTCAGCATTCTTTATATTGGAAATATAAACAAAATCCAATCATTGTCATGCTGACTAAACTTCAGCAAGAATATTATTGTAATAGGGGTTTAAAACAGAATCTTCTACCCAACATCACTGTTCTGTAGGAAATAACTGTTTGATGTTGAAAATTACATCAAATGTAATTTGATGAATCTGAGAAAAGAAGTAGGAGAGTTCTTTAGCTGACCAGGTCAAATAAAATTAATTATCAGCAATAAGCAATGACTGAGACCTAAAAAAAAAAAAAATCACTTTTACATCATCACAGAATTTGGCTGACAAGAATACCAAGTGTGTTGATTTCTTTAGAAATGCTATGTATTTGGTCTCTCAGTTCAGAGTACTTGTTTAAATGGGGAAAATAATCTCTTGAGAGAACAGTGTCACTGAGCTGTAGAAATTGTGGCCTGTGCAAACATGACGATTGTTGTTTTGTTATTGTAAAGGAAGATTTATTAAGAGAAACTGAAAGATAGAATCTCTATTGTATTTTCCAGCCATTGCATGATGTGGGAAAGATAACCACATGGGTGACCTTGCAAAAATCATGTACAATACTTAGTTGTGTAAAACTTATCCCACGTGCTATAAGTTAAGCTAAATGCAGGAAGCTCTACATAAATACATAAATCTGCTTCCTGTTTGTCTGGGAGTCCATCAGGCTGATGTTGTGCTCCTGGTGTGTTCCTATCTGAATCAGTTTTTGGATAAACTCTTAGACCTCTGATCTTACCCAATGTGTGCTGAAATTGGAATTCTTTTGGGCTCTGAATCAGCCTTGGAGAGCACAAGGCTTACCAAGTAACAGATGGCCTGTGTACATTGTACTGCCCTTTCTGTCCTTGAGGAAAACAAACATGCTTTCTTTTCTGTCCTTCCAAAAGCCTTTCTGTTGCAGCAGGTTGATGGCAAAATGTGTGTGTCCCCAGTTAAACTGAAATGTTTTCACCTCTTAAATGTGCCTACTAATAGCTTTCAGAATGTAAGTATTCATGTTCTAGAGACTTTAGTACTGCACTAGGTTAAACTGTAAAAAAAATAATGGTATCAAACACCATTCTGTACATCTCAAGTATACATCAATGTCTGTTTGAACTTCAGTGTCTTGCTCCAAAATACCAGCATGTAACCTGAGGAAACTTCCTTTTTTTCCCCTCTAAAGTTTTGATACAAATCTGTATGACTTTATGAGTTGTAGCATCTAGAAATTACTTTGCTTCCCATTTCCCTAGATAGTAATATTTAGAGCCACATGATTTTTGATTTTTTATGTCCTGATTGCTTTAAACACAGTGCTTTTTCTCAACAATTTTTTTAGCGACCACTAACATTTTGTGGTCTCTTTGAAGTTGTCTGTTGTTAATGTGCAAATCAAAACGGCTCATCATAACCACATCTTAATAGTCTGAAGTTTGCTTTAAATGTTTGGGACTCTTTTCTGGCTGTGAGTGCAGGCTGTACCTTCTTCCAGTGTTCCAGGAGAGGACAAAGCATCACTCTGTCCTACACCCCTGAGAAGGTTTTCTTCATGCAGAGGTCTGGTTAACGAAATGCCTTGGGATATGTTTACTGGAGACAGATCCAAGAGGAAGACAACCTTCAGTGAAATGATACTTCACCAAAGGCTCTGCAAGAACATTTTTTTCCATTCCTGTAACATTGAGCTTGTGTCTCAAGTGTTTCTTCTTGAGGCAGTTTTCTAGAATGGTTAGGAGAAGATAATTGGGCTAAAGAGGGCTTCTGTATTTATTAATTTCCCTATTTTTCTTGTGGTTTTAGGTCTATGGACCTGGAACTCAGACAAGAGCCTTCCAGTATGTGAGGTAAGCCTTGTTTGTTCTGGCTGATAATTTACTTAACCTGGTCACTTAGCCTGGTCAACTTTGTATGCATGTGCATTTGTTGAACTTTTAAAATAATTTTTTAATACAAGCGCTCAAAAAACCATGCACCCATTGAAATCTGATTTCAGCATTCCTCAGCTGCCCAATCTGCTTTACTGGAACTCTTAGGATCCAGCTTTACTTTCAGAAGGGAGACATAGAAATTTTTAAAAATATCAAGGAGAAAAACATTAATTGGTTTAGAATTTTACTTGAGATACTAACATGCTCTTTCTTTCCAGAGACAGCCAGTAGCAGACAAGTTTTTAGTCCTGAACAGTTTGTCACTCCTTGCATTTTAATGCAATGCTGCCACCTCGTGTCCTTAGGACTGCTGTAGTTGGTGTGCAGACTGTGCACAAAAAAAAACCCAAAAAAACAAAAACTTAAAAAAACCCATGCTGAACTTCTGGGTTGTTGTAAGCATTCTTGGCTTGGAAATATTCTTTCCCTTTGCTGAAGGTAGTATCAGTGGTAGTAGATTTTAAAGAAGCCCCATCAGGTCAAAGTACCCATTCCTTTCTTGATTATAAGTCATAATGAAAAGGATATGGATTTCTATGTCTAGGGCCAGGGTGCTACATCTGTGGCTAATAATCCAAAATAACTTTGGGTTATATTGCTGAGGGAAAGTAACACCAAAATACTGGTTTTCAACAAACTTGGTTTAAGAAATTTTGAAAATGAGAAGACAATTCAAGCAGCAGGCTGCAAAGCAGGTGGTAGTATTATGTGCCTCTGCATTACAACTTACTCTATTCTATTTGAAATTCATTGGAAATCAGCCTCCAGATATGTTTGGATACTGGAGAGAAAAGGAAATATTAATCATTTTTTAATACAAACACTCAAGAAAACATGCACCCATATAAATCTGATTTCAGCATTCCTCAGCTGCCTGATCTGCTTTACTGGAGCTCTTAGGAGTCAGCTCTCTTTTTAGATCAAGAATATTATTTATAGAGAAGTGGAAATAGCCCCAATCTGTTCTTCCCTCTTTTACAGTGATCTTGTGAACGGTTTGGTGGCATTGATGAACAGCAACGTCAGCAGTCCTGTCAACTTGGTGAGTATGAGTGCTCCACTCTCCTGAGTTACAGCACACTGGTTAACACCACCTCTGTTTTCCTCCTTGTCACTGATACTGATTTCTAGAAAAAAATAAATGGAAAAAAAAAAGGTCTTTCCATTATGAAGAATGTATTCTCCCATTCTCTTTATAAATAAGAAGACTGGGCCCCTGGATATTGAGATCTTACATTTCCAAGAACAGGATAAAGTTGCTGGAGTTTTTAATTTGTTTTAGGAAGAAGATGTATGTAATTAGATCACGAAGGGAAAAAATATGTGGGGCACACATGCAAGGTCCACAAAGAAAATGACTGAAAACTGATTTTAGTGGGAAAAAAAAGCACTGAAGGAATACTTAGCTCTAGATAATTAGAAATAATTTCATACTACCCTGGATTCAAGGAAAATGTGATAGAATTTTGTGGTATAGTTCTCTAATATTGTTTAAAATGCTTGGAAGTTAACTTGTCTAGTAAGATTTTTGTTCTGTCCAGTTTGTTGTCACCTTATTCTTAGTGGTGGATTTAAGAATAGAAAAAGGATGCATATCCCAGGTAATTTCTTGTGTATACTTTTGCCAAATCAGATACTCAACTCTGCAGGGCAGTTCACTAGATTTTCCTTTTCTCCTGTGGCCATGAATTAATTTCTGTGTTTCTATACAAATGCTGATATGTTTAAACTCTATCACATTCTTTGTCTTCAGAAAACTTAGTATTTAAATCTATATGTATCTTAAGTGCTCAGCTTTTGGTCAAACAAGATGTGGTAAAGAAGAGTTTTGAAACAAGGAAAGCTGGGGATGGAGGGAATTGAGTCTGATGAAGGGGAGCTAATGGTAGAAGAAAGGTTCAGTATTTGATTGTGAAATATTGATCGGGAAATTATGTGCAAGTTGATTAAAATAAAGAAAAGGAATATTGTATAGGAAAGCAAATAGCCCTTACATATTGATATGTAAGCTGTAGTAGATTCAGAAGCAATTGTTGGCAGCTAAATGAGCCTGTGTTCCTAACTTTGGATGAACCAAGAACTTGGCATACTTCTTCATGATACCTCAACTGGGCACGGTCCTTGAATCCAGATTTCCAAATGATGTGGCTGTGGGCTGCTCAGTGACATAGGCCTTTACTGTGATTGCCAGCTCTTTTTTTTGGGGGCAGGGGGGAAGCAGGGAACAGCACCTCCCTACATATGCTGAATTAGCAACAGGAATATAATGGAGGACAAATTTTCTAATGAGTAAGGAACTTGTTAAAGTTGTTTTTTTTTTTTTTCCAACAAAGTAGAATAAAGCTTGAAGTTTAGCTTTCTCAGAGTTTAACCTGCCCCTGTTGGAACCACGTCTAGCGCGTTGTAAGGTGTTTAATTGTTATTGAAATGAGTGTCTCTTGTATTTGTAGGGAAATCCAGAAGAGCACACTATCCTAGAGTTTGCCCAGTTAATTAAAAAGCTTGTTGGTGAGTGCGATTATTAATTCTTTGTAAAGTTTATGAAGTACTTATTGTCATTAGATAATTATTACTCGATTAGTGTGTGTAATATGTAGATAATTTAATTAGTCTTTGGATTTCTTAATAATTTTATCAAAGGCATTTAATCATATCATTAAATATTAATAAGATAATCCAAATCATCCCAATTGTCTGTAAACTATTGCATGACGGGTAAAATGAATACATTTTCTGTGTATCTATGCAATCTATACCCATTAATTTTTATAATGTTAGACAGTTTTCTAGGTTTGTTTTAGCACAAGGACAATACAAAAATGAAATGTAAAATATGTGAGTGAAAATGAAATATCTTAGCTGCAATAGAGATACTTCAGGAAGGTGGTTCTTCACAGTTGTGCAGGCAGTGGTCCTTCAACTACGGTTAAAAACCTCATGCTGTGGCAACAGTCTTCCTCTGTTCTTTTCACTGTTTCTGACAGTGATTCTTGAAAGGGTTGACAGCACCTGGGAAGAAAACACTGTGGCTTCCTCCTCCTTCTAGCTCTGACACCTGTAGCAAATCAGAGCTCTCAAGAATGGAAGGAAATGGTTGTGCTTCGTCTTCTAGTGTGGCTCCCTAATGAGATGAAACATCCTGCTGCCATTAGCCAAGGGCTTTTAGTCTGTACATTCCAGAAGTGCTTCTGACAGATCTGAAAAAGATGAGTTCAGACATATAATGCAGAAGCTGATGCATGTGTTGTTTCTAATAAAAGACTGTTCCCTCTGGAAAATTTTTGTGAATTCACAGATCAGGGAAGGAAATGTAAAAATCACAGCACCAAACCCATCAGACACATGGATTAATTGTCACCTCTGTTTGTCTGTTCACAAACAACTTGATGTGTTCCAGTCCACTCAGGGAGGCAGTTTAGTTCTAAAATGGCATGTAAACTATTTGCTAGATTTGGGTAGAAGAATTGGCCTCTTTCTGTGTGTTGTTCTGAGGAAAGGCAGGTGCTTGGTTATTTAAATCAGACTGGAGACTATGGGCAAAAAGAAACTGATGCCCTTTTGTAATGCCAAAGTGCTAACAATCACGGAATGATTGAGGTTGGAAAAGACCTCTGGAGGTCACTTGGTCCAACTCCTCAGGTCAGGCAGGGCAACCTACAACCAGCAGTGGCCCAGGACCATGTGCAGATGGCTTTTAAGTATCTCCAAGGGCAGAGACTCCACATCCTCCTTGGGCCATATGTGTTCCAGTTTGTGCCCACTGTCTCTGATTCTGTCACTGGGCACCACTGGAAGGAGCCTGGCTTTCTTGTCTTAATCCCCCCATCTGGTATTTATACACATGGGTTAAATTCCCCATAGCCTTTTCTTCTCCAGATTGAAGGGCCCCAGGTCTTTCAGCCTCTCCTCATATTCCAGTCTTTTCATCATCACCATGTCCCCTTTGTTGCACTCGCTCTGTATGTCCTGGTCTCTCTTGTACTGGGGAGCCTAGAACTGCACCCAGTTCTCCATATGGATCTCATCAGTGCTGATTAGTGGGAAAGCTGATCTCCCTTGTCCTGCTGGCAGCACTTCTGCAGCCCAAAGATATCAAAGATACCCACCAGGACCCTCAGTCTTTTCCTGCCAAGCTGTATTACAGCTGGTTGGCCCCCAGCCTGTACTTCCCAAGACTCAGAACTTTGAACTCGTTGAATTTCATGAGGTTCCTGTGAGCCCTTTCTCCAGCTGCCTTTCTTGAGCTCTGGATGGCAGCACAGTGCTCTGGTTTATCAGCAATTCAGTATTGATCCAATGTTGACCCTTGGGGTATAGCCTGAATTACCAGTCTCTAAATAATCACCATCCTCTGGGCCTGGCCATGCAGTTTTCAGTTCTCCTCACTGCTCATCCAGCACTCAGTGAGGGTGTTATGGGATCAAAAGCATCACTGAAGTCAAAGCAGGTGATATCCACTGCTCTGTCCTTCTCTACTGAAACAGTTATTTCCTCATAGAAGGTTAATAGACTGGTCTGTGAGTGTAACTTGATTTTTGTGAATCCATGCTGAAATCTTTGTGAAGTGCTTTGTGAACCCATGTTGCTTTGGGACAGGTGGATCACCCAGTTGCTGCATGCAGTGCACCTGTGTCTGTGCAAAGCATTTCAGTGATTGAATTATGAAGCAGAGAGCTGCAGAAAGACCTGCTGCTCCAGTTGGTAGAAAAGATATAAATGCAAAGCATAGCGAATTGCAGGTGATAAATCACAGTGTCTTGTTTAATAGGCAGTGGGAGTGAAATCCAGTTTCTCTCAGAAGCACAGGATGATCCTCAGAAACGAAAACCTGACATCAGAAAAGCCAAGTTACTGCTTGGCTGGGAACCTGTGGTATGTACAGATTAATTATTGCTGCTGTGTGGTAAAACACCAGGAGGCAGAGGGGGCTGAGGAGGGGCCACATGATAACAGTAGATTTCCCTTACTGGAATATCTGCCTAATGCCATCTCCAGAACAGTTTTAACATTTTAACTTTTTCACTTGCATATTATGAAATCATTATGAGATTATTACCTTTCTGTAAGCCCAATGAATCATTTGAAGTGTATGGTACATAGTTACATTACCAAGCCCATAGCTAATGGGTTTGCTGATATTGCTGCAATTCTCATTCCTGTTGCTGGCAATAGGAGTTGGTTTGCTTGGAGATGTAAGATCTGTCTAATTCCCAGAAAAAGTGTGGCTTTCATAGCCAGCTCCCCATTCTAACTAGCACAATGGTTTGTACCCTTCTTTAAATTTGCAGACAAAAATCATTCCAGGAAACATGTGAACCTACCTAGTAAATGTAAGCCTAATAACAGAAAAAGATCAAGATCCTTCTGAAAGGATTCACGGAGGCAACTGATATTGATAGATCATGTCTGACAGCACAAGGGTGATAGCAAACTGTTGCAAACACAGAAGGTTTAACTTTTGTATTTCTGGCCTTCTGTGTTTGGCACAGGCAGTAAGAAAACTTGTTCTGAAGTAGCAGTACAGAGTTGGTACAGCAAGGCAAGCAGTTTCTGTGCTGCTGTTTTTATCTTCCTGTACTGATGATGGTGTCAGCAAGCATGTCAGAGCATATGGCTCCTGAGAAAACAACTCCTCTGTTGTTCCTGTCTCCATATTCTATGCCTGTATTTAAGCACTGCAATTTGTAGGATTACAATTATTTGTATAGGATTTAAGAATATCAAATGAGATACTGGATGCCAGCTTTATACCATGCTGCGAAAGATGATCTTTAATCCTTACAAACAGAAGGGGCTTAAATGCTGGGTGTTTGTCTCTTTCAATGCATTAGGAACTGAAAGTAGAATTATGCATGTCTGTTTTGATACTAAACGGACCCATCATAAGCATGTGTGAGATTTAAATTTGTTGGGTTTTTCTACTTATGTCAGAAAATACATGTGGTGTTTAAAAGCTGAGCTGCATCAGCAGTGAGGAGATGTAACCAGCATGTGGTGCTGTTAATACTTAGATTGGCTAAGAGTGAGATTCCCTGGCTCCCTTGTGATAGCTGTTTTATAAAAGATTCTGTTGTGAAATGAGCTGATGTGAACCTAGGGTGATATAATTCTCTCCTCACTTTTGGGAACAGGTCCCATTGGAAGAAGGTTTGAATAAAGCAATTCATTACTTCCGTAAAGAACTTGAGTATCAGGCAAACAATCAGTATATTCCCAAACCAAAACCTGCAAGGATGAAAAAAGGAAGAACAAGACATAACTGAAGACTATTAGTTGGACAGGAAATTCCCTGCTTGACATTTGACGGATGTAATTTTTTTTTAATTTTTTTTTTTTTTTTTGAGAGAGAGACTTTAAAACAGGTATCATGAAGAAGGAACTGGAATTTCATTCTGAAGCTTGCTTTAAAGAAGTGGATGTGCCTAAAAATAACATAAATATTCCCTTTCCCTGCAAATCTTGCCTTGCACTTTTTAAATCTGTCTTTTTATGTAAAATAGAGTAGAAGCATCTTTTAGTATCTTCCAAGTTTTATATCTTGATGTGAGATCATTTTGTTGTGACTGTCCTTGACAGTTTTATTTACTGGTTTCTTTGTGAAGCTGATGATAAACACAAATGGGATGAAAAATGCCAATTTATTTATAAAATGGGTACTATAAAATATGAGATGTTCTGCTATGCATAAGAAAAAAACTAGTGGTATTGTCAGGTGAGAGACACTGACATCTGCATATAGAAGAGTTTAAAAGAATTCTGTATGAGAGCTTTATGTATTCTTTAAAGGAGAGATTTTTTCAAAAGTTTAGTTTTAGTTGTACACTTGAATTTGAGATATTTTCATTGATTACCATGGATAAGGATATTTTGAATCACTACTGTGTTGTGCGTACTCTGGGAATAAAGTTAATGTATTATTGGTTACAGTGGTTGAATATGCTATTTTAATAAAATACTGAAACTTCTGTTTGCTCGTTTCAAGGTTTCACTGTGGGAATTTCTCTGGATTTGCACATCTGTGGATTTATTGTATATTAAACATGAAGTAACAGTCTGTAAATAATCCTCTCAAAGTTAATAACTGGTCTTGCATTGCTTGTCTCCTAACAGATGTATAGTAAGGGCTGCAGGATGTCTGTTGAAATAGATCAGACAAAACCATCCTGATATATTCCAATTCAGGTAGTTGATAGTGATGCAGGAATATAATATTTCTTTAAACCATGGAGCCTAACTTCAGCCTTCCTGAGGAAATACTGAAGAAGTGTTTCTATTTTAAGCAGTTACCAAAGTGCCAGTAAATGCTTTCAACTTTAGTAACGATGCCCTATTATCTTAGGGGAAAAAAAAGCAACAAAACAAACAAAAAACCCCTAAAAAACCACAACAAAAAACCCCACTTCAATTCCCCTTATTTTTAATATTTCTCCTAGTTTTTTAAAGGTACTTAAAAGGCATTTTGACTTAGTGCCACTCAAAATTGAAAATTCTAAACCTCAGCAAGCAAAGTGACTTGACTTTATCTCATTAGAGCTTGATGTTTTTATTAGCTTTTGAGTATCTCTAGGTTGATGGTAAATTGGGAGCTAACAGTAGCAGAGATGTTATGCCCAGCCCTGGGGAGACTCCAGAGCAGTGTGGCATTTGGGCCCCTTTGTCTGAGCTGTCTGCCAGAGCCTCACAGTGCTTGCATGGCTTGGAGTCCCTTCCAGTCTGTCTGCTCAAGTTCCCAGGGACTCCAGCAGGGTGGGGTTGCTGCATTCATTGCTGTGTCCTGCCTGGAGTGGGGCTGCAGGGATTCTTTTAAGACTAATGGGTTTTTCCTTGCTCACAAGTGCACGTTTTCTCCCATTGGAAATCTGCCATACAGCTGAGATGGGGAGCCATGGTGCATTTTCCTGTCTGGATTCAGAGGTGGAATTTAGATATTATACATTACCTCCATCTTTTCACAGCCAAGCAGCTTGAGATCTGCTTTTTTTGTATGAAGCCTTTTTCTAGGTCCTTGATCTGGGTTTTTATTCCATATTAAATTGCCTGAAAAGTGCACCATGGTGTGCTGCTCCTAATGTGCCTGTAACCTGTCATTACTGAAACACTTACAAAGCACAGCCTCTCCCTGTACTCGAAGCCACAGCTGGACATGTGCGAAAGTAGTGCCCACTTCTTCAATAGTTCTTTGGAGAGAACTGTAATCAGCTCCCAGCATGGAGGTTTTAACCCTTAAAACTCTTAAGATGGAGATTATATTTGGGGGATGTTGCTGTTTCCCCTTAGATTTCACTCCTTGTGCAAATTGTGCCATTGAATGCCAAAGTCTGTGAAGAGATGGGACACTGGTACACCCCTGGTACAACATTCAGCTCAGCCATGGAGAGTAAATAGGAGCTCTGGCTACCAGCTGTTACTTCCAGGGCTGCTTTTTATTTAATCCAGTGACTTCAGTACTAAGTATGTGAATTTGTACAAGCATAAGCATGCTACTACAGACTAGCACAAAATGTGTATGTTAAAAAAAAAATTCCCTGGGAAGTC
The DNA here is from genome assembly GCF_012460135.2 of Molothrus ater. NCBI lineage: Eukaryota > Metazoa > Chordata > Aves > Passeriformes > Icteridae > Molothrus > Molothrus ater. The sequence continues at coordinate 28,494,686 of NC_050479.2, forward strand.
TGAACCTTTAAATACAAGAGAGAAGGATTTAAAAGCTCTTTAGGTTACGTCTCAGCCTGACTTCCTTCATAAAAGGAGCAAACTGGAGAGGCCAAGTGGCTGGTACCAGTACAGCCCATCTGTGAGTGTGTGTGATGCCTCCCACTGGGCCTGAACGACAAGACTGCAGATTTGCTACTTTCCTCTTCCTCTTCCTGGCTTTTGTTTCAGAGGTTCCTGATTCAGCTCCCATATTCTTTTTTAAAAGTGTCTTCCAGCAGCAGGAGCTGAGGTAGCTGTTGCCCTTAGGTTTTGAAACCAGTGACTTGGGGCTGATTCAAAAGGCATGAATCATGTTAAGAGTCTGCTGATGCTTGAGACTGAATGTCTGGGATACTTTGAAGTTGTCTGGTCTGAACTGAGTCTTCAAAAAGGCAGATGGAGGTTTGCATGTTGGTGCTCTGCTCCCATCTGGGGTTAGACATACCAGCAGGAGAAAGAGGCATCAAATGTGTTGGGAACCACAGGTAAGAAAGAGCTGCTGCCTCTCCGGACGAGCCACTCTTGATGGGGGGTACTAGAATACAGCACTGAAAGCTTGGAAATACAGAATTTGGGAGTAAATGAAGCAGAGGCATGCTCTCAGGATTTTTTTATTCCTTTAGAAAATTTGAGAATTGGAATTTTCTGCTGCCATCTGGTCAAGCAAACAAGGTAAAACTAACATGACCAAACTTGAGGTGCCTGTTTACTCACAATTACTTACAATGGGGAGCTCAGCTGGTGGTGGGTTCCTCACTCTCAGTAGGAAATACACAATGCAGCAGAGGGAACTGGCTGGCTTGGTGCTGCTGAATGGGACCAGCTTTCCAGAAGGAAGGGTGTGCAAGGCACCTGCTGCTGTGCATCCTTTGATCCTCAGAAGCAGGACCACTCCTGTTGCTGGAGGTTACAACAGCATGAGATCCACAGTTGGATTTTATTCTTTATTTCAAGCATGACGTACTTTTCCTTTATTTCTCTATGTAGGCTGCTAAGGAGCATTGTCAGCCACATTGCTAGTCTACAGACAAGCTACAGAGGGGCTTGCAGACCTAATTTATTTTAAGTAGTTCCATGAATATGTAACCTAGAGAAGCCTCATGCTTAACTTTTTGCTATATGGGGAAATAATGATCTGGTAGTTTCTGTGTCTAAGGTGTTTGCAGCTTCACTTAACCTATATAGACTGGTGGGTTTAGTAGCCAGTGAGTTCACTACCATCCCAGTATTTATGTCTTAATCTGCTTTTTTCAATAAATTTTTAGAAATACAATGTATTGGGAAAAACCCTCACTTTTTGCCAGGGTTTGAATTGAGTTTCAGAGTTGAAAGAGGCATAATTGCCTTGGAGAGCAGGCTACAGAGGGCAAAACAAGGCTTCGATTAGTTTGATGGATTGAGCCAGTCCCCAGCCTTGCTAGTATTGAGTTTAATGCTGCTTGAGGCCAGGAGGTCTCTGAGGGTTGTCAGGGGCTGGTCCACAGAAAGAAGATGCTTTGTTAACAGCAAGGGAACTGTACACTCAACGCTGCTAGCCCTAACAACCCTACATCCCTTCCCTGAAGTTGCTGTGAATGTGGCTGCCACAAATCCATAGTTCCTCTGTTGTGAGCATTTCCCTGTGGGGATTTCAGGTGTCAGAAGGGAGTACCTTATTTGCAGCTCTTGACTCTGTAGAGCTACCATGAAGAGCAGCAATAGTTCTGAAGCAAAACAGGGCCCTTTGTATGTGGCAGGAGGCTCCTGAATGCAATTCTGTATCAACAGGGAGGCTTTGCTAAAATAACAATTCATATTTCTTGCAAAAAAAACCCCAGATTTTGGCTTTCTGTTCCTTGTCTCAGTCCTTCTCTTGCTTATTTCATAATAGCAGATCTGACAAGTCTTTATCCATCTTGGTTTGTTGCCATATACAGCCTGGGACAGGCACCAGTTTGTTTATTCTTGCAGTGTTTTCCCTAGATGCTGGCATGCTCTTCAGCAAGGAGTAGGATCCTCTGAATACTCTGGTCCCTACCATAGCTGAAACAGCTGGAAGGTCCAAAGCACCAAGTTACAGGGAACAGTGGCCTAAAGTGCTGTCAAAGCCACACACAGCAATCTGGGCTCTGTCCACCCCACTGCAGAGAAAGCTGTTCTAAGCAAGGAAGGCTGTGTTTTCCACTTGGGAAACAGTCCTGGAATAGATGTGCTCAATCTCCCATCCCCAATATGTTAGTGTCACAAGCAGGAACTTAAAGGGAATGATGACCTGTCCTCCTCATTAAAAAAAAATAAAAATGGACACAGCCATAATACTTCCATTCTTTGGCAGAATGGTTTGCTGGCAGGTGTTACCAGCAAAGGAGGCAGCACTGCCCTGTGAGTCTGATGGACCTGCCTGGCTGACATGGACAAACTCGGGGATGTTGCAGCATCGGGCTTTGAAACATGAAGCACTGGAGCATGGCCAAGCTGTTTCTGCTCTGAAAAGAGCCACAGTGAACCCTTGCTGCTCTTCTGTCTTGTTGGAGAGGTTACATTATGTCAGTGCTGGGATGGTGAGGGTGATGCTGATGTGAAGTGCTCTGTGCTGTCTGCACAGCAGCATGGAAATGCTGAGAGGAGGTGCACAGTCTGTCTATGTTTTGGGACAGAAATAGTCAAAGGAAATTAAACTTTGAAGCACTCCATGCATGTCAGATGAAATTTTTTTTCCCCAGTAATCTTCCTCCTTTTGCCCAAGGCTGATTGCTTATCCTTGCTTGCTATCTACCATTGCAACTGCTGTCCTGCAAGGCAGGTGCACCCCTCTGCAAGGAGGGTGCCCTCACCTCACAGAGCTATTGCCTTGTGGTGAGTGACCCCAGCCAGCAGCAAAGTGCCTTCACAGCCACTCCCTCCTCCTGCCCCAGTGGGAGAGAATTAGACAATCAGATGGGTACTCTGGAGGGCTGAGGTAACAGAGCAGTTTAATGAGTGAAGTAAAGAAGAAGAAATCCCAAGTGATGCAAAGGCCACTCACCATCTCTCCCAAGCAAGCCTGGTGCTCACCCAGTCTCTGAGAAATGGCTTCTGTAGAAGTCAAAGCCCTGACCCTCTTCTTCTTCTTCCCAGCTTTCAGTGCTGAGCAAGCATTATATCATTTGGAATTGTCCAGTTTGGGTCAGCTCTCACCCAAGTACCCTCCCAGCCTCTCCCCCACTCCTAGCCTGCCTGCTGGGGGACAGTGTAGAAAACAGGCTGTGCAGGCACTGTTCACCCAAAGCAAAAACGTTTGCGTTCTGCCTACGCTGGTTTAGTCACAAATCTAAAACTTGTTATCATATGTGTTGTTATGTAGGAAGTTAACTCTGTCCCACTCCTTAACCCTGCAACACAATCTAATGCAAAAGATTTTTCTTTCCTCTTAGGAAATTCAGAAGACAGAGATCATAGATTTGGTTGTGAGCCTGCAAGGCACAGAAAGCTGCTAGACTGAGTCAGCCTGCAGGAATGGACAGAGTTTACAAAGGCCTAGGGAGAGATGGTCTTTATTTACAGCACTTTTTTTATTCTTCCTTATTCAGCTGGTCTGAATTCCCAATTGTAAATTCTGGGAAATGATGGAAATTACCAGCATGGTTCAAACGTTGCCAAATTCAGTGCACTTTTTGGATAATATACAAAATGAAACTATTCTTTTAGGAATAGGTGTTTTCCAACTGTGCAAAAAAGTCTGTGCTTGACTCAGAATGCGATTATTCCCTATTTGGAATAAAGGCTCTTCTACCAAGGAAACACACCAGTTTAAACCAGTTATACTGGCAAGGATTCTGGAAACACACCAGTTTAAACCAGTTAAAGTGGTTTAAGGATTCTGCTGAGATTAAGCCTAGGGAAGGCTGAGGGTTTGGAGGCCATGTTAGGCCAGCATGGATCTGTGTGTGCAGAGAAGTGACCAACATGTTCAGTTTGGCTCCCTCAGCAAAGAGCTGTCTCCTGGGAAGTGTTCCTGCAGGGAGCTGTGCAGTGCCGGGCTGCATCTCCTAGACACCAGCCCATCACACAACAAGGGCTTTAAGCAAAAGATTAGGAAATACACTCAGATTTAAGAAAGCAGTGAAGTGTAAAGAATGGTGTTGCCATCATCCATGCTTTGGAAATTTCTTGTAAGCTTTAGGTGAGAGACAGCTAAGTCATCCATGCTGTCTTCTCTGACTGCTACAGTTGGTAGAACACATTTCATCTCTCTTTATCCTGATTCTTCAGTTCCAGAAGTCAGAGAAGCCAGCCTTCCTCACCTGCCCCTTCCCAGTCCTCTACATTTGTCAAGTGCCAGCAGTGCTTTCCTGTGCTCAGCTCCTCCTGAAGCCCCTGACAGCTGAAATCTCCCTCCCAGGCTGATGTTGCTGTGATACAGAAATTGTTTGTGTTTTGGGATTCTTAACACACATGATGCCACCAACAATCCCCCTTTAATCCACTGTGTTTTACTAACAGATGTCTGGTCTCTGATATATTTTGATGCTCAGCTTAATGTGCATGTTTCTGTCTGAATTGGGATAGAGGGAATTTTGCAATAGGAAATTATGATGTCAGGGGATTGTGTTGGTTGCTGTCTGACACTAGCTTAATTTTAAATAGCTTACTTTGTTGTTTTATTCCCTATTTTGAGCTAAGCTGAAAGCTTGACACTAAGTGGAATGGACACAAAGGGGAGTATTCAGCAAAGATAACCTTTGGGTTATCGTGCCTGGGAGGGGCTGGGGCTGCTCAGGTTGGATGCTCTGTGCCTCAGCAATTACTGCTGAAGTCAAGTTCCTGCCTTGAGCCTGTTCCCTGGAGAATCCTTTCACAGGCTTTGTAGGTAGGCAAGCTCATCTGCACTGAATTTAGCTTTTGTGAATATCTGTGTCCTTGACCCAACAGGAGCTGCAAAAGTGCCGTGTCAGGCTTGGAGGGCTGCACACTGTGGGTATGGAAACGGCAGAGGAGGAAACAAAACAGCACTTTAATTGACAGGAAACGTTTTTTTCTTTTCTCCCAAGAATAATTGGATTTTTTTGTTAATAGAAGTGTGAATGGGAAGGCACATCTTAAATGTACTGGCTAATAATATGTATTCTATATGCCAAAGTAGATGATATAATGCAATTTTGCAATTGATTGTAGGACAGCAAGAGAAAAAGCCCTTTAAAAAGGAATCTGTAGTAATACAGTTGGAATTAAATTGCTGTTATAAAGTCTACTAAATAATGGCAACATGATTATCAAAAAAGCTTTATTTCTATAACACTTTTTATATATAGTGTACTACTAAGTAATAATAGTTAAAAAAAATCATGCTGCTTTGATGAAAGTCTGGCGGTTCCTTTACTCTTTCTGTTTGACATGACCAGAAGAAAAAGCAAGGTCATCCTGACTGAGAGGAGGGCTCAGCCTCGCCCAGCCCTACAGGCAGCAGCTGCCCTAGGGTAAATGGCATTAGTAATCGTCGTAGTTGACGCCTGCCCCGTGCCTGAAGGCGTGTGGGTTCCGTGGGCCAATGGGAGAATCTTCATCGTAGTGGTGCTGGTAGTGCCCACCGTAGTACTCATTACGAGCACGCCCCAAGTTGGTCCAGTAGGAGATGTCATCTTCAAATTTCTGCCAGAAAAAAAACAAAAGAGAGCATTTGCTTTCCATCCTGAAACTACTGTGATGAGATGAAACTATGAAACTGAAGTGGTGCAAGAGCCTCTTCCAGAAATTCGGATCCTTTGCACATTTGTCATAAATGAAATCTTTAGATCTAAGGGGTTTTGTGACTTGTAGCTATGGGATTATCAGGATCCTGTGTGCAGGAGTTGTCCTGCCCTGGACCCAGCCCCATACCCCCTGCCCACTGCAGAATGCTTAAATTGAGACCGCCTTCATCTGAAATGTGCACTAAGCACCTTTAATATTTCAATTACCTTGTCAATGGTGGACTGTAGAATTATGTCAATATTTTACAGTTAAAAATCTAAAGGTTTAGTTCTCCCTTGCCATGTACCTTTAGTTGCAATATCCCTGACTGGGGTGCAACACCCTTTTGCTTTCTGCCTGATCTCTGTCCCCCACCTTGCACAGGTAAAAACAAAGGTACAATGCAGCCTTCCAGCTATGGAAATGCAATAAGCACTTCAGTTCTGCTCACAACAGCAGAGGAAAAATAGTGTGCAAGGATATCAAATGGCTGCCAAGTCAAAGCCTTTCCATCTGAATGACTCTTTGGAAATATTTTTGGCTGAGATTTGGGGGGAAAAAAAGGTTTTGCAAATACACAATGGATAAGTAGGGACCAAGTCCTTTGCTGGAACAAACAGTTATTTCATTGTTAAGACTGTGTCCTAATACTCAAGAAAACCTACTAAGTGGATTCATTGTGTCCCACAACAGGCCTCATTTTGGTTTTTGAAATGCATACAGGAACTTAGAGGAGAATTCACTTTATCTACATGGTTTGTCCTTGCTCCTTTAGTATTTTCCCCCAGTCTTCAGCTTCCAGTGTATAAAACCACTTTTCCTATTTTTCCTATTTCTATTAGTGAAGGGGGATGTAGCCATGCTGTTGAGAAATGACTTTTGTCCACATAATATCCAGGAGAATTTAGAAAAAAGTACCCTTCATTATTTCAGCTCAAGCAAAGGATTATTTTTCTAATTGTTGCAGCTTTGAAAATGAGTGCATTCATCTTCCAAGCAATCCACATAGCATGAAGTTTTAAAATGTACTCCAGCCTTCCTGTGCCAATGCAATCTCATTAAACATATTCATACAGCTGACAGAAGCCAAGAATTCAACATCTATAACTATTTTTACCTCTTATTAAAAGCAGAAATTATTCTACATGTGGGACTTCAACCAAACACACTTTTTTTTGCCCTATTCCAGCATCTATTTAGTAGAGCTTTGTGCAGAGTTTGATTCCACTCCAGTGTTTTTATAAATAAAGCGTTTTTTAAAAATGTGTCCTTCTCATTTGAAGGGAGGCTGACTGAATATTATCCAAAGGTTTTCCTTTCACATATAGAGGGGAGGCACAGCTGCCAGTGTTCATGATGGTCAGGAGCTGCCCATGCTGTGGAGGCACAAGTGTGCATTGGGTGCATAATGTCAGTGCCATTCACTGGGAAGGGCCAGTCACAGCCAGCTTGGTGTGGATTTCTCAGCATGTTTAAAAGCTGATCAGGTTGAGGATGACAGGAAATTACTTTCCTGAAATAGGATTGATTGCTTTGAGTCTGGCCACCTATTCTGCAAAGCAAACTTTGTTCATATGTCCAGTTGCAATTTATTAAGCTTAAGTTTGATAGCAGGCAGGAACTCCATACAAGACCCTAATATAATTTTTTTCAACTAATAAAATACTGCAAGGATCTCTAACACGTAACAGAGGTTATATTTCTGGACATTTGCCACTCTAAAGAAGAATTCTGGGCAGGGACACCTTCTACTACACCAGGTTGCTCAACACCCCATCAAACCTGGCCTTCAACACTTAAAGGAATAGGGCATCAACCACTTCTCTGAGCAACTTGTTCCAGTGCCTCACCACCCTCACAGTAAAGAATTTATTCCTAATATCTAATCTAAATCTCTTTTTTTTTCATTTAAACCCAATCCTCCTTGTTCTATGCCTGCCTATTCTCCCTCTTTTTTTAAAAGCCCCTCTCCATTTCTTTCACTGACCTGCTCATCGAAGCCCAGGTACAGGAACTGCTGGTACCACTGCTGCACGTCGGGCTGGCTCCTGTCCCACAGCTGGCGCCGCTGGCGTCTCAGGCTGCTCAGGAACTCCTTGGCTGCCGTTTCTTTCACGGACACCTCTGGCCTCGCAGCAGCAGCAGCAGCAGCAGCAGAAGCTGAAATTAATCCCCCCCACAAAAGGCATGCCAGGAAATTTTTGGTCAGCCTGAAGTGTACTGCTTGCAGCAAGTAAGAAAATGATTCTCACATCATGCCATTACCTTTGTGCTTGCCAGTGCAATGCCTGTAGCAGAGTAACAGTAATAAACCCAGGAATCACCAGTGTAATAGGATTTCTCTGCTACCCTCATTCTCCTGGATTCTTGTAAAGCATTTCTGAGCTCAAGTACAGCAGCTAACTGAGGAATTTAAATAAAAATACCCAAATTCAATGAGCATATACATGATGTGTTTGTGCTTTCAGGAGAGCAGACCAGCCCTAAGTGCTACAGTTGCAGAACTTGGGTTGAAGAAGAGAGGTGAAGTTAGAATGACTAAGGAAGCTGGAGAAGCACTGCTAACATATTAGAGTGAAGGGAGAAACACTTTAAAAGATAGATTTTTGAAACTGATGTGTGAAAAAGTAGCATTTAGATGAGTGCTACTAAATGCCCTGTATGCCTGAAAATAAAAGCCCATCAGGTTTTCATAGTGACCTGTGTGAGGGATGCACGGAAATGCCCCCAACCTGCCAGACCCAGATGTGCCATCTGGCTTGCTCCATGCCTCAGAGCAGCGTGCTGTGGCTGCTGAAGCAATTGCTGCAGCTCCCAAAGACGTGGATGAGAGGACTAAGCAGAATGAGAAGAAATGGCCTCAAGTTGTGCCACAGAAGGTTTAGCTTGGATGTTAGGAAAAAGTCCTTGGCTCAAAGAGTGGTCAAGCTTTGGAACAAACTGCCTAGGGAAGTGGTGGGAATTGCCATCCCTGGAAGTGTTCAAAAGACACATGTTTTTTTGGGAACATGGTTTAGTTGTGAGTGTAACTGCTGGGTAAATGGTTGGATTTAAACTTGGAGATCTCTCCTAATCTAACAGTTCTATGATTCTGTGACTGGCCAGCCCCTGGCCAGACATGGAAATGATAAAACATGGTATTGATCCGGCTGTGATACCAGAGGTGTGTAGGAGTAGGAGAAGTCTTACCTTTAGATGGTTCATTTCAATGAGGGAGAAATCAGGAGCACGGGTGTGCATGGGATTTTTGGAGGATGTGTGGAAGAGACTGGGGTAGGCAGGGAAGTCAAGTGGAGATGTGAAGAAAACCACTGAAGCAGGAGCTGGGCACACGCACAGAGGAAGGCAAAGGACTTCAGAAAGAAAGGAGATTCTGGAGATAAAAGTGATAGATGAGTTGTTGAAGTAAGTGGTAAACAGTAGGCTGTCCTGCAGTGATGAGCTGGAAACTGATAACTCACCATGAGCTTGAAGTAGGTGTTATTGCTGGGAGGGACAGCTAAGCAGATGTCCCATGAATGAGCCCTCACACAAGGGACACTGCCAGCAAGGGAAGCAGTACTGTGTGCTTGGCCTGCTTGCTTTAGAAACCAACCAGAAAAGGGAGCAAGGCTGGAGTCAAAAAGGCTGCATATTCCCTCTATCATCAATTTTGCAGTTCTTCCTGACCGAAGCCATGTTGTCTGCGTGCCCCAGGAGCCTTCTCCCCAGGGGGCCTGAGCAAACAAGCGGCCACTGCTGTGGTGCAGGAGGGTCACTCCTGTCTTCACACAAGCCCTGCAGAATGGTAACACAAGGAACCCACACACAAGGAAAACAGAGGTGGGTGGGATGTATATTTAGTTCTGGCAAGAGGTGTGGAGTGATGCCAGAAAAAAAACCCAGAACAAAATTAGAAAGCCTGGCAGGAAGTGGAAGTCCCCTCTGTGAGGGTATAAATTCTTTGCTTCAGCCATAGAGCAGGCTGAGGGGAGGTGGCCAGAACTTCTGGGATATTTCATCTGCTGTGGTGTAGCTTGTTCCCAGCTGGCATCGTTTCCACTACCTTCCCTCAACCAGAGAGCCATTCCATGCTTCTGACTGCTGGGCCTTCGGCCATCATCTCTCCCGTAAGAGAGCAGTCTTCCAAAAGGGAAGCACATGTGGGGCCAAGAAGAAAAAAAGAGCAAGTCAAGGCATCACAGGCAAGCCAGGTTTGCACATACTCTTCCCAGTGCCTGAGCCAGCAGTATTTCCATGCATTCCTTGGAAAAGTTTGTGACTGCCCCAAATAGATAAATGCCACGTCTGCCATGCATCCCCTGGAAAAGGCTCTGTGCAGAGCAAAGGCAGCATGCCTGAGGCTGGGCACTGCCTTTCAGAGGGAGCTGTGGTAAGCACAGCCTCCAGCCCAACATCCCAAACAGGCACACAGGCAGGGCTCTGCCTGAGCAGGAGGTTCTGGTGTGGCCCATTGTGTGTGTGGCCCTGTACTTGTAGCCTCCTGCTCCATCTGCTCTCCTGGAGCTGGAGCTACAGGGACAAGTCATCGACAGCTTTGACTGACAGCAGCTGACTCCAAGGAAAAACAAGGAAAAGCACTTTGCTGTCTCTTTACTTACCTTCTCGTTTCTGAAGCATCAGTTTAAGCTTATTTCCCCTTGAAACATCTAGACAAATAAAAATAAAACACGTACATTTACTGAGAAGGAAATAACAACAACAACAATAACAGAAGTTTATTTCTCAAAAACTGCCAGAAGTATTTTTGTCATAGCTCCAGTTCAAGAGGCAAAGCAGAAACTTGCTCTCTTTGCTCCCATTTCCACATTTGAATGCAATATACACTGCAAGGAAGCTTCTGACAGTCCAGCATCTTCTCCCCAGCTCTCTTGGCAAGGGAAACCCTATAATGGCCTTCTTCACCAAGTAAATGATTATATTTTTCATCAGAAAACTGCAGTTGGTGCCAGTACCAGCACCCAGAGCAGCATGATAATTCTGGAAGCCCCTCGTCACTGGGTGAGGGCTGTGCTAACAGTCAGAGTGCTCCAAAACTGTGCCTGGCATCCTGCCCCAAGGCACATCGAAGCAGTCATCCTGCTGATCCCCAGACCGGAGCGCAACGGGAGACCTGCAAGCGCTCGGCTGTTCCGAAATGCTTCAGTCGCGGGCACAGAAGCACCTTTTTAGAAAGATGCCGAGCTCGCACAAGGCTTGGAGCGTGCGAAGGCTCTCACCCCCGCGGGGTGCCAGGGCAAGGTTGCTCCCGCTCCCCAGGCCGTGCCGGGTTCCGCTGTCCCCGTGTCCCGCACGCCGCGCTCACTCACCGGGCGCCGCGCAGAGCAGCGGCAGGAGGAAGAGGAGGAGGAGGAGGAGGAGGGAGGCCCCGGGCAGGGCCCCGCGGGGACACGGCGGCGGCATCGCGGCGAGGAGAGCACAGGAGCGGAGTCCCACCTGCGCGGGAGGAGACGGAGAGGATGGAGGCGGAGGGCGGGACGGAGGAGCGGAGCGGGAAGGGCCGGGCGGGGCGGGGAGGGGCAGCGGCAGCCCGGGGATGCTCGGGGCTCGGAGCGGGGCAGCACCAGGCACCCAGCCACTGCTCGGCCACTTCCCAGAGGCACTTTTTTATTGGAGTTACACATAATCGATCCGGTGAGGCTGGTGAAGACCTTTCAGCGGTTTATGCGGCCTTTTCTGACAGGGGAGTTTAAAAAAAAGTAAATAAAATGGCTGTAGCGTGTCATTGCTCTGGATATAAACCCAGTTTGTCAGATCCTTGTAACAGTGCATGGAAATGGAGAGATAGTCCTGATGGAAAAACTAAACAGAATCAACCAAAGGTGACTTAGTTCAGGGTTTTCTCTGTCTCCCTTCTTATCACCACCCAAACCCACAGAAAATCACAATGCATTTTAGCTGATTAGCTTTAAAAAATAATTTGGATTTTTTTTTCCCTACATATGGACAGTTTTAGTTTATTGTAAGAACTCAGGGACCAAAAGCCAAACTCACAAACTAAGAGCCCTTGCTCAGCAGTTCCATAACTGTAATGATGCCTAAAGTTACTCTTGCCTTTTCCTAATTTGGACTTCAACCTTCCCTTGGTGAATTAATCTTCTATCAGTTCCTTCCCCTGCAGATGCCAGAAACACCCCAGATGAATTCCTAATGAATTCCTTACCCATCCTAAGACACAAACCTCTCTCTTCCCTCGCAGCAGAGACCCACAGCACCCAGGAGACCATAATGAGCATCTCACCTCGTGCTGAAGCTGTGCCAGCAGAGAGCAAGGGAGAGCCAGGCCCCCTCTGTAAACTACTTGTGAGAAATCTGGCAGGTGCTGGGGCCTTGGCTCTGTGATAGAAGGATCGGTTCCAGATCAGTTGCAGATGAATACACACACACACACACACCACACACAGAGTGCGTACTCTATATATTGCAGTTGGATATAAATATGTACATTTAATATATTTGTGTATATGTACACATAGCCACGAGTGCATGGTGGGGGAGCTGTGCAGTGGCAACTCCCTGTGATGAGATGTGGAACACAGACAGGCACAGCAGATCTTGGGAGTGGGACCAGACCCCATGGTTGGCTTCACCACTCACTGTAAAATGCAGAAGAATCACCAGAGTGGGCTGGTCCCTCAGCAGTGTCTCAGCCCCAGCCTGAATGCTGCTTCAGGGAATCGCTCCTGTTTCCCCACACATCTTTCCTCTTCTGAAAAAAATCATTTGAATTTGCACTCAAAGCTTTTTCCTTGCTGCCCTTCAGCCCCCAGCACCTCTGAGCTAAAGCTCAGGCATCTCTGCTCATCCTTTTTGTAAGGACTTGTTCCAAGATCATGAAGTGGTAGGACAAGGGTTAAGGGCTTCAAACTGAAAAAGGCCTCATTTAGATATTAGGAAGAAATTCTTTACTGTGAGGGTGGTGAGACCCTGGAACTGCTTGCCCAGAGAAGTTCTGGATGCCCCATCCCTGAAGTGTTCAAGGCCAGGTTGGATGGGGATGTCTGAGCAGCCTGGTCTTTGGGAAGGTGTCCCTGCTCATGGTCAGGAGGGGCTGGAATGGATCATCTTTAATATCACTTCCAACCCAAACCATTCTATGATTCCATTACCCCAGTTCAAGTGGCAGTGTCAAACAACAGCTCCACACAAAGGACCTCTTGCTCTCTGCAGGAGCCACATCTTCCCACAGAGAGAGAGAGAGGGAGGGAGCAGCACCCTCCTGATCCCTGTGATGGAAGCACTTCCACAGGAGGCTGGGGTCCCAGCTCAGCTCCCATGCAAATGTGAACCAGAACTGGTTTGTCTTTTCTGTCACTGTTTTCGAGTGGTTTTGCCCTGTCATGCTTCAAGTGTCAGCAGACAACACCATGTGCTGGAGCAAAGGCCCCTTCTCCTGAATCAATGCACTCTTTCATCAGGTTAACACTGACAGCCCGTTTGTTAAAACCACCAGGGCTTTGGGATAGCAATTTGCAGAATATAGCTAGAAGGGATAGAAGTGAAGAGCACACATGCAAGGCTACATGGAAGAGTTGTGATGCAGTTAATTTATAAAACCAGGGCAATAATTCATGCATATTAGTGGTTTACTGCTATGCTGGTAATGGCAAAGGTTGTTTTGTTCAGCTGGCTGGTTTGTAGCAAGCCTTGTGTGGAAGCTGGGGCTCGGCAGAACTTCAGGTGCTTTGTGCCTCTCAGCCAAGGAAATACAAAGCACAGAACCTCTTCTGGATACTAGATAGACCATGATGACTCAAGAAACTGCTGGGATAAAATGCAATCTTTTGAAACCCAGAGAAAGGATTGACTCAAGTACAAGGTTATTGTAGAAATTCATTGCTCTAGTGATGGAAGAAGTGATTGACAGAAGACTATAACCTCAGGTTTAAAGTGAGTGCAGTGTCTTCAAGAAGAGGTCACTTTCTCAGTTCAGGGGACAGAAGTTTTTGACATAAAGTAAAAAAAAGCATCACAGCACTTTTTCAAAGGTGAGGTGAAAGGTGACTGATGTTTCCCCAGTAGCAATCTTTATTTCTTTTCAGGTTGTTATAAGGACTTAAGGCAGTGTTGTCCGTTTTGCAGTAAGACACTTATTTTTCTGCTGAGCTTGAAGCTATTGCATTGTTGTTCCAAGTATTTACCCATGAGTGAATATCCAAGTTTATTGACATGTCTGCAGTACCCCTTTCTGTTATTTACCATGAAAAACCACAGTTGCTGTGTGTACAGATGGAATTCTGCAGTGTTTTTCTGGGATCTCTCCATCAGCAGTGACACTGCTCTCTTTAAAACCTCCCTTTCTTCAGCATCACCAGGATCACCAGTCCTTGTTCTTCTTGTAGGTGACTTTAACCTGCCAGACATCTGCTGGGAACTTAGTACAGCAGAAAAGAGGCAGTCCAGGAGGTTCTTAGAGTGTGTCGATGACAACTTTTGTCACAGCTGGTGAGTGAGCCCACCAAAGGAAGGACTATGTTAGACCTGTTGTTTGTAAATAGAGATGGGCTGGTGGGAGATGTGGTGGTTGGAGTACTTGATATTTGGTGAAATCAGGAGGAACATCAATATGACTCTTACACTGGACTGCTGGAGAGCAGACTTTGAGCTATTTAGGAAACCTATTCAGAGAGTTTCTTGGGAAGCAGCCCTTAAAAACAAAGGAGTCCAGGAAAGGTGAGTGTGCTTTGAAACAGAGATCTTGAGGGCACAGGAACAGACTGTCCCTGTGTGCTGAAAGATGAGTTGACAAGGTAAGCATCCAGCCTGGACGGGCAACAAGGTTTTGAAGGAACTTAGGAATAAAAAGAGGATGTATCATCTTTGGAAGGAGGGTCAGATGTCTCAGGAAATATTTAAGGGGGTTGCTAGGGCATGTAGGAAAAAATTAGAGAGGCCAAAGCTCAGTTGGAACTTCATTTGGCACCTTTTGTAAAGGATAATAAATAATGTTTTTACAAATATGTTAATGGCAAAAGGAAGGGTAAGACCTCAGTTCTCTACTGGATGGGAGGGAACTTAGTAACTGCAGTTGAGGAGAAGCTGGAAGTGCTTAATGCCTTCTTTACCTCAGTATTTAGTGGGAAGATGGCTTGTCCTTAGGACAGCTGTCCTCCTGGGCTGGCAGAGGGTGTCAGGGAGCAGAATGGTCCCCTTGTTATCCAGGAGGAGGCTGTCAGAGAACTGTTGAGCTGCTGGATGTTCATAAATCTGTGGGCCCAGATGGAATCTATCCCAGGGTGATGAGGGAGCTGCAGATGAGCTTGTGAAGCCTCTCTCCATCATTTACCAGCAGTCCTGGCTCACTGGTGAGGCTCCAGATAACTGGAAGCTGGCCAGTGTGACACCCACTCACACAAAGGGTAGGAAGGAGGATCCTGGTAATTATAGGCCAGTTAGCCTGACCTCAGTACCAGGTAAGGTAATGGAACAGTTTATATTGAGTGTCATCACACAGCACTTATAGGCCAGGCTATCAGAACCAGGCAGCAGGGCTTTAGGAGGGGTAGGTTGTGTTTGACCAACCTGATCTCCTTTTATGACCAAGTGACCCTCCTGGGGAATGCAGGAAAGGCTGTGGATGTTGTCTGTTTGGATTTCAGCAAGGCCTTTGACACCGTCTCCCACAGCACACTCCTGGACAAGCTGGCAGCCCATGGCTTGGACAGGAGCACTCTTTGCTGGGTTAGGAACTGGCTGGATGGCCGGGCCCAGAGAGTGGTGGTGATGGTGCTGCATCCAGCTGGGGCCAGTCACCAGTGGTGTCCCTCAGGGCTCTGTGCTGGGGCCAGTTCTGTTCAATATTTTTATTGATGACATGGATGAGGGGATTGAGTCTTTCATTAGTAATTTTGTGGACAACACTTAGCTGAGATCATGTGTCAATCTGTTGCAAGGTAGGAGGGCTCTGCAGAGAGACCTGCAATGGTTGGATGAATGGGCAGAGTCCAGTAAGAAGAAATTTAATAAATCCAAGTGCTGAGTCCTGCATTTTGATCACAATAACCCCCTACAATGTTACAGGCTGGGGACAGTATGGCTGGACAGTGCCCAGGCAGAAATGGACCTGGGGGTGCTGGTGACAGTCGGCTGAACATGAGCCAGCAGTGTGTTCCTGGTGGCCAAGAAGGCCAATGGCATCCTGGCTAGTATCAGGAATAGTGTGGCCAGCAGGAGCAGGGAGGTCACCCTTCCCCTGCCCTCGGCACTGGTGAGGCCACACCTTGAGTGCTGTGTCCAGTTCTGGGCCCTCAGTTTGGGAAGGACATTGAGACACTTGAGTGCATCCAGAGGAGGCAACGAGGCTGGAGAGGGGCTGGGAACACAAACCCCTGTGAGGAATGACTGAGGGAGCTGGGGGTGTTTAACCTGGAGAAAAGGAGACTCAGGGGCGACCTTGTCACTCTCTGCAACTCCCTGAAAGATGGCTGTAGTCAGGTGGGGGTTGGTCTCTTTCTCCAGGCAGCAGCTGACACAGCCTTAAGTTGTATCAAGAGAAATATAGGTTGGATATTCGGAAAAAGTTTTTTATGGAAAGAGTGATGAAGTACTGGAAATGTCTGCCCAGGGAGGTGGTGGAGTCACCACACACATCTCTGGATGTGTTTAAAAAAAGACTGGATATGGCATTTGGTGCCACGGTTTAGTTGAGGTGTTAAGGCATGGGTTGGGCTCAATGATCTTTAAGGTCTCTTCCCTCCTAATGATTCTGTGTGATTCTGTGTATGGAGGGGTTTCAGGCTTGTTTTAGAGCTTGATTTTCCTCCATTGGCACACCAGTGCTGGAAGCTCTCTGCTGGCATGGTTGGGCAGCATTCTCAAGGGCATTAGGTAAGAAAGTCTGCACCTATGATGTCATTTGGTTAAATGTCTTTCATCACCACTGGTGGCAGTAGAGACCCTTGATGTCGAAATTTCATTGAAAGATGTTAATTAATGCTGTCAGCAGGGCTGTTCCCCAGGCAGCCCTGGAATGGGGAGCAGTGAGCAGGGCCCCTTTCAGCATGGTGTAAACTCCATCAAGCCCCTGAGCATAACAAAGACCATGAATTGGAAGGAAGCGTGCAGCTGGATAGCAGGATAGAACTGGTGGGTTCATTACTTTCCCAGCATGGGGTTAGACTGATGACTATGGTCTTGCAAGCCTGAGGCAAAAAATTGGGAGCAATCCAGTGAAAACCACTCTGAACCTGACTTCAAGAATATACAGGCAGGAGCAAGGCAAGGACCTCACTGAAGAAATTCTGGTAGATTTTTTTTTGGGAGGGGCATCATCTCTGGCTCAAAGCATCCTGAATTTTAAGGTGTTTTACTATTATTACTGTAGTTAATATTCTACATTTTGCCTAAAATTTTGTACAAAGAGATCTCTGAATAGGAGAGATGCCTCTGATTTTGCCTCTCATCACAGTAGCTGTTGAGAGAACTGTGGTTTGTTCATTAAAATGTAAGAGATAGTATCAGTAATGGCTATTCAAGGATATTCAGTAATTCCAAGCACAACAAAAAACACTAAAAAGATTGATCTTTGTTTCTTTCCCTCTTTCTTTATTAGGATTCATGATTTTAAGTGCTTCAACACAGTACTGTTCTTAAATACAGTGTAGATTAAATGCTTATATAATCACAGGACTACCAAAGTTGGATTTCCAAGAAAACCCCCCCACCAAATATAATGAGACTTAGGATAAAATAATGAGGCTCAATATGAGTCTCAAAATATTGAGTCATCATAACTTGATGGGCAAATAGATAAGTTGGAAATTGGCCAGGGAGTGCGGGAGATGACACTTCATCTTTTACAAGTAAGCACGCGTAGATTTTAACAGTCCACTAAAGTGATCCATTGGATCAAGAACATGGCAGCACTGAACACTGTTCCTAACACCCAGAAAATCATTACTTTCTGCTAATAAGGTAATAATCTCCCAGCCATATTGTCCAGGTTGCTTGCCTTAGGGTAGAGGCACTTGGCACTCCAAATGATTTTCTGCAGCCTGTTCCAAGAAAACTGCAGGAGCCATGTTTTCCTTCCAAACAGAAGGAAGAATATTTAAATCATCAGTCAGTTCTTTCCAAAATATTTTGAGTTTCATACTATTTCTTCCACTGCCCCAGAGATGTCCTGACAGTGAGAGGACCAGTCCCAAGACCCAGAGCAAACATCTTTTCTTTAGGAAAAATTTATTTGTTGTCAGCTGTGAGTCTCATTGTCCTTGGCACATGATTTGGGATACATTTCAGCCATTGCATCTCAACTGGTTGCACTATTTCTTTGGTCCATTTTAGTAATAAATATTAGAGCTCATATTTTCCATAGAAAATAGCTTAAAATAAAGTTGTTGGGATTTTTTTTCTCCTGCTTGGCTACTGCTGATATTTTTCTCAGCTTCTGTCTGAGCCTGCCAGGTAAGAAATGGTGTCTGTTGGTCTGTCCATCTTCCTCCCTTCACTGATTGACAGTACTTTACTGCCCTCACTGCAGAATTTACCTTACTGCTCTGCTGATAAGCACAGTGAGAAGCAGATTAGTTCAGCAACATTATCAGATCATGGCTGCTTCCTTTCCACAGAGGGATAAAAACATTCTCTCTCTAAGAAATCCTTCTCTTTTTTCTCTTACACTGCCTCCAGCATACATTTAGGATAAACCTGGAAGCATATAGAAAGTCTGTATGTCAGATTTAAGAGGAAGGGAGGTGGAGAGGGACTGTAGTACATTAATACCTGTTTTTCTGACATGGCCTGATTTCATTCAAATCATTCTTTCCTTTACTGCTCTCATTTGGGATACTTAGTTTCTATGCTTCTTATTTCTGAGCAATATTTTACTTGTGTGCATTGCCTTATTTTATTATTCACATCCAGAATGTACACACACTCTCATAAAAAACCCTGAACAAACAAACAAACAAACAAAAAAAACCAAAAAAAAAAACCCCAAAAAACCCACCCAGACCCACGGGACAAACAAGCTGCACCTACTCAAATATTACAAAATGCAAAATCTCAAAAATCTTAAATCTTAGCAATGACAGCGGGTAAAACGTGGGCATGTTCCAGAGTGGATTTCAGCCTGTGCAGGGAAGTTCACCAGGAGAACAGGTTTGCCTTCTGAGGAGCAAAGAGCCTGAGACAGTGACAGGTGAATCTGTAATAGGTCTGCGCAAGGTTTCCCTCCCTGTGCCTCAGTCCACAGCGCCAGGAGCTGCAGCAATGCTGGGCAGCCTGGGCAGCAGGGCAAGCCCTGTGCACCTCCACTGCTCCTCACCAGCACAGCCAGGAGCCTCAGAGACCTGCAGAGACACAGCCCCTGCCTGCCGAGCACGTGCTGTAAAAATACGTGGGTTTCATTTGAAATGGGAGAAAGTGTGTGCAATTTCATGGGGAAGGAAAAGGGGGACATCCCAGAGAGCCTGAAGAGTTTGAAGCCCACGTTTCAAAGCAGAGGAGTGGGAACATTGCCTGGAGTGTGCCAGGCATTTCCAGCATTATCAAAACAACCTGCTTCCCCCTGCCTGCCTTCTCAGGCAGGTGGGGATCACATGGGCTGCAGTTTCCAGCAGCACTGCCAGCCTGCCCGAGGCAGGCCCACGGGATGCAAAACGTCTGCCCAAACAGTCAAAATACAAAACACAGCAGCAGAGGGCAGGTGACTGCTCTCTCCTTGGGTCAAAAACGAGCCCTTGGGAGCCTAAGGAACATACAGTGCATCGCAGCTTGGAGCATGATTCTCAGGTTATTAGAGCAGAAACCTCACTTGTCTTCCTGGCTTTATCACACATGACCTTACACCTCTCTTGATCTGCTCTGTGGCCGCTCTTGCTGGCTCTGCTTTATATCCGTGCTTCCCGGTTCCACCAATGCCCTGCCTGTGAACAAGCCCATGCTTCTGCCCATCTGATGTTGGATTACCTCTCTGATTTACAGTTCAGTTTGTTTCCAGGAGAATGCACTCTCTGTACTGTCTCTGTGCTGCTGCTGAGTAAGAGATTGTGACATCTTTAATCTTCGCCCGTGAAACCCCACTGCATCCAGCTGTCCCTGGATGCCAGTGACTTCAAAGGATGGGTCGCTGCAAGCTGTGGAAATTTGAGGGAAGGTTTTTTGCCCGTTGTGACCATTTAGTCACCCACCCTGCAGGTATTCATGCACACATGCATTTTTAATGACAAGAGCCCTAAGGAATCCCATTTATTTCAGAAAGATTAAATCCCACTCTATGCCTGGATCTCACAAAACTGTTGTACAGAAACATGGCTCAGCTGGAAATGTGGGCATTTCATCCCCATCTCTGCTCTCCTGGGCCTGTGGTGAGTGACAGAAAGGAAGGCTGCTGGTCTCTGATCACAAATCACAGCATGGGGCCTGACCCAGCTCACATCAGCTCTCCTCGTGCTGGTAGGACTGCACAACTCCTGAACCCCTGCTGGCTCTCCATCAGCCAAGCAGAAGAGCCTGCCTGCACTTGTCAGTGTAGAGAGGCCTCTGGAGTCCTGGCTCACTCCTTGAGGCACTGGCATAATTGCTCTTTTGCCCTGGAACTCCTGCCACAGAGGATGGCACAGAGGAGATAACATGCTGCCATCTATCTCCAGCATGTTTTTTCCCTTCCATCAAAAATATCCTGGCAGGCAAGACAGCCATGGTTTTGGTCAGATCATTCAGGTTTTGGGCCAGACCAGATATCAGCTTTAATCTGAAAGTTAATTAGCTGCAGAGAGAGGAATTCTGAGGACATAATTCTTCAAGTAGGAATAAGCAATTCAGTCACTTACATTTACCAAAACCAACACAAAATTATTTTGCCTCCTCCTCTCTCAAGATCTGCCATTACAAATCTTTGTGTCTGATTCCTTTTTAATTTTGAAGAGAACCACAGTGATTTCTGCTTTGAAGAACCTTGTCCTGGTTTAACACATTTTCACATCCTGCATGGCAGATCTGAAGTACTGCTCCTGAATGAAGGATAGTGACTGAGGTTTTATTAGGTAATGTTATCACCTCATGGCTACAATTCAAAGATGATTTTACCTGGTAATTAATTGTTAAAATGCAAGTGTAGTACATATTCCTGAATAGTATTTGCAACTGGGGAGGACCTGAGCTGGGTAATGCCCTGATGCCCTGATGACACCAATCTCTTTCTCTCATGTGTGAGCCCAGGTTAGGGTTTAGCCATACAGCAGTGAGTAAACACACAGACAAACTTCTGAGAATTTTTTTTACATTACAGAAATGGCACTGGCACAGTAATGACTCTATGATAGATTGCGGGAGGCCACACAGTGGTATTAGACTGTTTATTTTTACTAACTTATAGCTGGAATAGAAACATCTTCTTAAAGATGATCACTTAAACTTGTAATTTTTATGTTGATTAATGCAGATGTAGGGATAGCAATATAACTTTGATGTTGGTAATCAAATAAAATCATTTAGGCTGGAAAAGACCTCCAAGGTCAGCAGGTACAACCACTGACCAATCACCACGTGGTCAACTAAACCATAGCAGTGCCATGCAGTGCCATGCAGTGCCACGTCCAGCTGTTTCTTGGACACTCCCAGGGATGGTGACTCCACCAGCTCCATAGGGAATCTATTCCAGTGCTGTTACCCTTTCTGTGAAGAAGTTCTTTCTGAATTTCTGTTGTTGATAATCACTTGTTAATCAGTCATGGTAAGATCTCTGTATCATAGAAACATTTAGTAGGGAAAGACCTTTAAGACCATGGAGTCCAACAACAAACCTTCCACTGCTGAGTCCACCACTAAACCATGTCTCTAAGTGCCAAATTCATGCATCTTTTAAAAACCTCCAGGGACCATGATTCCAATGCTTTGCTGTACAGCAGGGAGGAGATAGGAGCAGATAGGAAGCTTTCTGCTGTTAGTTTTTTTTTGTTGTTTTTTTTTCAATTAAGAGAAAATGACAGATCAGTCATACTTTGAAGAACACCATACCCATCATGGAAGCACAATTTTCAGAGACTGGGCCTGACCAGATGCTGTGCAAAATTTAGGCACTTGGATAAGAAAAGTTGTGGTTCTGCTATTTAAATACAATAGTTGTCCTTGGTTTTATTAAAGCCAATTCTTTACCCTTGATAATTTCATATGAAATTTTTGTCATGGGGTTTGAGTTGGCCATGTCATGAGAAATTATTTTGCACTTAAAAAAAAAAAGCACCAAATACAACCAAATCGTTGAATCCTTACAAAGCCATTAAATATGTCCACGGAAAAGCTTTTCCGTAATACTAATCTTACATGACTGACTAATTTTATTTTGTAGTTAAAACAATCCATACTGAGATGTTTGAAGAGGAAGAAGAGAAATACACAAAAGAGATGAGAAATACATATCAGAAAGAAGAGAGAAATACAGAGTGGAGAGAGGACTTTTTATCAGACAAGAAGGAACACATGTTGTAAGGTATGTATTTTAGTGAAGAAGCCAAAACCCTCAAATCTCCACTGCTGTCACCACTCCTACAGAACTCCCATCAAACCTACAGTCTCAATATATGAAACAATCAATCAGTGTCCCTAGCCATGGAGAGATCCCACTACACAAGGCACAGATTGATTTCCCAGGCAACTCCAGGCAAGACTAAAAGAAGAAACAGATTAAAACAAAGGCTGACAAATAAAATACCTTCATTTTGGTTTCATTATGAACAAATTCCAACTCTTATTATTTCATCCAAGCTGTCTCTCTCCAATTCGTCTCCAGTCTCTACTTAAATATCATATATTTTCATTTTAAAATAATCTCTCATAACAGAGGACTAAACCCTTATATGTAAATAAACAATACAAACTAGGAATATTAATAAAGATCTAAGCACATTTTCTGCATAGCAAATATGTTGGAAAATGTTTCTTCCTATTCCGTTCCCCTGCTATAAAGGCAGCTTCAGGAACAAATTATCCCAAATGATCTGAGGCTGAGTTTATGACAAGAATAACGACACTTACAAAACACATGTATTTTGCTGATATCTGAATTCTGTGCATGGACAATGCAAGTGCAGGTAGTGGAGCAGCCTCCCTTCTGAAACACTTTTAACCTAATTGGACGTGTAATAGGCTCAGAGTCTAAGGGGAAACATCAGATGGATGTTAATGATACTAGAGCGCCTTCTAAAGAATTGTCTTGGACTATGGGGATCTTTCTTAATCAAGGAGAGGTTTTCTTCTCCTTGTCAAAAGACAGTCTCTGTCACAGGTACTCTCCTTGATCCTGAAATATTACTTTATACAGGGGTGTCAGAGGACCTGAATTATGCATGTGGTCAGCCCAGAGTGATGTCATCTAGCCTTAAAATCAATGCATCTCTCTTGGATATGAAAGGAAGGAGGAGACAGGTGGTAGTGTAGAGTTTGTACATTCACAAGTCACATATAAAATGGATTTCTCCAAATTTATACAAAAAATTCCAGCTGAAGCCATCTTTCCTCCAACCTAACCAATATTGTTTTCCCATCAATTGCTTAGTGATGACAGCACTGCAAGGAACAGAGAGGCTGCAAGTAAGAGGCAGAGGAGGCAAAGGGCAGTGGTGTAACATTAGAAAAGCCAACAGGCAAGAGTGATTTTACAAGGCCTTGACAAATTCCATTTACTCCGCAAAGTTAAAGACTTTTACTTGTGCCTCCCGCCTAGAATGAAAACTCATTCTCCTGCTGAGGATGAAATCTGTGTGTGTTGGAACTCAGTACATCCCTCTGGGTGTCCAGAGTTGCAGGGCCCCTGCCAGGGGGCTCAGAGACCCTGGCATGCAGCCCAGAACACCTGTGGATTTGACCCATGAAGCAAATTAACAGCTTTGTATGAGGACCTGAAAGCCACAGAAGTTTAAATAATGTAATAGTAAAATTATCACAGGGTGAAAAGGTAGATTTTGGGATTTTTAGAATGGGGGTTTTGGGGACAAGATGGACTTGGGCGTGTCCAGTCCTTCTTCTTCTTCTCTACCTCCATCTTCTGCTGAGATGCTGGAACTTTGGGATTGGTTTAGAATAGAAGTTCACTGTCTAACATAGGTGATAGGTATTGGAAAGTAATTGTAAATATGTTATATGTAGTTTGTAGTATAAAAAGATAAGACCGCTCCGAGGGCAGTCAGAGTGCCGCTGGCTGCCCTGCTGAGTGGACCTCGGCTGGGCAGGGAGAAAAATTTTATAAAGAAGATATAATAAACAACTTTAAGAACAAAAACTGAACAACTCTGGCTCGTTCTTCAGACACACGGGCCAAAACAGAGACTTTTCATATACCTCGGGGCTGCAATTAACAGCTAAACTCCCGAGGTGTGTGGTGAGTGGTAAGAATATTCTCTGCAAGCACAGCCTTCATAAAGCAAAGGAACACAGATGTGCATCTCCCCATAGCTGCACTGAGACCCAGCCATCAGATGTAATGGCTGCCACAGGGAAAGACTGACGTCAGGGCTTATCCTTCCTATAACTGAAAATCCAGGTTTGATGCACGCTCTGTTAACTGTTCAATTCCAAAGGTTTCAGCATCTTTTCCCAGTAACCACACTTGGCAATCAATATTTTCAGAGGCCTCTGACACAGCCTTAAAGGCATCCCATCTGTCTGTCATCGGAAAGCTTCTCATCTCTATATATCCACATTAGTATTCACAGGGAATGAAGCCATATTAAAAAAATACATTGAGTATGAGGCCTCTAAAAATGCCCTGGTGGATTTATTACAGAGTGTCAGTGTGTTGGAACACCCAAATGAACATTCACATGAGAGGCCCCAGAAAACAGCAGACCCCACACAGTGTCTTACAGACAATGATTCTTTATAACATTAAGTCTTCCCTATAGTAAGTCAAGCCAAACACAGCATGCAAACATTTCTGTATTTCAGCCTGTGCTAAATAAATGCTTTTTCCTATTGTTTTTTAATGACAGATGTTTCTCTTTGAATTTCCATGCTGTAGCACAGATCATTCTACAGTCACCTTAAAACTCTACAGGTATGCATGAATGTATGTGAATAAACTGCAAATGGTAAAATATGCAGAACCTCTGCATGCCAATTTTTTAAAAAATATTATCTGTACATCACTGTTCTCTGCACTTGTTAAGGGATGGTGTTCTTCCACCCTACCAAAACTTCCCTAAACAAGACAGATCCTTAAAAAAGCCCAAAGTAAGACTTATTCATGGGAATGATCTTCTTTATTAGGCACTTGTTTGAGGCCAAGAATATAGCTTGGCTGAAACCAAGACCTTAGGAGGTCTTAGCATGAGTTCAGTTCAAAGAGTTTAGGAGCAGCCCATGCCTGATTTAACCACATGCCTCCAAACATCACACACAGAGCAGGCTGCCTTGCTCCAGGTCCTCTTGCCCAGCCTGCAGCACAGCATTTTCCTGCAGAATTGTGGTGAGCTGTCACTTCTGACCATTTTAATCAGTCCAGCTGTAGGGATGCTCTGGCTGGGCTGGGACGTGTGTGCCCTTGGAGCACTGCAGCTACAGCTGCATCACTGAGTTTTTAATGTCTTCTGCAAGCCTGGCTCAAGTCTTCAGGCTATCTGGGCTATGAGTAAAGTCCAGCCTGAGGAGATGGGGCAAACATATGATGATCAGATGATGATCAAACTGATGATCAGATTTGAAGAGTAAAAGCACACTCTGGCTGCTGCCTTCAGCTTGCTTTCAGGAATCACAGTGAAGCTGAGCCACTCAACTGTCAAGCTTGCTTTTGTTGCAAATACTCTCCCTTTATTCCCCAAACATGGCATTCTTAATTGTACCTATAAATTACTTCTTCAGTCCTCTTGTGTAGCAGCATGAAAAGCAAGCTTTAACATGGAATGTGACAAATCTACAGAAGTACACAAACCATAAGACATCTGTGTTACAAACTGCACATTTCATCAAATAAGTGATTTTTTTAGTTGTTTTCTCATTGGTTAGCTGCAACAAAGAAAGTAATAACAAACAAACATTAGATTTCCCAGAGACTCTGCTAATATCCCCTTTATGTCCACTCACTTCTAATACTTTCAGTCATTTCCTCCTCTGCAGAGCACACATTCACACCCCAGTGTGTACACACACAGATGTGCACAGGCAGACAAAGAGCATCCTTGCAGCAAGGAAAATGCCCTGCTTGAGGCTACAGATCACTGAAGGCTAAAACATTTCTTTATGATACCCCACAGCTGTTGTCAGGGAAGGAGTAAGACACCACAATAATTTTTTCTAAAGAACACTGGCACTGTTTTGACATTCCTCCCCTTCTTCCAGCAGACAAATATTTTATCAGTTTACCTTTAATGCAATATGCTTCCTGTCTCCTTCCCAGGATGGGAATGCCTGGCCAGAAGAAACGACCTTTCCTGCCACAGAACAAGTTTCTCTTTATTTCAGCATGCCTTGCCTCCTGCAAGCAGGGCAAGAAGCGACCAAGGCTGGGAGCACGGGAGCCGCGGGACTGGTGGGGATGCCGGGCGTGAAAGGCGCGTTTATTCTGCCTCTCCCAAATCCAGCCCCTCGGCTGGAGGCGTCTACCCAGCACTCCTTGGACCAAGTGTGGGGAATCACATTTCTCCTTGATCAGGCTGGCTGCCTGGAGGAAGATGATTGCAAGCAGATGTACCCATGTTCTCATGTGAAAGGAATTTCAGCTTTTGTGTCAGCTGTACTGCACGATCAGCGCCCAGCTCCAGGGAGCATTTTCGTGATCTTTAATTCTTTGCAGGTGCTGGGAACCAGCATGTGTTGGTACAGCAGAGCTGAGACGCAGGAGGGCCGGCACACCTGAGGTCAGCAGGAGGGCCAGAGGTCAAAGGCATGACCAGCAGGCTCCCCTTACTGCAGGGACCAAGGCTGGGGTTCATAAAGGCCCATTTTCCTGGTAAATTTGAGCACCCATTGTGCTCAAAATGTCGCAAGGCTGTGGCAGCAAAACTCTGTTTTACCACAAGTGCAGTGGTTTCAACTTCTTGTTATGGATGATGTAGGAGGAATAAACAAGATGGACATCAATAATATCGAATTATTTTATCTCAGTATGTAGGTAATGAGGAACAGACAATGAGTGTGGCATCTGTATATTAAAAATCTCTTTTTTTCAGTGGGATATCCCAGTAATGTTCCAAATGGCCTAAGGAAATTTCAATCCATTTAAAGAAACACTTGATGCAGTTACAGCTGTATTTTGGAGGCACATTATGTATTTTTAGTGCCAGAATGTCTTAGATACATATCCAGACATTCAATGGGAATGGATGTACCCTTTGGATCATACTTCAGGATGTCTGGCCACATCAGGGTGAATATTCCTGCTCATGGGATATACCTGGAGGTATAGTGGCCAAGCGGCTGTAAGCAGCCCATAAGGGCCCAGACTCTGCACATGGGGCTCCCCTCCAGGCAGCCAGCCACATGTCCACCTTCATGTAGGAGCACTGGGAGGAGAGGCTTTACTTACTGCCACCACTTGGAAATAACATGATCATGCAGACTTCAAAAGCACCACCACTGGGGCTTGCTGTTTACTCAGCAAAACCCAGTCCACTTGGCACAGATTTTTAAACCTAAAGGAGCAGCACCTGGAAGCCACCAAAAGCCTTTTCTTTGCTTTGCTGACTCCACAGAAAACATCAGTGCTTACTTGAGGAGTA
Source organism: Molothrus ater (assembly GCF_012460135.2). Taxonomy (NCBI): domain Eukaryota; kingdom Metazoa; phylum Chordata; class Aves; order Passeriformes; family Icteridae; genus Molothrus; species Molothrus ater. Next base: position 28,522,048 of record NC_050479.2, read on the forward strand.
GTCTTCTTAAAAAAATAAAATTCAGCTTCAGGTCTGATCTGGGAAGATCCAATGTAGCAAATGCTTTTTTAACAGCAAAGGTGAGTTAAGCACACTCTGCCCTGCTTTTCCCCACATTGCTGTGTCTGCCCACACGGCCCTTCACAGAGTCGTGCAGTGGTCCAGATCAGGGAAGCAGCTTTGGCAGCAAATACCCCAAGGGAAAAGAGAGAAACAGCCTTTCCATCATTTCACTTCATCTCCTGATTCATCCTCCTACTCATTGAATGAGACTCAGCACAGGGGACAGGAAATGTAGAGAGCCACGTCAGATGAGACTGAGATGCCCTGGGGTGTCTCACCACCAAGAAAAGCCTCTCTTCTCCCTTCACCCCTTCCAGGAGCTACTCTCACCGCCTATACCACCTTGACTCCAACATCACATCTTCACCCACACAGTTTAACTCACTAAATCACCAGGAGAATAATCTGGCAGAAGAATAATCCAGCAAAAACCCATCAGTAATGGAGGATTCACCTCTGCTTTAACTGCACAGTGGCAGCAGCAAATGCTTTGTGACAAGGGTTGTACCAACACACAGGGAGGCGTGCTTGCTGTAGGTATTCCTTAAGAAGCTCTCATAACATTTCAGCCTGTTTTCCTGGAGAATGAAGAAGTCTCTGCAGAGATACCTGCTCAAAAGCCACCCAGGTGACAAGCCACTCCAGCTTTTTGTCCTGTAAGGGCTTTGAAATCCCTGTCCCTCCGTCCAGCCCAAAGGTTTTGTCTTTTGTGACAAAAATTTCCCTGAAGCAGGTGAAGGGCTGCCAATCAGTGTAATCTGGAAGAGAAATCTACTCCTTGGGACAATTTTGGGCTGGGAGGTGTAGAGACAAATCCGTCACAAGTATTATTTTTACAGCAGCAGGAAGAAAAAGGGACTCCAGTGGCTTGATTGCTTTTTATCACCTTGCTGACTCCAGCTTTTGCTGCAAGAAGAGAGTGCATGTCCTTGCTTGTCCCCAGGCACTCATCTTCATGCAGGTTTCTGTCTGCACACACCTTGCTGGCTATTTAGAGACTGAAGCATGTGCCAAGGAGTTGCCTTCATGGATGTTTTGCAGTCTGCAAGGGACACATGCCTGCATTGCCCCGTGGGGGGTGTTTCCTGTGACTCTACTGCATACATGCAGCTCGTAGCACCCTGACCCTCACTGTCCAGCTGCCACAGAGCAGGGGATGCTGAGGCCACCCAGCTCTTTGCCACAGCCCCTCATGGAAGTGTAGCTGATGTTACACTTGTGGCTGAAGGCCTCTCATGGGGGAGCTTTGCTGCTCCTTCTTTCTGGCTGCCATGATTCATGACCATCCATGACTGTCCATGACCGTCCTCCAGCCAGAAGAGCCCCAGTGTGCCACTGCCAGGGGTGAAGTGAGATTGCAGCTACACCAGAAAGGCACCTCATGAGCAAGAACAATCCTGCCAAGTGGCTTAATCCAGGGTCCTTCTGCAGGCTGCATTTCCCAGCCTGAACATCCAACACATGGGTGATACAACAAATCACCTATCAGACAGAAGTCTAATTCCCTCTCTGTCTGGTGAAACACTGTCTGGTGGAAACACTCTGGGACAAACCTTCCATAATGCAGAAACTGAAATTTCAGCTAAGCAAGAACTGCATAAAAGGATTTCTGATGTTCACAGCCACATTTCTTATAGAGCCTGTGACTCAAAGACTGCATTTTTTGCAATCAAAACTTTCCTGCATAAACCCAGTGTCCAGAAAAACAGCTCTGAAGCAATATCCCAATTCAGAAGTACAAATCTTTATATCTTTAGAACTAGTTGCTCAGATAATGTTTTTCAAACACTAAAAAGTAAGGATTAGGAAAACAGTCATGAGACAAATCAAGTAAGACTGGGTGAGAATTTTGCCTTGGTACATAGCCTTTTGTTATTAAACCAGTAACTGGAGCAGAAAGCTCCTTCTAGACAGATGCAAAAGGCAAAAAAAAGGGGTGTTGACGAGTCATTAGTCTGAATTACTGGAAAGTGGGCAGCAAACTGACAGGTAGCTTCCAGCAAATTTCTGTGTAAAGGTTTAATAGAACTTTCCCACCAAAAGATTTGAGAGTTTCAGGACTTTCACTCCTAATCACTAAGAAAGGCTTAGACATTACCCCAAGGAAGATTTAATATTTAGAAATCTGATAATGCACATGTGATGGGGAAATGTCAGCAGAAGGTGGCTACTTTTAGAACTGTGGGAGATGGACAGAAGGGAATGCTGTTCATTAAGATATTTTATTTCAGATTGCTTGATCCATATTATTTAAATAGTATGTCAGCCTAAATCAGAAAGAAAGACAGTTTCCTTTTTTACCGTAGTTATTTTGCTTTGTGTTGTCTGTAATTGCTGTAAACAGATCCTGCAGCTACTGAGCTATAGAGTAACTAAATCATCTGTCTTGGGGAAATTCTTCCTGTTCTCCTGCCAACTCTGCCTCTTTTTGGCCACCCCCTACCTCCTCACATTCCAGCCATGGCTCTGTTTGTACTCCTGTATTTTTCACAGTACCAGTGGCTCAGACTGGAACATATTTACACCTCTCTCCCTTATGCAAATGGACCTTGCTATGAATGGCCCCTCTATGAATGACTCCATCTGTCTACACGCGTGAGCTCTCAGAGCTCAGCAGCATTTTGTTGAGGGCATTGACACAGAGGTACCCTCCTGCCAGCTTTATTCCACAAATAACTACAGCATCATTTTTTGGAGAGGGGTGGTGAGAGTGCCGAGAAACCACAGCATCTCTTCCACCATCACCCTGTCCCAGTTAAATGAGTGAATTCCATCAAAATCCTCCTCCCCTTCAGACTTCAACGTTTGTCTAAAGCAGATGGCCCCATAAATAATACATCCTAGGAAACCCTATCAGTCACCTCTGGGATGTGCTTGAGCTCCTGTCTCTCATCATATCATCACTAGATTGGCTCTGGGAATTCTCTTAATTTAATCCTTTTAACAGGTCATGTGTGCAAGAAGCAGTGACTGGGAAATTAGATGCATTTGACTGGGCTGTATTGTTGGTAGCCTGAAGTCAGCAGGTCCCCACTCGGTCCTTTTGGGGATTTTTTGGGCAATGCACTCTGCTGCTGACCCCTCACTACCCAAGCCAAGGCAACGAGACCCAGGAGTGGTGTGGCTGAACGTGGGGAGGCCAGGAGAAAGGGGCCAGGGGTCAGAGTATCTGAGCAGCACCCTCACATGTGGCCAGAGTGTTCTCAGCAGGAAAACTTTGAGCAGGGAGGTACTTTCTACCTCCACTGGGAATGGAAAATGTCATATTTATTTTAGGATGTAAGATGGAAATCCGTAAATTCCATTGTCTTTGTCTTGAGTCCCCTATACCTATTCAAATTACTGGATTTTACCAGGAGCTCAGAGATATCCCACAGGATTTATTCTCACATTCATGCAAACCTCACTTTGGGTAAGTGGGAAGAAATTCTGTGTACCAGTGATGAGGTGGGTCCTTTGTACAGTTACTGCCATGGTGACACCAGTCTCAGGGCTTCCTGCCCTCCCTGCCCTGCCATAGCCCCAGCTCCACACACATTGGCAAAATGTCCCTGCTTGGTTTGTGTTCCCTTCATTGCAGTGCCCACAGGATGGGTGTGCAGGGTGATGCTGGGGGAGATATGGGGTCTGCTCACACGGGGAACAGAGGCAAGAATAGGACAGCTTTCCATGCCTCCGTGCCTGTGGAGCCACAGCCTGGTCCATGTGGTCATACAGGCTGCAGCAGGCAAGCTCAAAGTTCCATTTCCAAAGGGTTTGGAAACCACTCTGTTTTTTAAAAAAATCGGTACCAGAAAGGAAAAGCTGGGCTTGAGTCCTTATCTGGAAATGCCTGCAGGATGCAAATATTTGAAAGTAGCATTGCTAAACCAGAATGGCTTTTAAATCATAACAAACCATATCTTGCATTTCTGCAATGCCTTTCATCCTATGTTCTCTTCCCAAACATAAACACATGAAGTTCAACAACACATCTGGCAAAGCATTGTGCTGTGTGGGAGCTTTCACATCCCAGTTTGGAGATGAGCAGACATGTGGGGTCAGTGGTGGCTGCCCGCCCCACATCAGACAGGATATTTGCAGCAGTGGTTGGAACATGGCCAAGATCTCAGCTCAAGTCGGGAGAAATCTTTCCCTGGTATCCCTGGGGATTTATTTGTCAAGAGACTTGGTCACAAATCCAGAAAATAAAATCTTGAAGACTGCAGGGGACAAAACAAACTCAACTTTTCCAGCTATCTTTTTTGAGCTTTTCTGTGTCCATCCAATGCTTTGGCAACATGGAGATGTCACCACATTTAGGTTTCTGTCTTCTGCATGCCCGGTTGGCATTCTGCTGGAAACCGATTGTCAAGAGACACATTTACTGTGTGGCGAATCAGAAGTTGTTATTATCACCACCCCATTAATTTCCACACACATCTGCTAGAGTACTTGTTTCTGCCTGTGTCTCACATTTATCTTCATCTAATCCACTTTTTACTGCCCTTGTCTTAGTGCCAGCAACTATCATGAGGCACTGTAAACACTTGTTAGTTAACCATTTATGATCTTCAAACTCCACATTACACTAGTTGTTGGAGTTTAGTGAGTTTAAGATTTCCCATATCATTATTATTTTGCTAAATTATGAAATAAGTCACAAGTAAGCATCCTGAGATGGTCCCAGCCCCCCAGGGGCAGGAGGGGAGAGGAAGTTTGGGATTTTCAAAGAGGTCCAGGAACTGAAGAGCCCAGTTCTTCCTGGATATCTGTGGGGCTGAGCTGAGCTCAGTCTGTGCCAGCTTCTAGAAAGCTAAACCTAAGTCCTTTGATAAGCAAATAAGTGAAGAGGTTTTGTGCATCCTAAGCCTTCTTCAGGTCCAACACCAGCCTAAATGTGCCCTGGCAGGTCCCACCCCACTGGTTGCTGCCACCCCTCTGATGCAGCAGGAAGGTGGGGTGGTGCCAGCTGGTAGGAAACATCAGCCTCAGCAGCCTTTCATCTCCTGTCTGTCAGCCACTGTCCAAATAGGACGTGTCTCCAGTGAAGGGGGAATGTTTCTGAAAAAACAACATATCCTGCTCTCAGAAATGCTGGCTTCATATCTGCACCTACTTCCTACAGGACACCTCAGGTTAAAATGACTTCTGCTAAATCAAAAATAATTTTTCCCATACTACTTGACAGCTTCTTCCTCTGTCAAATGCAATTATTTCCCATTAATTAAAGGGCTGCATCCAGGCTCAGCAGGAGGCTGGAGAAGTCCAGCTCTCAACTGAAAACTCTTCATTTCTGCTCAGCATTCAGGTAACCAAATCTCAGCAAACCCAAGCTGACTCCCTCCATGGTGCTGCATCCCATTGGCAGATGAGCAGACATGTGGGGTCAGAAGCAAAGCTGGGCTCCCTCAGCTGAGGAGGCTGTGGTGGTGTCAGACAGGAGTGGGCAGCAGGAGTCAGCACGCCCATGGTGGCCTCTCCTCAGTGTGGTGGACACCAGCAGATGTTACTCAAAGGTTCCTTCTGGCCCAATTCTGTATCTGCTAATGGGCTAAATAAAATGCAAAAGAGGTGTTGATATAATCTTTGAGTACCAAATAATTGCCTTGGTGTGTTAGGATCCATCCTGTCTGGATTTACTGTGCCCTGTTGGAGTTAAGTTTCCTCTTTCTGCCTTTTTCTGAAATACATACACAGTAGGCAAACATTGGCAGGATAAAAATATCCCCCCAGAACCTCCAAGGCAACTGCACAAAGCCTGGATGCAGGGAGTTTCATTGCACTAATGGCCTTATCAACACGTGCTGGCACTGCCTGGACCTGTAGCATTCCCCAGCCTCTCTGTGGAGCAAGGAGGCACCAGAGAGAGGAATCACTGCATTTTCATCCACACAGCCACCTGCAGCAGTGCAAATAACAAGTATGTGCCTGTACCAGATCTAATCTGCCCCAATATCCCCTCTGCAGCTGATCCCCTGTGCCCTGGTCCCTCCTGCCTCCTTGCCACTCTGTGAGTCTGTATGGATTATGTGCAGGTGATCCAAAGAGAGCAGCCTGTCGTAAAGGGCTTGTGTTATCACAAACTGGCAGAGGCACCCATCTTCATTCCCTTTCAGGCCCTGCAACATCCCATTAACTTTAGCAGTAGGAGATTAGTCTTGTGTTAAGGTTGAATTCACCTGACTTAAATTTCTACCCACTGGATCTTGTTATCCCCTAGTCTGTAACTTTACACTACCCCACCACTCCCTTATCAGATAGATTTTTATGTCTTCATGAACATAAGGCTGCTGAGATTTCTCCTAGGTGAGAATGACAGCCTTTCTGCCCCAAGTCATGCCTGGGAAGGCTTGGTCTCCAGGCTGAGGGTCACCTGCACTGTTTTCCTGTGCCTCTCCCCAGTATTTCCTCATTCTTTGTGCAGCATGGACCCCATACCTGGGCATCTCTCCCCAGAGTGGTCTTCTGCATGCTGCACAGACAAATAGCAACGAGACTGCTTCTGTTTGGTGCTCCTCTTCTTGTGCAGCATTGCCCTGGGAAGCTGTGCTGAGGAGGCTATTCATAATCACTCTCATGGCCTGCCTGGGACACATTCTCCTGTCTTACAGGTACTCCTTATGTTTTCCAAGCTGCAATGTGCCTCTATTCTAAAAATATTTAAACATGTTTTAGATGGTGACTATTAACCAGACATTATTCTTTCTCACTAACCTGTCATTATCACTGTAGCTTCATCCCCTAACTTTCCCACAATCCACTTTATTTTATAGCACAAGCTGATTGTAGCACTTAATGATTTAAATACTAGATGAAATTTTGCTAGTTACAATTCTTTAATGTTTTACTTTTTGCACAGGTCTTCCTCACTATAATGAAATATGGATCTATTCCTCTTGAAATCTGTTTTTGGTGGTGGCTTGAACTATAATGATGGCTGCCAGAATTCTGCTCCAGACTCTTGTAGTGTAGAAGACAAGAATACTGTTGATCTCCATGCCAAAAATAAATCCCGGGAGCTTATTTAGACGCAATTTAGCTTCTAAAGTTAAAGTTTAATTACTAAAGTATCTGAACATTTACCAGGTTAATTAGACTGGATCAGCAAAATCTCATTCAGATGTAGTGGTTTCCCCATTTCCATTTAGATATGGATCTCTTTCAGCTTTATGCTGTGAACCTTTATATCCAAGTCAGCAAAAATGCCTGCAGCCTTTTTTCTCTTCTCACTTGCTTCTTTTTTTTCCCCCCTCTTTCTAATTTTTGTCATTACATAATGGTACTCTGCTTCACTCCAAATGCATTGTTCTGTCTGAAACCCACTGGAGCTGATGAAAGTCCTTCCACTGCTCTCAGAAGGCTCTACCTGAGGCTCATAATTTATGCATTACCTCGGCTGTAAGCATCTGAGATATGTAAAGAATATAATCTCTTTCTATCATGTCTTCTTTTTGTTCCTTCTAATTTTTTCAAAGACTCCATACAAGCTGTTAATGGAGCAAATGACATGGAAACATAATCTGTATTCCTGCAGGTTTTGTGGCTGTGCTTGCTGCTTATTCCTTATCACCTGAAGAGATAAAGCAGTGTTGGTGACACCATAATTGAGTTAGTGAAAGTGATTTATCAAGTTGCCAACAGAGAATGAAAACTTTGGGGGGCGTGGGGGGAAACAAGCAGCAGGAGAATATGGACTTTTCAGAAACAAGAATCTTGCTTTTTATGCAAATGGTTATGTTAATGAAAATCGAGGGGGGGGACCCATAATCACAAGAATTTTGCTTACAGAGCAGATGATGGCTTATCTAAGAAAAAAGCTTTCAAAGCTAGCCCTGAAATGTCATGTGGGTTTCATTATCTCTCTGATAAAGCCTAGTGTGTAGGATCTGTTCTTCACTCCTTTTGCTAGCTGATTAGGAATAAGTCTATAATTCTTCATTATGCAGAGAAAATGTGGAAGAATCCTATACTTGAATGCAGGAACAGCATTCTTCTAGTGTTTCTTTCATGGAAGAAAATAATTTTCTTAAGAACCAAACCAAAATCCTAATGTCTTCCAAAGAAAAGCCTCAACAGAGTTTAAGGCAAGCTTTTGGTTAGTTCATTTTCCTCTTCTTACTTCTATAAATCATTATCTAATATTTGCATTGTAGGTCCACTCAAAAGCCCCAAACTTGGGGTTCCATTGAGCTAAGCTCCAGATAAGCATCAAGACATCAAACTTTGTAAGTGAATGTGCACCTAACAGCTGCTGCAGCCTGTGAAAGGGCAGAGCCCTGCTGATGTCCTCAGCAGCCTCGGGCCTGGTAGCTCCCCCTCTGCCAGGGCCTGGAAAAAGCCAAGTGTTCCACAAGGGCTGCTGTGGAAGGGCTGCTGTGACCCCCAGCCCATCCTGGGGTGACACCAACGGGCAGAGGGAGCAGCTGCCCACATGTCCTGTACCTGGTGTTGGGTGAAACTGCACCTCAGCAGTTAATCAGTGAGCCAATGAGTTTAAAATTAAGCTGCTGTTCAAATGTTGCTGAAGGGCTCAGGAGAAAGTGCTGACACCTGGCAACAGCGCTGCAGTTTGAGAGCTCGTACAGCTTCTGGGCACTGGTGTCTGTGGAAGCTGCTCACCTTTGGAGATCACCACCTTCCTCACCAAGCCCAAAATAAATTCATTACCACAAGAGGTTGAATTTTATTTGGCTGGGGAGTCATTGCTTTGGAGAAATTGTCCCTTTTATTTAATTAATTGTTTTGTTTTCCTCTCTACAGGTACAGGAACTGTGAAACAACCTTATCAGTTATTCCTAATTTTGATAAATTAATTGTCTCCCTGTAGAGTGATTGATTACAGGAGATGCTGAGAAACGCATTTGCACATTTCAGAGTGCCTCAAATTAATTAATTATTCCACTTGAGTAACAAGTTAGCGAGCAGGATGAAGAAAATGCCTTTGGAATAACTGTTTGCAGCTCCCTTGTTTTTAAATAGGCAGCTAACAATTTACTGCTCCCTTCTTTTCACTTGTTTGTTTTACTTAAACTGAGTTCATTAAACTTGAAGACTAACAAAGTTTTTACAGTTTGTTAAAATAAAGTTTGTCAGAGAGGAGAACCCCAGTCATCCTTCCCAGTTTGATGCCAGGGCCAGCATAAGATGCCCAGAGCCTGGTGAAGGATCACAGGTCATCAGGAGAGTACCTGAAAGGCAGCACAAAGGAATTCCTGCCCCCCAGCCAGTAAGTTATCTCTATCAGGGGGCCCAGCTTAAATACCTCTGTTCAAACACACAGCATGGGGAATAACTGAGAGAAGTTAGGGTTGTGTGCGTGCCTGTAGAGCTACAGCCTCATCAGCATCATGGAGACGTGGCTCCCGTGGCTGGGGTGTTGGAAGGGAAGGATACAGCTCTTCAGGAGGGACAGGCGGGGGACACAAAGGAGGTGGTGATGCTCTCTGTGTCAGTGACCAGCTGGCAAGGGGGGGGATTCTACTGCACTGCTCCACTCTGGTAAGACCCATCTGGAGTGCTGCATCCCCTTCTGGGGGCACAGGAAGTGTGTGGACCTGTTGACATGAGTGCAAAGAAGAGCCACAAAGATGATCATAGGGCTGGAACATCTCTCCTGTGTAGACAGGCTGAGATTGGGGTTGTTCAGCCTTGGGAAAAGAAGCCTTCAGGGAGACTTTATAACAGCCTTCCAGGTCCTAGGGGAAAGGTGGAGAGGGACTTCTTACGAGGGCATGTAGTGATAGGACAAGGGATAATGGCTTCAAACTGAAAGAGGGCAGGTTAAGGTTAGATACTAGGAAGAAATTATTTATTGTGAAGGTGGTGAGGCACTGGAACAGGTTGCCCAGAGAAACTGTGGATGCCCCATTCCTGGAAGTGCTTAAAACAAAAAAGGTTGGATGGCGCTCAGAGCAGCCTGGGCTAGAGGAAGGAGTGAGTCCCCACCCAAGGCAGGGAGGGGGGTGGTTGGAATGAGATAATTTCTAATGCCCCTTCCAACTGGAACCATTCTATGATTTTATGATTTTTCATATGAAAGAAAATGCAATCAGCTTTTCTATTAAATAAAAAAGATGAGGCTCCCATTTTTAAAACACATTCACTGGCATCTGTTTATCTCTGCAGCACAATAGGTGTTTTCTAAACCTTCTATTTCCCATTATATTGTGTGGTTTTAGTTCCTGCTTTTTCTATCAATATATCTCTAATATATCTGTAAAATTGCTGTGGCATCATTTTGACTCATTTTCTTTTTTCCTTTGTAGACAGAGGCTCCTTCCTGGTGAGTCATTCCAGAAGCCGTGCAGGGCTCATTACCATGGGACCAGCATGGATCTTCCCATTTCCCCTAGACCTTCCATGGGGCTACCTTGAGAAGACTGCAGCATAGTCCCCTGTGCTTTCCCTTTCAGAAAAGCCAGTGAGATGCTCAGAGGCACTGAGGGTGCAGTTCAGGAGGTACCTCTAGTCTGTCACAGTTGATGTTGCATTCAGACCCATTGGGCCATGTGAATCCATGAGGAAGCACTGAAGAGAAGCTTTGGTAACTCTCCCTCAGTCCCTTCATGTGCCCTGTTTGTTTGCTCTCAGTTCCCATGCCAGGGCAATGCCTCCTGGCCAGAACAGTAATGCAGCCTTGCAGATTTGTTAAACATCTGTGGGGTGAGGATGCCTCTGCCTAAAGTGGCTGAGAGACTGATCCTGCCTGATGAAAGATGATGAAAGAGACATGACAAACAAAGGAGCATGGAGGGGATGATAAGAAGAACTGTGATGAGGTCTCCAAAACCCCAGCAGAGAAGCAGGCAATGAAGGAATAGTCCCACAGCCAATTCAGCCAAATTCTGCAGAAAACTCACAGAGAAAATAAGGAAGGGACTGTATCTTCAGTATTGTGGTGGCAACCAAAAGTCCTTCCTGTTGATTCTTGAATTTCGGTTTCATGACTAAAGTGTTGAGAGGCCTCAGGCAAGTTTAAGACTGCGATATGCAAAGAGACTCCATTGCTGCATGGGGAGTGAGAAAGCCTTTCTCTAAAAATCAAATTCAGAAGAAGAGTTTGGGATGCAAAAGTCAAAAGGTTTCAAATCTTTTATATCTGTGGGCTTCAGGCAGTATCTGCTCCCTTCAGCTCCTTCCTCTGGGTCACTTGTGACTTTCAGAACCAATTACAAGAGTCCTGCTGCCAACACAGGCCTGAATGCAAAGTAAAGCATAGTCAGGGCAATAATCCAAATTCTCCTACCAGCTCAGCCTGAACTACTAGTATCAGTAATACAACTGGAAGAGGCCTTTGAGTGAGCAAACCCAGTCTTTGGCAGTCACAGGCAACCATACAACGGAAGGACCCACACCCTTTCCTTGCTTTGGCACAAAACACTTCAATAATCCATGAGAAAATCAAGATCTTTGGTGCAGAAATAAAGTAAGGAACAGCCACCCCAAAGGACCACAGAAAGGCAGCAACAGGAGTCCTAATGGCCTAAGGCAATGCCAGAGTAAGAAGCATGTCAGCAGAGTAAGTCCAGATGGTATCTTTAGAGGCAACTCATCAGTTCTTGATTTGATTCTTGTTTCTAACCCGGCGATCAGATCAGCTCTGAGTTTGAGGAGCAGAGACATGACTCATCACTCACAAGGTCGCTTGGTTTCTTGGTCCTACATGGAGAACTTTTGCCTCTTGTCCACCTTCTCCCCTCCTGCTGTAGCCAGTCTCTGACTTCCAGAAGGAGAGGCACCAAGAACCACTTCTTGTTCAAACCTTCCCTATTCCCTCTACTCAGATAAACTGAGCATTACAGGACGACAGGATGTGCCCTGGTCCTACAAAGGACTGTCAAGAGCATGGAATTAACTAGTCCTTATCCCACCCTGGCAGAAGTCCCAATCAATTGAGCATTTTGCCAGGCAATCTGTATCTGAGGATCTAGCTGCATTTTTGGGATAAACCCTGATTTAGAAGTTTAAATATTTAGCCAATGTTGAACATCTCATATTGAAACAGAAAAACTCTGTGTAGCCATACATGTTAGCAAGGGACATGGCGGGTAGGTAGGTAGGTAGGTAGGTAGGTAGGTAGGTAGGTAGGTAGGTAGGTAGGAGGCTTATTGTCTACAAAATGATCTTTTCAGGCAAGCTGATTAAAATCAGGGTTTGGGAAAACAAAACATGAAAATGAGGACACCTTTAAAAGTTGCCCAGATACGCTGTTATTTCCCTGCATTATGTCATGTTCTTCTATTTTTGTGTTGCTACTACAGCAACAATTTGATGTCACAAACAGAAAATTACAGTTTAAGGAGAGAGAGATATGAAGCAGGAGCAGATGACCTCTTTAAAGTTAATAATAATAATAATCCTCTTTTCCTGCAAAAACCTTTGGTAACAAAAAGCTAGAAGAAAAGTAGAAAAATGAAGTAATATACAAGTCCTAGAACTGTCACTAAAAAGTGGGGTTTGTTTTAAAGCATTCAAACAAGAAGTAAGTGGGTCTTTTAGCTTGTAGCTATTGCTGCACCAAAAAAAAAGCCAAAAGAAAATAAAAAAGATTCTTCTTTCTACTCTGGAATTCTTACCAGAACATGGTCTTGAGCACCACATGAGTGCAGTTCCCACAGAAGACAAGGTCAGAGTTTGACCCTTAACTTTATTTTTAAACATACTTTTTTGCATTTGAACATGTAAGTAGTAGTAGTTCAAGGGAAAAATAAAAAGGTCCAGATACTTGATAAAATATCAGCAAGGAATAAGTTGATTCTGCTTCCAGTTGATGCATTTATTGTCCCTATTGCCATGGTAGGACACCACGTGACACTGGCCAAGCATACCCAAGTGGATACATTATTTTGATTAGGGCGAAATAAATGTCTCGGAAAAGGCAGAATAAAAATTAAAAATAAAAAAAAAAAGGAGTATCAGATCATAAATTAGGGCAAATTTATGATCTGCCTTGAGTCAAGAGAATACAGAAGATAAATCAGGGAGAATTGAAGGATGTTACATGCTGTTCTGAAGGTGGGCAAAAGAAGACTTTTCATTGAAGTGCCTTGAAAGAAAAAAAGACTCTGGAAAGAAAAACTTCTTAAACATCAAAAGATAAAGGACACCAATCAGACTTAGTGAGCTAGTCTTTGAAATGCAGTACCAGCTTCTAAGTCAGCAAAACACGTGCAGACTTAAGTAAAACAGCACAATGCTCTCCCATACTTATGGAGTTATTTTCACGAACAAGACTGCATGTCTCTATTAACAAAATTCCTTTTTCTGCAGCCTGCAGATCCAAAAATAAACCAGTAAAGCAGAAAATCCTCATGTTGAGAGAAACTGAGAGGACTGCCAGAGCTGCCTATTTAAAATCTCTCCCAGAGCTGGAGACATCCACTTGCTTACACATGCTAGTGCATATCTAATCACTGCAGTTAACAACCCAGCTGCAGGGTGTAATCCAGGCCCTTTCATAGCCCAGACTGAGTGTATCATCTTGGACATGGAAGCACCTTCCCCCCGTTGCTGTCAGTCCACTTCTGGGAGGATATTTTAGCACTAAGATGCTCAGTGAGAGGAGCCAGGGGAGGGAAGTTGCAGTGCTGGTTTTCTTGCATAGCTTGTGAGTTTAAAGCACCCAAACAGGGGACACACTTAAACCCACACCCATCCAGGCACACACATCATCTGTGTACTGCCTTCCATGAGATAAATGATTTCATTTCCAGCTTGCAAGAGATGGTGATTTTGAGGTTTGTTTGAAGGTGCTGGAATACAGCAGCGGAAAGAAAACCACAGTGAAGTCTGTAAGAGGAGCTGGACACATATATTGTAAAAATGGTATGTTATCACATGAGCACAGTTTCTGAGGGACTTCCTCATGACAGCAGGGACATTTGTCCATAGCCCTGTGTTGCAGATGAGTTGAGAGTGGCACTTCTTTGAGCCACACCATGGGACAGATCAAGCATGGCCACCTTCCCCTTCTGGCAAAACTTCTCAAGGAAAAACTTTCACAAATCCAAGGGAGCAAGACAGGGAGGCTCATTCTTTATTAAAAAAGAAAACAAAATTGGTTCTTGTCCCACTAAAGAAACCTGAATAAAGAAGAGACAGAAGGAAGATATTTACCTATTAAAAATAAATGATTCAGACATGAATTTTTGAGACTGGCACCGTATGGCTGGAAGACATCTAAAGGAAAAAGAATTTAATCCTCCTGAGACAGAATCTCCGTCTGATAGGAACGTGAGCAAGGGTGTGCTCCCTGGAGGCCTCTTAACACTCCTTGTTAAAGCAGATGCTGCTCACCTGTGGTACCAGCCCATGGCTTTTCCTTTCATCAGTGGCTTGTGTAACTTTGGAGGTGTTGGGTTTGTAGCTCTTCCAGGACTATAAAAAAGCAGCACTTGTAGGTTCTCTCCCTATACACTGCTCTTTCAAGCAAAGACTAGACAGCATGCAAACCACATGCTAAATAATATTTAAATACATGTCATCTTAAGCACCCCTGTGGTTAGGAGGCAGGTCTGTGCCAGGGTGGCACCCTTGAAGTGCTTTGGGAGGAAAGAGGGAAGGAAAGGCTGCAGGCATGGCGCTGCTGGCACAGCTGGGACATGGAGAAAGGGCCAGGGGTGCAGCCCCCACATCCACACTGCCCAGACCTACAGCTTCTGCCAGCCCTGAGCCCGAGTCTCCTGTGTAGGAGACCTCTTACATCACTTCAGACTCCAGTCTAGGACTGAAACAAACATACTGGACAGACTGGGAGGAGGTGGAGGAGCAGAATCAGGCCAGGCTAATAGTGGGTTTGAGACTGAAATTCCCAGTATGACTACATACATGCTGGATGAGAATACAGCAAAAAACAGGCAGGACAGGCAGGCCTCATCCCAGGATTCAGGATCAGACATGGGAGAGCCCTGACCTTCTTTCTCACCTGCCCATGGGGGACCAGACTGTGCAGAGGGTCCATTTTACTACATCCTTTTACTTGCATCTTGCACGTGAACGGCTGCAGCAGGATGCATCAAAGTGGTTGAGGAACAAAAATTTAGTCTTGTGTGGGGTTTTGGCTCAGAAATCCCACTGATGTTTTAGCAGCTCTAAAGTAAGGTGAGGATTGAGGAAGGCAGGTGCCTGGCAGACAAGGGATGAGACCTGTTAAGGAGAGCTGCCCCTTGTTCCTTGTGAAGAATGGGTTAACAGTGTATGATAGACAGGTCATGTATGTATTCTAATTATCTGTCATTTATTGCTTGAATCATGAAATGTCACAGACTTGTTCAGGCAAAGCCACTGCATAACAATGGAGGGAAAACCATCTTTGGGAGAAGGCTGTAGGACTTGTCTGGGACTAGTAATGGAGAAGAGGCTCCTGTGTGTCAACAATGGATGAAGGACAGGGGTGTGGGAGCACCCCAGCAGCTGCAACACAGCTGGTGCAGGTCTGGCAGGTGATGGAGAGACCAGATACTGTGCAGCAGTTACTTCAGCCCCTGGAGGGGATGTACACATCCCATGCCATGCTCTTTGGCTGTCACACCTAGGGAGGCTCATGGAGCTGAGAGCAAGTTAATGATTTTTCAGAGGTGAAGCCTCAGTGAAGGAGGGCACTCTGAAGCTCACTGCCCACAGGAGGTGATTATGCCCCAATTCCTTAAAAAGCAAAGATAAATGAGAGGTCTTGGCCTAGGTCAAGCTACCCTAATATGATCTGTGAGGGATGGCAATCAATCAGCAATTCACACACACACACACACACACACACACACAGGAGAAGGAGGAAGGGGAGACCATTCCTGTGGACTCATATCTAGCCCTGTTTTCTGTTCTCCTTCCCTGTATGCAGGACTTGCAGCCATGCCAGATCCCATGCCAAACCCCAGAGAAGCTGTGTTCCCCCATGCAGGCCACTCTCACCAGCCTTTGTTTCACAGATTTTTGCACAAGGTTTACATCCTCTGGCTGCTTTCCCCGCCCCCATCCTGCTGCTGCTTTTTAAGGCAGTTTCTGAAGGAGGGTCCATCCCCGAGGATGGCCAGCACATTCCCAGGAGCCCCAGGGAACTGATGTGACTGCAGGGCTGGCAAGCTGTCCTGTCCTGGGAGTACAGGCACAGCCCCCTGTGTACAAGGACACACAGGCAGTTGTGGGGCCTGGATACTCTTCCTTTGTTTAATATTTTTCTGTATCATATACAAAGCTGTACGTACAGCTCAACAGCTGTCACAAGGGTGGACATGTCCTGTCATGCAATGCTTAACTCTCTCCTGCTGCCCCACAGCCTGATCTTGCAGCTATTTCCAGCAGCAGGACAACAGTGCCTTTTGTTTGGATTTGCTTTGAGCAGCTGGGCCCCTGAAATATGAATGCTTACATTTTCCCCCTTTCCTTCTCCTTCTCCCATTCTCAGCAGGCTCAGCTGGAGTTCTGGCATAATAGATTGAGCCTCTGGCAGTCGAGCATTTCTGAGTTTCTTGTGTGACCATCTCATTCCTCCCTCTGTGCCAAAGCACCTTTGCTTTGTCATCACCGAGCTGCTGGCAGGATTGGACTCTCTGACAATGATTACAGGTTATGAAGGAATATCTACCTTCATCACTGTTTTCTTCACACATGGGTGATCAGGTAGCTGTCACCATCTCTCTTTGTCCCTGTGGCAGATGACCAAGGTATCTGTGTCCCTGGAACCATCAGGCCCTGCCAGTGTCTGTATCTGCTGCTGGGAGTCTCTCAGGTGACACTTTCCATTTTCTTCTGCTTCTGTCAGCAAAAATAATGTTGCTTTCGTTGTTCCTTCCCTTCACTCAGTTCTGCCTTCCTGCCAAGGTGTTGCCACACAGTACTTCCCCTGCTCCCCCAAATGTTAGTACAGATCCAGCTGCCAGCAACCCCCACCACTGCAGAACCTATAACAGGCCTTTTGCACTTATCTGGATTATTAGAAGCTGTTAGTCAAGAACCTGAATGTACTGGGCTATGCAGAAAGATAATTTTCTTTTTGCTTTTTCTCTTGTGCAACAAGCCTTCCCTCACAGCAGTCAGATGCCAAACTCCTACCCATGCACTTAATTTTTGGTATGGGTGCCTAGAAACAGAGAAGCGAGATTGAAAACCCTTCTTCACTGCTGCATCTGGCAGACATTATCAGCTAGGGGTGTGCAAGCTTTGATTCAGGTCAGCTGGCATCAAAGGAGACTTGGGAGTGTTTGCTTTCAATCCCAAGGTTGAACAAAATAATCTGTTCTAAAGCTCAGGCCTCTGCCTGCCCTTCATCAGGGGTCACTTTGTGCAGGGAGAACAGGGCAGAGGAGAAATGGTCTGCAGAGCAAAAGTCTCTGCTTTGTTCTCTGTGTTAGGGCTGGCGTCAGCAGACCTCTGAAAGAGGGAGGTAACCGTGCTACCACTTGTTCAAATATTTTGAATAATAAAGGTGTTGGTTTAATAAATGTCCTGGAGGAGGAACAGTTGTCCAGCAATAATAGTTCAGCATTTTCTCTTTTGAGCCTGGAGAAGCTGCAACCAATGGTTAGTGATCTGAGAGGGAGGGTAAAGGCAGGATGGGAATCAAGATTTAATTTTTGTAAGAGGGCTCTTTTGGCTTTGCTTTCAGACATGGTAATCACCACTGCAAGCTCTTCCCTGACTGATCTTTCCTTAAATACAGAGTGGCAATGTACAAAGCTGGAAAAATATTCACATTCAAGCTCAGGCTCTGCTTTTGCCCCGTCATTTACCTTCCTGATTAGGCAAATTCTGCATCTGCTAATACTAAGTTTTCAGCAATTTTGTATATTCTTTCCTTCTTGTCATTTCCCTACACTTTAATTTTTTGTTGTGCATAAGGAATTACTCACCCTGATCTCTGAGGATCGGCTGTGTTGTCTCCCAGGCAGAGCTGAACAGGCAGTAACCCTGCATTTCTGGCTGTGTTGGACAGTAAGAAGAGTTTGGAAGGGACAGCAGACATGGGTTTGCTTCCTTAGTGTCTTTCTGTCTCACATATGGAGAACAGGGCCAACAAATCTCCTGTCTCCTGTCCTCTCAGAGGTACAAGCAACTAATCAGAAAAATGGTCAGAACCCAATGTGATTCTGGCAGTTGTCAAGAGTAAATTGTTGTTGTTATTATTATTATTATTACTATTACTACTACTACCAAGATTATTATTGCAATTGCTTTGTATTTGCTCTTTTATTCTCTAGCCAAGTGACTATTGAAACAAAGGGAAGCAGTTTCAACAGGAGAGTGTGAGAGATGAGCCCAAGGAGCCTGAAAGAAAGAGGAGGAAGCTAATCCTTATCTGCCACATCCTGGACTAATCCTGGCACTTTCTAAGGAAAGGGGGTGCTCTTCTTCCTCATGATGTACTTTTTGAGAAAGACTTAGTAAACACATGTCATCCAATGCATCCCCCTCAGGCACTGCAAAAGGCCCTGGGCTGGGGAGCTGAGTGTGCAACAAGGCACTGCCCTGACGCCAAACACAACCCCCACTCAGAGTCACCACAGGAAGTAAGAATCACTCCTGGAAGAATAAAATCCACTTCCATGCAGCTAGTCATTTTAGAGGTCCACAGATTTCCTTGGGCTTTCTAAATGTCACCCCAAATGCTGTGACCAGAGAATACCATAATTTAAAAGTACATTTTCAGTTTGTTGCATGAGTGGTGGTCATGCATGTCCTTCATGCCTCCTGCTGGAGATGCACTTCCTGATTTCTATAATGAGAATGAATTTCTTGTTTGTTGTGGATATATAATCCAAGAAATTCAGTGTCTTTTCAAATCTAAAAAAAATGCTCTTCGGCTTAATTTGATCCCATGAGCAGGTTGTGATCTTCTGTAAGCTTTTGTGAGCACAATTAACCAAAATACATCACAACAAATATTGACAAATTGTTATTTCTGCTGCTTCCTCTGTTTTGCATAACCACTGACTTGGGCTTGAAAACATCGTGGCAAGACAAGCTAAAGACCTCACCCAGCCTGCCCATTCACACCACCTCAACACCCAGTTAAAAAAAAAAAAGGCTTTTTAAAGCTCTTTTTATTTTCCCCCTAGTTTCTGCTCTGATCTGGTGTCATAGCCCCATGCCCAGGGGACAGGGGACCTCTGTCCTGCAGCACCACTGCAGAATTCACTGCTTCATCAGATCACAGTCTACTTGTTAATTCAGTTAAATCACATGAAAAAGTGTTCTGGCTGAGGTGAAAGGGTCAGGAATAAATAATATATCTTGCTTCACAGTGTTATTTCTGCTAAATTGCAACACGTTTCAGGATACAATGATTTGATGAATAAGTCCTCCATCACTGACCTAGCCAGCACATGAAATGGCCAGATAAGTACCAGTGCTGAAGATTCATGAGTTTACCAATGGCTTTACCCTTGTATCCTCCCCACCATTCATTCCTCCCCTAGGCACCTTCCCCACTGCTGTCCCTTACAGCTGGAAAGCCCTTTGGCAATTGCAGCCTCATCAAAGCCTCCCTGAGCCCCTGCTCCTGTTGGCTGTCACCCTGCACAGCAACAGCCCCATGGGAGGTACACAATCACACAATCACAGAATCATGAGGTTGGAAGAGACCTCTAAGATCATCGAGTCCAACTTATGCCCCAACACTTCAACTAGAATATAGCACCAACTGCCATGTCCAGTCTTTTTTTAAACACAACCAGAGATGGTGATTCTACCACCTCCCTGGGAAGAGCACTCCAGTACTTTATTATTCTTTCGGTAAAAAACTTTTTCCTAATATCCAACCTATACCTTCCCTGACATAACTTGAGAATGTCCCCTCTGGTCCTGTCAGTGCTGCCTAGTGGAAAACACCAACCCCCCACCTTGTGGAGGGATAGAATGTAAGAAAATAGTGCAGAAGGTAGTCTCACACCCGAGGAGCTGCAGCTGTGCTAATCACCAAAGATTAGGAACAGTCCTGTCCTTAATAGGCCACAGCTGTGTCCAATGAGAAGAGAGTGCTACAAGAGAGTGGGTTAGCTGGGTGAGGAGAGAGATGGAGTTTGTTGGCTGTGCTGTGGAGAAGGAGTTGGTGCCATGAGGAGCTGCCTGTGAGAAATCACTGAGAAGGTATGGGAACTTTTGCAAAGGGATGACAACACCACCTGTCTCCAGTCGCCCTTCAGGAGGTGGTACTGGCAGCATGGTGTCTGTGCTGTGCCAGGACAGCCCTTGCACCCTTGGCTCACACGAGCCTTTCACCTCTTCTGCCTGCAGATCCATGTATCCCTCTGCTCTTTAGTGTCAAGCAGCTGGGAAGATGAACATACAGCAAAACAAAGCTTGCTTTTTTTTTTTTTTTTTTTTTTTTTAATTTTGTTACAGGGGTTTGGGTTGGATTTTTTAGTGATTTCCTCTGCCTTTGGGTAGGGAGTTGTGACTGAATGGCAGTCTCATCACAATGTTCAAACTTTTGCACAGGTGGTGGCCCTATCAGCTTGGAGTTTTTCACATCCATACAGCCTTCTCTATTAAATGTGGGAATGGGGTCCCATCAGTCTAACTGAACCCATACCAGAGGGATATCCTGATTTAATTGCTACAGATGGAGTCATAGTGCTACCAAAACATGTAGGTAAGCCCTTGTGTATCACATGAACATGCAGCAGGGCTCTTTCTGCTGAATGAGGATGCTCAGTGTAGTAAATTACTTTCCACCACAAAATAACTCATGAGTTACATTTGGGCAGTTACCATTCATCAGCACTCAACCTGGTATTTGCCTACAGAAATCTTTACTACAGCAATTTTCTTTCCTATCAGTGCTCTTTCCATTTTTCTTTCCAACTTTCAGAGTCATCCTCCCTTTCTGCCCTCAAACCCTCAAGCTCTCTGAAAAAGCAATCACACATGCTGCACATTTACCTTGATTTGCACTGTGCCAGTCTAAATTCAATCCCACAGCTCTGAGTTGTGGTACAGTCACAGCTTTAGATGCAGTTGGGCTGATGTCGAGGAGCAGATTTTATTCTTTTACTAAAGGTCTGAGAAGCTGCAGGAGATAACTCTCACCCAGAACCATCTGAAACAATAATTACCAGGAAGAACACCTCACGGTGAGGACCTGTTAACATTCACTGTTCCATTTTCCAGACACACATGGCTCATTCCTTTTCCTGATGGAAAATATTTCTGGGGGGTGGATGCCCCATCCTTCCCAGCATTAAAGCAAAATAAGGAAGATGCAGAGGTCCTTGAGAATTTTGGAACACATAGCAGAAGTTACAGAAATAATCTTTGCTAATATGGGAAGTCTTTTATTTTATTAATGAGTGACTTTCCAAATGACCACAGCAGATTTGAAGGGGGTGGAAGGAGAGGAGAATGCCTGCAGGATTTAGATGACAGGGATCCATGGCTTTCTCCAGCAGATGGGTGGGAGACTACATGAAAATAAACATGTGGTCTTTCTCTGGGTGCTGTTGACAGGAACAACAAGAGCCGGATGCAAGAGAACAGGGAGCTGGTTTGATCCTTCTGCTCTTCCAGCTGGATGCCAGGGGAGAGTTCAGCATGGGGGCAAACAGTGCAGGGCCTGTACCAGAACAGGCAGGAAGGCACCTGGTGTCTGAAGCTCTTGTCCCCAGCACTTCATCACACAGTCCACACAGGTTAGTGGACAAATGTGCTCATCTCACAAGGATGTCACCTGGTCCTCAATCCTCCCCATAATTAACCACAGACACAACAGTGCTACCTAGCAGAGGTGTTTGGGTTTGGTTTGTTTTTTCCATTAGAGAGGAAGAACACTAAATATAGCTCACAAACATGCTAGCAATGCATGTCTGTTACTAATCTTTAATTGTGCTGAGCCTGGCTGTGGCATTAAGAGTCAAAAGGAGCACAGGGCTTAAACTGTAAAAATGAGTCACTGTAGCTGGCAGGAAGGCTAGAGACTGTTAGCACTTCAACACTGGAGTTACCTGATTATCTCTTGAAGAGCCCACTTTGGGGACAAGGATAAAACTTAGGTTACAGTAACATTGTTTAGGAATAGGACAAAGCCTAAAGCCCCAGTTGGCATTGGAGTGCCAAAGCAATGTATAGGCTGAAAAAAAATTGTCCCTGGGCTCTGGCTAAGCTGAGTTGAGAGTCTGGGGCAGGGCTAGGTTTGGGACAGAAACAAGGAGAAATTTGGAACAAGAGCTCTGTTGGCAGGGGGCTGCCAAGGGGATTCCAAAGTGAGCAGGAGGAAAGAAAAATGTTTCTTCTCTACACTTTTTCATTTAAATGAGCCCAGGGCTCAGATCACATTGAGTGTTAGGATTAAGGTTTAGGTTTCCTGAAAGATTGCTTCTCTAACATCTTTGTTGGGAACAGAGCAGGTTATCCCTAATTATAGTTAACTCAAGGTCAGGCTTTTGCTTTAGGAAGGAGATGCCCTGGAGCTTCAGTGGATGCTGCATTTCCCACAGACTGCCAGAAGAAGCAGCAGTCTCCTAGAATGTCATTCCTCTGACAATTGCTTGATTTGGGCTTCAATTCCTTTAGCAGAGGATTACCCCATGCACAGCCTTAGAGTTGAGCTCAGTGTTGGGAAAGGGAAAAAGCCAACAGCAACAGTTAGCATGGCACTGGTGAGGGGCTTCTGCAGGGAAGTGCAGGTCACAGAAATGTTTCTCCTCTGATTGCTTTTTCATCTGGACCATTGCTCTGTATGCTTGGCTGAGGATCAGCTGTCCTCAGGGTTTGGGGCTATGGATGGAAGAGGGACAAAGCCTAGCACTCTAAATAGCAAAGGTCTGCAAAGGGTTTGGAAAAGGCTGGAATGAATAGTAAAAAATTTAACCCCCTGCTACACTTTCCATGTCAGGCACAGCTGAGTGTTCTTACCTGTGAAGCAGCCCACACCTGAGCTTAGGTTACAGTTTGAGCACTTAGAGGTCCTACAGCTCCAGCTGGCAAGGGGTTGTCAATGCACTGCCAAAGGCAAAGGAGAGGCTGCAAAGAGCTTTCTCTCCTCACAAGTTTGTTATCTTGGGCAAGGCTTAGTCTCGTTGGCAAGTGCTCAGTTCACACAGAAGGTTTAGGGCTAGGGTTAGTTCAGGGCAATGTCAAAGCCTAGAACTGCATGTGATGTGGAGCTGCCAAGGAGCTCCCTCAGAGGGAGGGACTGCATACATTAGGATTTTGTCTCTAAAAATTTCATCATTGGTGTGGCTTGTGATAATCCAGCCAAGGCCAATGTTTAGGGTTAGGAGAGGGAAAACCCTTGAACTACAGTTTTGTTGTGGCTGACAAGGGAGAATGTAAAAATATTTCTCCCATGATAGCTTTTTGATTTCTGCTACAGCTTGTGGTCCCTGGAAAAGGGTTTAGTCTGTGCCTAGGGTTAGAGTTTGGGTTGGGAAAGGAACAAGGTTTAGAGCTCTCATTTGCCTAGGAAGCCTGGAGTTGCCAACAGAAAGAACAAGCTGCATAAAGACTTCTTTGGGAACCTCTACATCCAGGCCCATGGCTTAGGGTCCTTGGTTAAGCCTCACTCAAGTCCATTTGTCAAAGGATGTTCATAATTTTTTTCATAAGTAAGTGGGAATTTGGTCATGCCCATTAGTTTTATTTTCCTCCTCAGGGTTAAAAGCAAATCTTATTTTGGATGTTACCTTGAAGTCCTTTAAAATAAAACCCTCAAATCTCACAAACTTGGCTGTACAAAATGATTGTTCACAGTGCTCAAAAGGAGGAAAATATTATTGATATGAGGTGAACACCAAAAATCACTCCATGAGACTGACTCTGCTCAGTTGTGCAAGCCAGGGGATATGATCCACAGACAAATTCATAATTTTCTTGAAGTGGCTAGAGGGCTACCAGAACTTGCTTATAGGTAGATTCTGGTCATAACTTCAAACTTGCAAGCCTGTTGACATTTCCATTTAAGTAGCACCAAGTAATTCCCTACTGGGATATGGCCAATTCAACACTGTATTGACAAAACAATTGAGCTCTTCGGGAGGCAATCACAAGTGCAAGAGCTCAGGAAAATGGGTCACAGTACACATGCTTGGGCAGGCCAAGAAAATTTCTAGCCTTCAATTCTTCTCTTTTTCTCAACAGAATCAGTGGGACAGTTCACCATGCCCAAAACTTTAACAATACCAACCAAATGTACTCTTCACCCAGGGAGTGGGAGGAAGTAAAGTAATGGTATGCTCTTACAACCTGGGTCTGCTAAGAAGGTGATGAGGAGGGGCAAGCTCACTCTCAGGCACTGCAACTTGAGTCCAGTGAGAAATCTAAAAAACACTTGAAGCTAAACAAGTTCTTCTTGGCAGAAACTAAGGAAAAATGGGGGAATACTAGGGTGAAAATGTGAGGAAAGTATCAGTGGGGAAGAGAAAGCTGAGGGCTCCTGTTAATGGGGAAGGGTAGTTGTCAGTGTGGGTGTGAGATCCCTCAGAGCTCCTGCTCATATCTGCAGTAGAAAAGGGGCCAGGGAGAAAGACTTGGCTTATGGTCAAGGGGTCAGGAGTGTGAGTGGCCCAGTGGGATGAGAAAGGACATTGCTGTACTGGCACTCATGCCTGGCGCTTATCTGAGGCAGGATGAAGGCCTCAGATGCTGGTATCAAAACCACCAACTAAAAGCTGTGCCTAGGGAACACTGAAAAACTGTGATCCATAGGAAACCCTGCAGAAAAATGTTCACCCTCCTGTAGTGTTTCACAGATGGTAATCTCCAGGACATCACCACCTGTGCTGGCCACTGACAATTGGCACAACGAGGATCACTGGTGGTGCAAGAGCTGCAGGTGGCCTTGCATGACGGGCCAACCTGTGCTCAGACAAGTGTGTTCAGGGAGCAGTGAGACCCAGGCACAGCCTGCTGTGCTGCCCAGAAAAACTGCTCTCATGGCCAAAGCCAGAGTGCAGCAGGTAAATCCTGGCAGCTGCACCCATCTTTGAAGGTCAGTGGGTGACATGTAGGAACTTGCACCTTGCACCTTCACTTGGCATTTCCTGGTTTGTCACCCTGACCTTGGTGCTCTGGGAAGATGACTGTACTCAGCACTAACAAAGACTGGGCCTTGCAGGGGCAGGTGGCCCCAGAAGTTGTCTTGTTTTTTCATTGAAAATGCAGTTCAGCACACAGTGAGACGTGCCAGGAGGTCCCATCCTGTGCCTGCACCTGCACACAGTTAAACGGCTTGTTGGATCAGGGACACAAGGAAAAACTTTGCTGAGAGGGAAGAAGAGAAGGGCAAAAAATACAGGATTAACATAATGCACTTGGCTCTATTTCAAGAGCCTGTTTTGGTGCCACAAGGATCCCAGCCCTACCCAAAAGCACAGAGGGCACAATTTGTTTCAGGTCACGCTACAACCTCAGCCATGTTATGGGCCTTCAAGTGCCAGACCAGCCATCAGTTTTTAGAAGCATGGATGCAAAACTAACATGAACTGAAAGAAAGGTGTTTATGCCCTCACACAAAAACATGACATTCAAGTCCTATTCAGAAGTAGCCCTGCAAAAATCAAGCAAAATTAATAGCTCATATCAAAGTTGGCCTCACTTCAGGAAAATTTCTGTTGCCTTGGTAAACACAGCTGAGTCTCCATTTTCCTCCTTCCTATTGGCAATGTACTTTACTTGCTAAATAAAGATATCTAAACAATCTCTCTTTGTACAATAATTTTTATGCTTTCCCCATCAGTCTGTTTCAGTTACTTGCCCCTACTCTGTGCAGTACAGTGCAAAGCAGTATTCAGAGTGTGCAGTAAAAAAAATGTTTGGGGTTTTGGTCAAGATACTAACAGGAAAATACCCAAAATTTTCTGGATGTAAATGTAAGGTTCTCTTTCTCTGAGACAATGTCCTGCTACTGTTTCCCTTACAAAAAAATCTCATTTTTTTCTGCACAGAACTAATGGTATAAATTTACTCCTGTATACAGTCTAGTATTCAGAATCTATCAAAAGTACTTACACTAATAAAATATTTCATTTTTCTGTTTTATGTCCTAAGATCTTTATTGCTGAATACTGATTAGTTATTTCTGCAACATAAATACTTACCTCATGATTAAATTGCTTTCATTTTTACCTTCCCTTGGAACTCCCTATAACTAATTTCCATTCATTCTCCACCCCCAGAGGGGCATTATCCTGGGCAGAAATATCTGTTCAAGGAGAACTGGAAATTGATAACTTCCTCTATACAGTCATTTCAGCCTTTATGGCAATGAGCATAAATCCCTGTTCATCAGTCTAACACTGATTTTAATGGGTCTTTGGGTTGAGAACAATCCCAGAAGCAGTTTCTGGAAAATGCCCTACCCAGGTGGTCATCTGGAGCTACTTGCCAGCTTCTCCAGCAGCCCAACAGCAGATGGTACATAATGGAGCAGCAAACCTCTCCCTGCACCTCCAGCTGCAAAGAGCAGCATTGCTGCTTTCAGCCTTGAGTTTTTCCATCCCAAAAATCCTAGAAAAGCAAGAGCATCATTACCTTTGAATGGAGATGGGCTAGGCCCTACTCCTCATGCTTTAGTATAACAATTTCCCATGTGTCAATCCAGCCCCGGCTTTTTTTCCCTAACAATCATCCTGAGATGAGGAAGAGCCCTGTGAAACAAATTGTTATGCTGCTGGTGTAGCCTGCTCCCTATTAAAATGAAATGGGGGATGATGATGAGAGGGCACACACATTACTGGGTCGAGAGGGAAGAAAACTGTGTGCTTGCCAGTGGTGTCATCTGAACAGCAGCACAGGCTCTGTAACTGATACATGGCATTTTAAGCACTCATGAGCCCTTCTCCTGTGCTGCAGGGCAAAAGCAACTCCCCTGAGACTAGGAAGAAGGATTTACTTGCCTCCCTATGCCTTGGCTTATGAGTCCATGGCATTAATTTAGTTTTAAATTACTCTGAATACAGTGCACAGTTACTACAGCTTCATCTATTCAAATAAATAATTTGGTTTTAAAAAAAACTGTTGTTGTTTCTATCCAAGAGCAAGCACTTCTTGCTTCACCAGCTGGACAGGCAAAGCTTTGTTCCATAACCCCTACAAGCTTTTCCAGTGGTCAGCACAGAGGGACAGACTGTGCCTGGCAGAGAGAGGATGGGTGTGGAGAGCATGCTGCTGGTGTGCCAGAGCAGTGGCTAACCATGGTCTGGATGAGGGGCAGAGCAACTGTGCCAGTCTGTTGGAGCTGCCAGATTTCCTTAAAGGAGATGGTTTTCCCTATGCCTGCTCCTCAGTCTAGACCAAATTTTGGTCCTTTGTAAGTGTGGCCTGTTGTCAGCCATACCCAGGTACTGCAGGGCTTGTAATTCAGCTCCATGCCTTGGTCTTGGTGAGAGAGGTGAAAGGGAAGAGCTGGCTACAAAGGAACACTGATTTTCAAATAGCATTTGGTATTGCAGCACTGCTCAGTCAGAAGAGACTGAAACACCTCCCTTTAGGCTGCTGGAAAAGGAACCTCCCCCATGTTTTAATAGTCACTGGTGCAGGCAAGGGCTGCTCACCCTGGTGCTGCTGTCCTTGTGTGAACACAGCCCAGCCCAGCTTCTGCTTGGGACCAGAGAGAGATGGGCATCCAGGCCTGCAAAAGGGATAGGTGCAGGAAACTGTTCCACAGTTTGGGGCAGGGTCAAGTACCTTGTTGGGACCCTCCACAGAGACAGCCATGGTCTGTCTCCAGCCCTGTGTGCAGGAGACTTGATTCATATGCTAGACACATGCCACTGCCCCCATCTTTCAACAGAGAAGATGGTAAGCATCAGGAGAGAGGAAGATGAAAGGTCTGCCTGATTTTTGCATGATGTTCAGCTCCAAAAGAGCATCAGAAAGACCTTTTTTTAGTCCATGAGAAGGTAGAAAGAGCCTAGAAATAAGGACAAATTATTGACTCCATCTGCACTCATATTGCTGGAAATTATTTTGTATCACAAATGTAGTAAGGGCACCTTGTGCTTTTACAGAAGCAGCACCACCCACAGGGTGATTCAAAAGCAAAAGGTCTGGTTCAGCCTCCAAGTTGGACTCATTGCTTAAATAACATTGTTAGGATCCAAGTTCTCCCCCACCTGCTTTTTTTTTTCTTTTAAATGTAATTAAAAAGAAAATATAGAAAAACGACCAGGCTCAAGCTTAGACAACAGGATATTTTCTCAGCAAACACGTTACTGAAGCCCAGCAGATGCAGAAAGTACAAAACCTGCTATCAACAGGAGTAAAGAGGCAGGGTTTTATAAGCAGTAAGTAGTGACATGGATGGAAGAGCAGCAATACCACCAGTCAATTTACTTCAGTCAGCTGCATAACTTCTGCATCATGAAAATTCATGCTAGTGCTGAAAACAAAATTGCTGACTTTCTCTGCTGGCACGGAGGTTTCTTCAGAGCAAACCAGAGGTGCTCAAGCACACCTTAACTGGCAGTTTAATTTTGTTACTGTACAGGATCTGCTTTATGAACAGACAGCATCTACATCTGGAACTGCCAATCCAACCCCTTTAATTTACTCAGAATTGAAAACACAAGATTTCATAAAGGACAAAACAAAAAGGGGGTGTAAGAATACCACATGGCAATGCTTCCCTTTACAAACAAGTATCTGCAAAATTATAATAAGAATGCCTCAATCACAATGCTGATTTTATACAAAAGTAAAATTACTAGAAATTAAATAGAACAACCTCTTCCCTGATCTTTTCCTGTCTCTTCTAGTTGCATTAGACATGCAAACTACATAATTTGCTTTTTCAGATAAACACATGCAAGACAATGAAGTGATCTTGTCTGTAGCAGGTTCTGGGTGCCTACTTAACATGTTTTACTAAAATTTCTGTGTCAGCCTTTCAGCTGAGCCTGAAGACAAAGCATGGTATCTAGCCCAGGTTCACTGACTTTGCCAGATGCTCTGTGACACAGAACCTTGCTGTTCACTGTTCACCCCTCCTCTCAGCCAGAGCAGGGATGACACCAAACACCAAGAAATGCCTGCTCAGGTGGAAAGCCCTGGAAGAGGTGGGTGGCTGTTGGCAGAGGCAATTCC
Source organism: Molothrus ater (assembly GCF_012460135.2). Taxonomy (NCBI): domain Eukaryota; kingdom Metazoa; phylum Chordata; class Aves; order Passeriformes; family Icteridae; genus Molothrus; species Molothrus ater. Next base: position 28,551,103 of record NC_050479.2, read on the forward strand.
TCCAGTTCTTGCTGTGCCTCCAGTACAGAAACCTGGGGCCTGTAGAGCGAGATGTGCTTTAGTGGCGCTGTGAGAAGGGGCTGTTTGACTACAGAACTGGTTAAAAGCTCAACAACTTCACAGCAGGATGAGACACACAGAGACTGAAGCTGATTTCACAGCCTGGAGAGGAGCTGGAGCCATGGAAGAGAGGGACAAAGATCTTGGTATTCCAAAAACATCTCAAACCCCAGAGTAAAGAAAGAAAAGACAACGATCAGAAGGAAATTGATACAAGCCCATCAGCAATTTCTGCCATAGTTATAATTGTTTTGAGTGCTCACCAAGCAATAAAAAAGAACTGGTTTTAGAAGCCTTTCCCAGGTGGCTGGTTAGTACAATGAACAGCCCTGTGTTTGTGAGGTCAGACTCCAGTTGTGCATGGAGCAGCCCCACTCACAGCTACAAGAAAGCCCCACAATTTCAGCCAATACCCTCTCAGAGGGGACGATGCTCTGCCTTGCTTCCCCTTCCTAAATCTGTTCCAAGGCTCTCCAGAGTCACCACATACCAGCCTGTTAAGAGACACCAAACTGATTATACTTGTTCATAAAACGTGTTTACAAAACTACCTAATTCCTGTTATTAACACTTGACACGATGGACTGGTTTTCTTGACATGACTGCAGCTCCACTCAGCACTCAGCCAATGCCCCAAGAGCAATCCTGAGACATTCCTGCAGCTCAGCCACATGTGGGGAGGCTGGGCAGCTGATAGCAGAGACTGAAACACATGCAGTGCTCTTAGCTGTATGTGGAGCATCTTTGGCACTTGCCAGCTCCCAAAACTGTTAAGTGTTTATCTGTTCACCCATCACTTGCACCAGCTTTCTTACTGCTGACCAGTGGGATGATCCAGTTCTAAAAGGCTCCACTGCTGCACTGTACATCTTAAATTATACATACAGCACTGTGCCATAGGAGAAAAGCAATCAAAGTGATTTATTTCTGGGTGAACAGAAAGCGTCCCCTTTGTCTCAAAACAGTAATTACTGTGGGCCACATTCCAATGCTAGCCTTAGCCATGGCAGGAGTTACTAGAACAGAATTTTTTTGTGGAGTAATGTATTTCTCAGCAGGTATTAGGATGCTGGTTTTCAGCCCTAAAGCCTCTACATTAAATATCACACCTTTAATTATTTCAACTTACCTTTAATCAAAGGATGTGAAACTAGAGTGCCTCCCTTTCTCTTTGCTGATAGCTGCTCCCATAGATATTCAGAAAAGCAATTAATTACTGCAAATTTTAGAACAGAAATAGCTATCCAGGTATCTGTGAAGATGCTAAAAATGTCAGGAGAAAAGTGAGATAAATGCCAATGTTATTAAAAAGAAATGTCTACTTAATGCAGCATTTCCCTAAATGTTTGCCAGGAAACCGCAAATAAGGGATTTAAATCCTGATGCAGCACAATAACATACTGAGGGTAAACTCCACCCCTGCACTGAAAGGCAGACCAAGATGAAAATCTCATTCCAAGCCCTGATATCATCTGTGCTAGCCCTCTGCACAAAAGTGGATTTTATCCAACATACAGTGACTTTGTAAACAACCCACTTCCTTTTTACCAATACTGAGTCTAGTTTTCTAATGTTTCCTTCCACATCCACAATGGTGCCTTATCAAACCCCACAGCCTGGCAGGGTGTTGGGATTTATACTCCCTTTTCCATCCACCAGGGCCTCTTGGTTGCTGCTCTGCTGGACCAAAGCCTCAGGCCCCTTCAAGACCTGCTGTCTTGAGTTTAAATAGAAGACCCTGTACCAGGCAAATAATACATGAGTGTTTCTTGCATTCTCACAGTTTATCACATAATGTGGGTGGCTCTTACAATGAGCTGACTTAGTTATTCCCTCAGTTGTGTCTGGTCTGCATGCACATCTACAAACAGTAGCAGCAATCATTTCATGTTTTTTAGCAAGATACTGGCGCAGGTGTTCAAGAGTAGAAAGCCAGCAAACAATTCCTGAGGAACCCTATGATATACACCAACAGCTCAGAGATCATTCTCTCCCTCCATCTCCACCTGGAGATCCATCAGGATCAAAACCACTTTCTCTTGGGCACTGCTTATTTTCTCTCTGGATCAAGATGTGAAGAAGGCCCACTCAGGCAACTACCACAACTTTTATCAGGCAAGCTTGTACTCTTGGTAAAGCAAAATACATTGGGCTAATTTGATAAGATCCATTTTCCTTAGGCTCAGGTAGAGAGATGCTAACAAAGTGCTGTTCCCTATATTTGTTAATAAAGGGCTCCAATTTCAGTAGTTCCATTGTTTTGCTTTGGATCAATGTCAAGCTGATAGATCAGCACTCAATTTTCATAGCCTGTTATCTGTACACATTTTTCTACTCCCTGACTAAAAATCAACATGCAGAGATCAACTGAGCTCCTATCTCCAGGTCTTTAAAATTTCATAGATACAAATTTGTTGGATTTAAGAATTCTAAAATGTTCAGCATCAGCAGTTGTCCACAGTAACCTTCTCTTTCTTCTCTCTCAATATATTTTCATTTCATAATCTGTGATAAAGCTACATCTTCTATTTGTTAGGCCATGCAAAACGGTATATTAACACTGTCTTGAGAACTAATCTTAATAGAAACAATCAAAACTGAGCCAGCTTCTTGGCTGGACAGTCAAAGCTTGCATTTGAAAAGCTCCTGAAAGCTGGTTTCAGCTCTGCACAAGCTTATCCTCTCAGCTCAGTGAGAATAAGCTCTTTTCTAGAACATCTTTAAGCATTTCTAGCCAAGCTATATCAATTTCTTTGATGCTTGTGTGATGGACTAGAAGAGAGTATAGAGGACTTCATGCCAAATAGTTAAACCTCTTCAAAACCAGAATAAAATACAAGCTTTGTTTTACTTAATTTGGGTTATGAGCAAGATATTGGATCACTTCCTAATTTGACTGGCATTATTTATTTCCCCCAAAAAGCTGTGCTGGAAGCAATCACTGTAACACCAGGGTAACACTCAACTTCATATACATGCAAGAACAGTGACAGAAAACAGCAAATGTCCTCATATGCACTGGCAGCTCCTAAACCTGCGGGGGTTGTACTGCCTGACAGGGAGAAAGCTGAGACCTTGACACTGTTCAAACTAATAAGCACATGCTTGACTAAGATTTGAACAGTGGTTGTAATTGCCATCTGCATTATTTGCCTCTGCCGTGTAAAAACACTGGCAGGCCCACATTTTTTGACTTTTCAAGGAGGAAATTCAGCATGTCAATATGTGCCTTCACAGACTGCAGGATTCTTACATTGTCCATTTCTTTTCACGCGCTACCTCCCCTCCTTTGGATCATTTCTGACAATATAATGCCACAGCTTGAGTTCTGAGCAAGCTCTAAAAACTTATCTCCTTCTGCCCTCCATGAGGAAGATATCTGCAGAGCATAAAAGATTGCATTTGCATAGCTTAGATATTATCAGCTAACATGGAAATATAATATTCTTCCTTGTATCCCAGTAATATCTAACCCATCCTAATTTCCTGTTCTGAACATCAGAACATGTGTGGCAGCAAATACACCCTTCAAAAAGTTGGAGATGCTGCACAGAGAGCTCCTGCACTCCAGTCATGGGAGTTCCCATGAAATGGCTCCCATTAGATACCTGTCAGCAATCCTTCCCTTTCCATTGCTTCAGCCCACTCCCACTGCTTGTTGCACAAGAAAAACAGTGCTCTATAGCCAGACAGACTTGAGTGAACAGCATAGCTCTTAAGAAGTTTGCATTGTCAAAGATACAGCTCTTTGTGCCTCTTGGAGAGAAACCACTCCCTCCCCAATTACATTTTAAAAATCCATTGTAGATTTTACTGGCTCTACTGCCAATGACAGAAACCACATTGTCAGTATGAAAGATGAAACTGCAACGTAACTAAGAATGAATACCCACTTTTGTGCAATCCTAGAAAGCTACAAAAACATTCAGAAACAACAGCTCTTTTATTTGGCCCTGATACTGCCCTCGTGTACAATCCAGAATAAGACAACCCCCTATCATTAGAGATGATCTCATCGAAAAGCAGCTCCTAGCAAGTTTTCTTGCATGGGAGGCTTTAACTGCCAGCCCTGATGCAGCCTGACTGGGAGCGGTGTTTGCTCAGCACATTCTGGTAGTTTCAGAGACAAAGCCAGCATTCCCAAGGCTGGAGATAATCAAGCAGATGAAGTCATGCACTCTGAATGCTCCAGAAAGAGAAATGGATGGGGGATGTGGAGGGTGGGTGTTGGAGGCAGGAATGGGGGACCACATTTAACATTACCACACAGAAAAGTAGACAGGAAAAATGCTCCTCATGTAATGATTCACTACATTAATGACATGCTGGCATTACCAATAAGATAGAATTTGAAAGAATGAAGCATTTAACCCCAGGAGGAGTCAGACTGACAGGCAGCACATCTAAATGCAGGCACTACAATGCAGCACCTACGTGCTTTTCCCAAGGACAGATCTCTGGTGGCTGCAGACAGAGCCTAAAGCCAATGAGGTCCTCTCAGGGGCCTCAATTAAGCACCACCTCGTTATCATCCTCATCTCTTTTGAGGAAGGTACTGCTAATACCAGTCTACAGAATGTAGAAGTAAAAGGTGAAGCACATGCCTACAACAAACCCTTTCATTCAGAGCCTGCTCAGGGAGTAGGCCAGGGCAGAAAGGAGCACAGAGCAGTTCTCAGGAGTGATACTTCAAAGGCAGCCCCAGGTTGGGAAACAGGCTAGAATTAGATACTGATAACCACCAACATCTCGGAAAGCAAACGGTGTTTCAAGAGCCTTTGAGTTCAACTACAACTGCTTAAGGGAAATAAGATTTCCAGCCCTTTCTAGAAACCCTGTACTAGCTGCTTAAAAACTGAAATCATTGTATTGACCTACCCCTGAACTCCTGTGACTTTTTTATATTCATCTCTGCCTGCAAGGCCTCCAGGGATGGATCTGGCCTCACACTGCAGCATATTTCTGGGGCTTACACTGCAATTATTATAATGGACATCTTTCTCTTCAGATTCAGGGAGAGTGTGGTGAAAATCCTTCCCTTTCTCATGTGTTTTCAATCATTTTTTCCTCCTTCTTACACACACGCATCTCTTTCCAATTCAAAAATATATCATCTCCCTGCAGATAGCACAGCTGGATGGGTACAGCTCATTACTTTCTAAGAAGCTTCTTTTCTTCCAAATTCCCTATTTTTATTTGAATCCTAGCTTTATGCTTTCTTCTGCCTGGGAAGGGATTATGGGCTTGGTCTCTGCTGCTGAATGGAAGTGTACTATATTCCAGTTATCTGCTGCATATTAGACACAGTCACCTCTGAATAAACTGGAAATCTCCCAAGGGAGCATTTCTGAAGGAAAGCCCATGCCAGGTGCCATGCCAGAATTTCTCTCCGTGCGAGACAGGCAGCTGCAGTCAGGCTCAATTCTCCTATTGCCACTGAAATGGCAGCATGAAACTTTAGCAGAGAAAACAGTTTACACTTCAGCATTCCAGCCACAGATAAAACACAGCTAGTATCTCTGTTGTTAAACATCCTGCTGTCTCTTGCCACACTGATTTCACTCCATGCTGAGTCTAGTGGCAAAATCCCAGCACTAATGAAGTTAATGGGAGTTTCACCAGTGGATTCAAGAGGGCTGAAATTTCACACTGACTCTTCAGTCATAAAATTCCCTCTGCTCACCTCTGAGCTTAACAACTGTGCCCGTTACACCCAGCACGGAGGATCTGGGGTTGATCCAATATCCTTTTAAGTTAATGGAAAGGCTCCCACTAACTTTAATGAGGACAGAGATACATGAGTTAGTGGATGAGAGCATTTTATTTGAGAAAGGGAAGATGATGTTTCACAGCCACTTACATTGTCTTTTTAACCCCTCATGTACTACTATTTCTGTGCTTCTCTAATCCCCTGTGTTGATGTCACTTGTTGCCAATAATGATTTTGCAGCAGTGAGGGAACAGTATAAGCGTTCAGGTTTTTACTCTTCTCCTCCTACCACTTAACGTGTGCAGTAACAATTGAGAAAGTTGGACTATCAACAGAAGCATTCAGGAGAGAAAAATACAGATGTAAAAATGCACTAGAAAAAAATTGTCTGTGTAACCATGCTTGAGAATATGCCACAGCCTCAGTTATGCCTGCAGCTCACAGCGACCTCTCTGTATTAAGGCAATGTCTTTTGTTGGGAGCACACATCAGTACCCAAAAAGCTGTGATAGCAGAGTTGTGCTTAAGAGAAAAGCATTACTTTTCTATCAGAGCCAATCAATAGACCTGATTTAATGCTCTTCCCTTTCTGTGTGAATATCAGTGCAGGCTCATTCCTCATCCTGATCTTTATTGCTCATCCCCCACCCCATGCCTGCTGCATGAAAAACTCACGCTCATGTACCTCCGCTTTCTCTTGTTCTTCCCCATGACCAGTTTTTCTTCAAATCATGATCAGTTTTTCTTCAAATACCATTCCACAGGGCACCTTTTAAAAAAGGGCTAACTCTTAAAACTTACTCTTAATACCACCCATTTGTTTTAAAGCCCAGTCCTAGAACTGTGAAGCAGTTTCTTTAATTCTGGATGAAACAAGATGGGAGAAAACAGTTGCACTGATAATCCAGGCAAAAGTAGGTCTGATTCAAGTCTCAGAGACTGTTGGAGGACTGTGGATGTCAGTGATGGCACACATCCCATGTAAACATCTTACAAACCTGCACTGTGGTTCCCCTCAACCAGTGGCATGAAATTGGACTTTTACTAGTATTTCACACCTTTATTTTCACTGCTCTCTTTAAACCTTACCCTCAATATTATGGCATGATTGATGACTGAGCAGAAAGTCTCAAGGCCACGTGAATGGTGGAAATGACAGTCACAGTTACCTGAAGCATTAGCCTGTGGGTTTTAATGCTGTGGCACTGAAGGGAAACACATTTCAGCCCCAGAGTTTCCACCACAAGGCCCCATGTCTCCATTTTCTAATTTTTTGGATCCCAAGAATATTCTCAGACCAATGTTCAAAATGGAAATGAATAAATGAATAATCACCAGCTTAACAACAGTCATTAATCCCCTGTAAGCACACTTCTGCATGAATCTATTAATTCTCATTTCCAAGTTTTCAGAATTAAAGTGTTTGATATAGCACATGCTACTTATTCCCTTTAATTAAACAACCTCCCACTGCTAAAGCGGGTGAAACATTTCATCCGTCAAGAGCATGCACAGCCCTCATGAAGAAAGTTTCCAGGCTTGCCTGACAGACAATAAAATATGGAGCATCATCAGCTGAAGTTTCTCGGCTCACCTTAAATCCCACTTATGGCAGAAGCAGCAGGGGAATTAATTCCCTGCCTTCTTTACAACATGTACCTTAAGAGAGAATTGCACAGTTCAGATTTATATTGAATGTGTGTACCCTCTGTACCCTTCTTCACAGCTGGAAGTGTGGCTCTGATCAACAGCAAAAAGAAATGATGAATAAAATAGCTGAGCACCTGAATGACAGCAAACCAGTGACCTATAGGAAACCATTTTGCATCACCAAAGCAATTCCGCATGAACAAACGTCCATTCATGTGATGAATCCATGTGATTTGTCACTTGGTAACTCTGGAATAAATTCAAGTAGCAAAGGGATACACTATCTAAGCAGTGCTGGAAAAGGAAGAGTCTAGCTGTGTTTATACTTCTCAGTGCTGCAAAGCATATGGAAGAACAGGAGCTCCAACAAGCCAATGGCAGAAAATGCACAGTACAATTTAATTTTTCTAATTCCTTATTTAATTCCATTTTGGGGGGCATATACAAAGCATATATAGAGTGTACAGAAGTAATCTTATGATATTTGTGATTCATTATTGTTTTCATAAATAGAAAATGGAAATGTACCACTCTGTTGAGAAGGTGGATGGACCTTCACACATTCAAGACCAGCTGAATTTTGTAGAGGCTTTTTAAATGGTGTTTCATAAGTAGGGCCCAAGATTGAGCTTTCAGTTTGGCATGTGATTGAGAAATCTCACAAACTGAGCACACAGATACAAGAGGAGGGCACAACAGCGAAAGCATTGGGGTTGTAGGAGATGATTTGGCATGGGTGCCTCACATCCAAGCAGGACTGTGACCCTGCTTGCTCAGAGGAGCTTAGGACTAGAGGAAAGCAAAAAGGAGAGTCTGGCATGGAGCAAGCACACTCGCCCAAAGGAGCACAGGCATTTGAGGAAGTCATGTTTTTGAGCCCAGAACTGAAAAATGGTGATTCCTTTGAGACTTTAAAGTTTTTAGGTCACTTTGAACAAGCTTCCTTTAAGTGTGTGCAATGCAAGTCATTCCTGAAAATCCCAGAGGCCTAACACCATCCGTTTGATGGAATCAGATTACAAGGAAAACTTGGGTCATTCAAGAAACATCAACTAATAACAAAGTCATCTCTGGAAGTCCCAGTGGACTGCAGTGTAGGAGGCTGTGAATCACTGAAGACATGGGAAAATGGCAGTAAGAGAAAGAAAAAAAAAGACCAGTTTGCAGCAGATAAACAGGTGTTACCTCACTAAATCCTTGTCTACTAAAATCCTTGTCAAACTATAGCCGTTGTCAGGATCTGATTCCTGCCTGGAAACTCCCTGGTCTTTTAAGTATCCAGCCCCCAATACTAAACATCTTCTAATGATTACTGCAATATGAAGCTTGTGAAGTTAGCCAGTTCCAAGCAATAGGGAAGAAAGGAACATCACTAAGCAGCAAGCTTAATGCTTCTTCTTACAGAGAAGCTGAAAGAACTCAAGAGGAACAAACTGTCAAACTTCAGCTACAGTTGTGTTGTATTGCTATACCACCAGAAAGATAAAAAAGATCATGGATCAAAATCCAGGAGATGAAGGAATTGAAAGCAATCATTCCTAATCTCTTTCATACACTGAAAAAAATTTTCACTACTATGGTGCAGTAAGTGGCAATCTCAAAGGCAAGTCCTGAAACTGGGAATATATGTGACACTGTCTTCTCTGTAATTCCAAAAGACAGTAGAAAAATATGTTTCTACATAAATACAGGCCAGGCATGACCTGGTAACATGCACATTGCAGCTCAGAAAGTTGATGGTTCTGGGCTGCATCAAAAGCAGTGTAGGCAGCAGGGCAAGGGAGGGGATTCTGCCCCTCTACTCTGCTCTACTCTGAGAGACCCTACCTGGAGGGCTGCATCCAGCACAGGAAAGATGTGGACCTACTGGAGTTCAGAGGAGGGCTGCAAACACAATCAGAGGGCTGGAACACCTCTCCTAGGAAAACAGGCGGAGAGAATCTGGCTTACTCAGCCTGGAGAAGAGAAGGCTCTGGGGAGACATTATAGCTCCTTCCAATACCTAAAGGGAGCTGACAAGAGAGCTGCAGAGGGACTTCTCACAGGGGCATGTAGTGACAGGACAAGGGGGAAATGGCCTTAAACTGAAAGCTGGTAGATTAGATTAGATATTAGGAAGAAATTATATACTTGTGAGGGTGGTGGGGCACTGCAACAGATTCCCCCAGAGAAGCTGTGGATCCTTGCAAGTGTCTAAGACAGATTGGATGGGGTTTTGAGCAAACTGGTCTAAAGGAAGGCGTCCCTGACCATGGCAGGGGGTTGGAACTAGATGATCTTTAAGGTCCCTTCCAACCAAAACCATTATGTGATTCTTCGAGACATCCAGAATTTATTTTTAATATTGGCTTATTATAGATGAAGAAAACTTGCAAAATCTCTATGGAATAGGAATGTAAGGTCCAAGTGCATAGGCACAGTAATATCATAGTGTTCCATGAAGAGCTGGAACATTATTTGAAAGGTGAAATAAACTGAGAAAACAACATTCTTTTTTTCTCCAGCTTGAGGTTTTTAAGTCCCAAAGTATAATATTCTTTAAATTCTTACTATTAAGGTTTTATCCATTAAAAATATCTAACACTTAAAACACCCTAGGTAGGATCAAACAACATTAGACAAGGGAGCTCTGAAGTTGGAGGGCTGAATTTTAATAACTAGAAAATCTGAGAAAAGCCACAGTAATTCTACAGCAGAAAACTTAGGAAGTCAGATTCAAATAAAGAACAGTGCAATAGTTCATACTGAAGTAAGCATGAAATCCCCTTTCATATAACATTCTCTTTGCAGATTTGGCATTATCTTCACTCTTTATATGAGAGATTGGTAAATATGCCTCGCCTAAGACAGTTTAGAAAACACAGATATATAATTTAGTCAGCTGCTCTGGAATACAAGTTAACATTTCTGATCCCCTATATCTTCTAAAATTAGGCCTCTTAAAATCATAACTGTAAGTGCCTTAATACCTTCTGATATCAAACAGAAGTCAGGAAGAAATGAATTGTATTAGAGTTTGAGCCAAAGCCAAGTCCAGTCATTTTGATCTTTCCATTGAATTTCAGCCAGCCTTGGTATAAGCCCTTAGAGAACATGTAAAGTAAATGTTGATGCTCTTTGTGGTTATTGCATAATGTTGCGAGGTTCTTTGCAAATAATTTCCTTTTTCTGCATCTCAGTTCGTGGCCACTGTCCATTAAAAACAAAAGCATTCTCAAACTAACAATCACGGTGCTAGATAATGTATATGTGTGCTTCTCAGTGTAGGCAGCATCACTGAAGAGCAGGGATTTTTGTCTGTGCTCACATAATGACAGACAAATCTTGCTGAAACATGCCTGTATGCCATGCTTGCTTAACAAATAAATAAATAATTTTTTTTTTTTCAAAGCATGTGGCGAGTGTAAATTGTAATAATTTACCAGAAGACAGTACCAAGACTGGCCAGTTTCCTGAGTTTTGGGGGAAGAAATTCAGAGGAGGGAAGGGAAGTACTGTCAAACCTCTCTATCAGCTGGAAAGGATAAGGATTACAGGAAGGGTGAATGACATTCAGAGAAAAATAACATCTTCATTAATTTTTCCTCTTTTTTTCAGTACCTGTCTGTGACAGTGTTCACAGGGGTTCTTGGATAAAGGAAGAGATGAGAATGTTGACTCCATGTTCAGAAGCCTTGATTTATTATTTTATTATAAATATATATATTACATTATGACTATACTAAAAAGAAAAAGAAGGACAGGTTTTTCTCAGAAGCTAGCTAAGCTAAGAATAGAAAAGAGTGGTAACAAAAGCAGCTGTCTCAGACTCTGTCCGAGATAGCCCGGTCCTTGATTGGCCATTAATTATAAACATCCAAGAGGGGCCAATCACAGGTGGACCTGTTGCATTCCACAGCAGCAGATAACCATTGTTTACATTCTGTCTCTGAGGCATCTTAGCTTCTCAGAAGGAAAAATCCTAAAGAAAGGATTTTTAGTGAAAAGATGTCTGCGACACTTGTCTATCATCTTAGATGTGCATAAAAAATCTATAGCTCTCTAGGTCACAATTTACCATGACTTAATTTCAAGACTGTTCTTCCTAATGCCTGCTGACAGAGATAAAACCTTCTGGAAAAATCTCTCTGCGTTCTTTTTCAGGCCAGTAAAAGACAGCTTTCATGACTGGGAAGCACAGCAGCTGAAAGCCCAGGGGAGGATTAGTTCAGAGCACCTGCTAAGAGTTCATAACTCGCTCCCATCCTGACCGGGAAGAGATGGGTCCCATTCAAATGTACAAGGCCTCACAAGGACTGATGAGGAACCAGCAGAGACCAGGTCAGCCAGTATCACTAACAAGAAAGGTGTATTTTAGCTCAGATTCACATGCTCTCGCTTTAAAAATAAGAAACAATAAGTTTCCTTCTTTCTCTCGCTTTAAAAATAAGTCAGTGTTTTTAAGGCCTTGCACCCTCTTAATGTATGTGTATTGGTAAGTCTGCTGTTACAACTGCATAAATAGGAGGGCCACAACAGACATTAAGACCTCTTCACTTAAAAAGAGATGATTCAGAATTGACACACACCATATTTTACCTCTCCTCATCAAGTTTTATGCATCAGCAGCTCCCAATCCAACTCATATCCATGCTGATGTTAAATGACTTAGAGATGGGGCAGTCCTGTATTTTCTGTGTACTGATGGCAGGCAATACATTCTTCTCATGGCAGTGGGCAATGAGGTTCCCTGGTGTGGGCATGACTACTTAAGTGCAGATGTTTTTCATATTCAGAGGGAAAGGCTGGTGTGAGAAGGAAGTTCAAGGTGTTTTTTTTCCAAGTATCAGACTTACAACAACTTGCTCAAGTACCAGAGCTGCAAAACACATCATAGAAGCCAAATGGGTATGTGTCCCCAAGCCATCAGTCTGGTGGGGAAGGAGGAAGAGTAGAGGAGTTTTAATGCAATTATGTGTCCTACTAAAATTGTTGAAGTACTGGTTCTCCCTTCCTAAGGTATTGAGCTCACCAAGGATTAAGGCAACCATGCACAGTCTAGGAAAATGTGGATTACACTCACACTCAAGGGTAATCAAACCTTTCCCTGCTGACTAGTCTGCTATGGAAAGGCTTGCACTGATTCTGAATGGGGAACTGAGTCAGTTCTGAAACAAATAAAATCTGAAGCAGTCTTTTAAATGGAGGGAAAGTAAACATGCACACACACACACACCACACACACATCTATATGGGACAAAGGGGATTTCTTAGATGTCTTCATTTCCTGCTGCAGAGGCCGACTGCTTATTCAAGCCCAATACTATTTATAGCCCGCCTCTGTGTCTTGAGAGAAAAACCACAAACTTGTTTAGAGTGAAACTGAAGTTTCTCTGGCCTGGGCCTGCTGAGCCCAGTCCCTTAGCAAATGCCTTGTGCAATCATTTTGAACTCCACTCCAGCTCACCGGTGCAAACATATACATCATTCCATTCGTGTACGTGAGCACACTCCCAATGGTGCTGTCACCAGTCCTTTCATGCTGCTTCATTTCCATGGCTCCTTGGTGTATGCTCTTTGTCTGCTCTCCATCATGACTGTACAGTGCATAACAATTACTTTGGCTCCTCTTTTCAGTTTGAGCTGTTCCTTCCTTTTGTACATGGGCTGGAGGCTATTTTTCACTTTCAATTAAAGGGCTTTGTTTATGACATCAAGTTTTGAATGAAGATTTTATAGCACACACCATAATATAACAGTCCCAATAAACAGCACAAACTGGCATTTACAGCTATAACACAGTATTATAGTTACATGCCAGTGTAAAAACTCCACTATATCAGCCTAAATATGGATTGATGCATTCAAGCAAATCACATCTCAAAAGCTGCTACTGCTGAATTGCAGCTCTATTGGAGGAATCCTTGCTATTCTCTCTGTTCAGTGCTGGAAAATACCAGCTGGTATTTCAAGAAGAAACTTCAGCAAGGAAGAAAGAAGGGATGGGCCAACACTCCCAAATACTAATGTAAGAATTTCACTGCCCGTTTTGATGAGCATGCTGTGTGGCATTTGTGGTAAATATGCAGGAATACTGGCCATGTATTTTCCCACTCCCCATTTCAGAATTGCAGATGTTTAGCCTGTTTGAGCACCTTCCACAGTGAGAACACATGCACTGAAGCTCCAAAGTCAAGCTGCTGATTCAAGTGGGCATTGCACCATCCAATAACCACCTCTGTGAGCAAGAACAGGTTTGCTCAGGCCATATAGTTATTTGCTTGATTATCTGTTCCCTGATGTTCCCACAGCTCCATGCAGGGAAGTGGGCCTGCTCCTCTGCAATCTGAGGGTGTAAGGGAGAAGTGTGGAACAAAGCAATCATTCCTCTTCATTAGGCAGGCTCTGAATATTAAAGGTTGTAAATGAAAGGAGAGTAGAAATACTTGAACACAAGAAGAAGGAGATGAAAAACTGAAGAAGCTCTAGGGCACAAGAGAAAACAGGTGAGAAAAGCAAAAAAGCAGAGTAGGAGACCAAGCACAAATGAGGCAGGAAGACAATGCAGATGAATAAAGCACAGGACAAGCAGGATTACTGGAAGCTCAACCAGCTTCAATGAAAATTATGCTGGACCACATGCAACTGCACTAGGCAAAACACAAGACAAATTATACATCTGAGTCATCATAAAAGCAAAATCATTGCAGTTAACAGTAAAATAATAAAAATTCAAGTGAGGTGACTGTGGTGCCCTACCCTCAAAGATTCAGATGTGTAATACTCACAGCTTGATTTCAGATATATTCCTGAAGGATGTTGGGTTTGTTCTTCAGAAATTCTAAGGCTATTGCAGAATTAACATCCTGCTACTGCTGAAGAAAGCAATCTCCTCCTTCCATAAGTAACCAAATAGTTCCTGACATTGCATTATATAATGAGCTCCTCTACTATTACAGTTTTAGAATGATTTGTAAGCTTTTACTACAGAGCATTTGATTTAAACCGGAAGGGTAATCTGTTCCCTCTTTTTCTTTGCTTCTTTTCTAAAGAATGGCCAGAGTTCATTCTATTAGGACAAAGTGCTTCCCAGAACTATCATGAAGGAGGAAAGCACCTTTGGCTCTTATTTCCCCAAGACAGGGTAATGCAATTCATCATGAAGAGTATTATTTCCTAAGAAGCCAATACTGGATGGAAAGGCCACTGCTCCAAATGATTCACAAAGTTCCAGAATGGCAGCCAAGGACCGGAAGACTTTCCAGGAACTAAAAAGAATGTAAAGACAGATGCACATGTATTTCTAAGGAAAAATATTGGAGAGAGAAAAAAAAAAAGACAAATCTGATGCTAATTTAAGGAGACAAGTCTCCAAGACCACCGTTAAACAATATGGGATGTTGCCATGGAGGGGCCCATGACTGCAAATCTAATGCTCATCACATGGCAAAGGACTGAGTTGAGAATGATAACTTTTGAAACAAGCTCAGGCTTCTAATTTTTACAGAAATAGTAATATTAAAGAGCATCAGAAGGCTGACAATATAAGTATAGTTACATACTGCACCAGAAATGCCAGCTAAAATGAAGATATATTTCTCTTGAACTTTTCTGAACTTCATAGCAGAATGATTACACAGAGACAAGCCAGAGGAGTGGCACATCTGATCTCTGTTAGCACAAGAAACAACTCTGAGACATACTAACACAAAACACCCAACACTGATAATGTCAGCATTCACTGCTAAATTAGTAAGGGCAAAGGACAAACGTAACTAGTTCTAATGAGTTCTCTGTGTCATCCACCCATTCCTGGTGGGTTCTCCAACATCTTGTTCTTCTCTTCACACTGCACTTTGTGCTTAGCCCAACCTAGTTACACAAGAGCCCTGACACTATGGAAATCACGTCTAACATAATCACAGTTGCCCTGTCTTTGGTGGAGACAGGTCGTGGCAGCACAAAGACAGGCCAATGCCAGTGCAAAACCAAGGAACATGAATTAACACCCCACTTTTCACAGGGACATAAATCTGCAAGGATTTTCATTAGGAAAGCTGTCATAAACACCAGAACGCTTAATTTTCCTGGGGCCTCAACATTCACATTCTCTCCTGCAGTAATACCTGTGAATTTACTTATGTATAAACACACTGTACACCTAAAAAGGGTTAAGTTTAACTTCTACAAATTAGCTATGTATATAAATGAAAATAAACATCCTAATTCTACAAAGAGAACCATCAAGACACTTGGTTAATGACACCAAAGCCTGTTCTCTCTGTCTACTGGTGCCCTTACCTGCAGTTCTTTATGGCTGTATTATCATCATCATCATCTCTTGACTTAGTATTCCAAACATACCAGCTGCCCACAACTGAAGGGCTTCTTTGCATTACCAATTATAATTACACTGAATGCACTACTGGTTCTGTGACATAAAAAGGAATTAAAAAAAAAAAACCTCATCAAGCTTATTTCAACTTGAGAGAGTTGAACCCAGGTGAAAAACTAAGTCAGTAACCCACAGAACCCACTAATTAATTACCATATAGATATATGTATCCAATCTAATGGAGATCAAAATTTAAAAAAAAAAGAAAAGTAGCCCATTATTCACCACCAGTTTCAATTACAGGTGGGAGAATAATTCCACTTAACACATTCCCTGTGGCCTGGCCAACACCCAAGAGATGTTTTTTGGGAAGAAGCTTAGAAGTAAAATCTGGCTTGAAAACTGGAGCAAGGCACCTCTTTTGAAGTCTTCCCTCAAAAATCAAAACAAAAAGCCCCACCACTAACAAAGCAGTCCCCAAAATCCCAGCTCTCCCCTTTTGAAGATGACTATTTTCTATAGTAAGACATTGAGATCAACAGCTTTATCCATCCATTCCTTCAATAAAATGGACTAAATCAGCATTAATTTGTTAATCTTTGTATTACTTCATGCACTCATGCCATATGATGTCAAGCTAAATTTCAAACAAAATCCATTTAAGAAAATAGAAAAGAACATCTCTTACCTGTTACTTTTTCCTCAAAACTGTGGCCTCCCACTGCTGAAGATAATCTGTCAAGTTAGAGTCTTCTTTCTTCTTTCTTTTTGTTTAACCTCCCACTCTTCAACCATTTAATATTACCACATGGGAAAGAAAATGCAAGGAAAAACTTGACTAATGTGTCAATGGCTACATGCCACTTCTATTAGTCAGCTTCTGCATCAGCGTGGGTGGATAGTTCAAGTAACAACAGGGGAAACATCCTATTTTCTAACAAGAAAAGACACACTAAGAATATGCCAGAAAAAAATTACATTTTAAAATACAAAAAGAGCATAGGGTTCCAGCAGCACGCAAAAGACCAGAAAATACTACAGTTTTAAGTATACCATATATAAATTACTTTTCACATTCAGTCAATTTAGGTCAAAAAGCATTATGTGTTGATTTCTCCAACAAATTATAACTATATCCAACAACATGAACACCCACCTAAAAAAGAGAAAAAGACAGCAAGCTATTGCTTTTGTAAGACAATGGCACAAGAGCATACATTAGGCCTTGTTATCACATACTAAAGCTGGTGCACACTTGGGTTGCAATTGCAGTACACTTTCTAGAAGAGTATTGCACAACTGATTTACTTGTTAACCAAAACAGTGAATGAATGGTAGCTGTTCCTTGAATCCTTTCATTCACGTGGTACAGGTAATGCCCTTCAGGACTGCGCATGCTGTACTCTTGCTGGCTTGCACTTTTCCACTTCACACAAAAGGCACTGAATTTTGAATGTACTGAAAAGAAATTAATAGGAAAGTTCACAGTTCCTAGAGCATTTTAAGAGATCAGTGTTACTTCAGCAATACAATTTCCACAGCTTATTATATGTTAACAAGTTTCCATTTAAAAATGAGTCATCCCATCCCACTGGAGTAAGAAAACAGAACCTGTCAGATTCAGATTGTAGCAATTGCCCAAGTTTCATTTACCTCTGAAGCACTGAATTAAACTACCTTAAAATCAAGAAGAAATGGAAGTCCTTTCAGTTATTTAGTAGCTTTTGCCAAGTAAATTGTCAACCTAGTTCAAAGGACCTGTAATCCATTTTCTAGTTTTTTATTTATTATTTAGGCAAAAATCGGACTCATTTTTATAGGTGAAAACGTATGGTGGCGTTTTGAAAGTACTTCAACCTTGTGCTATAACAGAAGTTACTGTTCTAAGTGTGGAAGATCTCTATTTCCTCATAGTGAAACCATTAAACTAGACACCAAACTTTACAGTACAGAAAAGCTGCAATAAAGGTTTGGAGGAACAGCTGTAAACTTTAAGGATTTAATATACATTCATGAGACACGAAGATCTGAATGGAGAACACTAAGCAGAACCATTCAAGTGTGGGACATCAGAGTTTGTTCATGCAGTCAAAGATATTAAATACCCAACTGCATGTCTTCATTTCATTGCCTCTTCTCAAAAGCAAAGAGTAAGCAAATCCTTTGCTTTTGTAACACAGTAGGTCCATGTGAGTTTACCTGGCATGTTCTCAGTGCACTTGTATATTAATCCTTTACTAATATGTCCCCACCTAATATGTGATACCACAAACAGTCAAGATAACATCAAGTGGGAGCTTGTCATCAAGCTCCCAGAGCTAAAATTATAAACATGGATCCAAAGTTTCTGCCACTGTGTGGAAACTGTTATGGATTCACAAGTCATTCACATTCCTCCAAAGACACCAGCAAGGCAAGAAAACATTAACAGCTGTACAGGAATAGTACTTAGAAGTACAACTTAAGCACCTGTATGAATCAGGTAGGATGGTAAAAGCCAGACTAAACACCATAAAGAAAAATCACAACTTCTACTCCATCAGAAATTATTTGAGCCTTTAATGAATATTGTAAGCAAAGAAATTCAGGTCACCATGACTCTGCTCATATTTTTAAAAAAATCCTACCCCCACCACAAGCTTTGACAAAGAGGCTCTAAGTAGTCAAAAAATAAAGGTGAGATTTTGTCAAGTAATTGAAAGGTGAGTATAAAATAGGAAAATAATAATAAAATCCACATCTATTGCCCCTTTATGGAGCATATAGTACTGAAGATTATTAATGCTTAAGCCAAGTCCAACAAATGAGATCCAAAGGGCAGGAAAAGGTGGCAAAATTTGTATGAACATATCTCAATAATGATGGGAACAACTGAAGAGCTATTAATGAGCCTGTTGAACAGAAAGCATGCTGCTAAAATACAGCATGGGAGAAACCAAGGTGAGACTTACTTGAAAAAAATAGAAAAGAAATTACTCGAGCTAGTAATTTACAGGTCATAAACTAACTAACTGCTTCCAAAACAAAGTACTTTACAATTTACACCTCAAGACACAGAAGTTGTTTACAGAGGATGAGGTAATAAAAACAAGCAAAGAAAATTTGATAAATCCATTAAAATATAAAGCATGTAGCAAAACCTTCATTCAGATGTCTATTTGATTTAGTTCTAAGCTACTAAGACTAGAATGGAGTTAGGAACTAAGAGAGCTTGCAAAAATGGACTCTAGAAAAAAATGAAAAAAAGATTCCAAGAGGCATATGAAGGCTTCTGAAACAGGAAACATAGGGAATATTTCACAAAAAAATGAACACGGGCCATGAAACAGTAATTAGAGTAATCTGTTTACTGAAAAGGTAAACCATTCCCATATATAATTTCTGCAAATACTACCAAGAGACAATAAGACTGAAAAGCAATTCACTCAAACCTGAAAATGCTCATACAACATATAGCTGACGATCTTAATATTATTGCCATACCCGGTACATGCTTCGATTCACCTAAAGAAAAAACTAGGTATTAGAAGGCAAATCCCTACATTCTCTGCAGAATTCACTCATGAGGTTTAAGAGGCCCACTGTGGAGTCTTTCTGTAGGTAAGGTGTAAACAACTGGTAATCCTCACCAACTTCCTAAGGAAAACTTCTATCTTCTTAGAAGACAGTCGTGGGTAGGTGCTCTTCAGGATAACGCATGATCATTTTGGATTGCTCTGTATCACTGCTTTCTTTCTTTAAGCTTTACCAAGCACAAGTGTCACTGCCCAGTTATTAGTTAATGCACATACAGAAAAATACATTTTTTAGTTTCAGTACAAGCTGTCAATTCAGAAAATCTTACAGAAATAAGATTTCAAGAGTGGTGGAAAAATAGTATGTGCACAGAACTTCAGAAATTGTACTTGCCTCTTGGATCTGAGCAAGACTGCAGTTCATTGGCAAAGGTGCCAGGGCAGTCTCCTGGCAGTGGCATGATTTACCCCAAAGCAAGTCAGACAGTGCTGGTATCTGCTTAACTTGCTCTAGTTATACACAGAGGTAGTTGCACTACTACTGGCTGAAACACAGAATAGGTAAGAAATGTGTTTTAATAGCAAAGAGGTACCAGGAAATAGGTCCATCTTGCAGATTTCATTAAAGCTATGAATGGACTTAATTATCACAGAAACAAGAAACACAGAGCTCATTAGACACTGCCTCATATCAAAACTGTCCTCTGCAGTCACAGATGATTTCTTTTTAGGCCACACAAATTCCAAGACAAACAAATTCATTATTTACTCTATTTCACCTTGCTAAAATAACACCAGGACTACCACCCAAGGATAAATCCAGTACTCCATCATGACGTAATACCTTTTTTATTACAATATCCAAAAAACTGAGTATGCAAGATTTTGAGATCTCATGATCTGTTCTTCAATCTCAGGAATGTGCCATCTAAAGACTGTATATTTAAACCATAAAGGAGTTTAAATGTAAAGAAAAGAGAAAAATGCATTTTCTTCATAAACATTCTGTGTGTCTCTTCCTACCAACCACGCCATCCTCTGTAAAACCCGAAGATTTCTTTCTGTAAAGCAAATATATATATAGTGTTGGTAGCCCGCCCCACCCTGTCCCAAGATCAGTTTTTATTAATCTTCTGTATTAGTGTCAACAATCAGCTACAGATACATATTACTTTGAGAATTAAATACATAATCGTTTAATTCAAACAAGCAGAAGGGCAAGAGGAAAAAGCATTATGTGGATGGCACATTTGGTTGTAGATTACCGAAACATTCAGCCTTTACAATTCAATTATTCTTTCTCTAGTAATCAACTTTCAAATAAAATTTCTCTTTGTTGCAATTACAGACCAAAATACACTAGTTTTCTTTTACTACAATCTTACCATAGTAGTTTAAGAAGTACTATTACAAAATGCTTTTAATTAGTGTACTCTTTACGAAGAGTCAGAGAGGCAATGTAACAGCAGAGTACAGTGTAAAGAGTGCTTCTAGGAACTAGGAGGTTTTGTATTATCCTACTCGGTAAGCGATATAGCTACAGAACTCACAGCCACAACTGTTATGTCTACTCTCTCTCACTTAAGCAGCTGCAGCTTCAGTGCATTCAAACTGTGCCCGATGTCTCTGAAGGGAGAGTTCTGCCTGCATGAGCAGTCTGAACAGATTAACACTGGTTTGAATTGAAAACGCCCCTCCTTGATCTGAGCTAACTATGTAAACGTACACAGGAGAGGGGCGTTTTGAACTCTGCTGGGAAGGTGAGTGCTCGCCACGGCCACCCAAGGGAAACTCTCAACCTGAAGAGAGGTGGTCAGAGGTTAACAAAACTGGAACACAAAGAGAGGCAAACAAAAAAAAAAGGACAAACAGCAACTGACAGAGCAAACACTTTAGAAAGAGCCTATTCCTTAAGCCTGCTTCAGATATTGCTCTGCTCTATAAAAGTGAATTTAGGACCTAAGGCTTGTAAGTTATAAGAGGCCCAGGTGGCCAAGTCCATCTTCAACGTCACTGAAGTGCTTTCACAAGATATAGCTTTTCCCCGTGTTCACTGGTGAAGATGGGAGCCTTTTTGTAGTGTTCCACCAACTCATCCATAGTAT
Source organism: Molothrus ater (assembly GCF_012460135.2). Taxonomy (NCBI): domain Eukaryota; kingdom Metazoa; phylum Chordata; class Aves; order Passeriformes; family Icteridae; genus Molothrus; species Molothrus ater. The sequence goes on from NC_050479.2 coordinate 28,572,457, forward strand.
TAAATCGCCGCTGCCCAATACAATAGACATTGTCCACGAGCTGCACCTTGAAATGTTTGTTCTTCCCCGATGCCTTTAGAGATACTGAGAAGTCACTGGGCTGTTGAGAAGAATTGAGAAAGAAAGAAAAAATTACATAGAAGAGAACAAAATGACAGCATAATTTTGCAATTTCAGGAACAAACTGTGTCATATAGTTGACAGTAATTTACATTAGCCACAGCTCGGTGCTTTAGCTCCTTAAGAAACCCAATAGCCTATTATTCAATAAATAATTACCATTGTTATTAACGTGAGCAGTTAAGTCAGTTAAGTGAAAGCTCCCCAGATGCACAGTTTGAAGCTGCCAATTACATGACTAAACTGCAAATATTATCTTAGTTACTCAATCTAGAAGCACAAGAATGTCAAGGAGAAGGGAAGAATTTTTATCATGCATGTCTTTCTCACTAGAGTGCCCAGGAGAAAACAATTACCGCAATATTGCTTGGGCGAGATGAAGAAAATCCCCCATTTCGCTTTTTTTAAAGCCGTGACCACTAGAGGGCCATTCTTGCTTTGCATTGCAAAAGACAAAAACACATGCACCTTTTATCTTCATTACCACATGTATGGGGAATAATTTCTCTCATTGAGTACATTTTCTTTGTAAAAAATGATAAAGCTATAGAAGAAAAACACTGTACAAATCTCACCATCACACCACTACCCACAAAAGACAGAATTTATGCACTAATTAAGTTACTCAGGACATAACAATTTCTAATGATAAATCTCTTCATCCTGGCAATCAGTTGCTTTAACAAGGCGAGCGCTGTCATCCAAACAGCCAGAATGAGACCATTCCACTTCCTTCACCACATGCCACATAGGAGGGTAGAAAGGACACAGTGTCCCTTGCTTCCAGCTGAACTCTGTCTCCAGCCACCTACTGCTGCTGGCTGGCCACAGAGATGGTGTAGGAGCCTGGGCAATTAGGATTTAATGTGCTGCTATCTATGCCTCAAATACCAATGACCATTCAAGCAGGCAAGTTAGAAAAGGATGTGCCTGGAAAGGGGGGGATGTGCACAGGTAGGGCAGCACCCTTCTGGGGACAATTATCCTGTTCTGGTCCATGGAGACCACACAACACAAAACAATGCAGCATGGGAATGGGGTCAAGGAACAGGCAAGTCCAGCAGAGGGGGATCAAGACTACGAAAAGACCCTCAAAGCTCCCCCCATTTCCATAAAGGTCCAGAAGAGTTGCCATGCTGATTCACTTACATGAAGAGCAAGAAACCTAATTCCAGGGAGGGGAAAACTTACCTATAACTAGGTAGCCCCACAAAGCCTTGGTGATGTGCTGCCCAGGCCCTGGATACCCTGTTGGCTGGATTGATCCTGGATCCAGGACTGCAGATCTCCTTTCCTCTGCAGTCTGATCTCCATTCACTTTCCCTTTCTTCCCTCTTTTCTTTTATTATCACTCTTACCATTAGAGAATAGGGGTAAAACATGAATTTCTATGCCAACTGTGTAGTTTGCTAATAAAACTTCATGAGCTTCTTTAGAACCCTCGTGGTTTTTGTCATTCTTTGATGAATCTTGGGTGCTCCCTTCCATGTAGGAGGGGGATATGACAGATGGGAGCACGGGTTTGCCCTGTGAGAGGTGTACGGAAGTAGGTGTCACCAGCCAGCAGTAAAATGAATAAAAAGAACACACTGGAGTTTGTAACAAGCACTTAATAGAGTTCAGTAATGCCTGGTGCTACTCTGGAGGTACTGCTGCAGTGTCTCAGCCCACTGAAGGCATGGCTTCAAGCACAAACCACTGAAGGCACGTGCCAGGATTTGACACAACCTTACTGTGTCCCTTGGTCTCTCCCCACCATGGCGCTGCTTTGGCTGGGCCAGCACTGCAAACCTGTGCTTGCCCAGGTTAAACAAAACACACCTGGTTCACAGCACTGCCTTGGGAACAATCCTGAGCACAGCCATGGCACAGCAGAAGACCAACTGGAGGGGTCAGGAGCCCTCGCATGTTACTGCTGACACTAGACATCACAAAACCACACCCTGAGACCTCTACACCACATTTGTGAGGGGTCAAACACACACTGAGCATGTACCCAAATAAGCTGGAGGACAGCATTTTCTCAGATATGCTGTCTTTATTCCTGCAATAAAATGGGTCTCTGCCCACACATTCTTCATGTCCTGCCTATCCCAAAAAAATCTCATCTCTTGCATCTCCCCCTCACCTGTCTTAGCACTAACACTTTCTCTGCCTACCCTCTGACTCCATGGGCCCTGCCCACAGCAAACAAAGCTCCTGCCATGCCTGCTGATCTGGCTCTGGTCCAACTCGAGGCTCGGCTTTGGGCAGCAGCTCTTCTCCTTTTGTTCTGCTAAAGGCAGCAGCAACCTCCCCACACCCTTGGCCTAACCCTCTTCTACCTCAAGCCACTACATTCCAGATCAACAGGCATCACTTCTTTAAAAATTTATGTAACCACCCATAGGATAATTACTTTTTCCATGTATAATCCAGGGTCACAGGGCCTTGACCGGGGCAGGGCAGGCTCCATCAGGAAGGCTTCCTCTGGCATTGAGCAGCCACTGGCTCAAAATACATGGAACGCTCTCTGTGACTGCCAAGAGGGAATTGGGAAGGGTGGGAGAATGGGATGGAAAGAAATGTACATACGAATGGATCTTTGAGACTTCCAGTGCTCCACCCAAGATACATTTTGTGTCCTGTTGTCCACCCCTAACTCCAAATATGAAAACTGCTATTTTAAGCCAGCTGTCTCTGATATTAAACCGCTGCCTCAGCAGCATCATAAAGAAGAGTGCATAGAACTCACACCAAGACTGGCCTATTTTCAGCACCTCCACTGGGTTAAAGCTAACCTGGCTGTACAAACACTTTGCTGTGGTTAAGGCCCTGAATGCCCTGTGGACAAACCCTCCAGCAGCCATAGCCACACAGGCCTGGGACCTGGTTCTAGTGGAATCTTCATAGTTTCAAGCAGCAGCCATTAAACAGTAACAAAGCGCAGGCCTGCACAAAGCTCTCCAGAAGTTTTGGGACCCTGGGCTCATGGAGGAGAAATTTAGGGCATGGGCAATGTACTGATTGCTGTGCCCTGAACACAGGCAGGTCTGTAGGGTCTCACCAAGGACGGACTGAGGCAGCAAGTACAGATTAGCCAGTTAGGATTCCAAAAACAATATCAAATCTTACTGACTAAGTTCTGCTGCTTCCACGGGTGATGTCTACACCAAACAAAAACCAGTAACCAAAAGGTCGTCAATTAAAACAGAAGAACTTACAAATGGGAAGTTCATAATCTGAACCAAACTTTTTTGTTTGTTTTAGGAACAGGAAACAATTTTATGGCAAAAGTTTAAACAGAAGTTGAAATAATCACTTTGCTCTCAAAAATCTTTTACTATTTTCTGACAAAGCAGTTGTTTTTAGCATGTCAAAATTATGAGTTTTCAAAGCTCCTTGTATCTTTAAAGAAACATTATTTCTAGGCCATAAAGGATGTACTAATGACATGCAGAGAGATGCTGGACTTCTGACCTACTGTCCTATGACCCAGGCACTGGCCAGGCTTCTATCTTTGTGAGCTGATCCACACAATATATTAAATACTCTTTCTGCCAGTTTAATTATAACCTTAGTGAATGAACATTTCTCACAAACTATTGTCTATTCTCCACAGCCTGGGAGCCTGAGAGTTAGATTGATACATAAGTAGAAGTCATTATCATATTTTCTGCAGCCTATGTTACAAAGTTTATTTTTTCATTATCTGATTTAATTTAAAAAATGTAAAAAGCGGAAGGGCTGATCTAACTCTTTTGAGAGTCATCATCCGGTGCAAAGAGATCGAAGAGCTCAAACAGCTGTTGCAAAAATCCTGAAACCCTTTATTGGTCTCAGAGTAGTAACTTCCATAGGACTCAAGAATGAACAGCAAAAGAAATTTGACTTGTTTTTGTTTTTATTTTGGCTCCTTTTAGCCCTAACAAATGCAAATTCATTAAAAATATTCTTTAAAAAAAATCTAAATAAACTATTGCTATGAACACTCCCATTTCAAAGTATGCTGGTTCTATGCAGTTTGAATTGGTTCCCTGCTGTCCTCCTTGGATTTCCTCCAAGTCTGTTTATTTTATTTACTGTTTAAGCTATTTTGTTCTAACTGCTGGCCAATTTTTCTCTCTTCTCCCTCTTAAATTAATTGCTACATTTGGATGTTTACACACTAACTTTTCCAGGAAAAAAAGATGCACATACACCAAATAAAAGCAGAACAGAAGTAAGCTTTAATCCCCTAAGTCTATAGAAAAGCTGATGATTCTGCAACAGAGTTACAGAGCATTGCTTTGTGGCAAGGAAACTATGAATATTTCTGCACCACCATAACTGGAAAGACCTAAACCTGAAAAACCTAACTTGACGTTAAATCAATTCTTAAATCAAAAAATTAAATATTAGGTTGAATGCACCTACAGTCCTTGTGCAGTAGTACTTTGAATTGTTTTCAATTCCTTTAACACCTGCTTATATCTAGATATGACCATGAGCTAGCTGGTGCCTACGGCATGTGGAAAACAAATGGTAGGAAGTTGTTTCTTTATTTCTTCGGTGAAGAATTGAATGCTCTTTAAAAAAACCCCACAACCAACTGAAAACTACCACGAAAACAAGTGATAAAGCGATATAAGGAAAAACAAGTGAAACACGAAAAACAGCATTCCCTCTTCACATCCTCAATTTCAGAATGAAATTATAATTTTATCATTTATAAATGGCAAAGTTGTGAAAAACAGTTCCCTCTGAAAATCTTTTACTGATCCTGTAACTTATTTAAATTTCCCCTGTCAATCAAATTCTGTTTGCCAATGTCCTTTATTCAAAAAGATATTCTCACACACTCATTCTTCAAACTATTCCAGGCCCTTTGAGCTCCCATCAGTGAGCCTGTCCTGGGGCTCCCCAACTCCTTCCATTTCCATACACAAGTTTTCCCTCACTTCTCCTCTTACTTTATCACCCAGCCAAAAAACTCAAAGTCATGGCTCAAAGATCTAAGGTCAGGCTGGAAAGAGCCATCTGGGAGAGTTAATTCCTTTTTCTACCCCTTCTGTTTCATTTGGATATAAGCAAATACCATTCTCCTCCCTATGTAATGTTCATGTTCCAAAATCAGTATTACACAGGTCACAAATATGAATTGGTTTCATTGATCTTCAACTACAGCTCTAATAAGATTTCTGTTCTTCCATTTAAAATAAGCCACTAGGATATTTCCTTACGCCTGTTTTCAAAGAAAAACCTTCTCCTCATGTCTGCTGTACTTACCAATCACTGCATGTCACAGAATGTGACCAATGTTCACTTTTTAAACAGTTGCCACATTTCATTGCTTCTATCCAACAGCTGCAGGATTAAAACCCCAGGAAAACATGGGACACTGAATGCTACAGAATTAGCACCTCAAAAAACATACAAACTCTGAACCTCTGCCTCCTCCTTCTATTGTCATTTTTGCTAGACAAAGAACAGAAAAGCTAAATATGATCTCAAAAACTGACAAATCCAGTCGCACCTACAATCCTCAGTATCATTTTAATATGCCTAAAATCATCAGTATCATCTTAAAACTATACTCTGCAACTCTGTTTAGGATGGGTTACTGTAACTTAAATGCTGTGACACTACCAGCAGAAGGTAACCAATACTTCCTAATGAATAACTGCTCCTGAAATCATCCAAAAACTTGCATAGCTCACTCACTAACATAGGCTGAGAAAAATAACACCTTCTCCGCTTCATGAGAAGACCTCATAGGACTACAAAGCACTGGTGTTTGCCTGATCACCAGTTTCACAGACACCTGCAGAGGACTGCAAGGGGCCCACAAGTTCTGACAGAAGCTCCCTTTGAAGTTTAAGGGTGTCTGCAGCAAAGGCTCTGCTCAGAAGCTGGAGGTGACACACTACTGCTTCCTGTTAGCTGCAGTACTAGTTAGCACACTTGTTTCCTGGTATGAACCTGAACAAAACAATCCTCTCCCATTCAAATTTGCTTCTGTACTCAGTGAAATCTGAGGTCTTCAAAGCATTACAATCACCCACCCAACCAAGACCACCAGTATCAGCCAAGACCTGTTTGTCTTGGGTTAGGAGCTACACAAAGAGACTAAAAGTCTGGCTGCTGAAGAGCCTGCAATCCAAAAAAAATGGCTCCACAGAGACTGCATCGGATAAATCTGCTTTTTTTTTTCATTGTTTTGTTACTTAAATGAGACAAACTGCAGGTTTCATTAACCTAGCAGCCTGCAACAGAAAGAACAACTAGCTAGCAGTATTTCTAATAAGGCATGTACCCAGTTCTTTTAGATCTCCAAAACTAAGGTGACATTACCTAGGTATAACACAGTTGGCAAAAACGTTATCAGTAGGGAACTGTGCCTGTTACATAAACTATGGGCTTAAATGGTTCAAACAAGTTTATGGTTCTAATAATAGTATTTCGTAATTAATGAAGATAATCAGCCTCCTAGCTACCTTACTGAGTTCATCTCAGGTTATTCTCCTCTATGGCAGCATCCTCTAGATCTAAGCGTTACTGAGGAAAATATTTTTGGCTAAAGAAATCTAGCTGGGAGATAAACATCTGGCAAGTTAAATCTAGAGAAATATTGTAAAATCTTGCAACTACTGACACTTGAAATGCAAAAACATGACAGTCTCATCAAGTGAATACCAAATAATACAAACCTTCATCTATCCAAGGACAGCTTTTCATAGCTCAGTAATAAGAGCAAAATTGAAATCTAAGGAAAACTTTTATGCAGACCAATTTTTGTAACTATGGTGATGGAAGGCTACAGAAAACTCTAAAACAGGTCAAAAATAAGACACAGTATTAGGAGCATGACTCACAGTTTTTTCTATGGACCTTTCTAGAAAGGAATAACCCCTGCATTCCTAGCATTAAAGGTGAGCTAACAACACAGCACAGTGGGAAGTGCTGGTCTGGTGGTCAGATGAGCAAATCAGGGAGCTGACAGCTTGGCTCTGCTCAGCCTGTTCTCTCTAATCAAGGCCATCTGCTCAGATTGTGAAGACGCTCCTGGTGACTTTAAGCCACAGCATGAACAACCTCTGTAGTCACATGTGTGAAATACAGCAACTGTCAGAATTTCATGAGTCATTGCTAAACTCTTTCTTTATTCCATACATAATAAGTTTGAAATAGATTTTTATGATCCTTTTCTCAATGCTTGCAAGTATGCCCATTCACTTATTGTGGCACTCCAGGGAAAAAACTAGCAATCCCCAGTGTTTTATAATTCACATACATACACACTATATGATGGAGTGATACATAAAGATTAGGGTAGAATAAAGTTTGAGATGTAGTAAATTATTTCTTCAAACCTAATAAAAACTAAAACCCACATGCAGTACTAATACACAGAGGTATTTACGTGTGTAACTGCAGTTTTCTCATTGCTAAAAAAAGGCTCAAATACAGGGTTTGCAAGACCAGATAAAGAGTCAAAAAGAAGGAAAAATGCTAAGTTCCTCAATTCAGTGCTTTTTTTTTTTACCTGCAGGTGTGCAAAAAACTTGCTGTGATATAAACTGAATAAATTTTCTGTTATCCCACTAAGTGTTAGATGCTAGAAATAGTTTGAAGATTGCATTCTGAATGAATCTTTTGTAAAGCAATGATTTCCAGCAATAATGCAGGCAAAAAGTTTGAAACTGCTTTGAATGCAAGGATTTAGTGTTATGATGTCACATTAAATAAAAAGGTTACTGTGTTCTTTCAAGGTAGTTTGTTTACTCCAGAGATAGAGGCAGACTCTTAAGAGCTAAAAAACCAAGCTGTAGCATAGTGGCCACTGTGGCATATCATGTCCTGAGAAATGGGTAAGCATTTTTGTATTTTAAGTAATGTATTAATTTTCAAACTCTCCTTCTGGCACTTTCTCAAGAGATGAAAGGAAAGTGACAGCTACAGTCTAAAGATAAATCGCAATGCAGCCTCTAGATCTGAAAGTGAGCTTCTACCCACTGGACTGATATGCCAAGAATCCACCACATCCAGTATACCTCTGTCTGACAGGATGTTGATAGAAAAAGAATGTTGGGAAAAAAAGGAATTACTGTAATTTAATGGTTACCGTAATCCTTCAGTGGCTTTCTACATTTTACAAGACTGTGTGTCCCACATCAGTCTTTTCTTCTGTTGACTAAACAAACATGATTCCTCTCAGCCTCTGCAAATCAGTTATGATTTCTAAATTCCTATTTTTCTTCCTATCTTCCTCTAGTTCATTTTAATTTAATCTCTAACTTTTATCCTGTTCTCCTGTGGTTTGTTTGCATTTGCCTTTGTTTAGTGATTATAATTAAGCAGAAATAGGAATTCAATGACACAGAGCTTCAAAGAAAGGGTAGTTCGATAGCTATCACGTTTTTTGCAGAGCAAATTCATCAAGGAGAGGTGCCTGAAATTTAATCAGACAATACTGTCTTCAGATAAAAATATCTGGGACTGTTACAAAGTTGTACTTTGTCAATTTTCTCAATGTTATGTATGACGTAAGATTAAAATCTGTCACCTTTTCAAAATCACAGCCGAAGGATAATTAAATTTTAGTGCTTTAACTGCAAATTCTCTGGCCTCAGCACACATGAAAGTCCTTTCAGCTGAATTTTAAATCTGAACTTTCAGAATGACATGAACCATAATCAGCATTACTCAGATCCCTCTGATGCCATCAAGGCTCAATTTACAAGGCATATGAGCTGCTGACTTGACCCTCTCTGTTGTCTATAACAACCTTAAAACTAGATATAATAATAACTTTACCTTATTACAAACTAAATTATCTAAGTAGATAAAAAATACATTAAAATGGAATTTTAACTAATAAAGAAACTATGTAATTATTAAATTAAAAGCAGAACCAAACTGACCAATGCAAAGATTTTAATTGAAAATAGCCTTAAGATCAAATCAATGACCAAATTTTCAATCACCTAGAATTATTTTATCTTGTAGTGCTTTAAATTTGAGGATTGCATGAGAAACACATGAAAAGCCACATGGAAGCCTGAAATATTTTACTTGATTGTCCACAAATTTAAAAAACCCCTGGATAATACAGTCCACACCTGTTAAATTTCAGTATAAATGTCACTGCATTTCACTGACAGACCAATTCTCACAAGGAGGGAGGGTATTGGTTGGTAATGCTGAAGCCCTGCTGGCTTCTTTAAGGGTGAAAAGACAGGGAGTCTGTTAAGTGCTGTGCTTGCTAACCCATGCATGGGGGTTACAAACCTGCGGGCTGAGCACCACTTACCGAAGATTCACTGTCTCTAACAAGGAAATCTCCTTCAACTCCCCTTTCGTTCAGGGCACATTCTGCTTGGTGCCGGGTAACGTTCCCGTAATACCACTCTCTTCCAGCAAATCGTCCGGTAGAAGATGGTCCCGTGTAGCTTATCTGAGGTGGATGGGAAGTGTTCATGGAAGGACCATCACTAATGATTACTACATAGTTTTTAGGAACAAGACCGATCTGACCTCTGGAATTTTTACATTTCCACCATTCTGGGTCATTTTCCGGCTTTTCAATGACTTCCATCGTTTCTCCTTTTTCAAAATTGAGCTCTTCATCCGTGACCGAGCTGAATGGGTACAGTGTCTGAACGATGTGGAGTACTTTGGTGCCCTGGCCGTTACTCATGGAAGCGCCTTTCCTAAGGCTGAGGAAGCTGGGTGAATCTGCAGTTGCCTCCTCAACCTCCTCTACCACATAGTTCGAAGGGAACCAGCCGATCTGTCCATTGTAGCTCCCTCTCCACCAGCCGTCGCTGCACTTCTCCATGACAATCACTCGGGACCCTTTAACGAGGGACAGCTCATCCTCCCTCTCGGCAACGTAGGCAAATTTCACGTAGGCAGGAATGTTAAGATCGTAAATCCGGTCGGCGCTGCTGCCGTTGGAAGGGTACTCTGCGTCTGTGCTGGGAGTGGGAGAGGCGTCTCTCGCACTCGTCTTTCTCTTGGTTTTTCCCAAGCCTGTTAAAGACAGAAATGTAAAGTGGTCACTTGGAATGCTTGTCCCCAGACTGCAAAAGCTGGATGTGGTGACATGCTGTACCGTCACTTCAACAACACTGCTAAATGGAGATCTCTTCTGTTACACTACATCGTCAGGAAATAGCAACACCTTTAAGAGATTCTTGTTAACATCCAGCTGATGCACCATTAGGTAAAGAGCAATTTGTGTTATAGTGATTTCTATTCTCTTCTCGGAAGGAGCAGAGTTTAAGCACACTTAAACACAGTGATTTCTTCACTGGGAGAACAGCTAATCACTGAAACTGATTCTCAGCTTCCTCTTCTCTATCTTCAAATTCCAGCCAAATGACCATGCCTTTTAATACTGGAGATGACTTCAATTTGGCTCAAACAAAAAGTGAAAGAAAACCTACAAAAATTAATGAGCACAGAAATAAAAGCTAAAGTTTCTCTGCTGTCTGTATTGCTCTCTTTGCTCTAGCAATACCCAGGCAGGCAATTCCTTCCAACTGCAACCCCCCTTCCAAAACCCACACCTCTTTCACCTACATTTCATCACACACTGTAACAACAGAAATCTGCTGGTGAGGAAGACCATTTGGATGTATTTCTCTATAATCTATAAATTCTGGTGTCCTGTCATGGCTTTAATTATAGTGTTAAATACAATGTACAGAAGAAACAACAATAACATTGAACGCATTATTTTTTTTAAATTAGAGAAACCGTACTAATGTGTGTTTAAAAACAGAAAAACTGCACAACACACTTGGTACACTTGGTGTACTTTTCAAACTTTTGCAGCAACCCCTCCTTAAGCTTATATATAAACAAAATAATAAAGTGAACAAGTAGCCCTGTCTTGTGAAATTCACTTATAGAAATTTCTGAGAAACATAAGATTATGTCACAGTATGGCACAACCAAGCAAAATGTCATGCAAGGGACAGAAAGCAAAACCTTCACAGAAATAGAAGCATTTGTACTTTTCTCCATACTCATAGAGCCTGGGTGGCAGGTGAGAGCTTTAGTTGAGACACATGCTGATTATAGAATACTTAATGGAAGGAAAATAAATAAAGGTACTTTGTTTCTTCAAATAATCTGAAATAAGGACATGCATGCTATTTCGTTTTTAGCTATTCAAGCCTATTCAATCCAGCCACTCCACTGCCAAAAATTGTGTTTTAATATATTTAGATATATATATATATGTACATGCATATACAATGGGCATCTTCAGCAAAGCTGTTTGTTCACCACAAAACTTCATGCTTATTTCACAGTTAATCTGTACAACACAGACTAACAGTGCACAGATAACCATGCAGGGATCGTTGTCTAGAAGGGTTAAAAATACATTAGTTAATATGTGGTCTTATGGTCTCAGAAGATGGCAGAAAATTCTGATGATCCTAAAGTGTTTCCTGACCTTCCCCAGCAGGGCCTTGTTTCCTGCTGTAGCCTGCTACATCCTATTGTCATTCTAACTACATCCCTCCAGCCAAGAGCCAGTGGCTGCACTTTCAGGCAAAATGAGGGAGGCAGCTTATTGTACTAGGGGAGACAATCACAGGAAAAGAGTGTACAAGCAAGTACTAATCAGAAGCTGGTCAGGCCCTGATCTCTGCCAAGACTGGAAATTTTCATCAGTTTAGAGATCATTTTTAACCAAAAAGACAAGGATGTTTCAGAACTAATGAGCATTAAATTACAGTGATATAAACAAACACAACTTAAAGGCGTTCTGTTAAGAAAAGGGGGAAATTACTTTTATAAATTCATGGAAAACAAGCAGCTTTATTTCAATAGATTCACTCTACATAAAGCCCTCCACTGAGACTAAACCTTCCAGATTAAAAACCTAGGCTTTATTCAGCTCACTAACGAAGATATACAGTCCACTTCTTGGAATTACAGCAAAAGAACTAAGGAAAAAAGCAGTAAATGGTGAGGCAGCTGGCCTACCTAGTTGAAACGCAGAGCACAGAGATAACTGTGAGAAATGGGGATGGAGAGTGGCAGGAAAATGACAAACTTAAGCAACTAGAGAAAAAACTGTTTACAAATAGGTAAAAATCCAAAATCTCTCAAAAACCCTTCTGAAATCTGATAAAGGTATCTAAACATTTAGGAAAAAGTTATCATTCAAGCACCATCCTTCATTTGGATTTGCATAGGTTCCCTCTTTTTTCACAGACCTTCCAATAGTGCATCTGACATTTCAAATATTGTTTTCTATCATGACCATTAAACATAAATCATTACAAATTTGGGAAAATAATTTAAATAATTTAAAAAAAGAACATAGTAAAGTTTCTAATTTTTATCAATAAAGATAACTGGAGTTCTTCGGTTTAAGCTTAACACTTTACGTGAACAAACTTTTTAAGGCTGACAGCATGATATTAACATTTTGCAATAGCAGCAATGTGCACCAAAGGCTTTCTAGTTGGTTTGACCAAAGGAACAAACTATGCAGAGACTCATCTGTAGTCAGGCACAGCAAAGGGCATGCACATTATCTAAGAATAATTTTTAATGTGAGATTGCAACATTCATAACTGTGTCCATGACTAAAGAGGAAACAAGTTGTTCCATGAGCAGAACATGGAAATCTGTTCCTGTTTTTCACTGTATACCTCCTGCTGAGCTATTCCTCCTCTTCCTCCCCCTCCTCCTGCAGGATTCATAGTAAGTCCCCCTACTGTATGACTGCTTTCACATCCCCAGGTCCTTCTCATATCTCTGGGTCCCCACTGCCATCTCCAAAATGCCCTCAAAGCATACTCCATCTCCCTGGTGCTGCCCTCCTCCCTACCTTTGTTGGGCTGGCCAGCCAAGCACAGTGCCTGGTGCCCCCCTGCCTCTCAGCCCTGCCTGGACTGAGCAAAGAGCTGGGGTTGCTCTGGCTTCTCCTCCAGTGAGGGACATCAGCAATGACTCTCCCAGGCACAGACTTGGAGAAAACTAGTTAGTTTATCTCTGCCAGTCTGTCAAGTTTGCCTAAAATTGGCTGAGTTATCAAGGATGGACAGATGGACGGACTATGACAGCTGACTGTGACAGCATGACTAGTGTAAGCTTCATTTCCTTAGGAAAGTCTAAAAATACAGTTTAGTGGGATGGCTCATTACAGCTAAGCAAGAATAAAGTCAGGTCAGTTATAAACTTTGTATATGCACTTATAACAAAAACCATAATCCATTAAAAAAAGAAAAGTACAATCTACATAAGTCATCTATAGAAGAGTAAACACTACCATTCTACTAACAGAATCTCCTACTATTTGTAAGGGGATCCTTATTCTTATGTCTGAATGGAATGAAACACATTTAAAGGATTTCATGGAAAACAAAACATTGAAGCACTTTGGGAATCACATGTAGAAACGTTGAATATACTTGCAATTGCAGTCATAGTTTCGGTGTGTTTTATTGTCTTTGTTCTAATGAAAACCTATCTACTGATCTATCTACCTATCTGCTACACCTGTGCTTTTCCTATTCTGACTCAGTGGGTACAGTTCATCTGTAACCTGTGGAAGCCACAATCCTTTGTAACACAAACAGTTGTCATAAGGAGTAGAGTAATCTAAAGCAAGAGGTTAGCTTTCAAGTGAAAGGAAAAGTGGGGAAGGAAAAGAAGCATTGCAAAGCAGCAGAAAGCCTGTTTTGCTACTGCAATTTGTAGGAAGCAACACTATTCACAATCTACAATAATCCACAGTAAATTACTTCACTTTCACTCTTATAAATACATTTCCAAGTGATGTGAGCTGGTATAATTCTTAGGATATACTACTGAGACAAAAAAAGAGAATCAACTTGTTAGCAATATTTCTGGAGAAGGGACCCACTGCAAATCCTCCTTCTCTCTGCAGTGAAAGAAATCCTCTGGCCCCATGGTTAATCCTAGGGAAACTCAGAAACGTGCCTGTTGCATCACTACATGCTGTCTTCCTTTCCTAGCTCAGCTGTGGCCCTAAAGAATAACTTGTTTTTTGAGTAGCAGGCTGAAGACCAGTTTCCTATGAATTTGCTTCCTGTCACTTAAGTTGCCATTGTGCAAGCACCCCTTCATTACCAGCTTGTCCCTGAGACAGTCTTTCCATTGTACCTATAAGGTCCTCGAGCCTGCACCTCTAATTCCCTCTCCCCACAGCATTTCCAGCCTTCCTACCTCATCCTCCTTAGACTTCCCTAGGAAATGTCTTGAGCTCCCCCAAGCCCCATAGCACAAAGTGGTGGAATTTGCCTGTGGTCCATCTCCCCTTGCCTGATGCTGGGCAGTGCCAGTTCCCCTACCCCTACGTGTGTCTCCTGCCATGCTGGCCACACTCCTGGGCCAAAGCTTGGCTGCCTGTCAGCACAGATGCCCCAGCTGCCCAGGTGCTCCTGCTAAAAACAAAAGGGTTTCTCTCTCCACCTGCCTTCAGTGATGGCACTGAAACTAGGCTGCAGAGCTACAACCTCTCAGAAAATTGGTTCATAGGATAAACAAGTTTAATTATATTTAAAACATGATCTAAAATCATACCTTATCAAACACATACATAACACTTGCATAGAAAGGGATTCTTGCCACTAGTATAGGTTTGTATTCCATTTGCTAATCATGATTTAATATTCCACACTACCTTTACTAGGAAAAGCCTATTTACAAAATAGACAACTTCCTAATTTTACAAAGATTTATTTGACAAGTCTTTCCACGTTCCTGCAAGCTGGTATCCTTGTCTGAGACTGATGAACGACCACATATTGTATTTTAACTGCATTTGATCATCCCCAGAGATGAAAGAACATCTCCACAGGCTTATCCATACTCAGGGTTATTAACTTCTGCTTAAGAATAACATGAACCAAACATTAAAGGTATTTGCAGTCAAATTCTCTAGGATCCCCTTCCCATGACTGCTCACTAAATTTGTAAAATCTTGTATGTAGCTTAACTTTAGACAAAACACAGATGCATTTCTTTTTTGAAGGAATTTTAAGCTGATTTTATACCTGACTTCTTCTAAAGTTGATTTGCTATTACTGTCTTTCGATTTGATATTGTTGCCTTTTCTATTTTTCCCTCTTCTGTACACAAAAAACATTATTCAGTACCAAATGACAATTTCTGAGAAACTGATCTGAGAAATTGTCTCTGATTTTAATACGTAATTTTAATATACAAATGATGAGCAAAGATATTTTTTGCAGCTCACCTGCATATCAAATCAAAATCACAGAATAAAAAAAGCCAAAAACCCTTTCAGAAAAACATTGCAATATGACAAAAATACTGCTTTGAGAAATTGGGAGATACCAAATTTCCAAAGCAGAATTCCTCAATTCAGAACTCAGTGAAAAAGACCAAATACTACTAAATACAATGGATACAACTCCTTAAGAGTCCTCCAATAGTTTAATATTCAATTATCAAGAATAATTAAGGAAGGACACTCTCCTCCAAAAGTGACCTTTAAAGTATAGAATACACTGAAAAATCAACAAAAGTGTCTCAATACAACTGAGTTTTGAAAACTACTTCCTCTTTAAGAGTTCTATTAAATGGTGTTCTTCAAATATCCTCTATCAATATTGGAGAAGCCAGTTTTAAGTCTACATATGCAGCTGGAAATATAAAAATGGAGGCTGCTGAGTAAAGCTGTTAGTTCTCCCCATGGCAATTAGAGAGACAACTATTTGTGCATTTTCATCTATTGCCGTATTTACATATCTTAATAGATTTTTTATCATAACAAGTTGAAGCTAATTTTTCTATAATGTATTCTACCCTTCATGTTTGAAATTAGTTTTTGATCAGTTATATATTACTACAAAGCTGTAAGTTGGCAAAAAGTAACTTGAGCAAGAAAAGAGTCAAAGAGATCGCTTGAATTAATAGTGCATCAAATCAATAGCTTGAATTAATAGTGCATCAAATAGTGCATCAAACAGGTACTCTCTTTCACAGTCTATTTACAAACACAACAAGATTTTCTCTCAAAAAATTAAAATGTGCTGTATCATCTAACAAAACCACAGAAACTGATACTAGAGCTGAAAAGGACACGTGTACATGCACAACTCTCACACAGGCTGTCAAAGCATGGGCTTTAAACTTCATATGAATATTTGAAAATTAATTTATGGGAAAATAATTAAAAAAAAATCTTTCATGGGAAATATTAATTAACTAGTAACTCAGTTTTTAAAATATTACTGACCATTACTATCTGAATTAAAAAAAAACCAAAAAACAAAACAAAACCAACAACAAAAAAGCAAATGCAACAAACCCCCCCAAAACAACAAGGCAATTACTTGTAAAGTATTCTTCATACTAATTTTAATGCACTTTAACTTAGCCACCTTCACTCTAGAGTAAAATGCTTTTAACAGTACCACTTGCTTTACAGCTATAAAACACCCCCAAAGAATCCCAATTGATATTTGAATTATAGAAGCCAGACAAAGAACACAAGCACAGTACAATTTTAATGGAAATATTTTCATTCTAACCATTTTTTAATAGCAATGGGTTTTGTTATTTATAATCAAACTGAAACAAAGCACCTCAGAGTGCTGAAAAATTTAACCTTATTATAATATTTGAAAACAACAACTTCTATTAAAGAGCTGAAAGATTCAAGATAAACAAGTTTGAGGCTGATAAATTTGAGGAAGTCAAACAAACGAACTAGGAGAACTCCCAGTATAAATACTCAGAGCAAAAAAAAAACCCAAACATTTAACATAATTGCTGCTAATTTCAGAGTTCTATAAAAAGTTAAGAAATAAATTTCAGCTGTAATTGATATATGT
The DNA here is from genome assembly GCF_012460135.2 of Molothrus ater. Lineage (NCBI taxonomy): Eukaryota > Metazoa > Chordata > Aves > Passeriformes > Icteridae > Molothrus > Molothrus ater. Next base: position 28,589,391 of record NC_050479.2, read on the forward strand.
TTTAGTTCCCCTAAACATTAAATCACATTTTACAAAACAGCTCTCCTTATTTTAAAAATCTTCAAAGGCAAGGCAACCAGAAATTTTCATTCAATTTCCTAATCTAGTGTTTTCTGTCAGACTTAACAGAAACAAGCAAATTTCTCAAAATTAATTTTTAATTTAGAAGTAATATTTCTCCAACATTTTTAGGCATTTTTTAAGATAACTAAAACTATTTTTCTTGTGTATTCTAACAAAATTGAAATTCCATCTGACTTCACACAGATGCAGTTAAAACAATGATCCTTTCTTGTTTAACAAATAAGTTATTCATCTCTGAATATCACAGCAATGAATTATATTGCATATTAATGCATACATTTAATAGGAGTGCAAAGTGTACAGTGTCTGTTTTGAAATAAACTAAAAATTGCATTAAGAAAGAAGCAATTAACTTTTCAGGAAATTCTTCAGGAAAAAACCCACCACAATGCAATGTAAATTCAGTAATTCATCCACTCAATACAGAGCTAAACACAACTTTTTGTCAACTGGAATATTTAAATCAGACATTCATGTAGTTTTGTTATTTATTATTACTTTTATAATTTCAAATTAACTAGTCTTTGCTTCTTTATTACTAAGGAATTCAGCAGACCAAAGTTTCTTCTGTTACACAGAAAGAAAAACCAAACATTTCTGCACATTTTCAGACTGCAACCTCCTACTTCTTCTTCTCCCCCTCCACCTACACGTCCAGTTTCCAAGAAAATGTTCTAAGGCTAAGATCCATATGGGATAGTCAGTGTTTTAGAAGCAACATATCCATCAACAGCGCTCTTTAAAGGACACTGCTATAAATTCCAGAAACCTTCAACTGCATTTGTAATACAGAAATAAAGCTTTACAGCTCAATTAATGACTTTCTGTATCTTCTCTAAGAAGCTCAATATTGAAAAAAAGCCACACTAGAACAAATCAGAAAATGGAAACTCTTCTCTAAATGTCAAAGTGAAACTCTGACATTTCAACAACCAGGCTGCTTTATCACTGCTTTTCAAATACACAAAAAAGTTTTCCATGCATTAAACACTACTCAGTCAGGAGGCTTCTGCAAAGAAATCAACTCAACTATTTTGAGAACAACTACTGCATTAATTCCTTTAATTTACACTGTGCTACACATGCCTATTTGTGATTAGGAAAGGTACACTCAAATTCCAGTATCAGGTATTGAGTTTTCTGTACCCAAAGCATCTTAGAGCAAAAGGTTAAAATTATAAAGATGTAATATAGGGACATATGTGAACAGAGACAAATGCACAATCTGCAGGCTTCCATAAACTGCCTCATGTATGTTCTTACCCCAGTGGCAAAGTGAAGTGGAAGACTCATTAGGCAAATTTAAATGGTATTAGGATTTAAAATCCTCTATATAACAGGAAAACAGCAGTCTTGGTCTCAAATAGAAGGCATATAAAATGAATGGGGTTTCTCAAGACCTACCAATTTCCCTCTAAAGCTTGCTTGCTTTAAATAGGCAGTCTCCACTTTAAGCACAAATATAAATATTTCCACCTAATTTTTAATCTTATAAATTATGCTATCTTGACTTTGAAAGATGTCCTGATAAGAGAATATAACCAGAAATGCCTTAAATCTAAGGCAGCCCTATAATCCTAAGAACATATCTATGAAGTGTTTGGAGAAGGCACAGTAGGCATGCAGGACTTCCCATTGCTTTCTGTTCCCTTGATGTAGAGGAGAAAAGCTACACTGTTTTGCCTCTCCTTCACAAACACTAACAGAGGATTATTGACAAAAGAAATCACTAATATGCATGAGATGCTCCAAATTGTCTACCTCAATGCATACTCCTGTCCCTCACGAAGTATATCACAGCTTGTGTTCCCTCTCCCCTTCCAGCACTTGGTGGAAAGATTATTTATATTTAGCTATCTCACATTTATATGAAGTGAAAGAGGTGCACATGACAGCTCAGGATACAAATTTGACTTCTAAACCACTAATCTACTCAATTAAAAAGAAATTGGGGAAAGAAGTACAGCAAGGTACAAATTAGACTATCCTGAATGCAAGATGACAACCCTCCAATTTAAAGACCCTTCCAAATAACCAAGATGGAATTATTCTATTTTAGATACACATAACTATAGTTCTAACTTAGTCATTCCACCTCCTGTACGCTCAAATTTACTCTCAATTCTGTATCTGAAAAGCAAAGATGTAACAGATGTTATAGATCGAGGCTGAAGTTTGGATCATCAAGCATAAACCTGAACAGAGAAACTACAAAGCAGCAATTATACAGCCTCTCAACTCAAAGAAATGCTTTAGAAGACAATGATCCAAATACTGACTAAAGGGCAGTATCTCAGCACCAAAAAGCCCAAGACAGTCCCTCCTAAAAGTACAGCAGTCACCTACCCTTTGAGTTTACAATGTTTTACTCCAGCTGACACATACCAACACCAAGCAGGATGTAAAGCCTTACTAATTCTACCATAAGGCCAGAATGCCCATGTTTTACTATACTAACGTTTCCCAACATTAAATAAGTGTTACAAGAAAATACAAGATGTTTATCACATTTTCTCTTTAGAAATCTCAAAATTCCTCAGAAGCCTGTCATTGATACTGCAGTTTTCTTGCAAACTCCTTTTAGGAAGGGGAAAGCAAACTGAATATAATCTTTTCTGTACTAACTTCCTCTCTGAATTTCAATGCACATAGCTTCGTTAATCAAGGGCTCTGAGGTTATTTGCAATTACATACACAAAATCAGGCCTCTCCATCTCTGAAGGGGAAGTAACAGGATGAAATGGCTCATTTAAGAAAACAGCCCATCTCCTCTGAGGTTTAGTCCTCACAGCCAAAACACAAAAGCCCAGGACTCACACATAAGCCAGAACAATTTATTCTGTACAATCAAACTCAGTAGCTATAGCGTAATAATTAAGTAATACATTTATCTCCTGTTCTGGAGAACAATTTCCTGAATGAACAATTGAAAAAATATCTTACAGGTTGGTTAGGAAACCAGTAGAGCCCATATACAAGAAGAATGACCATTCCTCCACATCAAAATACATTTTTCCTTTCTGTTTTCTTTCAATTTCCATGTCCTTTAATTTACAAAATTCTAAAGACTTCAAGCAGGCATTATGGCAACGCCTGCATACAATTTAGACAGTCTACAGCCTAATTCCTAAATCAATTTCTAGTGCAAAATACAGCTACAAATAGTCATCTATTAGAAAGAGCAACCTTAAATGTCCACCTGTCCAAGCTGACCATTCATTAAGAGAGGTGTCTGTCCAAATGAACTTGCTGAGACCACAAAAATGACTTGTCAGTAAACAATCACATTCACCACTGAAGCAACTCTCAAAAAAAGCCATCTGTGCTGGAACCTTTCCCCTAAAACAACAGAGGTGGGCACTCTCTCCAGCACTGCAGCTTTGTGCTTTATCTACATACACTCCACACAAGTCCATTCCTATTTTACAGACAGACTCCACAAAACAAAACACTTCTGAGACTCAGAAAATGGAAGGAAACCTTTCCTTACACATTCTAAGACAAACCCCAGTTTTCTTTTGGCATGAATGCTAATTTACAAATTCTGTTTGCATGGTATGAGAACGTGTCATGGTCTTCAAAAAACCTGAGAAACAGAAAGCAATGGAACCCAAGTGGAAACACGTAGAGAAAAAGAAACAAATTAATACTTAAAAATACCCTGAAATATTAAACCTCAAGACACCACAAGGACACACACACACACACACAAAAAAAGATACATCCAGGAATACCAAAAGAATTAGGGTTGTATATTGAAGGAAATAGCCACATCTGAAGGAGAAGAATTCCACAATGATTCTAAGGTGGGAGAAAGAAGAGCCACTGTCACCTATGTATTGAAAAATCTCTTGTCCTTTGAGTCAATGCAATTCCTTGGAAAATGGTGTCCCTCAGAGTACATACAGAGGCTATTGATTTTTGCCAGTTACCTTAGCTTGGTCTTTAGAAAGGTGACCCAGCTCCACACACCAAACAAGGTAAACACTACCTCTAATACCTCAGCTACTGTCATCTGTTTCTTCTCTCTGCTACCACCTTCATGTGCTAGGATGTGAAGCAAAAGGGGATGACAGTACGCAGAGCACACAAATACATGTACCCCATAAACAAGTGCTTATGGAAAAAGTCCAACCCAGGCAGATAGGTATAATGCAGTGATCCTCACTGCAGCCCCAGTTCTGCTGCCTTAGCCACCTCTAGTTCTCCCAAGAACCTGAGGGAAAGAAAGACAGAGGGGAACACTGTGCAATGAATCCAGTACATGACAGTACTTGGGAAAAACCCACACTCTATTTTTACTGGTTCAGAAGAAGAGACATAATTAGCAGAATGTTTTAAGTATTTTATTCTACGTGAAAAATGAAACATCAAAAGAGTTGAGGGTTCAGACACAAACTTTTAATGCTAAGTTTAAGCATTAAACTGCCTCCACAGCTGGAACAGGGCGTAGGAGGAGCTACCAGCAATGGAATTACTCTCTTTAATAGAGAGCCATGAAACTACCTTGGGAGCTAATTTTTGGGCTTGCTCTAAGGCCAGACATTACAGGTTGAAACATAACTGGCTCAGAAAGGGGCAAAACCAAGGGTCCTCCAAGGTGACAATTGAGGGAAATGATACCAAAGACATCAGTACACACAGCCACACTAAGTTAAGGTGATCCTTTTATCTTTTCACACATAATTATGAATAAAATAAAGGCTCATTCTTTGATCTGTAAATGCCAATGTGCCTCTGAGCACACACAGACATTCTGCATGGGAAAGGGGGAAAAAGTATACCTATTAGATAAAACCTCTAATACAATGAACAAATTTATTTATTCAATATAGACTAAAAATAGGAGGATTTCCTTATGCCTTCAGCTTTGCAACATTTTACTGCAACTGTCACAGTAGAAAAATCTGCTGAAAGGTAGAACACATCATGGTTTCCATTATATTTTTGTTTGCTATTTTTGAAGCGGCACATCCTTTAAATGATCTACCCCAATGAAGCTAAAACTTCAGCAGAATACAATATATACAATTGTAAACTGAGAAAAGCAAACTTCTGAATCATTACAATCTAGCACTGCAACAAGCTTCAGGTTCTGCATTCACTGCTGCATTTGGCTTTTCACTTTGGAGCAAATAAAGGGCCTGGTGCATACAGCCAGCAGAGAAACTCTTATCAAGCAATAAAAGAAGCATTATTCTGTACCACAAGTTCTCCAGAATATTCACCAAAATGCTTTGCTTTCAGCTCTTTAAAAGGCATGAAGTTTGTGTTCAATTTTCATTGGGGATTTTTATTGTGGTTTTGTTTGTTTGTTTGTTTTGCATTAGTCTGCTTTGCAACTTCAGATTTTTTCCTTCTCAAGCAGATGTTTCTTTAGAAATTACACCACAGTATCTTTTAGAAAGTCTGATTTCAGTTCCACCAGGCAGAGACTTGGATTCTTTTAATGTTACTTTCAGTGGACACAGATGATATGCATATCAAAATTAATTAAATATTTGTGGGTGAACAACAGGTCCAAAACCATAAATTCCTGAGTTTGTTTTGCATTCTAAATAAATATTTAAACATTTTATAGTAACACTAATTCAAAATTAATGCATTTTTTGCAATTATGTATCTAATTGATAGTCAGAAGGCAGACCCTACCCTGTCATCAGTGTATGTCATTTTCCATATGCAAAACTATTGCTATTGGGTACATCTCCATACCTTCAAAGATCATCAATGAAGTGAAAACGACTACTTTAATCAGGTCTAGGTTTTAATGATGATTGTGAGGCAGATATATTTCCAGAAACAGCAAAGTATTTCAATTACATATTATACAAATCATCTGCTACCACTCCAGTGGCATCAGCGCTGCCAGCACCTAACTCCACATGCTCTAGATGGGAATCTAGAAGAAATCTCTTCCCTGTGTCTGAAATCATTGTGAACATCTCCCAATCCTCCTTTCACAGCAATCTATGTAACCACAATCATCTATTATTACTGTGAACATGGAAGAAATGCAATTGTTCCAGCTTATTTTTCCCCCGAAACTAAAGATACCACGCCTAAAAGGAGTTCCCATCACTCCTCTCACTACCACAAAATCATGTTCTCCTCCATTTCATCACTGGTGAAGAGTCACCACCGTTGCCACACTGTCTCAAAAACAAACATGCTTACTCTGAGCAACACAACTACAAAGCAGGATGAAGCACAGCAGAGAAAGTGCTTCTGTTAAACAAAATCAACCATGAAATGAGCTATTCTAGGATTCTAGGAAACTGAGCAAGAATTTGTGCTGTATATAAACACTTCCACTACTTCCTCTCCCTGAATTTGAACTTAAAAGTCCTGTGTGCCAACCCCTTTAAAGTGCAAATAGAGATGACTTACTCTCATCCAATCCTCCAAGAAGCACAGGAGACATGACACTACTGTCATGCCCACAAGCTAGAAAGCTTCCAACAACAATAAGTGACACAGAAAAAATACTTTTCTTTTTACTGAATTCTTACAAGGGGATTGATTTTATCACCAATTTCAGCTAGAGATGTTGGGCTAAACAAAAACTTCATACAATTCTTTCTTAGGAATTTTTATATGTGATAAATAATTTGACAAGTAGCTATATACTTCAAGAAGTTACTTATTTTTTTAAATCAACTTTATTAATGGTTTGTGAATGGAAAGACTAGCATTTCTTACAGGTCTGTGACAAGGAAGGCCAAAAACATTGGAAGCTTGGAGTTCTAGAGAGATTAAAATAACTGTTTGTCTTGTAAGGTTGGCCTGTTTTTATTAACATGAGTTGTATAAGACTTAAGAGGCTGTGCTATACAACAATACACTTATTAGACAGTGATACCATATTTCTTTTTATTTCCACCATTCTTTCATTCTGTAGCAAATTTTATGCCCTTCGAGTGTCCAGAGAAGACTATAATTGGAAATAACTAATTAAGAATTAATAGAAATATTTTCAAACTGGTACTTGGGTCTATTACAAATTTAATGTGTTTTCTGTAATCTTGCAGATGAGGCTCAGACAGGTCACTGATAAACAAACAAATTCATCAAGCAAACAGTACTGAAGACTCAACTTAGTGCTCTGACTGTGCCAAAAATACTGTGCATACTTCTTATGATTACACACTTCTAAAAATTAGTGTGGAAAAACTGGAAAATATTCAACTAAAACCTGCAACGTTAGAGTCATAAGTAACTTTCACCAATGAAAGACTTTAGTAATCAAATTTCAATACTTAAAACAAGATTTAGAAGCTATCTGATGAATGTCAAAACACCACCTTATACAGTTAAATCTGCCACACATATCATATCAGAGTTCCCAAAATTGGATCACTAAGATATTTTTTAAAAGTCCTCAAAATCAAACCAAAAAAGGGGAAAAAAAAATAAAGGCCAATAACACACACACACACACACCAGAACTTAAAGGTTGATAACTTAATGGAGAATGAGATTTCATAACCATGTTATACAGAACTATGATGGTAATTGTTTAAATCTGAGTTAAAATATTTATATGTAAAGCGGAAGTACACCAAGCCTCTTAACCAACATTAATGAGGAACAGTTTTCCATTGCATTAAAGAATGAGCAATTCCTCATTTCTGCTTCTTACTAGGCAGTGACTCTGCAAACCAAAAAGGGCTAACTTCCCTGTCAATTTCCAAATAAGCACTGAGAAAGTAGTACTAAGTAGCCCTCAAATGAGAAAATATGAAGTTATAAGTTTGAAAAAACCCTAGCATTTTCATAACAATAACTGGGGAGAGGAGAGAGATCTAAAACTGTTGATCCCTGGAAGCACCAGTATATATGGCATTCAGGGACTCCTGCAGATGTACGGACTGACCCAGGTAGACACACACCACAGGGGTTGACAAACACAGGAAATACTTCTGGATGCTCATAACACTTGTGAAATATCCTGCTAGGAACACTGATGCAAGCAAGAACTGGCTTCTCTACATTATGTCTCACTTGGCAATTCTTCCTTTCCAAATCTGGTATACTGAGTGAAAAGTTTTGCAGACTTCCAGAAGCCCAATAAAGGAGCCATTTAAGAAGTCTCTCATGCAACTCAAACATATCTGTGAAATGTTATCAAGGTTACTGTCACTTGCCATCACCACCAAAACTCATGTGTTTCTATTGTTCCTACAGATTTGCAAATACCTCTCCTGTATTCTTGGAGTCCAATCTCCTTTTCAATACACATTTTATTAAATCTTTTTCTTTTGCAGGGCCTCTATTCAAAAACCCACACCAAGAGCAGAGCAGAAGTGTCCTCAAGGTTTCTTATGCAGTTGCTCACTAAAGGGAACAAGACCAGAAACCTGCAAGAAAAGCCTATATGCAGCGCTGGTTGTGAAGCAAAAGCAGCAAGACCAGCAAAAACATTCAGAAAATCATGGATTCCCATGAAAATGGCACCCTGCTGTTGGATCACACACTTCAGTCACTAATGGCATGCTGCTGCCTGGGGAGTTGTGCTGCTGCCAGGAAAATGACTTGCAAAGGGATGGAAAAAATGTAGAAGTTTTATTTTGAGTACACAAACAACTGACTTCTCAATTATTTTGGCTTCCTTCAGATAAGGTTTCTGTTTGGCATGACAGAGATGAGCCAGCAGGCATAGATCATCTTTGCTGCAGACGGGGAAACCCATGGAGTTGCACTCAGAGGCAGCTCTGGGGGTGGTGCTGGCAAGCACCCACTCCAACCAAATGGATGTGGGAATTCCTTTCCACCCCCCAGCACATGGGAAGAATTATATTACAGAAAATCACAGTTTAAAAGATGCATGCTGGAGGTCTCTTGCTTAGTAAGACTTATTCAAAATGTATAGAAAATACCCTCCCTGCAAAAGAAATACTGTAAAAGGAAACTATTTTAAGCTTCATTATAATGAATGAAGATGAAATTTTAATCACAGGCATAGAAGCTGGCTATTGCCTTAAGAATAGTTATAATTACCAGATTTCATTCAATATGAGCAAACAGAAGACAGCAATTTGAAATCGCCAAATTACCATTAACGTTTTACTTGCAGTATCACTCAGTTAAGACAAAAAAGGGAACGAGAAGATGAATCATTAAAAATACTCAATAGATGGCCTATACACTGTATTTCCATAATTAAAACTAGGCCATTATAGCTGAGTATTCATTAGACCTCACTCAAGAAAGTGATTTAAGAAGACACAAGTAGTATATATCAAACAGAAAAATGACAAAACCAGACATCCATCAATCAAAGAATTACAAGACTCAAAGTTTCTCCAAGTAATTTAAGAAAAGTTAAAAGTTATGGAAAATTGCCTGATGTCAGGACTAAAAGAAGATACAACAGAACAGAGCAAGCCCTTAGAAAGGCAAAGACAAAGTGAATGGTGTAGGAAAGACTATTGTTTTGTGAAAAGGCATAGGATGATTCTAAAGTATCTCTTCAGAAAGTACTGGGGGTCATTTGAGATTTTGGGTGAGCTGTTTTTCAGTCCACGAGGAACTGATTTAAAGAACATACGCTAAACAAGCATTAATTAGTGTTTTAATAAAAACCCAACACATTTAGGAGAGCCGTCTCTGAACACATTTTAATTAATTTTTTTTTCAAAAAATGCCAAAATAAAATGGAAGTTCAAGAAAGCCTGAAGACATTGCTAAAAATTGGCTGATATTTTAAAACATCAAGCTGCCTATTCTATCCATCAACCTTCGACCAATCCTGAGCCAAAAAACTGTAAAGCTGATAGGACTCTATTAATAAAATATTCAAGGGTTGAGATATAATTAATGACAGTCAACAGTTCAGGGAAAATTAGTTTTTAGCATCAAATAGGCATGACTTAATTCTCTGATGAGATTATAAGTTTTTGTGTACATCTAGTGAAACAGCTTTTGAAAGTTTTTTTTGAAACATAACTAGTGGCATAAAGTTTCATTAGAAAACAGACTGCCAAAGATGAACAACTATTCAGATGATGCATCTTCAACAGCAAATGAGGGAAACTATTAATTAAATAGTTATAGCTCCTACGGGGTCTGCCACAATTTGAGCTATGGCTGGCACTTTTCATATTTATTGAATATAAAAATATAATTCAAGCACCAGTAATTACAGTGGATAAGCACAAGAGTGGCAGATAGCTAGAGGTAATCACATACACAACACATGACATCATTTGCATGATAACGATGCTTTCAGATGAATTCTTTTTTAACACAAGGAAATGTAATCTATTAAGAAAGAGGCAGGGGAAAGTGCATCTCCATGGGAACAACCATTTGCTTGAGTGACACAAGTATGAAAAGGGGGGGGTGTAGGTAGGTCACAGGAAGCAGCTATGAGTCTGCTGTTTCTCTCCTGAGGTTTCACAAGATGCATGATTAATTATTGACAGACTATTAAGCGACATTTTGTTGGGTTTTTTTTTAAGTTCAGTACCTGATCTTTTGGCAGTAGCCAAACAGATTTGGTTTAAGGACTAATACTCACGACCACCATTCCCAGCTGGGTAGGTGGGTTAGGAGATATTTAAATGAGAATTTTATTGTGATCCTTGGAGAGGCAGGCGTGATGATACATTAGACATATTTGTATAAAGAGAACATAAGAACTTGCTTCACTGGGTGAAGGAAAACTTTCAAAAGCTGTTTCACTAGATGAAGTGTCAGTCTTGCAATTTGCAAGCATTTGTTTAAAAAGAAGGAGTGCATTTTTGATGGCCTCTCAAAACAATGAATCCTCTAAGGAAGGACACATGCTCTGCTTGTTCTGAATGGGAAATTACTGTACAGCAAGACAGGAAAGGCTTGAATACTATAATTTAGTTGAGGACACTGATTCAGGAAAGGTAAAAAATGTTGTACAGATACACAGTACACAGCACATACATGTTTAATTATGGTAAGGAGTTCACAGCAGCTAAACTTTTAAAGAAGAGTACTCTTAAGCACCAGCTCCTTTGGATGGATATTAAGAATATTCTGAATCCATTTGTGAGTTAGGTATGCCTTAGACAGTTTCTCACTGTCACTGTTTATATGGGCTTAAAAGAGCATGAGAGGTGTTTCACACTCTGGATGCTCACCAGGTAAGTGTGGTCACAGCACACAAAAACCAGACCCCATCATAAGGCACTTTCTGCCTCAGCTGAACAAACACACAGAGAAAACCATTAGAAAGGGAACAGGGAATGTTGTCTGCCTGTTCTGAGGCACTGTTACTTGTCATAACAGTGCTTCAGAACTCAAAACCCATGCAGGTGTGCACAAAGGGCTGAGGCTTGGGAGATGTGACACCTAGGGATGGTTCAGCCATGAAACCACCAAGCTTTTTTCTCACACCTTTTCATCACTCACCTCTAGAGCGAGGGGAAGCACCCTGCACCATGCAGTTTTGCTAAGACTGAAAATAAACACACACATAGGCTAGGACACACCTCTATTCCTTCACTTAAAGAGATTTCTGTTGGACATAAATAAAAATGTGTTTGTATCAAGCAAATATTGCCCACATTTTACATGAACACTTGAAATATTATAACAACAGGACTGCAATCCTTTGTTAAGGTACCTTTCAAACAAAATATATACATTATATTTATGTTTTAAACAAAATAAATCTATATAAAAAGAGCTTAATGTCACAACTGGGACTTAAATCTTTGAAAAGTCATAATCACATTTCCTGGCACTATAATCAGTATGTTCCAAGAGTATCTGTAGAAAGGACTGTGCCTAAATATTACCATGGTAAATTTTATGATAACCTTGTTTGCCTGCCACCCATCCTTTTTCATGTGCTTTATGGCAACTCAGCAATGGAAGACATGGTAATGAAGGAGTGACTAAGAAACAAAGCCTGTTAGAAGCAACATTGGCACAGGATTATCCTGCATAAGCTATTGCCATGTTATTTTTAAGTGAATCTTTTAACTTTCTAGAAAATCCAATCCCTGAATCCTAATTTTTCTACTGAAGAGTCATTTTGTACAGCAGTCTGCAACAGAATAAATTTTCTCTATATAAGACTTCATGAAGCACAGGCAAAAAACCAAAACAAAAGTAAAGAAAATGCCTCAAAACACTTTTAATGTGCCTGTTTCTGTTTTATTCATAACATCCTGAAATACCACTAGTAGGTCTTCCTGGCATAAAACAACAACTTATCACTGTGTTTATAACCTTTTCTAACCTTTTCTATGCAAAGCCCTTTTTAATCAGTCTTTAAAAATCAAAGAGAAAAAAAACCATTTAACTTGACTTTCAAAAAGATTTCTTTAAAATACACACAAAATTTTTCAAAGCTAGATTGTTTTATGTGTATGAGATACTGTTGTGAAGACTTGATGTGCAAGTTGAAAGTAGAATACATATTTAAGGACTTGGAAGTTGACAGAACATCTCAGACCACAGAAACTTAACTGTATATAGCCAAGCTGTAAAATGCCATTCATAGAGTGATTTAGCTTTGGCTATGATACCTCTGCTGAACAATCCAGTTTACATCCTTCATCTTTCAAGTGAGAGGAGTTAGCGTGAAAGGACAGGATTCAGCAGTTGATTTGTCTATGGAACTCAGTTCTTCAGCCACTGAAAACACAGAACCTTTGAAAACTGGAGCAAAAGTAACATCTTTTTCTTCTGGATGTGATGGAAGGAAACATATTGCAGATTTTTACACGTGATTCTCCACCCACACCCACTCTCTCTGTCTCTCCCTCCCTCAATCATCTACCCATCATGTCACCTCAAACTAAGCATAAAGACCAAACACACATGTTAAAAAATATTTATAACCACATTACATTCCCAACCTGAAATGCATCAAGTCTACTAAATTTATTCCAAAATACAAAAGGACTTACCCAGTGTGTCTTTTAGATTTTTAACCAGAGAACCTTTCTTCAAGCTGTTTTTTCGCTCCACATAATTTGATGGCACATATCCCGTTTTGTTGGCCGCGTTTCTTACCCTCCACCATGTCTTAGAATCATCTAATAGCCAAAGACGCTCATTTTTCTTGATGTCAAGTTCTTGGTCCTGCTGTGCAGTGTAATCCCACTTTGCAATAACAATAACTTCTTCTGTCATCTTTCATGGAGTCCTTCTGCAACAAAATAATAAAACATTATCCTCATAAACTTTGTCATATGATTCTTACTCTTTTTTCCCTTTGAATTCTTCTAAAATAAGTAGGAAAAAGGCTAGGAGAAAATGAGAATGTCATACAGCGAAAACCCTCTTAAAAATAAGGGAAGTCATAATGACGTTTCTTAGTTTTTCAGCCACTAAAATATGGCAACATCTTGATAGTAAATTCTCGTCATAATGTATTACATTCACATCCTCCAAATGTATATAAAATATTACATGGATATATATTAACAGAAGCTTACTTATAAAATCTGTTTAATTTTTTCATATAGCATTATAAAAGTATCCCACATCTGGGATTCCAAGTTCTGATCTGAGAAAAAAAAAATAAAATAGCAGCATTCGAAAAATGCGTTTTCCCTCTGCACTAGTTCCGCATCCTCATACTAATCTCACACATATAAGTTTTCTGCATTTAAACAAAGTTGTCCATCTTTATTTAGTAGAAAGTTAAGAAATAATTCAAGAAGCAATGTAACCCAGCAGGGAAATCTACCATCAATAAGAGGGTACTGTCTTTAGCAAGCCTTTGTTCACCGTTTTGTGCAGGCAGCACAAAACTGCCTTTAAGAATCTTCACTCCCCCTTTGTTCCCAGGAAGATCCCAGCTCAGCATAGTCCTGCACCAGGCATTAGTCAGCAGGGTGGAAAAGAGCACCCACTGGATTTCACTTCTTCCCTACCTGAAACATATCCAGAGTTCCATTAACACTGAATGAGTTGTCTTTCTCTCACTTACCTGTAAGAACAATGATATTTTTCAAAGCTATTTGTCAGCTGCACAAAGACAGCTGCATGCCTCCACATTTTCCTACGCATCCCAGCAATTACCAGGAACAATGCGAGGCAGCACACAATAGCGTGCAAGGAAAAAGTCCAACACTGGTACCAATGACATTCAAATATGTTATAATGCCAACCAAGACATGTTGACTTTACCTTCTAAATTCTGAGAAGTCACCTAAAATGTTCTAATTGCTGCCGTGCAGGTTGGGGGAGAGGGAAGAGGAGGAGAGAGAGAGTAGGAGGTGAGAACATATTTGAAAATCAATGTGTCTGATTTTGGGGTTTTTTTAAATAAAAGGTGTAGATTTCATTTGAACTACAGATTAGTAGAAAAAGGTGCAAAAGTACTTCAAACTATTAGTGTCCAAAGACTTCTGTAATATTTGACTTTGTTGCCTAGGTCTTAGAAGTCCACAACCCTATCTTCTCTGATACCTAGTAGTTTTGTGACAGAAAGGCAATTTAAAAACAAACTTCATTCAGAAATTCTGTTCAGCATGTAAATTATATCACCTATATTCCAAAAGGGTTCCTTCTGCAGTCTGTAAATACACACACAAACACACACACACTACCCCCTTTAGCTACAGTACAAACTGTGAAAACTGCATGCCAGACAACCCAGCTTATCTACTGTAGGAAAAATAAGTGCTTTACTTATTTAATCTATAATCATAAAACATAATAGTGGACCCTATTATAAATTAATAGCTGCCTCTTATCATGAATTTTGTTTCCAAGAGAACATCATATTGGCCTGAGCTACAATTGCTAAACCATTTGATAGCAAAAAGCTGTGCTTGCCATTTGCTGGCAAACACCAGGAAATTTATTCCTCATGGCCAAGGCAGGACATGATTTTTGAAAATCCGAAGCTGAGTTGAATAGGTTTATATTCTCATTTTCCAATCAAAAACCAGAAAGAACATATAACAATTAAAACATTATTCAGATATACATTTGCATGGCTGAGGTCCCCTAGATGGATTTAAAGAGGAGCTATGATGCTTTGAATGGCAGAGAAGCACAATCCTTACAGCTCAGACCTGGCTGTGACTTATGCAGACCAACTGATAGTTTTACAAGAAATAAGTCAGTAAAAATTCAACCATTTTTTCCCTTAAAATAATAATCCCATCTAACAATGATAGAGAAGAGTCTGAACTTTGGACCTCAGTCTCCAATAAACTGCCCTGCTTTCTGACTGACATAAAATGGACAGAGAGCCTACAGGTCGATAAGCTGATGTAGCCACAGGGGACTGCAATCAAACATGTTCTGGAGGCTGGTGTTGTCAATATAATCTATCTCTCCAATTTAGGTTGGTTTATTTTATCTCAGCAATTGTAAAATGGTCAATTCTGACTATTCCTGGGGACATGGAGAACATGAAGAAATAGGACATCATCAGTGCAGTTGGTTGATGCTGTTGCCACTACATAGGCTCCCCTTCTAAAAAAGGTTATTTTCACAATACAGGAAAGTTAAAATTATCAATATTACAGCATATTAAAAATATTAACCCCACATTAGGAATAATATTTGAGTACTGACTAGTGGAAAACTATTAAACTCTTCCTATACCTCTAAAGAAAAAAAACAATTTGAATTGAGCCCTATTGTAAGAGTCATCAAGTATTTTCCCACAGTGTTGGGTAAGGACAGAAGCACAGGAGGAAACTATTTACCAGGGCTGACAACATCAACTGTAGTCCTCTGAAACTACCCAGGACATGGTGCTCAAACCTACTCAACTTCTTAAATTCACATTAGTGTAGACATGTAAAACTGTCACTATGCCTGAGAAATGCTGTCATTTCACAAGCACACCCCCTGCATGATGCAATTTTGGTAGAAGCATTCTGGACTATTCCAGAAGCCAAGTTTCTGGAGCACCATGCTCACACATACCCCTTCCAGTAAAGTAGTCTCCAGGTTTTACTAAATTTTTAGTGGCACAAGCTCTCCTTCTCAAGTGGAGACAGGATTTAGAGTCAAAATGCATAATGTAATTGCAGTTAAACATTTGTCCATTTAAAGCTGTGTACATGTATGTACAACTCAGTTATGTTGGGTTATTTTTTTAATTTTAGGTCTGTTCTTTCTGGGGGAGAAAATTTTTTGTGTTTTGGGGTTGATTGCTTGTTTTATTTTCTTTGCTTTTAATGTGGGGAAATACATTAAAGTTCTTCAAATTATTTTCTTATGATTATATTATTAGACTATATCCATCAAGGACAATATCACAGAATGCTCTGAGTTGGAAGGGACCCACAAGGATCATCAAGTCCAACTCTGAAGTGAACGGCCCACACAGGGGTTGAACCCACAACCTTGGAGTTACCAGCACCATGCTCTCAATATGGCTCTTCCTGTGACATCTGCAGAGCTAAGATTTCCTAGTATGTAAATAAGGACATATTTGTTTCCCAGAAGGGAGGCTGTAGAGGTAATAGTTTTGAAATGCTTCTGCAACACAGCCATGTGCCAAATAAAAGATTATAAGCAGACAACATAACGAGATCTGGGGGAAAATGAAAAGAAAACAATAACACAGACTCCCAAAGCATCTGAGAGTACCATAAAAACTTGACACGGACTGAAAGCATGAAATTTCTTCAGTGCACTGCTTACATACTGCAAAATAAAACATACCACAGTTCCCAAAGATTTTAATGGCAACATAAGATTCCTTCACATCAAGAAAATGAAAATCTGTTACTGCTAAAAGTGTACACCATTTTGGAAAGTTCCTTCTCAAAAAGCTCAGAAGTCCTAGCACTGAAATACTGAGTTGTCTTCTCCTATCTAACAGCACAACATTCCACACTGAAAGCACCAGTGAAAAGCTTTCAAATATGGAGATAATACCGGTCTGCAAGGAACTGCAACAGTCTTTCCTCCATACACTTGTTTCACATGACCCTGACTTTTACCTTACCACATCAAGTGGTCATTTACTTTACTTCTATGGCAATCCAACTTCCAACCTCAAAAACCAAAACCAACCCAAAATGAAGACACCACATAAAACAAGAGCAAACAGAACTCCACAACCCAGACCTTCACAGGTTAATTCTTGCAATACCAATACACAACTCCAACTCCTTTTAATCCAGCAATTCCTTCACTGCTATCAGTCTCAAAAAACGAATTTATTTTACCAAGATTGTATTTTTGCTGAAATGTTAAAACTAATATAGCTTAGATTGAGCTAATGTATTTTCAGCCACTTAGTTACTTCCCTTCAGCTTAGGTTTTGTTAGGAAAGGAGTCCTGCCTTCAATGGAAGCTGCCCTACTGCAGAAGCACACATGAAAATTTTTCTACAGAAAATTATCCTTGGGAGAGAGCAAAACTGAAAAACTGTCCAGCCAAGAAGGCAATGAACAAAAACTCAGCCAAAGGCAAGACAGTTGTGGCTGTACTGAAAGTCTGCTCAGACAAGTGAAGAACATTAACTAACCATATGGCAGAATAAATGCAGACATTGGTGGAATATCTAGTACTGTAGCTTCTGTATGATTTTATGAGAAGAAAGTCCAGAAAGGAAAAGGTTATGATCAATAAACTATCAACAACCCAACAACTTAGCAATGACAGGAAAAACAAACTAAACAAAGAAACACCTATGCCATTTTGAAGCCATCCTTAAAACTGAACCATACAAGTAATATTTGAGATGATGGAAATTTAAAGATAGAGGAACTTAAGAGAATTTGCTCCAACAACCTTGTAAATCTATTAGTGATTCTTCATGTGAAAGACATATTCAGTTGGTGTCATTTAAATACCAAAATACAAAGCACTGTTATGCAGATCCCACTGTGTTTTTACCAGGCTGGGATTCCAAACCTCACTCTCTCCCCCTCGCCATATAGGACTAATATATTTCTCCCACAATGACCAATAGGAAAGGACTCTTATCATCAGCACACCAACCAACCTGCAATCTTCTCCTATAGACTGTCACAAGTCAACACTCCATCTAGTTTAATGCCCTAGTCCAGTGGGTAGAAAGGCAGCATCTTTTCTTGGCCTCAAGAGGAAGGCTCACAGTTATGTCAGGGTTAGTTAGGACAGTACAAACAGAAGGTAAACATGCAGTGAGGAAGGAAGCAGTTGTTCTCCTTGTTCACAATTTGTTTTGCAAAAAGGAACATCACTGAAAAATGACTGACAGTAATGCTTGAAATGTAATCCCTCACCAAGGGAACAAGCAAAAATTCTAATAATAGGCAGTGCCAATTGATATAACAGACTGTTCTGGAACTGCATGTCTTCTTAAGACACATGGAAAGAAAGGGACAGAATTGATACAGAGGCTTTTACATGACACTGATGGACATAAACCATCTAATTGCTATACAATATTAAGTAAAACAGAATTACTATATGATCTTTATGATACCATATGATATGATATTTAGTTAATTACAGGGGAAGAATAGAAAACTACCTAATGATGTATCATGGTTTTTTTCTATGATTTGAAGGCTGAAAAACCTTTCCTCCTGTCCCCAAACTCTGAAAAATCAAAATGTGTTTGAACCATGCAGCATCTGTTGCTAACAAGCTGGCTATCTAGTGCACAACGGTTTAATCTTTCATAAGCTATGGTAAATAGGCAATATCTGGTCCTCTAAAGTAACATAGTTGCAGAAAGTAAATTTATAAAAATCTGTGTTCATACAGACTTGTTTTATAGTACCTGGATATGCTTACTGTATTCTGCAATTAATAACTTCTGTTAGATCATTTCATCTGAAGTACACTCTAAATCTGAAGCTTTCTTGTTTATGATGATGCAATCTCTGGTAAACCTGCCTACAGTTTCAGGAAATTTGAAGTTTTGTTTTCACCTACAGTTTTTTCTTTGTTGCATGACTGGGTGTGTGGTTAGTTTTTTTACATCAGCCTAGATTAATAGTTTTGACATAGAGAAAGATTTAAAAAAAACCACATCTTTACATTTGAAATTGTTTCGTTCAGTTCTCAAGGACCAGTAAAACACTAACACAAATACAGAACACAGAAGGTATTAAAAAGAATGAGTAATGTGAATTCAAATAAACACTTGTGAAAAAGAATACACCTTTTGGATATATTTTAGCTATCTCCAGCAGAAACAGGAAAATATCACCTCCTTCATTCAAACACCAAAGTTAACCTAAATCAAGGAAGACATATTTCTAATGATTGCTACAAGAAAATGATTACCAGTTGTTATAATTATAACCTTTCTTTTAACTAGTAAAACCCCTTCCATGCTTTGTTACTTGCGCTATTTGCTGGTGCTTGGACAAATAAAGATGGAACGCATAAAGGCCACTTTGTCTAACTGCTTTTGCAGTTTAACACTTTAATACTTCATATAATGTGTGTCAACTCACCCCAAGAGACACATTTCTTTGGAAAGAGGTCACTGCATCAGACTTCTCTCTCTCTTTTTTAAAGGAAGTTAACTAAATAGATGTAGTGAACAAGCATTCATCACCCAGCTATGTGGTTCTGAGGTGTCAAACCCATACCTGAGCAAAAACACCCCCCACATCCAGGCAACCTAAAATAGTTGACTGTGTTGGCACATGCTTGACAATTAATTTGGGGGATTTCACTATTAGGTCTCATTAGGATGCATTGATTACAGAACTAAAACTGATAGCTGAGTAAGTGCAAGTAATTATTATCTAATTTACTTTGATGTGCAAACTGAAGACACAGTCACCATCAATAGATGCTGCTGTCTGTATTTTAGGGGGTCAGTTTTCCAAAGCTGAAAACAAAGATGAGTGGAAGGTCGTAAAAAATAAATGTGAACAAAGATGTAAATAAATTCATCCACTGCAAAGGAGGAATGTTCTATTACAATTTGCAACCTACTCTCACAATTTAGCATTTACCAAAGAAGAACTGGTTAAAAAAAAATCTGTTAAAAAAGTGAAATAAAAAGCTCTAGAGGTTTTCTGTGTCCCCTCTCCCTGGTCCTTTCCATGAAAAGGAAAAACTGACAGCAATAAGCTCAAGTCCAGAAATGCACACTGAAAGTATTGAAAAAAGTAAAATTCAGCTCATCAAGAACTATAAAAAAGGAATTAAAACTGCCTTGGAATAATTTAAATATTAGCAAAAGTATAAGTACAGAATTAGATAGAATCTTAAGTTGACTGTACATGATGCAGGAAGAAAAGGTTTAATACCTATTTCTACATATGGGATTATTTTTCAGAGACAACCATTTTCTTCTTTGTCATTAACTAGCATATAAAAGTATAAGAAAAATTAAAACACTTTTAATGTTCCAATGCACCCCAAGATATCAGAAACATCCACAAAGCTATTACAGCTTTAGGTATTCTCTAAATTCCTTTTCTCCACTTCTTTTGAGATCCTGGTTTAGGTCTACCCATCCACCCAAGCTGGACAGATTTATCAATCAGCTGAGGGATAGCCCCAGCTATAATGCAGGAGTGACTCAAAGGCAGGCTCAGTAGGTGCCATGAGCTTTCCTGGCAGCACTGAGACATTTGTTCTAAAGCACAAAAAATGCTTGGTTTCCTTTCAAGTCACTTAGGGGTAAAAAAATTTAAAAAAACAACCAGAAAGGCATAATTATAAAAGAAAGGGTGAGGGCGATCGAGGCTGGTGCAACACTTAACGGCACCAGAGGCGCTACAGCTGCCCAGGCAGGACAGCCCTGCCACAGTCCCCTTCTACAGGCACACAAAGCATGGGGCTTTTAGATGATACTTCTTGTTAACATAATTGGGTGGTATATCTCCAAAAAAGGTGAAGGATCACTCATAATTAACCAGCAGTTTAGAGCTGTACTAACTTGACCTTGCTACCTACACACCTCAGACCCTGTCCCCTTGGTGTGGCCAGCCACTGTTTACAGGCACAGTGGTGTGAGAGCTGGAGTTTGTTCCTGCAGCCAAATGCCTGTGACAGCTGCCAGGCAAGGTTGGCCTCTCCAGGCCCCACAAGAGATCTGATAAGCCAATCTCTAATACAGCTGCAGCTACACACTGGCACCTTGTATCTCACATTGCAGAACAACTGAAAACAGGAAACCTCAAGAATAGTTTAGCGGTAACGAATTTCTGCACAGCTCCAATAGAGCACAGAACTTAAACACTTTTTTTGTCTTGTAAGTGGCTTAAAAGTCTTTTAAAAAGGCTGACAAAGAAATAAAGAAGAATATATGTCAGAAACAGCCAGAAATACGTCTTTCCTGCTAAGGAGTCAGTACAGCATTTTACCATTCAACAAAAACAAAATCTTTGTGTGTTTATCTAAGAATGTATAAAAAGATAGTTTGTTAGTAAGAAAGATGTTAGTAAGAAAATTTGTCATCCAAAGTTTTCATGATGTCTATCACAGGAATGAGTCTGCTCAGGTGAAATAAGCAAGCAGGGACTGCTTCAAATGTAAACTCAACATTTAAGGAAAAAGGAATAGTGTTAAACAAAAAGGCTGCATCTCCTGAGCAAGACCACTTATGTTTTGCTTGCAGTCCAGATTCTTAGTGACATCAATATCTGATGTCTGTAGGTTTTTCCAGCTCTCTAAGCTCCACTTCAGCAAGAAGGTGTAGCACAAGTATCTGTTGTACAAGACTGGCGGGGATGCCCTCAAAAGAAGGGGCTGCCAAGCACAATGAGGGCAGTAAAGGCAATTTTCCAGCTCACATTTTTCTGCCTTTCTTGAAAGCCAAAGTCACCTCACAGTCACAGCTGCCCATTATTCAGACTAATACAGATTCATAATTTGAGGCATACAATGTCAAAAGCTGCAAGAAGAAACACAACATAAGACTTTGGAAAATACCAAATAGGAATAAAATTGCTAATGGTTATGTGAGAATGTGGCTTCACCAATTCCAAGCCTTACCTGACCAACTTAGTGGCCTTCTATGATGGAGTGACTACAACTGTGGATAAGGGAAAGGATACAGATGTTGTCTGTACACAGTCCCCCACAACACCCTTCCTTCTTTCTACATTGGCGAGATATGGATTTGATGCATAGATTACTCAGTGGATGAGGAATTGGCTCGATGTCACATCCAGAGGGTATTTGGACATTGATCAATGGCTCAGTGTCTGGATAGAGATCAGAGGCAAGTGGAGTCCATACTGGGATCAGCACTGTTCAATGTCTTCATCAGTGACTCAGATGGGGGAATTGAGCACATCATCAGCAAGTCTACACATAACACCAAACTACGGCTGACAAAACTGAAGGATGGGTTGCCATCCAGAGGGACAAGGACAAGCTCAAGAACCAGGCCCATGCTCACCTGAGGAGGTTCAAAAGGGCCAAGTACACGGTACTATGCCTGGGTCAGGGCAACTCCCTATCAGTACAGGCTGGGGATGCAGGGATTGAGAGCAACCCTATAGAGAAGGACTGTGGAGCTTTGGTAGATGAAAGCCTGGACATGACCCAGGAATGTCTACTTGCAGCCCAGAAATCCAACTGCATCTTGGGCTGTATCAAAAGCAGCATGGCCAGCAGGTCAAAGGTGATTCTGCTCCTTTAGTCTGCTCTGGTGATACCCCACCCAGAATAGTGCATCCAGATCTGGGGCTCTCAGCACAGATAGAATGGGACTGTTGGAACAGGTACAAAGGAGGGCCACCAAGATGATCAGTGGGCTCTATGAAGACAGGCTGAGAGAGTTGAGGTTGTTCAGCCTGGAGAAGAGATGACCTTATAGAATCTTCTACTGCATAAAGGGGGCCTACAAGAAAGATGGGGACAGACTTTCTAGCATGGCCTATTGGGATAGGACAAGAGGCAATGGTTTTAAACTAAAAGAGAGTAGATTTAGACTAGATATAAAAAAAAAAAAACATTTTTTTATTATTAGACTGGTGAAACACTGGAACAGGTTGCCCAGAGGTGTGCTAGATGCTCCATCCCTGGAAATATTCAAGGTCAGATTAGATAGGGCTCTGAGCAGCCTGATCTACTTGAAGATGTCCCTCCTCACTGCAGGAGGGGTTGGACTAGATGCACTTAGAGGCCCCTTCCATCCCTAAATATTCTATGAAAACTAACAGATACTTTGGGCTGCTAACTTCTCTGGTGGTACAAAGAGAAAGCCATCCAGGCTGTTATAAGGTAGGCTGCTGCAACATCAGAACACAAATCTAAATTCTGGCCCACTAATCGTGCAATACCACTGTAATTTTATGTGCTCTTGTTTTATGTCGTGACTTTTACACAAGCTAACCCTCCCAGTTCAATATTTTTTTAAGATTTTCATTAGTAATACTGCTATACCACAAAATTTCCTCATCTGGTGCAGTTCAAGAAACAAATGCTTAATCAATGTGGCAGACTTTAAAACACATAATACTAAGTATAATCGTTTCTATTTATGTGATAAGCACTCTACTGTTTCAGGATACTGAGTTTTTTAAAGTCTTTTGATGTTTTACTTGAAAAGGATATTTCTGTAGCCTTTTTTGGAACAGTATGACTGTTATAAAGTAGGCAGTGTTCGTTTTCAGCTTCTGAAAGATGATTTAAATTTAAAGCTCTATTTCAAAGGGCAAAAAGCTGGTATTCTACAGGAACAA
Organism: Molothrus ater; assembly: GCF_012460135.2. Lineage (NCBI taxonomy): Eukaryota > Metazoa > Chordata > Aves > Passeriformes > Icteridae > Molothrus > Molothrus ater. Next base: position 28,613,036 of record NC_050479.2, read on the forward strand.
GTTGGTATTATAGCAGCTCATATTACAGTTACACAGTACTAGCTACAAGCCTTATAACTTACCTATGCTTAGAAGATAAATAGCAATAGTAATAGAAATTACAGAGAAAACATTTCATCATGTCTTTAACTAAGCTTAGTGTAGTCACCAACAGACAGAGCAAAGGGCTTGTGAGAAAAACCTAGCTCAAATCTTTCCATAAATATGGGATGACAACCTTAAGGGATTAAGAAAACCAAACAAACATGTTTCAGTTTGTTTGGGATGTGTGATGTTTTTAAGAAATGTGTATCTCTATGTCATTCAGAAAACAGGACGAAGATTAACAGACAGTACTGGCAACCTTCTAGAGACCAAGCAAAAAACCCAAAAAACAACAAGAGGATTTTTACAGTAAGATGATTTTTACTGTTTCATCTCAGGCTGTATTTTTGGAAGAAGGTATTTCCTTCCATCCTGAAGACTATACATTTTTCCATGCCCTTTTATCATATACTTACCAAAAAACACAGGGAATGTGAACTGTCATCTTTGCTGATTTTAATTTGTTGAAAGATGAGAAGAAAAAAAAACAAAACCTGAATATAAAGCAACTCCAACAACAGACAGTTGGCTAATATCCCTCGTCTTGGCCAGCCCTTCCTCCAGCCTTTGCCCTCCCTGTGCTTGTGCCATCTGCCCTCAAGCTCCCTTTCCTGCACCTGCTGCTGCAATCCCCAGCAGCAGGCAGGGCTCAGGCAAGTACAGGCAGCAGCTGCAAGGCTTTTTTCTGCCTCCATCAGCAGCTTAATGCAAATGCAGTGACTCTGAATGATCCAACCTGCAGTGACTTTTTCCACTATTAGTGCAAAAAGTCTTCCTGCTTTATTTTGAGGCAACCAAGAGCAATGGTACATTCTAGACAGCAGTGGGAATACCTAGACTGTGCAGAGAGTACATCTTCAGACCTTTTGACTAAAAACAACATGTGACAAACAGAAAGATGGCGGCTTTTTTGGCCCATTTTTCTTGGCTGCAGAGTAAACACAACAGAATCTCAAACTACCATCACATTTAGTTATAGCAAGAGGGCCAGAAAAGAGCATTGGTTCACCTTTTCCTGAATTCTTTTAAAAGCAGTTCCAGAAAAAATGATGCAGTTAATAAACTCTTTGGCCCCAAAGAAAACTTTTGGAAAGGAGATCTCATCTCACCTCTCAATCAGCAACGATTAATGACCATATGTCTGCATTGGGTTTATGGGTGTTTCAGTGTTTCTACAAAGTCAGAGACACAGATAAGCTTAATGTTTGTTGCTGTTGCTCTGGATGGCTCTCTCTTCACTTCTCCCAGCAGACAGCATTTAAGTTCACCTCTCTATTCAGTAACACGTGAAACCAAAAACAAACAAGATAAAAGAGAAGGGAAAGTCCAGGAAGAATAAAACATACCTTAGGTGTCTATATAAGACAAAATTACAAACCGTTTCACACCTAACAAGCTCGCCACAGCTCTTTACAAAAACAGAGTAGGAGGGAGCCAAGCACACAAGGTCAGAAAAGAAGTCCAGACACTCTACTGAGAGGACATTTAGGTAAACTTAGCTATATGACAGACTGGTGATCCATGCTCTGTGAAAGAAGAAATTATGTATACTCCTGTTCACAGACTTTCATCCTTACTATCAGTAAACCTTCCTTCTCAAAATTAAACCAGCCAGCCACGCAGGACATGGTGAACACGATGAGATTTTATAAAGGAGGCATCCTTGAATTTCTTTCAAGATTCCAAATAATAAACTGTTTGAAAGATTTGCTTCCACTGCTGCTTCTTTTCCCATAGCTCAAACATTCAATGGTCTGCAGGAGTTATACTTCACTGGAAGTATTAGAACATTTCTGTATTGTATAAACAAAGAACAGTCCTCAGACATAAGAAGTTTAACCTTGATCTCACACAGAAGGACAAAGCTCAGAATCACTGTGGATTGCTATGTTTTACTGCTAATCCCTTGAAACACCGCTACCTACTTTTCAAGGGATTTCACTTTAAACTGTCTATAAAATGCTGAAAATAAAACTGAACTGCTGACCTTCTGTTCCCCAATGGAAAAATCATATATTCACTTTTTAACTAGAAAGAGGAAGAGATGTTTGTTCAGTTCAAAAACCCATTTATTTCCAAAGTTTTTAAGGGAAAAAAAAAAAAAGAATATATTGGCCATTCCTAGACAACATTCACTCTATAGTCTTAAGCAATTTATCATTTGCTTTTCCAAGAATTGCCCCATCAATCTACCTCATAACAGTAGGAAAATGAGAAAACTATTTTGTTATAACAATTTTAAACTTTCTAGTCCACAGAGTACTAATTAATTTAAAGGTCCTGTAAACCTTGGCAACTGGAGACTCTGCACCTGTAAACTTTCCAGTTTACTGTCATTTTGAATGCTGAATAAATTCTTAGATTCCTGGATTTTCTTTACAGGTCACCTAGACCAAAATTTTTACCCAATATGAAAGGGTGCATGTAGAAGTGGGGGGGAAAAAAGGATACTCCCCAACTTAAATCTCAAGGCAAAGTTCCAAAGCTGAATTGTGGTTAATGAACACTTATTTCTCATATCTAGGAGAGTTTCTCAGGCAGAAATCTACTTTCTAGAAGCAAGGTCTTTGAATAGTACAGGTAAAAATAATCACTGGACATAAGATATCATTCTTGATTCTGTGCTTATGGATGTAACCAAAGAGGCAGCTTGAAAGATGCAGTGTTAGATTTCATTAAGAGATAGCTAACACTATTACATTTATTCCTGTCTAAATCTGTACATCTTCCTGAAAACAACTGGAACACGAGATAGTTACTCAGGAATCTATGCTGTTAATTTCCTGATAGGACATGCACCCAGTAAAAGCACAATTTAAATAAAGAAACTGTCTTGGATCTTTTATGAGATGCAAGTGAATGCTGCAGCTTCACGAGTCTTTTGTCAGTCACTCTGACTGCTGTGCTAACCAAGAAAGTGTAAGCCTAGGCAAGAAATGGCAATCCCAGTCTCCCCTTAAAATTACTTATTCTTCCATCTAATAGCATTTCAGAGCCAATACAAGGAATCCTCTCACTGCTACCAAAGCATAAATACAGAGAAAACACTATCCCTCAAACTTTCCTAAACAAACAGGTTCAAAATGACTTGTCCTATAACTTTGAAAGAATGCTGTAAATTTAAAACCAAGACCACATTTTTGGTCTGGATTGTTGGTAGCATTCATTTCTTTCAATCCAATTATTTCTTGAATATCTTCCTCCAGTTTAAATGAGGATCTCTTCCAAAAAATTGTACTTATGAGTGCTCTGCTACACAATTACAGCAGCTACCTTTTGCTAATTCCTCAGCTGATGGAGAGGGACACAAAGCCAAGAGAGAAACACCTTTCAGAGAAGAGGGAAGAGGATGAAAGGGGATTTTCTAAAACCCCAGGAGTGCTCCAGAGAACACATGCTTCTGTAAGTACGTTAGGAAGATGCTCCTTATTCTGAGCTCTTATGTTGCAGTTCAGGTGCCAGCTGCTCTAAGACGGCTTACACAGACAATCTCAAAACTTGTTCCACTGCTATTAGCCCAAAACAATTTTCCACTGCACCAGATCTGCTGCTCAAAAGGATAAGCTTTTGAAAGTAAATTTTCACTGGAGGAATATCTGACTTTTTCCACAGAAACAGTTACCAAAAGCAAAAATAATCAATTAGAAAAGTCTACATTTCTAAGAGCAAAATATACATTCAAGAGAGACCAACACTGCCGTGTGATGCCGGACTGTCATCCTCCTTCATTCCTACTCTCACCTTCAGTGCTTGAACAAAATGGAGTACTTCCAAATACCTTTAAATCTCCTCCTATTATTTTTTTCTTCTGTCAAATTTCTCCAAAGCTTGCTTTTCCTGAATAAAACCTCTCTGGAATAACTTGGTTCAAAATTAAACATTTGGTTTTGGCCGCTACATCACATTCCCTTTCATCCAGAAATGTTATGTACTCTTGCACTGATGAGACATTCTATCCTCACAGGCTCACAGACATATTTTCTTCCCTATTCCCACCAGATAACAATAAAATGCATCAACAAAAATGAAAGGGAAGTAATAGCAGCCAAATGATTTCCAAACATGGACAGAGATTGTGAGGATTAACATCTGTACAAGAACAAAGATTAAATAAAGGAAAAGACAGGTTCAAAACCACAGGTCTGAAATGTGGACCTTTAACCACAGAGTTCTTGTTCCTTCTAGATTAGTACAAATTAAAAAATTTATACTGCTACTGATTTTCAATAAAAATGACTATGCCATTGCTCTCAAACACCTGTTCAGCTGGAAACCATACAAAATACTACAGTACTACAAGATGTTGTCAAGTGCTAAGCATTACGTGAAGTCAATATCCAAAAGCAACAGACCACAGCCCTGTTAAAAGTAACGGCACAACAGAAGTAGGCAATTTCTTCATTATCTAACTCAGACCTTATTCAAACAAGACAACAGTGTTACCAAATCTGGATCAAGCCTCAAGGAAAGGTGTTCTGACAAAAACCGACACACAAATACTGGAAGCTGTAGCACAGTGTATTAACGGAGCAGCAGGTCACAATCCCATGACTAAACAAAAATAGGAGCCAGCATGTAAAAATTCACAAATCACCTCAAGGTAACAAGAGAATAAAATCAAATGTAGAGAAAATAGAGAAAAAAAATAATAGGAACAAGTAGGAAGATATACTCATCCCTTCCTTCTCTGGACCCCAGGAAGAACTTCTAGAAGAGACATCACTTTTCCTTTCCTCTACCATAGAATCCCTGACTGTTTAAAGTGAGTAATACCAAGCATTTTTACTTTATTTGTTCTTTAGCTTCTTGCAAAATAAACTCTGAGGAACAAGTCTTGGTCTGTATTGTTATTTGAGTTCAAAAAATTCCACCTTGAAACCAAACTATAGTCTGTAAAGCTAAGCAGGACTATGTAATTTCATCAAATATTGCCCTCAGTTTTCTTTCTCTTATTTTCTAGAAATTTTCAGGATTAGTTAGGGTACTGACTCAGGATGTGGAAATTCCAAAATGCCCAGCCACCCACCTACAGGCCAGAATCTTTAGCTGACCAGTGACCTACTTTGTGCTGTCCTTTTTCTCCCCTTCTCCTAAACCACAGGCAGGAAGCAGGTCACAACAACCAGCGGGATTAAGATCTCACTGCCATTACTTTTTTTCCTGAAGAATACAAAACAGCAGTTGCTCTTCACACAATGGACATAAGCCCAGCACACAAATGGGACACGTCCATTTTGGCCACAAAACAATGTGTGAGCAGTCACATGGAAGAAGATTTACAGCTCACGACTTCCTGAAGTTTCAGTAATTCACTGCAGAAAGTATGTTACAGCAACCATGCATCCAAAGAGTGCCTGGAGTGCAAGCCAGCAGCTGAGAATGCCAGCTTCCATCATCCCTTTGACAGTAAATTCAAATTCTGTGGAGCACAATTGTCAAAGTCTTGCTTATGAGGTAGTTTCAAAATCAATTTTATAAACATATACACACACACAAGTTTTATAGTTCTAGCCCAAACATTCAAGTAAACTCATGGATGTCAACACCCTTTCATTTTGAGATAAATGTTTCACGTCACCATGCATCCCGATCTTCACCATCATAAACCAGCCCTCTACCCAGCAATAATGGAACAGACCTTTCCAGATCCCATGCAAATCTAAGGCTGGCAGAAAATACCATTCAGTAATCTTCAGGGAGAACTAAGCAAGGAAAAGTAAAACTCTGACTGTTTAATCTTGAAAAACAAATTCAGAGATCAAATATAAAGAGAAGTCTAACCCTCATTCAACAGCATTTTTGGGGCTGGTATGTGATTACCTGAGAACTAATGGTATGAGACAACTGAGCTTATCAGGGAATGTGCTAAGAGCTATGGATTTTGGTGCAAGACAGAGAATTCAAAATCACCCTCTTGGGAAAATTTGGATCCCCCAACACACTGCTGCTTCAGGGAAATAATCTCTCTGACATCACCTGCCGTAGCTGCTTACATAAGGCAGATTTCTAGCTCATATATATGAACATGTCTGATGGTATTGAACAGTAAAAAAAAAAAAAAATCAGGCTACTGGTAAATTTTAAATATTAATAGGAAAAAGTGGAACAAGCAGTCAGAAGGAAAAGGTGTGCTACAAAACTTCAAGGACCCAAACCAGTAAGAAAAAAAACAGTCTGAGTGGCAACAACAGTACCTGGAAGGATTACACATAAAGCTGCTGAATCAAAAATCAGGAGAAGGATCATTTAAAAGAAGGGTGGGGGGATAAAAGAGAGGATGGAGCAGGTAGAAGATAGGCTAACACCAAGGCTCCACTGCCGGGAACAACTAAGCAGCTGACACAAGCAACAGCCTCCAGAATAAGGAGGGATGAGAGCTGCAGGCGATCCCTGAAACAAAAGGGTGTGAAAAGACAGCACAAAGGAAAGTGGGGCTTCAGTCCACAAGACAGCAAGGAGCCTGTGATGTCTCAAGTAAGGCTCTCAAACTTAAAATCAGGGAAAGGAAAAAGGAGGTGTAAAAGGTTTGCATCTGTATGCATGGTATTCTATACTTTGCATTGCTACTGGCTTAAAAAATAAACAACAGGACAAGCTCATTTTCTCAGTTCTCTCTGCTTAGTACAATTGAAGCTTTGTTACTACAGTGCAAACAGTAATTGCAATCCAAGATTAATTAGCCAAATTATTAGAAACTGAATTCCACAAGAAATATACCACACTAACTTTTAAATATTCCTCCCGTCTGTGAAATTCACCAACTTCAATATCCAGATGACACACCAAACCATTTGAAAAACTGACAAGCTGGATGACAAGACAGACAAAGTCCACATTAGCTATCATATGCCAAAACTACTTCCATCATGAAAGAAATGTGGTCATTGTTATATTTTTACTGAAATTAATTTTCCTGCATTGATGAAAGCTGAACAGTGTTCTCTGATGAGGAATCCATATGGAGTGCAGTTAAAGCACACTGCAAAGGACATTTGTGGGCTGTAACAGGTACTGCTGATACCTACAAACATGAGTTGCACCTGAAACTATCAGAACTGGAAAAATGTAGACAACTGATTCTTAACTTTCATATTATTACTAAATTAAAAGCATGCCCATAGTTCCAGTAAAGAGCTACAATTACTACAAAGAAACAAAAAAATGTAGGAAAGAAAAATCTAAAAAAAGAAATACTAAAATAATGTAATTTAGGGAAGGTCAATTAATTTGAAGTGCATACCTGTGGTAATGGAAGTGTAAGAGTGGGCTGAAAGTGTTCTTCCCTACCATCCTCAATTATAGGTTAGACAGTATTATGCCACTCGCATAATGTAACAGGCAGTATTCTATAAATTCATTTATTGTACTAAATGTCTGTAAATATATTTAAGTAACACTGAAGTTGCATTCGAAGTCTTACAATCACTTTGGGCACCTGAGAGAATTGGCATAATTACAGGAATATTTTTTTAAGAGAAAGGAATCCAGACATCCACTCAGCACATACCTTTCATTCTCTTCGTAACTGTCAGAATCAAAGTTTCCCACAACTAACTCATATGAAACACTGAGAATAGGTATCATTTTCCTTGGGTTAAAAAATATCCAAAATCAACAACTACAAACATGCTGAATCACAGAAAAATACCAAGAAATATTCTGATACAGTATCACAAACAGTTCCAACAAGTTGAAATGCCTGTGGTGCTTTTTCCTCTCAAACAGAGGAGGAGGCTCAATCGGTCAGAAGCTGTGTGCTGCAGGTCCCCAGTCTCAAAATGTGAGGAGCTCATCTCTATCATGGCTGCTCTTAGAATCTTTACAGACAAGGATTTCTATTCTATACTGTGGTACTGCAGCCTTTGACAAATCTGCTGAGTATGAAGACATCGATAACTTTGCTCGTACCAGTTTGATTCTGATCTCATCTAACAATCTCACTCTCATATACAGAGGTAACTCCAAAGAACCAATCATTCCATATGAGTTCATCAAGTGTCAAAAAATCACAGAACATTTCTGAAAAGATTTTGATCTAAGATACAAAATGCTCAATGCACATATCAATACTGAAATCACTTTTCAAAATATTTTGTTGTGAAAATACAATATAAGATCTTGGTTTTGATTATATTACTGCAAGTGAATCAGGGACAAGTTCAAAAGTACAGAATACCACTCCATAAAATATGATGATTAGAGGAGAGGGAGAGGAAAGCAAACAACTGAAAAAAGCCAGCTTGCCCAGCTACATAAAAGCCACCTGGCAGACCTTGATAACCACAACAAAATCCTCTAAGGATACATGATTGCCTGCAGTTTGGTGAAGTTTAAGCACTTGGAGTGTAATTTCTGAAAATTTACTTTGTTGCCCATTTCATTTCCTTTTCAAAGGGCAAAAGGTTTACTATATCCTGGTTCAACAAAGCATTACAAAAGTAGGCTTTACTGAACTTAGACCTACACATTCATTTCCCTTTGGGAACTACATTAGAATGCTCCAGGTTTTGCAGATTCACATATTTACCAAGCTGAATAAAGTCCAGCAGAAACAAGCACACAAATGATGGAAAAAGGCACAAAATATTAATATGGTTAGATTTAATTTTGTTACTGAAACTGAGTGTGGTCCAATCATACACAGTGAATATCCCGGGCACTCATTCTTCAATAAAAAAGGAGAAAAAAAAGATACAAAAGGAGAGACACTCCTTGCACACCCCACCAAACGACATGTCCAGGTAGTTCTTCCTCAACTCCTTTCAGTGAGCTGTTATCTATTTACAGCCTCTTGACAAAATACATAAAACCTTCACTTGATATAAAGAACTCCACTTTGGGCATGTTTGGTTACCCTTCACATTTACTGGATTAAAGAGTAAAAGAAAAATTGCTCAACATGCTCTATATCACAGCAACTAGCTCAAGAAATAAAGATGACTAAGTACATAACCAGGACTTCAAACACCTATTTCCTTTAAGTGAGCAGTGGACTATTTTTAAAATTATTTTCACTGAATATTTAACTTAAAACTATTATAGAAAAGGACAAGTAAGAGATTCCAAAGATAAAACTCTGTGGTTTATATTACACATTTGAAATAAATACATAATTTAGTCCATAGCCAATAACATATTGGCTTAACTTTGAAAAGAAATTATTGCAGAAAAATAATTTTACAATGACTAAGTCAAAAGCTTGATTAATCATTTGCTTTAGGATTGTGTATTTATTTTGTTTTCACATTTACAGTTCTTTCAACAATATTTTGACTTTGCTACTTATACATCATAGAAAAATTATTAAAGAAAACTAATTCAAAAGGTTCTCACTATCAGTCTTTAAACACCTAAGTGTTCAAGGTTACAGTGATTTGTTAGAAAGGCCAGGGTTACAAATTTTTTCCAGTACATTTAAAGACATATGTCAGATAATTTGAAAATATAGTACAAAAGCCCACTATCTCAGTATTACTTCAGAATTTCCTTTTCAGTTTAAAGGAAAATCAATAATTTGCAAAAGTATACGGAGACATTATAGTTAAGACTGGATTGCATTTTTAATTCTAAGTGGTTCACCTTCATTTTATTGAATCAATAAATCTAAATTCAACGTCTCATAACAATAAATTAAGTATTTAATAGAACTCACAGCAAATATCAAGGCACACAACAACTTAATTTATTGCTTTCCATTTGAAGGTTCCAAAATGTCAATAATTGGACTTCACAACTTCCCTCTGAAGAAGGCAATATTTTTTTAAACAGAGAATTTGAGTAAGAAGTAAGAAATCCACATGGTAAACTACTGAATAAAGCCAAGATTCCATGCTGCGCTACTACAATGCCAAATGCTTATTCAGTGTTCTGCCATTTTGCTTCTATTTTTTGGTATAGCAGTAATGTTAATAAATTCCTACTAAGCCACAGAGACCAACTACAGCTACTAGAAATTGACAATAGGATGCACAAATTAAAAGAAAAAAGCTAGCCAAACTCTACCACAAAAAGATGTTCTACAGCAACATCAGCTTCATTAGATTATTTCAGGTCTTCAGAGTCAGGATGCTCTCTATACACTAAATGCAATTCTCTTCTGCTCTCACAGAAAACACAAAAACCTTCTTTACACCCAATACTTTCAACACTTTCAAAGCTATTACTTAGTTTTTAGAATTCAACCAAAGAATAACACGAAGCCTGCCCTGCCATGGTTTATGGATACTTCTCCATACTTCCCAGACCATCATGTTGTGCTTTCAGGCAGCACCTTCAGGGGAAAACATCCCAAGTCAAAACAGTAGGTAGCAGGAGACAGCAGTCATAAAAATAAAACAGTGGAAGCAATATTGAGTTCTCAATCAATAGTCTGAACCTATCACTTTTTCTTGGATTTTTTTTTCTGAATGTAAGAACTAGAACCAATCTGCCCCAGATCATGGAGAGAAAAAGACAGGCTATTTAATAATTCATCCAGCAGTTTAAAAATTCAAAAATATCACAACTACACTGTTATTACATAAAAGCCAAAACCAAGCAATGCATCCAGTTCACTTGTTATCTTAAGTTATGAAAATAACCACCAAACTTGAACCACTCACCTTTGACACACTGTTAAAAGGATCCAGGCAGTGAAAGGCAGGACTCTCCAACAAAATTCTATACACCACCGCCTGAAACAACAAACATATATTTTAGTTCTAGCACTAAACTTGGAACATTTCCAAATAGGTAATTTAGCTTTCAGGCTGTCAAAACCTCCTATGAGATGCTGAAGAGCAGGCAGAATGGCTTAAAATTGATCCACCTGTTTAGCATAAACAGACCCCATCTTCATATTTAACTTCTCTCAATGAATACAAGCTGATTTTAACCCCAAACAATCCAAACTATGTACAAGTTAAGCCTTCATAATACAGAGAAAAATCAATCAAGAAATGGAATTTAAAATTCAGCCTAGTTTTAGAAAGAATATATTTTACAAAGCACCATTATTTACTGTTTCCTTCACTTTTGTATTAGTCAGTTTAACTTGACTGTACTTTCTAAAAAAAAGAAAATGTCTCTACACGTGGAAAAGAGGTACAGCAACAAAAGCATAGCCAGGAGTTTTGTGGGGCAGTGAAGTATTTCCATCCAGAAGGCCCTCACACATACAGAGATGTGTCATTCAGCTGGATTACTACTACCACATGTGGCTTGAAGCCTTCTGGCACAAGAGATGGTGATCCAACGAGAGAGCTCCGACAGCAGTGGTGAAGCTTGTCAAAGGGTCACAGAACCACATTCAGGGAAATTCTGGCTGGATATAAAGAAGGCACAAGGGTGGCCAAGCACAGCCACATATACCCTGTGAAGTGATGGGCCTTCTTCCTGGGAGAGTCTCAAATTCTACTGAACATGGCCCCAAGGTGCAGCCTCAGCCTTGACAGAACATGCATGGCTTGTCCAGAGGTCCCTTCTGGCCTCCACTGTTCTGTTAAGTATTTCTAGCCACAAAAGTAACTGTTCAGAAGAGAGGTCAAAGTATTTAAACACTTGTTTCTGTTTTTAATGACCCTTCTAACTCCACAGGATGTCTGAAATTCAGGCTGTGTCAACCCATTAAGATCCAATTCAAAAAGAAGAAAAAAATTCTCAGCAACTTCTTGTGCTGCAGCCTCTATCTCATAAGGATGGTGTGTTAAAACCCCTAAACCACCCCAGATCACTCCTGCACAAATGTTTCTCTTCAAAGTCTTTTCTGAACAGATTCCAAGCAGTTGTGACTCTACAAAAGCCTCCTATGAAGAAATTAACTTCAAAGGAGCAAGTCACCCAGTGATCCCATGCACAACAATGAAGGGAGGGGAGAATAAGAAGTATTGACAAAGGTATTATAAATACCTTACCCAAATGTTTCAAAGTGAGATTTACTCTCCCATTCATTAATAGATGGAGTAAAAGAACTACTAAAGTCACAGTTTGACAAACATTTAAACCTAAACATATTGTTAGGAGGTAAAGCACATGAGACTCCCTGACCCTCAGCTCCTGGAAGGTCACCCCTTGGTCCCCAGCAAGTGCAAGGGAAGACAAACTGTTGCCAGCCCTCCTGAAAAGCACACAAGATTAAAAAAAAATAAATTAATAACGGAGGATAGCAAATGATGAGAAAATGTTATTCCAACACTAGAGCCTCCTGATCCAATTCACCACCTGAATGAAGATTTGCCTGTGAGAGCAGAAAGCAGACTCGAGGGTGACCAAGCCCTTCTCCTCTTCCAGGTGGTGGCTGGAATAGCTGTTGTCCCACCTGGGTTTTCAGTGCTCTGCAGACTCAGACCACAGGCAACAACACTTTGCTGTATCAATTTTTCTAACCAATTAGAGATCTTAACTGTGTTCCCACTGAAAACTGCTCTATTGAAATTGCAGGACAGATATCAAGTTAATGGGAGAGAGGCTTTAATAAATGAAGGAACATTAAAACCCCAAGGCAGAGCAAATAAACTTTCCTGCTGGCTGAATGTTTTGTAGTACATGTTTTTCTCCTGTCAATAATACAAGGATATTTTTAATATTAAGAGGTAAAAAAGAGAAAATAAAAATCTCCTCATTTTTTTGGTACAAGATCTTCTAAATAGTACTATCTTTCCTTGTCCTACCTCACAAATCATCTACTGCTCATTACAATCTATCACTGAAGCGCTGAGCCAAGCCTCTGATTTTGCTAGGGCATTTTTGTTTTCCTTAAAGAAAAACACAATGCCTCGCTTAATTATTGCTTCCACCTTCACAAATGCACACTTGTAAATAGAACATATGTTTGAAAGTGAGATGGAAAACAGCACAATTCATCATCAATACCTGAAAAACAAGTCCTATATTTATTAGTCAGATAGAGAAGTACAGTTGGGGGGAAAAAAAAAATAGTCCAAATTTCATCTGAACACGTAAGAAAAGAATGAGTCATGTTTATCTCAACATAACAATGCTAACTTCCTTCTGTAGAGTGAGAATGGTTTTATTTTGGCAGCTCGATTAAAACACATTGAAAGTAGTTTGGAATGTTAATGGTGATAATGCAAATAGTCAAAGGAAGATGCACAAAAAACCAGCACTCCTAACAACGCTCAGATTGAAATAAATCTCTGTTAACCTAACAGACACACAAGCTCAAAATGCAGACTGGTCTCTGTCCTCCTTGGGTTTAATCCTGTTGCATTGTGACCCCATTTTCTATTTTTCTCATGATAAAAATCTTCATTTGGCTTTGGAAGAGCCAGAGGAAGCTTTCTGCTAGGAGTCACACTAACAGTCACTTCCCCAGAGGAGAAGTCAATTTCCATCACACACCCCCACAGTCCAAAGCTTTGCCCAAAACGCTGCGATTTGCCAAGTGACACAAACTCAGGGTGGAAACCCAGACCTCAAATATTTCAATTATATTTAAAATGTTCCTTTAGAACGTGTTCCTTGAAACAATCCTCAGTTACAGAAGTTCAGGACCTTTCTTCTCAAGGGTCAAAAAATTGTAACAGCAGTTAGGGTTTGGGACTACCTGCCCCCGGCAGAGTTTGCACCACACATGGAGTTTCTGGTTCTCCTGCTATGTCCTACAGCCAGGACTAGAAAGAAATATTTGATAGCACAGACATTCTGGGGAACGAATTGTAAAATTTTGAGAGTACAAAATTATTTTGAATCACCTTCAAAAGCTTTGCAGCACACAGGACTTAGGTCACCTAAAAGACAAACTGGTGCAACATTGGAAACTCGGGAAATCAACAACTTTTTTTGGAAGTCAACAAAGCAAATGGAGGCACAGAGGTGGGCAGTTTTCTCCCATGGTATCCCCAGTGCCCATCACTTCTGGACCATTTAGCACCATGTCCATTTGCCATGCCTAACTCAATGCATCTACAACTGGAGTAATGTCAGCCCAGCCACAGGTGAAATGCCACAGCTCCTTAGCACTCACGAGTCTCCCCATACCCTACACTTCCCTTGAGGCCCAGAGCAGAAGAACAGAAGACTGTGGCAAGGAATAGGAATGGCAGAATGTAGGAATTGGATGAACATGGGATTACAAACACACAAAGCAAAAAGACAATTCAACACTAACTTTAGTCATTCATTTGCTTTCTAAATCAAGTTCTTCCAAACACAAGGACTATAAAAGTTTCACAGTAAAAAGCCTCTGTCAATAGTCAGAAATAAAATTTTGAACTTGATGCTTGTAAACGACTACCAGAAGGTAAATATCAATAACATCTAATATAGGAACATTATTATAAAGGTTACTACTTCACAGAATAAATTAGTGGCCTTATAACGATTACATTATAAGAAACATCCACAGTTTTTAACCACCTCTTCTTTCACTAATAGCTCTAATGTGCCCCATTTTCTTTATCTCCATGGCTAAAATCCAGATTCAGCCTTACAGCAACAATTTCCATGACAATTCTCTTAGGCTCTCTTCCCAATACCCAACCACCTCCTATTTAAATTCTGACATGAAATAGCTAAAATAATCTCTTTGATACTTAATATGCTAATACACAAGAATGATCTGACCATAAACCTGTACTGCACAGAGTGGGAATTTTAACTCCAATTGACATATTACTGGTGACCTTCTGGAGAACAAATGAAAAGCATCACATTAATACAAATTCTCCTGTGGAGAAGATCAAGTTGGCAATCTGCCAGTTCATTACACCATCTAGCTTCACTCCAACATTAAATATTGCCTTCCTTTGTAATTGACTGAAATACACTGGAGCAATTGCAGGTAACCACTCTGGGCTATTAAAGTATTCCATTAAGACTTCTCCATTAGGCAGATATTTCAAAAGAAGTTACATTAAAATAGGCTATGTTCAAAATATTTTAACTATGCAGACAATTGGGCAAGCACAATCCAGTTCCATGGAGCAGCAGACAGATCAGCTTAAGCACTCAAAAGCTCAATGCCTGAATTTGTTTAAAGGGAAAAGAAACCCAACAAGTTTTTTAATAGTCTAGTATATGCTTCGTATTTTAAACCTCCTAGTCATATACATTGTCTCAAAACTCACTTAATATTACCTTCTTCTACAGGTAAGAAAATGGTTAGGTTAAAATAGTAATACACTTTCAGAGTCAGTATGAAACACAGGGAGAAAAGGAAAAGGAAAAGTGAATTTACATCATATTTCAGGTTTCAAAAAGGCAGCAAATTAAAACATTGCATTACAATGTGTAGAACATTAAAAAAAAAACAACAAAAGAGTTAAAATCCCTTTCATACGATATAGTCTATACACCTAAGCTTTTCTTCTCTTAAGATTGTGGTTCCCTAACAGTGAGGAAGCAAGTGAAATGAGGCATAAGAATAGGTTCAC